>NC_069657.1:344943211-345558019 GCF_027244095.1 Hemicordylus capensis | reverse complement strand
AGAACCTAACCTCATCAGAACCTAACAAGCTCAATTCTCCTGATTTAGGTGGAAACGCCGCCCTCAGCTGCTATATGCAGCTGCGCCACTCTACAACCCCTCAGTCTTCATTGTCCACGCTTCAGTAGAGGTTGTGGAATCTTTGGCTCTGCAACAAGTAGGACTGTGTTTTTTCTTAAATCCTCTTAATGTTTTCACACCTGTTTTCTTCGCGAGTAGCATTTTTTTTCTTGTTGATTGAGTTGTTGATTGAGCATCAGAGAATATGCTGGTCACGGTACCAGTTTCTATGGTACTGAAGTCTACTGACCTTTATCCTCATGCTAGTTCCCTGGGGGCTAGGAAGTTGCCAAACCAGACACCTGACTGCACTTTTCCCGGTGGTGGACAGGAAAGCTCGATAGCGGCCAATGAAACGGACTATGCAATGTCGGACTATGGGCCTTATTAACTCGACAGGCGATGTGAATTAGATGTGGCTGCCTAGACGTTGGTCGTCTCCCATGCGCCGTACAGAACAGTCCCTCCATGGGGATTGAAGGGCATGTTGGAACTCAGAGGACTGCTCCTCCAAATGTAGGTGTGGGAGAGACTGGGATTGACATGGTCAATCATACACTGGTCGATACCGTGACTCTGTGCGGGCTTCCATGTATCACGTAGAGAACGAACCCCCCTCCCATGGAGATTGGCTCCAAGAAGATGGCGTGTATAGCCAGTTTCCTTCTGATTGCTGCTCTGGTTATCCTGACTATGGGAGGTTGCGGTACGGATCTTGGTACTGGGAGGAATTTGCGACTGATGGCTGGGTGACTAGACAAGATTTATATAGGGTCCCTTCGCATTCGGAAGGAAGAGCTCATTTCGTTCTCCTTGATGGGATCTATGTGACAGCACTAGTGGCCACAGTTCACCATTGGAACTTTCAGTTCAGCCACCGGTGACGCAGCCTCAATCAATACCATTCCCCTTGGATAACCCCTCGGAGGTTCCAACCATCCCTCTGGACTTGGTTCCAAATCTGGTTGCACCTCTGGAGATGGTGCTGATTCTCCGGATTCGAACCTAGTTTCTTTGGGATAATCTCCCTTGGACATTCAGTCGGACTCTAAACCTGTGTTTCTGTTGGAGGATCTGAAACAATACCTAGCCTATGTGACCCGCATGGCCTCGGCCTTAGGGGTGAGCCTTGATGTGCAACCAAAAGGGGTACTAGACACTTTATTTGGTCTCATTGATGTAGAGGCTAAGGTACTGGCATCTCTACCGCTTAATACGGCTTTATTGGAAGTTGTGCGTGGGCATTGGAATAAACCAGCAACCCTTTTCCAACCCAACAGACATTTGGAGAATTTCTATAGGGTGCAGATGCAGGATAATATGGCTTTTCTAAAGAATCACCCGATGCCAAATTCCATTGTGGTGGAGGCCTCCCTGAATACGTCTAAGGGACACAGTCACTCTGTGCCGAGTGATAAAGAGGGGAGGAAGTTGGATTCCTTTGGGAAGAGACTCTATTCCATGTCAGCTCTACATTTGTGGTTGCCAACGACCAGGCCTATAATGCCAGATATAACCATTTTTTGTGGGAAAAGGTGGCCCCCTTTTTAGATCTCCTGCCACAGGATAAGTGGGGTCCGGCGAAAGCTTTCTGGCGTGAAGCTGTGCAGGTGGTGAAGCAGGAACTTTACTCTGCAAGAAATTCTGTAGAAAGCTCAGCGAAGGTGATGGCCACGTCTGTGGTCCTTAGGAGACATGCTTGGATGCGCTCCTCCGGGTTGACCTATGAGGCCCGATCCAGAATTGACCCTTTGAAGGTTCTAGCCTCTTTGCGAAACAGACTGATGAGACTTTGCAGAAAGTGCAAAAGCTGTGTTTTCCTCTTGCTCTGCCTCTAAACAGCAGAGACAGTCCAGATGGTCTTCTTAACAGCAGGCTAAAGCTCCTCCACAGCAACAGTCTTGGTTGGAGCGTTTCTTTCGAGTTAGCAAGTTCCAGCCTCAATACAAGTCTGGTTTCCAGGCCAGTAAGCCTGCCTTTCAGAGGCAGCGACAAAGTACTTTTTTTTTTTTTAAGCAATGACTGTTGGGCTTTTCAGACCCATCTTGCTCCCTTCACTGTGAATTGGGACAAGGTGACTGTAATCAGTGGGTCCTCACTGTCATACACACAGGTTATGCTCTCGAGTTTCACCAGACACCACTGTTGTCAGGGGTTGTGACTATCAACTCCAGCGTTAGAGCAGGAGGTCTCTGCTCTCCGCTTGAAGGATGCTATTGAAAAGGTCACCAATGTGACAAGCCCTGGGTTCTACTCCCGGTACTTTGTCATTCTGAAGCCAGATGGCAGTCAAAGCCCAAAATTAGATCTCAGAGGCCTGAACAGGTAGATAGCTTACAAGAGGTTCCGAATGCTGTCAGTGCCGACTAGTTTAGCTCTGTTGGAGCGGGACATGTGGATGATCTCCTTGGACCTGAGAGATGTGTATTATCATATTTCCATCTCCCCACAGCATCACCCTATAAACTGTATCCTGCGGACCGGTTCCAACTGGGACTTCTCGAAGTTGACCTGAAAGCCCAGGCTCTACAAAGTGTCTATGACTGTGCTGAGAGAATGCAAAGCAGCCAGCTTTGAACTTGCTAGAATGAGCCAATCATTTAGCAATGGCAGTATTTGTATCCCCTTTTTTTGTAGGAATGCCACTATGGGGGCCAGACACTTTGTAAAGAACTTCGGGGCCATTGTCAGGCCAAATGGTAGAGCCTTGAACAGATAGGTGATTCCCCCCTATCTTGATGCTGTGGTGTTTGATCAGGCAGTTCTGTTGGACACTAGTTGTCAGGACACTAGTTGTCAGGTGGCTACTTGGGCTTTGCCCCATTCCTTTATTCGTCATTATTCTATTAATGCCAGAGCACAGAATGATATTAAATTTGGCAGGACTGTCCTGCAGCCTATCTTTGGTTGATGTGTTTTGTTTCTTTGAAATAAATACATCTTGCAGAGTGCATCCATGTTTCTGTTTAATATACCTCCACCTTGGGTGCTAGCTTGTTATGCGCCCATTGGTGTAAGAGAAAGAAACCACGTCGAAGAACTACAGGCTGCTTACCTGTAACTTTGGTTCTTCTAGTGGTCATCTATCCTTTTACACGCCTTCCCATCCTCCCCACTGGATCTATTGAAGGCAGACTCCGTGACTGAGGAGATGTGGAATGGTGCAGCCGCATATAGTGGTTGGGGTGGGGTTCCCGCCTACACCAGCCAGCATGGTGTAGTGGTTAGAGTGCTGGACTAGGACCGGGGAGACCCGAGTTCAAATCCCCATTCAGCCATGATACTTGCTGGGTGACTCTGGGCCAGTCACTTCTCTCTCCGCCTAACCTACTTCACAGGGTTGTTTTGAGGAGAAACTTAAGTATGTAGTACACTGCTCTCCAAGCGGGATATAAAATGTAAAAAGAATTTAAAAATGTAAAAAAATTAATCAGGAGAATAGAGCTTGTTAGGTTCCGACGAGGTCTCTTCACAGGTGCATAACCTGTTGGTGTAAAAGGACAGATGACCACTAGAAGAACCAAAGTTACAGGTAAGCAACCTGTAGTTTATGCAATAAACAACAACAACAACAACAACAACAACAACAACAATAATAACAGCAACTATATATATATATAATAATTTATGCAATAAAAAGTATTAAAAAATGAGATTGGTGGTCCAGAACATCAAATGTTTAGAAAGGGGAGTACTGTTTCATCAGGATTCTGAAATGTTGTGCTAAGGTATACATATGCAAAGGGAATTTAAAAGTAAAAAAACACACACCCTTATTGGCATGTTTCTAAACACAGGCCTTTCAGTCATTAGTGTGTAGGCTTCATACTGTATTTTAAGCACTGTTCTATTTTGCATGCTCTGGCTTGAGCAGCCTATTTCCTTTGACAGGCCAGGCTGCCTTGCATAGATTTCCTTCCTCCTTTATGGTGTGTGTGTGTGTGTCTGTGTGTGTGTCTGTGTGTGTGTGTGTAAAGAAGATTGATGGTTTTTATTGCCGATCCTGACAACTGGCAACTATAGCACTGAGGTGAGGTGGAGGGAAATTGTCAGATTGCTGAAATCCCTGTGGAGACTTGGCACTGCAGCTGTATTGGAGGAAGCAAGGAATACAAATAATGGGAAGCTTGAGTCACTGCTTGCTACCCTGACTGTGTCTTTGACAGTCTGAAGCAGTATGAGGGCAACCCAAGGCAACTCCATTTGGGAATGTTAAGGAGTTAATGTGCTGTGTCTTTGCCATTGCTATATAGTGGCTAAACAGATGGTGTAATTAGCCTACAGTGGAGAAGAACTATTTTCCTGCTTGGGTAAGAGGAAGTAACTGTGGGTGGTGAACAAGAGCTTCAAGAGTGATAGATCCTAAATATGTTGATAAAATTTATTACTTATGCCCTGCCCCCTCCAGCACACTACTGCTCAGAGTGCTGTCTAACGTTAATAAAATATATATAATGTAAAGTAAAAGATTAATAAACAAGTTAAAAGGCCAGGCTAAAACCACTTTTAAAATTACAAATGTTAAAGAAGTTTCAAATTAAAAGTTATTAATGAAAAGCTAAAAACTGAGAACTATAAGAAGTAAGGAATCTATCAGACATAAGTAGCAGATAAAGCATTAAAAGTCTATTTTAAAACATGTATATTTAATTGTTTTTTTAAAAACAGTGAGGGGAGGGAGCATGATGAAACTCATTGGGGAGGGAGTTCCAATGCTGTGGAGCCTCAACTAAAAAGGCCCTTTCTCTAGTCTCTGCCAACCAGATCTCTGTTAGTGATGGGGCCGTGAGCAGGGCCTGAGATGCTGAGTGGAGGGCCCTGGCAGGTTCATATGGACAAGTGCTGTCCAACAGGTACACCAGCCCCAAGCCATGTAGAGCTTTAAAGGTCAAGACCAGCACCTTGAATATAGCCCGGAAGCGGATTAGTAATCAATGAAGCTGCCGAAGGATAGGTGAGACGCTCATGAAGCGACTTGCACCCACAAACATCCTTGTAGCCGCATTCTGGACCAGTTGAAGCTTCTGAGCCATCTTCAAGAGGAGCCCCACATAGAGCGCATTGTAGTAATCCAATCTGGATGTTCCGAAAGCATGAATAACATATAGGTATGTTAAACATATGCCTTCCATGGTTTGCCTCCAACTCCAGTGCTACTTTTACAATTTAATTCGATTATAAAGAAAGAGCTTACTGTGTGGTTCTTAGAGGTGACTCCTTAAGAGTCACCTCTAAGAACATGGAGACTGTTGTATATTTTATGCTGGGCATAAGTAAATATAAATAAGTGGAGGAATAAAGGCTTTTAAAAGCAGAAACTCTCTTCTCCTTTTTGCCTGGCCACACTGGCCTTTTCCATTGGTGCAGGCAAACATAATATTGCTGGTTGCTTACCCAGGAAGCTGTCAGACCATTGGCCAATCCCGCTCAGCATTGTTGACACTGACTGGCCACGGCTCTCCAGGACAAGAGTTGTTACATGCCCTACCAGGAGAGGCTGGGGACTTAATCTCTGACCTTCTTTGTGTAAAGTAAGTGCTCCACTATTGAGCTGAAATCCCTCAGTGTTCATGCCAAATTCTGCCTCACACCTGTCCTTGCCTATTATGTCATAGGTTATCATTTTTCTTGTCTTGTAGGTCAGGACTACATCTGCACATACAGTAACCATAGTCAAGAATAACAACAGGCTTTTTAACCAGGGCTTGCAAATCTGTTCAGAATCTCTTTGCAGTTGTTTAAGATGTTCCATGCCGGGCAGTTTCCCCAAGAGGCAAACTGAGGCAATTGCCTCAGGTGTGCCTTTGCGTGTGTGTGTGTGTGTGTTTGCTTGCTTTTGGGGGCAGCTGATCTTGTTCTCTGGCCCTTGATGAAGCTGCTGCCACGAGTTTAAGGGAGCTGTTTGCAATATGGAGAGCTTTTTGTAGATTGAATCACTTTCACAGTGCACCCAGTGGGAGGCTGCCTGGGCTCTCCATGCTGCAAAGAGCTCTTTTAAGCTGACAGTGGCAGCATTCTCAGACCTGTGCTAAAAAGTTTGAGACACCCTCTGCAAAGAGCTCTTGACTGCAAAGAGCTGTCTTAAGAGGGTGGTGCTGGCTTCAGCAAGGGTTGGAGAATGATGCAGCTGCGGCTTCAGCAAGGGTTGGAGAATGCTATGGCCACCAACTTAACAAAACTAGGCAGTGTGAAGAGTGTTTGCAGAGTGTGTTACCACTGCCACACTCTGCTTGGGAGGAGGGTGGCTTGTGAGTGGCAGGCTTTCATCAGCGGCTTTGACCTGGCGGTGGGCCAGCAGAATCTTTTGTCCACCTCAGGTGCAGGCAAGTGCAGAGCTGACACTGGTTCTATGATTAATGGTAGGCCATTTAGTGTTAACAATGGTTTGTCCTGATGTAGATTAAGGCTGCAAGAGGGAGGGAGGGGAGGGAGCGGTCATCTGCTTCTTATTGCTTAGTGTGATAAGGAATTGCAGTGTTGTTTTTTAACCAGGCCTCTGTGAAGGAACCAAATACTGATCTGTAATCCTTTGTTAGGTAACTAGATTGAAAAGTATGCTTACAAAATTAAAGTTACAAAGCCTGGTAGAAACTTGCAGGATCCTCATTTTATCTAGTTCAGAGTTTAAAAGATACAGTACAAGAATTTCAGAAATGTGGAGGAGATTCATAAATATGTTGATAAAGGTTGTCCATGTCTGCTTTATGGACCATTGAATTTATGTCTAGTATTCACATTGCATATGAGTTCATGTCAAGTTCAAAGGCTTGGCTGTGAAGATTGTGGCAAATAGCTTTGCAGCAGAGTTCCTGAATTTCCTGATGAACGTGTTTGCACAGCGGGTCATGTCTGTTACATAGTGCTCCAGGGTTGATTCAATGGGCCTTCAGGCTTCCATTAATTTGAATTCAGCTTCAGCTTTTTTGGAGCGTGTGTGTGTGTACATGTGCACACATGCTGAAAAAGGGATTCCAAAGCAGGAAACTAGTAAAAAGGTAACAATCTATTTTTAATAGGTCTTAGAAATGGAATTTGATATAAGAAAGAGGGTAAGGTAGGAGATCTAGCTATAAAAGCCCTGTGTTTAACTGTGGGGATGTTGTATGTAGACTTGTGAGGGACTATGCAAAATTTGCCTTGCATTCAGGAGAGATGCTGAAAAGAATTTGCAGGGAACTTTTAAGCTTTGGTGTTAATTTCTTACAAAGTTGCATTTGGCTACAGCCTGAAGCACGGAGTGAATAATCAGCTAAGGTGTGGAAGCCAAAAAAAAAAAAAAAATCTTTAATTGATCCAAAAATAAAATTTTTGGCATTCATTCCTGTACTGACTAGGGGTGTGTGTGGCCTGCATTGCTGCAAGAGGAAGCTGTCTGGAGCACTGGTAAGGACCTGCTTATTTACTTTTAAAGGTGCCTCTCGCCACCCTCATTGGCCTGCAAACCAGCCTGTGACTGGGCTGAACTGGACCAAACCAGTTCGAACCGAACCACAATTGCTTGATCCACACACACCCCTAGTACTGTCTCTGTTTTCTTTAATTTTTGAAAGTGCTGTTATTCAGTTGATCATATTTGATTGATTGATTGATTTGATTTCTATACCACCCTTCCAAAAATGATTCAGGGTGGTTTACACAGAGAAATAATAAATAAGGTGGATCCCTGTCCCCGAAGGGCTCACAATCTAAAAATAAACATAGGATATACACCAGCAACAGTCACTGGAGGTGCTGTGCTGTGGGTAGATAGGGCCAGTTACTCTTCCCATCCTAAATAAAGAGAATCGCCACATTTAAAGGTGCCTCTTTGCCAACTTATTAGGGGCAATGTTTAGTTCTTAGTTACCATTTTTCTGCCCTGCATCACTATGAGGTCACTCAATCAAAAACTGTTCTACCCAGGTTTAGGAGCTGTGTTTTGGGAAAATTGGGAGCCCAATTGTGTGGAATCAAGGTAACAGGAAAACCTGGATAGCTTGATGATTTCTACACAATCATGTATGCCCAGGTTTTCCTCTTAACTTGCTGCCACATAACCAAAAATTGGAAGCAGACGCAGCTCCCAAACCTGGGTAGAACACAGTTTTTGATTGATTGTGTGAATAACCTCTATGTCTACAAGTTTTCCACATCCTGTGACTATGCCTCTGCCCCTCACCAGCACTCTATCTGGCTCAACCAGGCAATTATCCCATTATTTCTAAGTTCAGATAATTCACATAACCCAAGAATGTTTTGCTTCCCTCTTAGTTATTTACTATAAACCTCCTAGTTCTAGTGTAGTGGCCAAAAGTATGAACCAGACATTTCTTTCCATATAGGAGAATGCTGGCTGGGATGTAGGGAGCCTTCACCACTCCTTGGGTGTTTTTGTGTGTGCACTCCAAGCCACATGCCTTGCATCTGACATCAGGAACAAGGGGTAGGGCCAGTGCAGAGAACAGGGGTATCACAGCCCTGGCATATTTCACTCCCCCCACCAGGGGTTGGTATAATAGATGAAAGGGAGCTCCTTTCCCTGGGAAAGGACAGTTGCAGAAATGAAACTATGATGGGGCTGTCTCAGCCCCATTGTCTGCATTGGCCTTGTCCCCTAGCATCTGTCATAAGCATCTGAGGACCAATGCCCAGGGGCAGAGGAGAGTGTGAAACACCGTGTGAAACACAGAGAGTGTGAAACCAGTGTGAAATACTGGCTGGAGAGGAGAGGGATGTGCTTCTCTCTCTCAGCTGGTGAGTGCTTTGCTTGGTGGCTAGGTGTGGGAGGGGCCAAGTTAGTGTAGAGGGCCTGGGGACAACTGTCCCCCCTTGCTCAGTGGTCACCATGCCCCTGATGCTAGCCCTTGTCTCATGGAGTTTTGCACGGAAGAACATTCAAACTTGGAAGCTGAACCTCCACTTTGGCAGATTGTCAGTAGGAAGGGTCCATTCCCATTGGATGGATTCTCAGTAGGAAGGAGAAAGAGACAGAGGAAGAGAAGCTGCTCAAGAGAGCAAGTGTTCTGAGCAAACAAAATATTCCAGCTGCTCCCTAGAAAGTTATTTAGCTCCCAAAAATAGTGTTTCTTCCTCATAATGCCAACCCCCCCCACCAAAAAGTCATTTGGTCCCCCCAAATAGTTAAATGTTCTCTATAAAGGTCCCTAGATGGCAACACTAATTCTCACAGCAGACTAACATAGCATGGCATAGTGTAAGAAAAGGTTTACTCCTTGATTATACTGGTAGAATGAGCTGGCCCTTAGCCTTGCAGGGCCCCCCCCCCCCCATCCTGCTATGCTGCCTCATCATGGTGGGGGTGGGGGTTTTGAGGGAGGAATGAGCAAAGTACACTGGGAGGTCTACTCCCAGTTGGGTCACCCAGAGCGCAAGGGTCATCCCACCTGCCCAGTTAAAGCAAGCAGGCACCTATATCGGGCAGCAGCAATATAGGAAGGATGGTCACTTTAGTGACAAATGCATCATTTCATACTGCATAGGAGAAGGCAATGGTAAACCACTCCTGTATTTTACCAAGAAAACCACATCGATAGACAAGATAGAATGATTGTTGATGGAATGCTGGATGATGGGCCCCTCAGGTCGGATGGCACCCAGCATGCTACTGAGGAAGAGCTGATGGTCTCTCAGAATATCAATAGTGTTTATGACGCAGTAAGGCTAAAGTCTTTTGGATATCTAGTGGCTGATGTTGCCACGTGGGAAAAGAAAATCTGAAGCTGCAAGGACAGAATTACAATTGGAATGTGGCAATTGGAATTACAATTGGAACGTGGTAAGAAGAATGACTATAGGAAACTCGACACAGTGAAAGATGAAATGAATCGACTACAGACTGACATCTTGGGCATCAGTGCATTTAAATAGACAGGAATAAGACACTTTCAGTCAGAAAATCATACCATTTACTGCTCAGGACAGAAAAATCAAAGAAGGAATGGTGTTGCTTTCATAGTCAGGAAGGAGATAGCAATGACAGTACTTGAGTACAATGTGGTCAATAAACGACTAACATCAGTTAGATTTCGCAGACAGTCCTGTAACATGATAGTTTTTCAAGTCTGTGCCCCAACAACTGATGCAGAAGAAGAGGAAGTTGATGAGTTTTATGATCAAGTTAAGTCTGAAATTGACAGAACATGCAAGCAAGATATGATGCTAGTGGTTGGAGACTGGAATGCCAAAGCTGGAAAAGGTAAGGAGGGAAACACAGTCAGACGGTATGGCCTAGGAAACAGAAACGAAGCAGGAGAACAACTTTTTAGTTTCTGCCAATCCAGTGATGTCTTCATTGCTAACATATTCTTCAAACAACCAAAGTGGCACCTATACACATGGACATTACCAGATGGAGCAAGCAGGCACCTATATAGGGCAGCAGTATAGGAAGGTGCTAGAGGCAGATGATCACTTCAGTGACAATGACAAAGGCATAATTAAATACTGTGTGGGAGAAGGCACTGGTAAACCACTCCTATATTTTACCAAGAAAACCACATGGATAGACAAAATCCATGTAGTGCCGGATATAGTGCCAGTTGATGATGAAATGAATGGTCTACAGATTGACATCTTGGGCATCAATGAATTAAAATGGACTGGAATGGGACACTTTCAGTCAGAAAATCATACCGTTTACTACTAAGGACAGGAAAACCAAAGAAGGAACGGTGTTGCTTTCTTGGTCAGGAAGGATATAGCAATGACAGTACTTGGATACAATGTGGTCAGTAACTGACTAAAATCAATTAGATTTCATGGACAACTCTTTAACATGACAGTTATTCAAGTTTATACCCTGACTGATGCAGAAGAAGAGAAATTGATGAGTTTTATGCTCCAGTTCAGTCTGAAATTGACAGAACATGCAAGCAAGATGTGCTGGTGGTGGTTGGAGGCTGGAATGCCAAAGTTGGAAAAGGTAAGGAGGGAAACGCAGTCAACCTATACGGCCTAGGAAACAAACGAAGCAGGATAACAAATTATTAGTTTTTGTCAAGCCAGTGTTCTCTTTATCGCTAACACATTTTTCAAACAACCAAAGCAGCGCCTATACACATGGACATCACCAGATGGAGTACACAGAAATCAAATTGATTATATTATTGGTGCAAGGAGGTGGAGGAGCTCAGTTATAACAGCAAAGACATGGCCGGGGACCGATTGTGGAACAGATAATGAGCTGCTCATGTGCAAGTTCCAAGTCAAGCTAAAGTGGGGAAAAACAACTATACAGCTTCCACAATAAGATCTTGAGAATGTACCCACCATTTTCAAGGAGAACATCAGGAACCGCTTTGAAGTTCTGAACCTAATTGATAGGGAACCAGATGAATGTACTTTCGTTGGTATATCACCCCTGCTAAGATAAATAAAATGGAAAGTAACTACCTGGGAGATTGCTGGAAATGTGGGAAGCATGCGGGGACTTTTTATCATATGTGGTGGACTTGTGACAAGGTGCAACAATTTTGGGAAAAAATTCATACTATGATGCAAAAATTCGTAAATATAAACTTTTTATACTTTGCGGAGCTTTTTTTTGGCTAAATATGACTAAACCTTCCATTCCAGACAGATATACTGAGTTATCTCTATACATGATCATGGCAGCAAGGATTCTGTATGCTGCAAATCAGCACTTCCAGATACTTCCAACACTGGATGAATGGACATTAAAGATATGGGAGTATGCCTCGATGGCTAAAGTTACAGCTTACTTTAGGAATAACACAGACAAAACATTCTGACTATCTTGGGCACCTTTTATAATCTGTAACGTAGAGCAAGGCTTGAACCCTCACCCAAGATCTGGTATTTGTTAAATCTGAGTTTATGTAGCATACACTTGCTTATGTAATCATGGTATAATCTGTACTCTGTTTCCCCCTGTTCTGGAATATTTGAAGATTTGATGAACTTTTAATCTTGTAATGGGATTTTCTGTTTGAATGTTCTCCATAACACACCACATGTACCTGTATGAAGGTCAAGAGTGTATAATGCCATTTTTTCGTTTCTTTCCATCTTTAAATAAAACATTCTTATTTTCTAAAAAAGAAAAGATAGGGAACTAGAGGAACGAAACTGAAGAAGTTGTTAAGGACGAATGTGAAAAGAAACTGCCAAAGACCAAGAAACAGAAGAAAGCAGAATGGATGTCAGAACAGATGGTGGAAATTGCCCAGAATGGAAGAGAAGCCAAAGTCAACAAAGATAAAGACCTCAGGAAGGAACTTAGTAGGGAATTTCAGAAAGCTGTTAGAAGAGACAAGGAACAATACTATAATGACATCTGTAAAGACGTTGAGGATGGAAATAGACATGGAAAAACAAGGAATGTTGTCTAAAAGATTTCTGAACTCAGAAGATCAAAGATGGAAGGAGTATACTGGAAATCTGTACAGCAGGGATGACCACATCCAAGATACTCTAGAAGATATTCCTTACTTGCAAGAACCTCTAGTATGGGAAGATGACGTTAGATCAGCACTCCGATCATTACCAAGTTAGAAGGCTACAGGAATTGATGGAATAGCTACAGATATATGGCAGGCAGCAGAAGAATAATCAGTCAACGCTCTAACCAAACAATGCCAGCAAATTTGGAGAACAACACAGTGGCCAATGGATTGGAAGAGATCAGTCTACATACCCATTAAAAAAAAAAGGAGACCTAACAGATTGCGCAAAGCATCACACAATATCCTTAATTTCACATGCTAGCAAAATAATGGTCAGGATCATCCAATGCAGATTAGAGTGCTATGTGGAAAGGGAAATGCTGGATGTTCAAGCTGGTTTCAGAAAAGGCTGAGGAACAAGAGACACCATTGCTGATGCATGCTGGATAATTGAGAAAGCCAAAGAATACCAGAAATAAGTCAATATGTGCTTTATTGACTACAGAAAAGCCTTTGATTGTGTCAACCATGTCAAGTTGTGGAATATCCTTAGGAAAATGGGTATCTAAGAACATTTCATTGTTCTCATGAGAAACCTGTACACAGGACAGGAAGCCACAGTCCAGACAGAACATGATGAAACAGTTTGGCAAAGACAAGACTGTACAATTTGTCCTCTTTTATTCAATTTGTATGCTGAACAAATACTGAGACAAGCTGGATTGGAAGAAGATGAGCATGATTTTAAAGTTGTAGGAAGAAACATCAATAACTTGCACTACACTGATGACACGACTCTGAGAGCTAAGAATGTGGATGATCTGCAAGCTCTAGTAATGAAAGTCAAGGAGCACAGTGAAAAAATGGGACTACAATTAAATGTAAAGTAGACTAAACTAATGACTACAGATATAGCAACCAGCCTCAGAATTGACAATGAAAACATTGAAGTGGTGGATAGCTTCTGCCTTTTAGGATCGGCCATCAACAGTAAAGGGTCCATCAATCAAGAAATATGCCACAGACTGGCACTTGGTAGGGTTGCAATGAAGGCCTTGGAAAGAGTATTTAGTTGCTGTGATGTGTCTTCATCTGCAACAATTAGAATCGTTCGGACAGTGGTTTTCTCCGTGACCTCTATGGATGTGGAAGCTGAACTTTTAAGAAGCGAGATAGAAAAAGCATTGACAGTTTTGCATTTTGGTGCTGGACTCTTAAAAATACCATGGGCAGTCAGGAAAACAAACAAATGGATCATAGAACAAATTGATCCAGAATTTTTACGAGGCACAAATGACCAGGCTCAAACTATCATACAATGGACACATTGTGCGAAGACCCAGTTCCCTTGAAAATTCCATAATGCTGGGAAAAGTTGAAGGAAAGTGGATGACCAGCAGCAAGGTGGATGGACTCGATTACGACAGCAGTGAATGCACCACTGAGAGACCTAAAAGGCCAAGTTAAAGACAGATCATCTTGGTGAGAATCTGTCTATGTGGTTGCTAAGAGTTGACACCATCTTGACACCACTTAATCAATCAATAGCTCTGTAGAAATGAGGACTATGGTACTTTTCTTTAAAAATGAACCAGACTCACTCTGTGGCTTGGTCAGCCCCTCATAAACATTCAGTAAAATCTCTTGAAGATTTGAACAATGCCTTTGTCTGATTTGGGGACAGAGAATCTTGCAAAGAAGTCCAGAGAAGTTGTAGACAGTAGTTTCTGCTAGCCCAGATCCCCACATATAAATGTTAGGTATGCTTTGAAGGCGGAAAAATATTTGAGTTCATACTGTACATCTCTAGGTAGTTTTTATCCAGCTATAGAGAACTGGCTTTTTACAAGGCTGGGGATATATTTAATGGTCATGATCTTAAATATGGCCTTTAAGATGGATTTTTCCCAGTTGTAAGGAGAGACTGTGATGTATCATGCTTTAAAATAATGAGTTAAACTCTGTTTTGAATTTGCTGTGCTTGACTTTAAAACTCCCTTTCCCCCCAGTGTTTTGACTTTGGTCTGTTTCATTTCCATCTGTGTCCACTGATTATTATAAGCAAGAATTAAACTTCCTAGAGGGCAAAGAGAGGGTGTTAAATTCTAATGAGCAGATGATGCTGAATTAGAGTGCGTCTCTACAACTTTTTAATGAAACCTCTTTTTTAAAAAAAATTTTGCTGCTCTTGAAAAACCTTGAAGGCAAAAAACCTCATATTACAGTTGAAATTGGATTTTCATTTCATGAAGAAATGTGTTCTGGGGTCCCATAAGTGTTACACGAGACAGAAATATCTCTGTGAACTGAATGACTGGGCATGAGTATCTGGAAAACTTCATTTTGAAATGTTTGGAGTTTAATAAATCTAAAACAGGCAAGCCTGTGTCTGACGATCATAGCTGAATAAACAGTCTGAAATATATTTCCCCGGAAAACTTGGATTGGTAGATTGATGACAGTCCAGTGCATGGTAGAGATTGTTTTTGGTTCAGGTAATATGATGAAAACACTCTGGGAAAATAGAGAGGACCTGAGTTCTGTAGCATCTGAGAAGTAACAGGATCCTTTAAACTATTGTACTCATCCATGCCTTTCTGGCAACACAGAGAAGTGCTCTTTCATGCACTTTGAAAGAAATGACAGCTAAATTGGAAGTTATTAACCCATCCTTCCTGGGAACTTGTGGTTTGCTGCTTTTTATGAATGTTTGTATATTGGGTCAAAATGTGAAGACATCATTGGAAAGTGGTTGGGGATATTTCATCTAGTTGCTGGAATGCAAGTGGAAAATTCCAGAGGTGTAGCCATATTAGTGTCTTGGAGCAAAACCAACAAAATTCTGCCATCTCAAAGGCTAACAAATTTTATGTGGCATTAGCTTTTGTGGGCCAGCTGCATCCTATGAAATGGGCTCTGGCTCATGAATGTTTATGCCACAAATATCTTTGCTAGTCTTTAAGATTTGGTTAGTCAAGTGTGTCTCAGAACCAGAACCTGTGAGAGAATCTGCACTGAGTGCTGCAGTGGCCAATGCTTTAAGTTCTGCTTCGGTTATCAGGAGTGTGCCAATGACCATAGCATGTAGTCTGCCTTCCTCCTATGGAAATATTTCTTCCTCCCAGTAGTGCACCCCTCCTGTTCATAGAGCCTAAAGGAGACTTTGCCCCATCCTGTTCCTCCCCCTTTGTCCTCCCTTTCTTCAGCATCATACCTTTTCTCCATTTCCACAGGTCTCTGCATGAAATTCAAACTGTCTAAGGCATTTCAGCTCCCTTTCCTGCCCAGCAATCTTGTCTCAACTTTATCCCCCAGCCCTATCAGCTAATAACATGAGACTTTTGTCCTTCCATAGGCTGTGTTTTTCCCCATAAGTTCCTTTGTAATCTTCTCATTTCTACAAGGTGTTGTGACCTTTCCCCTTCCCATTCACCTTTCTAATTCTTCGACCTATCCTTTCTCCCCTCAGATTTTTTCTTTTTCAGTCTACTGCCTATTCTGTTGCTTTTATTTGTGCATTCACCCTGCATTTTGGCTTCCTGTGTCTTAACTAACTTACCTTTGGTGACTTCCCCAAATCCTTCCAGACTGCTCCTTCTGTCCCTTAGTGGTGTGTGTGTGTGTGTGTGTGTGTGTGTGTGTGTGTGTGTGTGTGAGAGAGAGAGAGAGAGAGAGAGAGAGAGAGAGAGAGAGAGAGAGAGAGGGAAGGAGGGGGGTGGGGGTGGGGAGGGAGATTTTCCAGCCAGATGACTTCTCAACAAAGCCTGTGGTCTGTTGTTGCCTTTGGCCTCCAGCTGTTAGCATGCTCTGGCCCTTTTTCCTTTTATTTCATTTGGGTGTTTGTTTTCACTTATAGTTACAGGTTTTCAACAAACATTATTCAAACAATGTATGTATATTCATGTAAAGAGTTAGTAGTTAGTTAACAATTGCTTTACCAAATTTTAAAATCACTGTTTTCCTTTCCTCTCTTGATACATTATAATGAGAATTTCCTTAGTTTTTCTTTGTATTATGAAAAAGTTGAGAAAATCTCAGGGTTTTAGTCTGCAGGACATGGAAGAGTTCATTTGTAGTGACAAGCTACAAAAAAATCAAACCACTACATTCTTTTCACTGGCTGCTATACATTGATTACTTGGAGTGTAATAATACTGTATTTTTAACAATGTTCAAAAAAGAAATTAGGCTTCCACATATGGTTAAAAAATCGAGGGAAATATTTCACACTGATAACTACCCCCCTTCAAAACATACATTGTTCTGCTTTCTGTCTCACCACACTCTCCTTAATGACAGGAACAAAGAAATGAGTGTCTGTTTTGTATTAACAAATGTAAAGGGTGTGACACACAACACTTGAAAAGCTCAAGAATTCAGAACAGAGGGGACTTCATGGTGTTTAAAAGAATATACCATGAGATTAGAAGTGCTGAAGAGGAATAACTGAGGACATGTATATTTTTATGTCATGTTTTTGCTATTCAAAAGAAGGCTATAAAGTTCAAGTGAACAGCTACTAGTAGTTGTGCTAGGTATGAAACCAGTTGAAATGCATTCTATGAAAGTTGTCCTAAATGTATTGCACCATAATTTTTAGGTATGGTTACATCTGTTTTCTATCAAAAGTGCAGTGTTTCCCCTGAATATTTTACAGTTGCATCAAGCTACTATAAGATGTGCAATGTGATGGAAAATGTTTAACCAAAAGATAAAATGTCAAACCCTCCAGAAATGGCTGACTTAATCACAAAACCAAGCTTGGAATCCATGTAAAGTTATCCTACATCCATGTAAAGCTATCCTACATTTCTTTCTGATCAGTACCTTTCTGATGTGGGACTGGAAGTTAAGAATTAGAGGATGGCTTGACTGCCAACGACTACTTCCTCATAGGATTTTGGTCATAGGCTGGTTTGGGTTATACAGTCCCTGCCCACACAATTTAGGACATCCTAATAGCCTCCTGGCACATTCGTTTATCATGTGGGGTATGTGTGTGTGCAAATCCAAATGGCCTCTGTTACAGACCAGGCCTGATCTATATACTAAATATGCTCATTAGCTAGTATATAAAACAGGTCTGGGCCAAGTTCTTTTATATTGGTGACCACGTTTGATCTGGACGCAATGAAGAAAGGAGATCAAACTACTCAAAAGGATTCAATGGGCTTTATTGAGTATAAAGACTAACAACATAATCTAGCAAAGCAGAAAGCAGAACCCTCTATCCATATTAGCAACAGTATTTAAACAGAGCATCCTAACCAGTACCAATATTCAACCCGTGTGCCTAACTAACATATGTGTGTGCATTAAATCTTCCTAGAGCCTAGTACAGTTTAGATACAGGCAGAAAAGGGGGGAGGGAGGAAGGAAGGCTCAGGGCTGGTATGGTTTTTGGGGGGTCAGAAATTAGTAGGGAGGAGAAGTCAAGGTTGTAGGAGAAGGGGAAGGGATGAGGGAATTCCAGATTTGTATGAGCAGCATATTTACCCAGGCTTGAGAATGGTGGATCTTTCAGCTGAAGAGGAGAGACTGTAGCTGGGAGCAGCAACAGAGCGATGGTCTGGCTTCTGGTGGTCAAGCAGACAGTTTGCTCAGAGCGAGGCAGAGAGTGAAGGTGCCATGGCTGGGGAAAAGTCTTGACTTCTCACTGCGCAGTAGAAGTCACAGACAGTTCCTGTTCATGAGCAGAGTTCATGAGCAAATCTTGCTGTAGGCACAAGATAGCTAGCGTGTGAGCAGAATGCCCGTAGGCACAAAACTGCCGTGTCCAGAGACGACTCCTTATAGTGGTTCCATCCTTTGATGTCTTCTGGATCACAAAAGGTGTTTTTCTGCTATCCTCTGAATATTGTCTTTTAATTACCAAAATTAGCTCAGGATATTTGGTCAGTCCAGAGAGATCCCTGAATCTCATCTTCTGTAAACTGCGCGCTCAGGAAGGGAGGGGTGGGGAGCATTGCCCAAGGCAAATCTGCACTTGAGAGCCACAATGGCATCTCCCCTGAAGGTGTTAAAAAGTCAGCAGTTAGTAAGGGGATTCATCCTATTTGGTGTGAGACAGTCATTCCATTATTTCTTGTATATCTCTCATCTAGTGTGTAATTATATTTAAAGTAACATATATGTGCGTGAGACATTCAGTACATTTGTAGCATCAGTGAGGTGTGATTAAAATCTACAGACGGATTTCTGTATGCATTTGGCTGTGTTGAACTTCCATGGAGAACAATACAGTTAATCACTGACAAAGATTTAACACTAATAGGAGTGGGGGGGGAATCAGCCCCCTGGCTCCTTCCACAGACACTTGGTAGTCAGTGGTATTAGCATATGGATTACAGCATTCAGCATTCAGACCTGGCTTCATTGTGTTTCCTTGCATATCCATTTTAACAACACAATGCTGGATCACCTCCTGCTCCAGAGCAGGGGGAGCAACATCCTACTTCATCTTGAGTTCAGGTATCACTTCTTAATAAACTGAAATTAGACACAGGCCTATATTTCACCATACTTCTGAGTTGGTACCTCTGGTTCTGACTGACCATTCATAACACCTCTGTATAGATGCTTCAGATATTCCTTTAAACAAATATTTGGAGTGCATGTAGAAGGGGGCCAGCCATTTGGATAAAGGGACTGTGTACTAAAGGAATGTGCTTGGTGCATCTCCTTTCTCATTATGTGGGCAGGGACAATATTTTCAATACTATCCAATGTTGGGATCCAGTTGGTTGACATTGTAGCTTAAGAAAGGATTATAAGGTGAATGTTGCCAACTCTTGGTAGGGATGAGAGATGTTGTTTAAACTTAGTTGTAGCTCACCTTTCCACTAAAGAGTCTAGGATGGCATACATAATTCCCCCACCAATTGTTTATCCTCATAAGAGCCCCGTGAAGTATGTTAGCTGGAGAGTGAAATTGGCTCAGATCACCCCATAGGTATCTTGGGTTTATACGGCACTGTCTTTTGACTAGTGGAGGATTATTAATTGGGCATGTGTTGTTATGATGAGGGAAGCTGGCAGTGTTAAGATGGATAGATATGACTTTTATGATGATGGGCCCAACTGAACTGCTGAATCAATTGGAAAGGGGTTTCTGTGACTCTCCCTGCTCCCCTTGTGCTGTACCACAACTGAATAATTCAACCATCCCATAACACCTGATTTAATATTTATTCCACTGCTCACCACTTGATTTAAATGCTACTTAAACTTTGGGCATTTCCCCCATGCATTTATGTGGTAGTTGAGTAAGCATACTGGGGATGGAGAGGCTTGGCAGATGCAGCTTGCAAATTGGCCTTGATTAGAGCGGTAGAAGGAGTTGTGGTATATATCGAAACTAGAAACAAACAAACAGGCTTCGGTGGTCCGTGGCAAATGGTGCATGGCAAGCCCCACCCACACAGTGCTTTACCAGTCGGAGGTAACAGCAGGCGCACCGTGGTGATTGGGCATTGGGAATTCCATATGCAGATAGGAAGAGAAGCCTGTGATGGTTAAGCTCAGTTGGAATGCATCTGTTACTGGTGGGAATATTGTAGAAGAGAGAAGAATCTATCTATATATAAAATGATAGTGGGTAGGGGTCTGCAAAGAGAGGGGTTGTGAGGGAGGAAAGAGCTTCTTTAGGAGAAGGAGGCTGCCACTGTGCAAATTAGATGAGGAAACAAGATGAACAAGATCTGATAATTCAAGAAGGGAAAGAGAGAAAGAAGGGAGGGGAAGAATGAGCGGAGGAAAGAGAAAAAGAAGGGAGGGGGGAGAGAGCAAAGGAAGTACTAGGGACAGGCTGGGCCTGTCAGTGGCCTGAGGGGAATGAGTAGCCATGGTAGGAGCAAGGAAGGGCCCAGTCAACTGTTGTCACTTCTCGGAGCTACAGAGGCCATTGTCGAAGGGAGGCAGGCAGGAGAGGGACAAGCCCGAGCCTGTCAGTGTCCTGATGGGAACGAGCAGCCATGGCGACAGCAGCAGTGAGGAAGGACTCGATCTGCTGCTGCTGCTACACCTGCAGGGAGGAGCATGAACAAGGCTTGGGTGAGGGTGGGGAGGTCTCTGGGGTTAGGGGGCTGCGGCTTAGCCAGTCGGTGCTGGCAACACTGCAGCTGCGACCAAGAGGGGTGAGGGGGATGGAACAATGGGATGGAGGAGGTGGAGCAGGAATGCAGCTCAGGTGTGGGTGAAGAGAACTCTGAGGTGAGGGGGCCTCAAGTGCTAGAGCTCAGATGCTCTGTGCGGGTTAAGCTAGTTTCCATTATTCTTTGGAGGATGCTATGACTATAATGAGGTTCAAAGTGCTTTAAATTAGTAGTTCATGTGGGTTTGCAGTCATTGTAGTGGAACTTCCTTTTCTCTTGCGTGTAGTGCCTCTTACTGCTCTGAGTAAGAGGCACTACATGCAAGAGGCACTACTTACTCACCTCTTCTTATTTGTTCTCCCCAACAGGTTCTTATTTGAGCTCTGAGTTACTTACTAACTGATCATTGGTAGATGGTTACAGACTTGGAGGTGGTTGGGGATGATGAAAACGAAATAACTTTCCTGCACATGTTGACTCATATTCCAGATGCTGTTCAAAGTCCAAACCAACTCTTTTGCCATTGTTACAACATGCTTCCTTAAGTCACCCTACTTCCAGATATCCAAACTACTGAAAATTATTGTTGGAGATCATAAGCCCTTTCAGGTTTTCTCTTTTTCAAGCCTTGACAGATCTGAAATTGCTTAAATATGTAGTGTAGTCGTACTCTCTATTGCCAGATACAGTTTTTCATTTCTGACTTGGTGCCTAGCCTAGAGCACAATTGACTAATGAAGCATGCAATGGCTTTTGGCAATGGCAGTAGGGAGGAAT
Source organism: Hemicordylus capensis (assembly GCF_027244095.1). NCBI lineage: Eukaryota > Metazoa > Chordata > Lepidosauria > Squamata > Cordylidae > Hemicordylus > Hemicordylus capensis. The sequence goes on along the minus strand of NC_069657.1, from coordinate 345,536,685 downwards.
TTTCTAGGCTGCATACAAGCTCTGGATTGGGCCTGATAAATAAAAATAATGTGTTGGGCACATAGGCAGTACAAGGTGCATCTAGTTCATACTGTGGGAAAATAGCCATACAGAAGCATTATGATCCACTTCTTATTCTTCTTTTAATTTATCTGTAATACATGCAAAGAAACATAAGACAAATAGGAAAGAAAAACTACTCAAAGTAGTGATTCTCCTTACAATCTGTATATAACCACCTGAATTTTCCCAACCACCACTTCTTCAAAGAGCACTTTACTAAAATCATGACAGTCAAAACTGAGTTGTGTGTGTGGACTGAAACTTAAACATGAATAGAAAAATGCCTTTTAAAAGAATTCATTCCAAGATGCATGTGGTGTTCTTAGCTTTATGGCAGCGTTCCTGCTTAGGGCACGTGTCAGATACCCTGGTTGGGTACCTAAGGTTGTTGTTGTTGTTGTTTTTTAAGACAACCGCAATCCTTATAATGCTGGCTCCACCTGAGAATAAGAAAGGAAGTTGGCTAATACTGTGTTGTGTTGGATGTTCCAATCTCTCTTCTGCTTCTAGAGTTACAGGTGGACTGCGTCATCTGTGGCCCCAGCAACTGCGGTTTCGTCAGGGGCGTAACGAGGCTGGAGTGGGCCCAGAGACCAAATTTTAAAATTGGCCCCTCGCTGATACACACACACTCACTTCACATCTGACTTGCCTCTGGGGGGCCCCTCGAGGCGTGGGGGCCCCCAGGCAGCCACCTCCCCTTGCCTGATAGTAGTTACACCCCTGGGTTTCGTGTATCCACAGTTGGGCCATGTGCTCTCTAGGTGGCCGGGAACCATCCACCATTTTACTTAGCAGCAGTGTTCCCTCTAATTGTTTTAATCTCTGTGGGGGTTGAATTTTGTTCTCGACAGTGTATGCACATGTACATTCAGAATGGGGCCTTGCTGAGCAGGATCTAAAATCAACTGAATGGACATCAAAAAAGTTTGTGCATGCATATGCACACGCCTTAGAGGGAACACTACTTAGCAGAGCCATTTTGTGGCTCTTGTAAAAACATTTTTAACTGCAATTTATTTCTTTTCTTTTCTTTTTTTTTGATGAGGGGGAATCCCCAGAACTGGGAGGTTTGAAGAACATCACTGGACAGCTGTAGACCTGCGGAGCACAGAACGGCACTTTATTTCTCTTGACTTCTGCAGCTTTTGCCATTTTAAAGCCATTTTTTGCCTTGCAGGAACCTTCCCCCCACCTCATTGCCATTGACTCAATGCCTCGTTATCGTGGTTTTGTTACCCATTGAAATCAGCAGGAATTGAATTCCTGCGAATAACAAATCAGAAAATTGAAGCTACTCCTCTAGTAATTGTTGTATAATTTAATTTTTTGTTTGTATATAGATCTTCAAACACATTACCTTCAATATAACATAATGTGGAGAACCAGTGATTCTTCACAGTATAATTCATAATATGTGGCAAAGGGATCATTTGATTTTGGGTCATCCCTCTGTAAAGATGTATTTGTTTCATCTAAGTCAGGTTCATCATTTCCCCCCCTTCCTATACTTGTGCAGACCCATTTATCCTTTGAAAAAAAGTAAGTTCTTGCCAGTGCTAAAGTAAAGTGTGCCATTGAGTCGATGTCAACTCCTGGAGACCACAGAGCCCTGTGGTTGTCTTTGGTAGAATACAGGAGAGGTTTACCATTGCCATCTCCCATGCTAGTGCTGATTAATCTGCAGCTAAAAATTCATCACAAATTCTTTTTGATATTTTGGGAAATTATCATCCAGGTAGCCCAAAAGAATCATGCATATAGTGCAGAGTTACCAGTTTGATCCCATTATATCAATAATATGTAACTTTATATTATTGATATAATATTTATATCAATAATATGTTATATCAATAATATGTAACTAAATATGATGGATAGTATCTCTCTGGCAACTTGCAGTTGTACTATCATAACTGTTTAGACAGGTTTAAGAAAGTAGTAAGGTATCAATTGAAATGAAAGATTGTGCTGTCGCATCCGTGTGTCGACTCCTAGCGATCACGTTCCATGTGATTTTCTTGGCAGAATACAGGAGGGATTTACCAGTGCCTCCTCTCGTGCAGTATGAGATGATGCCTTTCAGCACCTCCCTGTATCGCTGCTGCCCAATATATGTGACTACAAATGTATTTTACTAGGCAGAGTCTGGGAAGTACACTGGCGGGGATTTGAACTAACATCCTCTTGCACTTTAGGAAAGCTGCTTCCCTACTGCGCCACTGCAGCTGATAAGGTATCTATAAGATACGTTAAAAGGCATTTTAAATTTACATATTAAGAAACACAGTGCTCATAACTCTTAGTTTTTCCCCCTTCCTTGTGCATTTTATTTTTATTTTTGCGATCTTCCTTGTGCTTTTTATTATTAACATAGTTCTTTCTCGCTGTATCCCTTGAAATTGTTGAGAGTACTCTGTCATTGAGATTGTGCCCTATCTCTTAGTCCCTGTAACAAATGGTATTTCCTTGACATTGATAACCCTTGGGGTATCTTATTTTTTTTAAAATATTCAAGTAATGAAATGATGATAGGTTAAATGTACCCATCTTGATTTGGAATAAGCTTCATATTTCAAAGACTTTTCATATCCATGCAAAAAGCTCAGACTTCTAAAAAGAGATTTTTTAACCAAGAGCTTTCTTTAATCAAGAAAGAACCTGGACAGTTTCCATGCCAGCCTCCTTCTGTCTCCAGGTTTTCCTTGAACCATTTTCCTTTCTCCCCTCTACAGTGTTTTCTATTCTTAGTTGGTGGAAAGCCTCCCTACTTCAACGTCCTTGAAGTTTGCTTCTCTTTTTCCTTTCCTTCATAGGGTTTAGAACAGGGCAGAAAAACTTCAGCCCTCCAGCTGCTGATGGACTATCCCTGTTGTTAAACTGTCCCAGATGATTGGTCGCTGTGGCTGTGGGTAATGGGAGTTGTAGTCTAACATCTGGAGGACCAAAGTTGTGCAGCTCTGGTCTATAGGCAAACCTTACTCCTTCGCAAGCTCTACTCAGCTGCCTTTTGTATACCTAAAATCATTTTTCAGTTGCAACTAGGAGTGGAGGCAAAGAAGAGGATTGCTTCTTAGACTGTCATTAGGTCCAGCATTCCCCAGACATTGTAGTTTTCCAAGTATTCTGGGCCATAAGAACATCTGATCCTGCTGGATTAGATCAAAGGTCTTTCTAGTCAAGCATCTGGCTTCCCTCTTTCTGAAGCCGACATGAAAGCAGCCCCTTCTCTTTACTCACTTTAACTTCATCAGCAGTGAAGAGTGGGAGCATGAAAACGATTGGAATTAGATTATATCCCGAAGCCTTACCAATAGTTAGCTTAGGGATTGAAAGGAGTATTGACTCGTGCTTTGAATTGGGGAGTGGTATTGTAGGAACGAAAAGCACGCTTGTTCACCATAATCTTATACCATAGTTTTAGTGTGTGCAAATGTACAGTTTCTTAGCCTAATTCCTTAATTATATAAAACTGTTGATCACTATTGTGGGGATAGGAGGGACTGTGTGTGTGTGTTGCCCTGCCTTGTGTCTAAATTCTTGGTCATGCTTGATTGGGGTCCTAGAGTATGAGTGTCAGAGAAATTGAATTCATCAACTGATTTTGTGAATGTCTAATTAGAAATAAGTCACTGAAACAGCATAATTTGGAGATTACATGAACTTTATATGGTGAAGACTATTTGCACCTTTCTGGCTCCTCTTGTCTTCAAGACAGTTTTCTTACGCCCTTGCAAAATCAGAATTCTTTTCTCCAGTTCACAACGTCTGTCTCGTAGTCTTGGGGGTGAGTAGCAATGTTTCTATTTCCTGTTCAACCTGTTGCATTGAAAGTAATAAAACAGCAAGGAAGGTGGGGGAAATGATTAACCCCAGCTGGAGCCCAATTAAGCTCCACAAATCATAGGAGTGTACCCACTGAAAGAAAATGCTTCCTAGTGTACAGCTGCTTCACTCCAATTTTTTAGGTCTAAAAACAGAAACACTTTTCCAGGTGCTTCTGTTCTATTGGTTTTGCTTTCAAGGAATATTTAATTATATGTGCCATTGTGGTTTCTCTGAGTATAGAGCAGTCAAAACCACTCAGCTACATTGGGTCCTTTTTTGACTGCCCCAAGTCCACAATAAGTTCATTTACTCTGCAATTTGTATAAGCTAGGTATATGTGCATTTGGTACATGTTGCAACATGAAAATACAGACTTAAGAAACAAGATTCATATCTAATAAATTTAATAATAATAATAATAATAATAATAAAAATAATTCAATTTCTATACCGCCCTTCCAAAAATGGCTCAGGGTGGTTTACACTGAGAAATAATAAATAAATAAGATGGCTCCCTGTCCCCAAAGGGCTCACATTCTAAAAAAACAACCACCACAAGATAGATACCAGCAACAGTCACTGGAGGTACTGTGCTGGGGGTGGATAGGGCCAGTTACTCTCCCCCTGCTAAATAAAGAGAATCACCACGGTAAAAGGTGCCTCTTTGCCTAGTTAGCAGGACATCTAGTACTGGGAATGGAATTCCTTCTGAATATAGTCTAATAAGACATGAAGGAGATGTTCAGTGTTGACATTCAACACGTCTTCAAGGGCAAAGAATGCTAGAATTGGTTGAACAGTCCCTGAACATTTTGCAGATAGTTGGTGTGTTTTAGGACAATCTTAGATATGGAAAGCAGCACCAGCTTTGTCTATTTTAAAACCAACACTTGGGGTGGTCACAGAAGACATTAGGAGATCAATGTGGATGTGATTGGCTTCCGGACACTGAATGGAGGACTGAATGGCAGAGCTATTGCTCAGGAACTGCATATGCAGTAGATCATATGGTGCACTTGCTTCTGGGCTGTGCCATTCATTATACAGGTCAATGGTGCTCTCTCTGTGGGTGGGGAGAGGGGGAGGGAGGGAGGGGTATAGGCATGTGCAAGCCAGCTCAGCTTGAAGGCTTGTCCTTGAACTGAACCAGAGGGGAATTAGTCCAAGGACAAGTTGAGCCCAGCCAAAGGGCTAAATGTGTGAGGGGGGAGGTTGCTTAAGGATTTTTGTTAGCTTTTAAAAGCTGGCGGCAGGGACAGCCGTAGTGAAAGCAGAGGCCCTTTCCACTACCCTCCAGTCTCCCAAATGAGAAGCAAGCCAAGCTGAGGCCCAAAACGGCTGCAGCATCATCAGCCTGTCATTTGAGAGGCTGGCTGTGGGCTGGAAGGAGCCACTGCCGGCTTGTTTCTAGAGTTAACAAAAAACCTTAAGCAACCTTTCCCCTCACCCCACCCCTGCATTTATCCCTTAACTTGTAGAAGGGAATCATTGCCAGATTCCCCTTTATAAGTATCCCCATCAAGCCCTTGAACCAGCTTGCCAGGCAGGTTTTTGAGCTGGGCTTGGACAGACTCCCCTCTGGTTTGGTTCGAGGGTGAGCCTTTGAGCTGAGCCGGCTCAGACATGCCTAATACACACACACACACACACACACACACACACACACACACACACACACACACACACCATCCCTACCTTGTGGATCAAAAACCAACAGTTGATTATTCTAGATCCCTCCCCCTAATATGCTAGTTCTTCCTATGTGTAGGGAGATACTTTTGTTAATGAGAACATGACTCGACTCGATGGCACAATCTTTCCTTTTTTTTCTTTTTTATCCATAGGGTTAGAGTAGTGTACAGTACTATTTTAAATAATACTGTCCCCAAAGGGTAAAAGGCTCAACTACACAGAGAGAGAGAGAGAGAGAGAGAGAGAGAGAGAGAGAGAGAGCGTGCATCGTGTCGCACCTTAGAAACTAACAAACTTAGTGTGGCATAAGTATCTATGGGCCAAAACCAGATACATGAACCTGACAAAGGTGGACACATCTGCCAAAATAATCTACAGTCCACCCAAGTTTATACTTCAGGTTTTTGTTAAAGTGCTAGGAGATTGTTATTTTTGTATGAGTTTTAGACTCTTTGTTCTCTACATAGATATAAACTACTCTATGTACCAAGGGTGTTTTTTTCCCCTTGCTCATCTCCCTGAATTCACTCTCCATCCAGTCATATTGCAAGAAACTCAAATCCATATCATTAATGAACAAGGGGTTATCTGCCATGGCTCAGAAGGCCTCCATTTCAGCATTAAAGGGGAACTAGAAATGCATGAGAAAAGCTTGTAGGAGAGTTAAAAGTTCCAGCATAAAGGTTAATATGGAATAATTAAGAGACTGGGGATGGATGCTCATACATATGGGACAGAGTTAAATCAGATTAGTAGCCATCAACATGAAATAGGGTTAGGTTGTATTTAAACCCACTTTAATGCACAGGATGCAATTTGACTCTTTCATTAACTTCTTTAAATATTTCACTACTATATTGGTCATGGGCAACCTACTCTTATTTCCTGCTCAGTGTCACTTTACTTGACCTGGGTACATTTTGTGCTAATAAAAACAAGTTTCCATACTCCCAGAATTGCTTTATATTGTGGACAGTTTCACATCAGTAAAATGTAGCAGCTTATAAAGTACATAAAATAGATACAGATTAATTAACAGATTTACATAATATTTTCTTAATAGCTGAATCAACATTATTCAGCTACATATATCTCCACCCACTTTACACACTGAATCTGTCTTCCCTCTCCCAGGAATACAGTATAGCAGGAATTTCAGATGCTTGAACTAAGACAATAATAACTTATAAGCAATAAATGCTACTGTGGCCAAAGTTCTTCTGTAGAAAGTAATATACATTTCATAAAGGAAGCACAAAGGAAGTAACATTTACAGTCATGTGTAAATGCTCTCAGATACATTTTTTTATTTGTAAGGATACATTTGAGTTTCTGGTTTTATAGCCATCCAAGTTTTTGCTACCAAAATACAGGGCATCTCTTCCACTCCCAAACAAGGATTGTATACCTATTGGAAACATTTCAATTCATCTACACTGTTTCTCCCTACAGTATGACAATGCACAATATAGTATCAAAACTTAACAGGTATGTGCGCATGTGCATGAGAGCGAGAGATCAAGAGAGAGAGACTGACTGACTGACTGACTGCGTATGTAAGCTATTCCCTCTGCTCAAAAGAGAGAGCATGGAGCTTATTGCTTGTTCACACATAAAGTACCTTACATTGATACACATGACATGGTCAGATGCTTCAATCCATCAAGAGGAGTCCACTGATATACAAAATCACTACCCCATTAGGATTAACTTTGCAAAATGTTTTGTCTCAAATCAATGTGAAATGTAACAAGTAAGCATTTACAGCCAGATGTACACATAAGCTACACAATTATTGTGACAACATTATTTTCCCTTTGGAGAGAGTTCAGTGGTGCGTCAAAATGCTGAAACTATGAGGCTGATCAAAAAGGGGTAGAGGAAAAACGGGGAATAATAGAAAAGTGCAAGATCTAGCACTCGAATTCATTCATTGACTATTGCATTTGCAGGGCACTAATTTTAGCAATTAGGGGAAGAAGTCCATTATTACACCATCCATTAAATAACGATCAGTAACCTTAATGGCTTACTGGGGGCGGGGTGGGGGGAGATTTATTGCAGAAAGCATATAAAATCAAGCCAGTGTAAGCAATGGAGACACTATGCACGCACGCACACCCCTGTCAGCATTTAGATGGTTGGGGGGGGGGACTACACACATCCATATTCTTTATACAGATGTGGGACTGAGACTAATAATCGTTACCTTGACTGAAGTGAAATTATAAAGAGTGTGCTTGGAAAGACAGTAATAATTTTCTACATGCTTCCAAATACTATTAATAAGTAAATGTGGAATACCTTGCACATTTACAATCAAAGGCACACATGTACTGCACAATTATTGTGAAAATATTATTTTCCTCTGGGAGAGAACTGAGTTCAATGGCATATCAAAATGCTTCTTTAAATAAATTTTAAAAGCAGGATTTTCACTCCTCAGTAGACAGGTGTCCTGTGACTACTAGATTGACAAATGTTGTTGTGCAATGTAAGTTAACTTTTTCAGTAAGTTTCCATCCCACTAAAAATTCACTATCTCACAAGCTGCCTGCTACCCTCTGACCAAAAGTGCCTTTTAAAAAAATATGGTATGAAAAAAAGCCTGTACATGTCATATTAGGAAGAAAGGAAAAGTCAAATTTCATAATGTTTTCACACAAAATGTGCTTCAGTTGTTCTAGACTGTGAAAATATGATCTGTGTTAACTAGTTTGTTCCTTAAGTTTTCCTTCACATTCTTTCCCATATTAACAATCACACAAAGCACCAACATCAAGAGAAACTCTGATGTGCTTTTTATACTCACATATGAGAAAAGTCTCCATCTAAAGCCCCCAAATTCCAGCCTCATTTCTTTGAGCAGACATGTGACCAAGTTAACTTTTGCAAGTTTTAAGTTAAAAAGTTTAACCAAATCAAAATCAACAGATGCAAGCACGCGCGCACACACACACACACACACACAATCAAAACCTTTGATTGCTTGTTGAGTCCTCACTCTCCCAACCTCAGAGGCTGTGAAAGAAGGACTCACCATAGAAGAACTTGACAGCAGCTGTTTTACTCACCCTCCATCCAAGGATAAATTAGGGGACAGCATGGAAACTAACACTGGTCTTGCTAGTTACCATTTATAAGTGGGTGGTGTGTAGTGCAGTGGCTAGAATGTTGGAGAAGAAAGCTGTTGCTTAAAACTCACTGGATGACTCATTCTCAACTCATCCACAACCCTCATCATGCCTCCCTGAGCGCGTGGAAACAATAGCAAAATGCGTAATAGACAAAGTCACTATTTGGTATAGCTCTTCCATATAATTTGGATAGAAGAGAGTTGATTTGTTTTCTAAGGTACTACATTTGCTACATGGTGGAGCTTTTGACTCCACACTAACATTCTGCCAACCTTTTGACATGTCAAAGAATAGTCTTCTGCAGGATAGAACCTACATGGAACCAGATGCAACCAGACAGAACCAGACCTAGATGGAACCAGATTGCTGGCGCTTAAAATCAAAACGGTTGCAGAGCAGCTTTTAAAATGACACCTGGGGAACAGCCAACAAGAGCTAGACAGCATCCGGTTGGTAAAATGCCATCCTTTAAAGTGTGAGGGTGTAAAGGATTCAGATAAAAAACAAGGAGACAGCAGAACCGCATAAAGAACAGACAGAAGGCTGTGCTAGATGGTCAAAGAGCCAAAAGAAAGACAGCATACACCAGGTAAGAGTTTCAGCATATAGGTGCTTATATGCCAATGCCAGAAGCCTCCAAGCCAAGATGGGTGAGCTGGAGTGCTTAGTTGCTAACACAGAAATAGATGTAGTGGGCATAACAGAAACATGGTGGAACAGTGAGAACCAGTGGGACACTGTTATCCCTGGATATAAACTATGGATGTGTAAACCGGTTCAAATTCGAACCGAACCAGCCATCAGGTTCGAGCTGCAGGTTCGAATTCGAACCGAACTGGGGGGTGGTTCGATTCGAACCAGTTTGAACTGGTTCTGACATCCAAAAATTGGTAGGATGGTAGCTGGCACCCAGGGGTACCTGCCACCCAAACCCCAAAGCAATCGGACACTCGTACGATATTTAATGAATTTTTGAAAATTATTTTTATTTTTTTCTCATAGGGTATAATGGGACTCTAACCAGCCCATTATTCCCTATTGTGGAGCACCCATGGGTGCCAACAACCATGCAAACCCCAAAGCAATTGGACACCCCTATGAGTTTTTATGAATATTTGAAATATTTTTAATTATTTTTCTCATAGGGTGCAATGGGACCCGAACCAGCCCATACCCCCTATTGTGGAGCACCTAGGGGTATAAAAGTGGGATGGGTGGTAGACAACCAGGGGTGCCTACTATCCACAAAGTTCCAAGGCAATCAGACACTCCTCTGATTATTGGTGAATTTTAAAATTATTTTGGAATTCCTTATAGAGAATAATGAGGATTGCAGCAAATGTATAGCTTCACGTCGGGGAGAAAGGGGTGTCCTAGAGCGGAGTGTGGTGGGTGGTAGTTCCCAAGGTGGGCAAGGAAGCTATCAGAATTATTTGAAAGGAATTGGGTAAAAGGCTGATTTTTAAGTGATTTTTGAAGTTTATGTGTCTTTAAGGTTAGCAGATGAGAGTGGATTCATGGTTTGTCATTGAAAATCTTATATGCTACCCAAGAATCTACACTCAGAACACTTCAGAAACAACAAAACCCAGTACCCCATGTGTTAGCAACCCATGGAGGTGGTTGGCACCCTCGCTCTGGGCCACCCCAGCACCCCCCAAGTGCAGTTATGGGGCTGCTGAAACCTGCATTCTTCCTTATGGAGAAAAACCTTAAAGCCACTTGTGGGGTGCTGGGGTGGCCCAGAGTGAGTGGTGGTCTAGTGCAAAGAGGGTGCCAGGAGACCATCTGTTTCCCACTGTACAGCATCAGGAGATCATGTGTTTTGAGTATGTATATGTACGCATTCACACACACATATATACGGGATATGTGATCACAACAGCCAGCCAGTTTGGCGTGGATCCAGACCAGATTTGAGCAGCTCCAAGCAGCTTGGGCTCAACAAGCCCAGGCCCAGTCTGGCCCAACTGTCAAGCCACCTCGCATGCCAGTTCAAGGGGTTAGACAAGGATACTTGTAAAGGAGAATCTGGCAAGGGGAATCCATGCAGCTACGTTGGGCTCTCTTTTGACTATCCAAGTGCACAAGAAGTTAATTTGTTCTGCAATTTGTATAAGCTATGCATGTGTGCATTTGGTACATGTTGCAACATGAAAATACAAACTTAAGAAACAAGATTCATATCCACTAAATTCCTCATTATAATAATCAGTGTTGGCATTCAGCAAGTCTTAAAGGGCAAACAATTCTAGAATTGGTTGAACAGCCCCTGAACATCTCAACAAAACTATCTGTTTTGCAGATAGTTGGTGTGTTTTACATCAATCTTAAAAATGGAAAGCACCAGCTTTGTCTATTTTAAAACCAACACTAGGTGTGTTCACAGAAGACATTAGGAGATCAATGTGGATGTGATTGGCTTCCGGACACTGAATGGAGGACTGAATGGCAGAGCTATTGCTCAGGAACTGCATATGCAGTAGATCATATGGTGCACTTGCTTCTGGGCTGTGCCATTCATTAGGCTAAGCCTTTGATAATATTCAAGCAGACTCGAACCTGGGGCAAAATTGCAGTGTCAGTTCCAAAGATACAGGTTAATAACCATTTTTTTTAAGGTGAAGAAGCCTGAGACACAGTACTTAAGTGCAGCAGAAGCAGACAACCATGAGTCCAAAAATTATACATTTAAGGTCTCTCACCAGCCTGGGCCACCAGGGCATAATTACTCTTCTATTTCAGTTCACCTTTTGAAATAACTATCACTCACTTCTTTTAGGTTTTTACCATATAGCATTTTGAAGGTTGCTTGATTTTTCTGTATGCCATAGAAAATTCATTTCCTTCCCACACCATACGTGGTAAAATCTAGAAGGGAAAAGAGAAAGGACCATCCAAAACCAACTCCTTTTGTCTGTACAGATTGATCCACCAAATCAGAAAAGGGAAAACCAGGCTTCCAGTTTTAGAAGCTTAGAAACTGATTGAAATGCATTTCCTTCCGACACCATACTTTACATACCTACCTAGTAGCTTAATGAAGTGTCTTTCTAGCTGTATAATTTTAATCCTTTGCTAATAGATGCTCTGCAAATGAATCCATACTAGGTAAGAGTTCATCTAAAGAAAATGTCTTCCCTCCATTTAAGTATGTTTCTTCAAGCTATTCTAACCTTACTTAAGTATCTGAGGGGTTCATTACTAAGAATTGTGCTATCAACTGCTTGCCTCTAACTACTTATTTGGGCCACAGCAGTCAGTCTGTTGCTGTAAGAATTACAAAGATTGCAAATTTGTTTAGTTACTCTGTGCAGGTGTCTGATTTGAAAGCAAATACTGAAAGCAAGAAGCTAAGATTTCCAAGATGTTACACTTTTTCAGGAATTACAGGGAGCCCCACACATATATCTGCAAGAAAAAAATAGCATTTATTATTTCCCACAGTTGTAGTAATAATTGTTGTTGCATTTTAACAACCGTGGGACAGTTCTAACTAATCAAGCATATAGGTACTTCCTAGCCATGCCTGTAGCACAGGCAGGCACCTCTTCTATCTTGACCAAAGCACATCAGACTTTATCTATACCATAAAACTAAAAGTCGGCTAATGGTTCATTTAGGCCAGGACTGCACAACTTGGGCCCTCCAGCTGTGGTTAGAATTCAATCCCCATCACCCCTGACTTTTGGCTCCTGTGGCCGAGGATGATGGGAGCTGTGACCCAATAAAGCTCAAGGGCCAAAGTTGTGCTGCCCTGATCTAGGCTTGTACAAAGTTAGGGGCTGACATCCAGACTAATGCTGTGCCTGTGTAAAGAACAACAATGCACACATGCCAGAAGGTCACATCAGGTGACCTTTTGCTTAGAGAGGAATTGGGTGTGAATTTGGAATGAGCAGGTGATATTGGGAGAATAGATTAATGCTTGGCTGATAAGTCAAGCTGACATTTATGTACCCTTGCTCACTTATATTAATCATGTCTGTCTGATGTTACTGTGTTGACCCTGATAGGTTGCAAAATACATATCTTTGGCTTAGAAGTCGTCATGTTAACTCATCAGTAATGGCCTTACCACTAAGCAAGAGGCAATGAAAATATGCATGAGTTCTTTTTTCAGCATTTACAGAAGCCAGAAACCCCACCAGGACTATTAATCTTGATACAACTGAAACTTGTCAGTAAGGAAAATTTTGTAACATTTGGCACTGTTTGTGTATCCCCCTTAGGCTGGAGAACAGGCAGTTTCCCCTACAGAGCATTACAGATCTGATAGACATTCTTACTTGTGATATTCACTGTTTTGTTCAGTGCTGAAACTATTGTACTTATGGACGTAGAAATGTTCAGTGTCTTTCCCCCCAAAAGCATATAACTTCAGATGAAGAAACATAACTATTGCAATATTGTGTGTGTCCTTAGAGGCCTGGAACTGAACCCCTGCATTCAGCCAAAATGTGAATCATTTCTACCTGAAAGTGATGCCAAAAAACTGAAGTTCATTCAGTACCTTCCACCCGCACTTGATATGACACTCTGCAAATGGTGGTGCTATTGGGTTTGCTTGGAAGTGTGGTAGTACCATGTTACATGACTCAGTTTTGGCTGAAGTGGGGAAATGAACTCAAATTCAGTGCAAATCTGAGTACAGCTAAATTATTAAATAAAGTAGCCAAGGAAGCTGGCCATGGGTAGGGTAACATGGAGTTGGGTTATCCAGGAGGGAGTAATGGAGTCTAGGAATGTGCAGAGCCTGTTCAAGTTGAACCTGGTTTGATTCGAACTTGGTTCCGTTTGAACCAGTCCTGTTTGACCAGTTCAAGCTTGAACTGGACCAGCCAAGCAAAAGAGGGGGCCAGTTTGAGTTTGAACTGAACTGGGCTCGCTTTTGGTTGAACCAGTTCAGCCAGTCCGATTTCCTTGCTTGTAAAGGGGAATCTAGTAAGGATTCCCCTTTACGAGTAAAGAGGGATTGACTATGTAAACAGGGTTTTGAGGCAACTCTTGTGGTGGGCAGCACTGGCGGTGGCTGCCTGGCAGCAGGGTCAGCTCCATAGTGGCAGAAGCCCTGCTTGGCTCTGCCAGCGCTTTCTGTGGGCAGCCTGGTTCTGGCCTCGGCACATATGCGGAGGCTGGAATTGGGATGCCTACTGGCCTGTGGTGCGGGGAAGGATTGCCGGTGGGGTTGAGAGGGGCTGCCATCGCGACAGCCAGAAAGGTGGCCTCTCGCCTGCCCCAAATGCATTTTTACATAGGCAATCCTCCTTTGCTTGTAAAAGGGAATTCTTATTGGATTCCCCTTTACAAGCAAGGCAGTTAAACCAGTTGGAAAGCATAAACCAAACCACTGCCAGTTCTAATGAACTGGTTTGTGGACTGGGCAGTTTGGTTCTAGTTCGAACCAAACTGCCTGTGCTGGTTCCATGCACATCCCTAATGGCGTATAGACAGGTTCCTTGAAAATGGAGACTATTTTTTATTTGAAGAACAGAAATTTACAAGTCAAAGTAGTAATTAGCGATCTTTTGTAGAGTCATTGGTAGAGGTTTTTTCTTGAGTTTAAAGCTTTTAAGGCAGTGGTTCTTAACATGCAGCCTGCCAGATAATGCTGAACTGAATAAATTGTGGCTTGGGATGCTGGGAGCTGTAGTTCAGCAACATCTGGCGGGCCACATGTTAAAAACCACTGTTCTAAGGCTATGGCTCTTGATGGTCCTAAACAAAATGCAGTTTGTGCAATGGGGAATGATTTTCATTACAGCTAATCACAATCGGTGTTGGGAGTTATCTGCTCTAGAGCAGAGGCTTGAATACTTTGGCTTTCTTTGTATTTGCCTGCTAAGGAATCTTCCTCAGGGAGGGGGAAATTGGTCAGTATAATACACTTTGTTGGGAGGGGGAAGTGCATTATATAGTTACTGGCTATGAGTTACCAGGTTTCCCACTTAACCAGGATTTGAAACTAGTTTGGAACCCTGGTTAGCTTTAATGGTCAGAGAAGGGAAATTCATTTCAATTGAGGGAGAGTTTTACATGCACATTTGATAAATTTAAGGAATAATGATTTATTTTTACTATTGTATTTCATCTTTCATGTTTCCACCTATCAGCACTAGCTCCCAGTTTATTTCAAAGCTGACTGAGAATTTGAACCTGGGCCATCAACCTAATCTAAAACCATCAACCTAATCCAAACCCATCAACCTCTTCATAGGACTTGGGTGGATTGGCCCTTCGCATCTTATATTTCCTGCCTTTGAGTATAAGAGTTTGTAAACATGTGAAACACCTTGTGTAACTTGTTTACAACAAAGTTTTTACAGTTCTGACAGAGTATTCACAATACTCTGTCAGGGCTGTACAACTTTGTTCCTCCAGCTGTAGTTGGACCATAACTCCCATAATCCTTGGCCAATAACCATTGTGATTGGGGATGATGGGAGTTATAGTTCAGTAGCTGGAGGGCTGAAGTTGTGCAGCCTTGTTCTGAATGCTAATTGTTATAGAAAAATGTGGGAGATTTTGGGTGGCATCCATGGGCTGCTTGCAGAATGACTGTTTGCAGTTACAGTGCTCAGGTTGCACAATGGATTGCTAGCATAAGGACTAGTTTTGGACAGAGGCGAATGTTTTGTGTGTGCAACAATGTGTGATATGTCCTTATGCTAAAGCAGTCTAGATGCTACCTTTTGAAAGTTATGGCCGTTATACAATATCTAGTTATTGAAACCTGTGAAAGACATTTTCTTAACTTCAGTCTAAATAGTGTGCTGCAAACCATAGCCAATATAATACTCAGGCATAGTTGGGGGCGGGGAAATTCAGCTAAGGATTTGGTGCATTAGAATGTAAAATTGCTACAGAATGCCATGCCCTTCCTATTCATGCAGTTGCGGTGTGTTCTCTTCTGAATAAGAGCCTCGTAATAGTAAAGTTGGTATTAGATTAGAGTACTCTCAAAGAAAAGCATTTCTCTTGGCCGGCAGAAACTGTGTGTGCATTTAAAAAGATTAAATGCTCTGTACCAAATCAGAAATGCGTGTTTCTGAATAGTTTCCTTGGTTCTTTGTTGGAACTGAAAGTGACAGTGCTGTAAGATTAAAACCTTCATTTACTTCTAATGTCTCTAGTAAATGTTCTACTTTAAAACTTGAAAGTGCAGATCTGGCTATAAAACAGGCCCATTCATTTTTCGCTCACAGGCTCAGTGATTTAAGGTGGCAAGCTCTTGAGTATTGCTAAGCAACATACATGTCTATTGTTTGCACAGAGCTATCAGTATGAATTATGAACTATTAACTTATATGGGTAGGGTGTTTTTACAAGCCTGTCAGAAGAGTAATTGGATCCAGACTGTTTAATATTCTGTGCAGAGAAAGAGCATGTTGTATAAATGTGAGGCTGGAGTTGGTTTTATTTCTTTGTCACATTCCAAGCCTTAAGACCACTGTGGATATTTTTCTTCCATCTCCAGCTCTGATTTTGTGTCTTTGTTACCTTGGAATCATTTCCTCCATCACAACTAAGGGAAAACTTTTGCAAGTCAACTTCATGACTAAAAATGTAATGTGGTGGACTTATATGCAGATCTACTACAAGGCTATAACGGATTTATCAAGGCTCCGAGAAAAGCTGTGTGTGGGGGGGGGGGGGGGTGGAGCGGGAGACAGCAAAAGAGAAAATGACAGATCTGGAACTTTTGATGCATATTGGCAAGACTGAAGTTTCCTTTTTATGGCTAGGTGGGAATGACAGCATCTCTATGTTAGGAATAACCCCCCTTTCACATCCTTAATCACGCTTGAGGGTCTCCCAGGCAGAAACAGGACTTTGGCACTACCAGAGACCAAAAAGAAAAAGGTATTTTGAAATGGAATGTGAGAGAAGGTGAACCCCATTGCTTCTCTTCTTTGCTTGATAAAAAGAGCGGAACACATCTTTGAGAGATCAGTGGCCTAGGAAAATTCTGAAGGAAATTATTTCAACAATATTAGGAGAGGTATGCATATGACAAAATAACTCTGGTCGATTAAATGTAATCATAGAAACAATTTTTTAGCCAGAGCAGATCTCCTTTTACTGATTGAATTAACCTTGAGGACTAGAGCCTCATCTGAGGGCTATACACCAGTGATTGGAAGAAATTCGAAAACCACCTTAACCTCTGGTGACTCAGCTTGAATCTCCAAAACAATAGGCTACAAGGAACAAGACTCTTTGTTACCTTGCAACAGTAGAATAGAAAATCTATCTCTCTTGCCCCTACCCCTCTAAATGGGAAATGAGGTGGGCTTCATTCAGTTCTTTTGTCCTATACCATGGTCCCTCTAATTTTTTTTTCATCTCTGTGCAGAATGAGTTTTGTTCTGGGTGGCACTATCAAGGCAGTGTGCACGCACTTGCATTCAAAATGGGGCCTTCCTGATTCAACCTCCTAAGATGAACTGAGCGGACATTCAAAAACTTGTGAGTGTGCACACGCCTTAGAGGGAACAGTGGTCCTATACAATCAATAAGAATACCTTCAATTTTGTCCTAGTCAATCAAGAATACCATCCACTCAGAATTAGTATTTTGTACAGTTCATGGATCCATTTGCATGCAGGAGCTGTTCCTGGAGATTGATATTTTGGTTTCTTTGACCATCCACCCCATTGCAAAGTCCAGATTCTATAACAGCTGCAGTTTCCAGACTATGTACAAAGGCAGCCCCACATAGAGCTCATTGCAGTAGTCAAGTCTGGAGGTTACCAGCATATGTACCACTTCTCTGAGGTAGTTTATCTCAAGCAACAGGCAAAGCTGGTGTATCATCTGAAGCTGATAGAAAGCACCTTTGGCCACTGCCGCCACCTGTGACACCAGGGAGAGGCTTGGATCCAGAAGCACTTCCAGATAGTGTAGCTGTTCCTTCTGGGGAAGTGTGTCCCCATACAGAACCGGCAGATTCAAATTGTCTCCCAAGTACCAACCCTGCACAAGTACTTCCGTCTTAACTGGATTCAGTCTCAATTTATTTTAATAGTATTTTTATTTATTTATTTAACATTTATATACTTCCCAAAATGCAAGTCTCTGGGCAGTTTACAACATTTATCCCTCATCCAACCCATCACTTCCTCCAGGTAGGCATTTAAGGTGGTTATGCCTTCTCTTGATGATGTTGACATGGAGAAATAGATTTGGGAGTCGTCAGCATACTGATAACATCCTGTACCAAATCTCCTGATGATCTCTCCCAGCTGTTTAATGTAGAAGTTAAAAAGGACTGGAGACGGTATGGAGCCCTGGGAGAATGCCATATAAAAGTTCAAGTTGTGAAGTATAGTAGTCTCCAAGCGACACCATCTGGAATCTGCCTGAGAGGTAGGAGTGGAATCACTGCAAAGCAGTGCCTCCCACTCCCAACCCCCTCATATGTTCCAAATGGATACTATGGTCAATAGTATCGAAAGCTGCCAAGAGATTCAAAATTCTGCCGGTCTGTTTTACCTAATTCCCTAATCAGATTGTATGTTTGATTGTTTTGTGATAAATGTTGAATGTTTTGCATTAGAAGCTTTTCTTCCCTGTTTGTATCATTCCCACGTCCATGCATAGGTTAGCCCTTCATAGGTTAGCCCATGGGTTAGCCCAAGCATAGGTTAGCTTGTTCAAAAGTCAAAGATGTTCCATAAGTTACAGCAAAATACAGATCTCCATGGTCCCACTGCATGTCAACTGTTTTCTACCTTCAAAAATTAGTTGTATTTTCCTTATTGAAAACAGATGGCAAGAGCCACCAGGTTGCTGTTATTTCAGGCCTTTACAAGATCAGTTAAAATTATTTTCTGCAAGTTTGAATTATTTTCTTCCTGCTGCTTTGATGTCATTACTGGGTTTTGTTTGCTTTTTAAAGATTCTTTTTATTTTGTTATACTATTCTTTTTTATATAATATTGTTTATATAATGGACATTTAGCCATCTTTTCAGCCATGTGATTCTTCATCTGAAGAATCCACTTGCAGCCAAACTTAAATAATGAACATAACTGCAAGTACCTTATTAATTTATGCCATAATCACTTTCAACCAGGATGAATGACACAAAAGTTCTGACTGCCCCAAGGCAGAGGTAAGTATATGAGGTTGTCTGTGTTGGGTCCCTTAGCTTGTTACTCATTGCGGTTTTTTTGTTTTTAGCTGACACTTTAAAAAAATATTCTATACTCCAGCAATTCCTTGGTAGCTCTAACCCTGAGGCCAAGAAACGTTGTTTCCAAAATTGGAATTATGCTTTTCCCCTTCTCAGCTAATCACTGGAGGCAAGTGATGAGAGATGCTTGTCTCAATTGTTTTACAGTGTACGTGTGTATCATTGAAGGACAGTTCTAACACAAGGCTTTGCAGTTGCGACCTTGGTTAAAAGTATCAGCCCTTAAAATGGGAGGGGGAATATAGAGAGAGATGCTGGACTGCAGGAAAGCAATATCTCTTGGTCGTGTCACAACCCCCCCTTAGCTGTAAGCCAGTCTTCTCCCACAATGGTCTGTGTAGAATGGAAAAACTGCTGGAGTGTATTGGCATTGTTTAACAACCATCTTGTCTATTGAGCTTGTTCAAAACCACAAGAGGAAGCTTTCACTCTCCTCATGCATGGAGAGCTTAAGATGTGTCATCAGTGTTCCCTCTAAGGTATGTGCACATGCCTGCACTCACAAGTTTTTAAATGTCCACTCAGTTAATTTTGGATCCCACTCAGATTGAATCAGGAAGGCCCCATTTTTAATGCATGTGTGCACACCCTGCCTTGATACTCCCACCCAGAACAAAACTCATTCCGCACACAAATGAAAAAAATTAGAGAACACTGGTCATCACAACAAATGATAGCTTGAATGAAGCCAGTGTAGTGTCTTTGGATCATGGGTCATATTCTGAATATAAAACAATTGGCAGGAGAAACTATATCTGATCTAAATGTTCAGCATAATAAGATGGTTGAATGCACGGCATCACTTCAGACTGCAGGCGAGAAATCATGTTGTTGACTGGTCCCCCCTGCCAACCTCCCCATTCCCTGCAGATAGAAAACTAGCATAGAAAGGGGCAAGCTGACAGAATATCTGTCTGACATGCTAGAATTTGTGTTGGTTTGTTTTAATACTTAAGGATGCATGTAGGGGAGCATTCAAAGAAAATGTTCCCCACTTGCAATTTTGGAGAGGTATAATTCACTCACCACCTCAAGAGATTCTATCACTTCATTCTTCAGTTAGTTTAACCAAAACTGTGATACAGAATGCTTGACCTCTAAAAGCCAAGTATGTATTTCAGCCTACAGAAGCAACTTCACTGGAGTATGTTGTCAGTAAAAATGCACATGCATACACATCCTTATATATCTTAAAAACCACTTTGCTATCTATGGTGATGATTATTAAGAACTGAATGTATTGCTAATTGGGTTTATATATGATTTATTTCAATTATCCATGCATCTGACAAAGTGGTCTCTGGTCCATGAGAGTTTATGCCACTATAAATTTATTAGTCTTTAAGGTGCCATAAGGGTCTTCATTGCCTGTATTCAATTTCTCCTTTAGCCATTTTAGCTTAGGTAATTTAATGCTTGTCATTAGTCCATATTTTCCTTTATTTTCTTCTTGTTCTATGATTTCAAATTCCAGAACGCTGCTTGTGCTGTGAGAAAGGAACACAGGAATGGAGAATAGTGGTAATGGTTGAATTTCTAATGGATTTTACTCAGGAATGACCAGCACAAGACCACCTGTATTTTCTAATACTTTTTGTTTGATACCCAGAGAAATCAAATCTTAAGATCAGGTTTCCATACCTTGCTGTTCTAATATGAATTAATGTCTGCTTCCACATCCTTAAATACATTTATCATTCTGGTGTTAACAATGGTGGTGGTGGTTCTCTAGCAAACTAACTGGACCTATTGCCTTTCTTTAACATATTTGCTCATCTACCCTTCAAATTAATCTGTACCTAAAGTTGGAGGTTATGGTTCAAATTTTACATATTTGGTGCTTGCAATGCATTGCAAACTTTCAGATTTAACCAGTTTTATTATTATATGCATTGAAAGTCTGTAAATATATAGTATTTGTTAATAGATGTGCTCTGGAGTGCTTGGCTAGGACATTGAAACTATACTTTTGGGTTACCATGGGGAATGAGTTTGACTGTGGGAGAGCAGTCTGTTACAGTATTAATCCTGAGAAAAAATTTGGTCTGGAAATGATGAGGAAGCAAAAATGCAGTTTAAAGATTTATTTGGGGGGGGGGGGGGAAGGGGTACAGAAAATGAAAAGTTGTTGGGTAAAGTAATACAATCTTAACTAACAGTCTTAACAAGAATCTCATGAAGAGGTATTTTATCTTAAGGCCCAAATTGTAAGTAAATTAGCTTAAGTCTTGGTGTAGAAAGGCCTTGGATGCCAAAGTGGAAAGGAAAGAGAAGGGGGCGATGAATTTAAAGGGTAGAAGGTTAGTATTACTGATCCTTGCCTGGTGGTATGTCCTGTGCACTTGTAGATGGGCACATGAGATTTCCTCACAGGGGGAAGGTGGTGGAAAGGCAGGAAGAAGAAAGGGCAAGTGGTGTAGAGCTACCATTAGCAAGCTTGAGAACCTGTATGATAATGGTCCATATAGATTTGGATTCCAATTCTGATCCTGAGGCCATGTGGCTTGGCCAGGTGTACTTGTACTCCAAAACATGCCTGGAGGCAATGCATAAGTCATTCTCCCTCCCTGGAGGGGCCAAAACTCTGTTAGAACAATGAGGTTCATGGTTGCAAGAGTTGGTCAACTTGGGTGTAGACCTCCTGGACAAAAGGCTGGAAATGGCTTGGGTGAAGTGTGTCTGGAGGTCTGAATGGGTGACCTTAAAAAGCTTATCTAAGAACCGGAATGTGTCTCCAGGTGGAGAGACATGTTTTTCTTAAGCCTTAATGATTTGGCTCCTTAGTTCTTGCCAGCTCATTAGGCTGTTGACAGTGGGGTAGCGATGCCCCGTGCTTATCTGAGTTACTGTGGAGGAGAGTTACGTCTGGAAGGTTGAGTTACCTATTCCCTCTGAGATCATGTTTTTAACCTACTTTGTCTACTTTGCCAGGTTTTTCTTCTTTTTGAAGGTCATACAAAGGTTTTGGAGATGATTCCGTCAAGTCCTTTGTTATGGTGACCTAGGGCTGCATTGCCCCATGTTTTGCTTGTGCTAAGCAACCAAACTGCATAGTTTTCCAAATGTGGGCATGTGCAGAGTTCACAATCCCAAGAGCTCAGGTATCCCCAAAATGGAAGCTGTGGTTCCACAGTTCCAAAGTATATAGAGGGGTGCTGTTTGCAGCCCACAATAAACTGTTTTGGAGACATATTTTCAAACACATTTGGAAACTGGACTATGTGGACATACAAAGCAATGAAGGAAATATAAAAATGTATTTTTTTCAGTTGTGGGTGTGATAGCACAATGCTCATTTTGGCATAAAATTTTGCAAAACTGATAAAATGCTCGCCCCTGGACCTCAGGAAAGCATTTTCTTTTTTAGTCCACGTCATATAAAGAAGAAAAAATCTACTACCCTTATTGTTGGACAATTTAGGCTCCAGCACACCATCTTAGCACTTAAAAAGCACAAATGCTTTATTTAACATACAAAAACATTAACTCTGTATGGAAGTTTTACTTCTCGAATTTTCATTATCCAAAAGCTATTTCATTCAAAACAGGTTATATAGGTTTAGATCCATAAGTTAATATATAGGGAGTACATTTCCCACTGAACATAATTAATCTAGGGAATTAGCTGCCACTGGAAGTGGCAGCTTGGATGGCTTTAAAAGGGAGTGAGACAACTTCATGGAGGACATGTCTTTCAATGATTACTGGTCTTGATAACTGTAGGCTATCTCCAGACTCAGAGGAACTGAGTGATACTAGTTGCAGGGGAGCATACCTTCATCTCTTTCCTGTGGGCTTCCTAGAGGCATCTGGTGGGCCACTATGGGGAAACAGGATGCTGTATTAGATAGGCCTTGGAGATAGTTGCTCTCTTTATGTTCTTATTTATGTTTTTCTCTCTGCCATATTTCCAGTGCCAGTTATGAACTATTGACTTAGATTCTTAAACAATATTTATTGTTTAAAGGTTCCTGCAGCTTATGAAGCATTTTCTCTTATTGTATTGCTCTGTATTGAAGTCTGTATGTTTCATTACAGTGCTCTTCTGTTTAGTAAGCTAAGAAAGTAGCCCAGTGTCGTAGATCCATGATCTAAGGCAGTATGAAGTCTGGTAGGGATATTTCCTGATATCTGTAGTGACAAGTAGTACAAGCTCCAGGCTGCTCGCTGACCACTGAAATAATTTGTTTTTATACACATAGATGAATGGAAACTGAAGTCTCTCACGTTTTCTTTCTTCCCCCAAGAGATTTTTCTTCACTAGGTTAGGTGAACCAAAATGCTTCACAAGTTTATCCCCTCTGTATTTTCTGCAAACAGGACTTTAATTCATCAAGCTATGTGATCTCTAGGTTATCTTGGATGAAACTGGTATTCTAGATCCATTTCAGTCTGGCTTAAGTCTAGTTTCAGGACAGAGACTGTCACAATTCCACATCTTTCAAGAAGATGGTTGAGTGACATCCTTCTGTTACCTGTATATCCCAGCCCATGCACTAAGATGCTCTTCTATGAACACCCTCACACATTTGAAGTATGTTGAGTTTACAGAGCTTTTGCTGGGTGCACAGTATATGGCTGCAGCTGCATGCAGCCCACCAGGTCCCCTATCTAGCCCTAAAGTTCTGCTGCTGACTCCTGCATCCGGTCAGCTGACTGTCTTGCTACTTCTTCTCAGACGCTCACTTTATCTTGCTCATGCCACGGTTCATCTTGCCAACATGATGGGGGCTGAGGAAGCAGAAATAACTGGGTGGTTGTTGGGCATGTGTTGAGAAGGAAGACTATGGCTTGAACAGTCTTCTGGCAGAGCTCAGCTATAAGTAAGATGCTTGTCTCTCTGGTAGAAAGAAAGGCATATGGGCCTCATTTTATCCTTGGGGAGGGGCACTGCCTCCCGTTTTATGTTTTTCCAGCATGTTACTGGAAAGAAGCAGAAGTGTCTCTCTACTGTCCGGTTTCTACTCCATCATCTAAACAAGCAACAAGACTCTGTGCAGAGAAGATTTGCACTCTGGACAGTGTGGTGGGGAACACAAAGGCAAGGGGCAGGGATGGATGGACTTTGCAGGGAGTAATGCATGTATCTTCCCCTCTGGGTACTGGAATGGAGCAGAGCAGAGTTGTGAGTATAATTGTGAGATTATAATGAGAGGTGCCTGCACTCGACTGGGATGGAACCTGAGAGAGTGATGTGGCCATGGTGAGAATGAGAAAATGAATGCATGATGAATGTAAAATCTTATATTTTTAATTAGTGCATTTTCTAAAAATCTGCTGAGAATGTGCAGAATCTTTCTCATTTTCATTTTTTTCAGAAATCTACAAAGAAAACCAAATTACAAATGAAGCTTTTCAGCGGGGGGGGGGGGGGGACAAAATTTTTGATTGTGGTGTTCCAAATGTTGCTTAATGAGACTTAGATTTTCAAAATGAAAAACCTGAATACAAAGATGTAGTATCTCGAACATGGCCTCCTCTTTTGAAGTTAATTTAAAATAGGATTTTGCAATTATGAATATGATTACCTTTATTCAGTCTGCTTTTGTGTATTTCAATGATATGTGTTTAAGACACGAGGCAATAATTGGAAGTAAAGGGCCTCAACATTATTGTTTCACCAATTATAAGCAAATGGGGATTGGCACTCCACCCACTACTGTGCAGTATCTAGAGGCTTGCTACTCAGGATATGAGTCTAGTCTACAACACAATGGACAAATGCACCTTGGCTCCAAACAGCATCACCATGAGGTCAGCTAAGCTGCCTTTCTTAGCCAACCTTGGGTCACGTATCTGCCTTATCACCCATCTGAAGCCGTAAAGCATTTTTGATAGGTGATGTTTCTTTTCTTAAATAGATTGAAGACCTTAGCCAGTGATCCCTGAGTTGTAAAGCATCTAGAGACTGATAGCAGTGTTCTCTCTAAATTTTTTCATCTGTGTGCGGAATGAGTTTTGTTCTGAGTGGCAGTATCAAGGCAGTGTACATGCACATGCATTCAGAATGAGGCCTTGCTGATTCAAGCTGAGTGGGATCTAAAATGAACTGAGTGGACATTAAAAAAATGTGTGAGTGCACACACATGCGCAAGCCTTAGAGGGAACACTGACTGAGAGGGACCCCTCCACACCCAGCTGCTCACCAACTTTATCAGGGTGATCAAAAACTATACCTGAACGAGGGATGAATCAAAAACTACATCTGAATAAGGGATGAATCCTCCCGCATTAAGGGACACAATACCCTACCTACATCCATGTTGAACTTCCTCTGATGCCAGAACAGCTTGCAAGGGTGTCAAATGCCTGTCCAAACCCTATCTATGTAATAACTGCCTCCGAATGAAAAGCCTAAAACATCAGTCCTCAGGATGTGCTGGCAAAAGCTAGAAAGCAGATTCTGTATCGCATTTTGCCATGAGGGTCCTGGGCCTGCATTTGCAAACAATATGGACAGTTTCATCAAAAGATGTGTACCATACCAAGCAGAGCTCAGTTAATATCCCATCATTCACTGAAGGGCCCCTTGGAAAAGACAGGTGATGAATTGACCAGTATTCCTCAGGGGATTTCTTGGGGACCACTCCAAGAGGAGAAACCCTAAGGGTGGGCAGATGGTCAAATCCTGTCAAGGTCCATCTCGTAAAATTTACACTGAACAGATCCCATTCCTTAGATGGACCTGACCTGAAGGTTCCCAAATTCCAAGTGCCACCAAAATAGCTGACATGGAATGACTCCTTTCTTCCTCAGTCCTGTGTTCTTGAGGATGCGACTCACTAGTGAAAGGTAAATGCCAAAAACTTACATTCCAGTGTATAGTTTGTCACCACTAATCAGGCTGTAGCAAAGCTTTTCTACGGTACGATGTTTCCCCAAAGCTTTCTAAAATGTTTTCTGCCTCTCTTTGAATGCACTCTGAACCCTAGATCACTGAAGGTGTTGCTGAATGTGAAATCAGCTTAGGAATCGTGCTCATTATATACTCCATAGTATATCTGATATCATTTTTGCCTTCAGTGAGCTAGAGAATTACTTGAAAGAGGAAATAAGTGGTTTGGCTTGAAAGGTGTAAATGTATCCAGATACTGCATGATAGACCACAGTAGTTTAACATTTTCTGCAGTTTCAAGTGGTCTATTATGATGGTTTCCCCTCTTTTGGGTATTTTTCATTTTACAGAAGTAATTGATAGATATTGTTATAACACAAGTACCCTACATGTTCCCCATAACATGAAAATGCCATATACCATCTTTTCTTGAATCATGTACAAATACCTCAGGAAGTCATGATTGGTTCCCGCAGGGTGTGCATTGCAAAAATAAAAAGGGGTACTCATAAATGATGAAGAATTGAGGGGTGTAACACACACACACACACACACACACACACACACACACACACACACACTCACACTCACACCTACCTGCTTATTGGAGGGCTACACAACTTTGGCCTCCAACTGTTGTTAGTCTACAAATCCCATCATCAGTGGTCCCTCTAATTTTTTTTCATCTCTGTGCGGAATGAGTTTTGTTCTGGGTGACAGTATTAAGGCAGCACGTGCTCACATGCATTCAGAATAGGGCCTTCCCAATTCGACCTGAGTGGGATCTAAAACTAACTGAGCGGACATCAAAAAATTTGTGAGCACACACACATGTGCACGCCTTAGAGGGAACAGTGCCCATCATCCCCAGTCACAGTGCCCAATATCCCAGTATGATATAATTTGTTGTCCAAAGACAGCTGTAGGTTCATAGTTGGCAGCCCTGGCTTATTGTCATAATGTGTGAAATGAGAGAGCTTAGACTATATCAGGGCTGTGCATACAGCATTCCAGGAGTGCTGCAGAATGTGCACCAGTTTCCTGTGGTTCCTGGGCACAGTTCAAGGTTTTGATGTACAAAGGTCTTAATTGCCTGGATCCAATTTAGCCAAGAGATTTCCACCTCCTTCAATGGTGAATTCAGCTGGGAAAGCTTCTTGAGTATCTTGTCCAGTGTGCCAAATTGGATGAATAAGAGCATACTTTGTAAGTATCCCACTGTGGTGGGACTCCTTTTCTTTGCAACTTACTAAAAATTAAGCAAATTTGCAAAATATATGAAGACCTTTTTAGGCTACTCTATAATTTTCATTCCAATGCAATGATTCTGTATTTTGTTTTCTATATGGAATGTTGGGGCCTAAACCTTTACATTTAAAATGTATATCTGCCTCTCAAAACTTCTGCTGAAGTAAACTTAGCAATAGTTTATATTTGCTTCTTCAGGTATTACACAAGCATGGGAGTGCCTTATATTATAGTTGGAGAGATAAAAAAGCATTCTGTCCTGTTATTTCACCTGGCCCAGGGTCCTACTGAGGTAGTGGGTTGGAACATGGAAGACATAGCCAAATTGTGTTTCCATGGTTATGATTTTGTAAGTCAGTACAATATCTTATACTGGTAATCAGATCCCATGTCTCCATAGTATGAACATCATGGGCCATTGAATCTTCTTGCTTTGTGGAGCTCAGTTGGAACTACCATACCCATAATTATCCTGTTAACCAAAAGTGTTTTGCTTTAACTGAATTCCTTACTGCACTGCTTATATTTATTTATTAAAATAGGGAATAGCAAAAATTGCCATGTGAACATATTTTCTATTTCTGTACTGTCTCCATCACCATGTCTCATGCTGTAGTTCATGGAGTCTTCCTAGTTTCAAATACAGGTGGACCTCACTCTATGTGGATCAAGCTTCTGTCGTTTTGTGTATCCGCGGTCGGGTAATGGACACCCTACCTCACCATACTCAAAAGAACCTGGCACAAATGGGGTTAATTTCACATTTCCTCTGTTTGGAGATGACTGGAAATGACCTTGGTAATTTCAGGCCAAAATTTTGTCAAATTGAGCCATTTTGTGGCTTGTTAAAAATTTTTAAACATGTTTTTTTCTGCAAAAAAGGCAGAATTTTGACTTCTGGTAGGGGGACATTGTTGGATCTCTGGAGGCCCACGGAGCATGATAGGGCACTTTATTTCACCTCTTTTGACCATTTCCCACTGTTTTAAACACAATTATTCAAATCTCTGGGAACCTAACCCCGCTATCCGTAGACGTAGTAACTCGGTATTCAAAGTTTCCATATTTGTGGTAATTGCAGAGAATGGAACCCCCTGAATACTGAGGTAGTGTTGTATCTGAGAATGCCTCTCTGATTTCTGGATTTTTATGTATCCAATAAAAGGTCATAAATGGCATTACATAGTAGATGGTTCCAGCTGCCCCCCACTTTAAAAATAATATACTTGAAAGTAAGATTGCCCACCATAAGAAAAAGAGTTTGCAGTTATGGTGAATAGGAAAATGCAATATCAATTACCTCAAGTTAGTTTGAAAGGAAGCAGGAAATCAGGATCTATAAATAGATTGGAGTGCCATCTGTCAGTGATTCTGTAACAATTTTTTTATCTGCTTGAGGAGTGGGGGGTGGACAGATTGCCAAGGTGTCTTTCTGCTCTAAAATTCTATAATAAATTAAATTCCTCTAATTGTGTGAATATCATTTTCTTGTATTGGTTGTTGGTTGAGATGAATGCATAGCAGATAATGATTTCACCTGTATAAGGCTGCAAATAACCCTGTTGGTCTAATCCTATCAATTTCCATTTCCAAGCTGTATCTCTTTGATAATACATGTTGTTAACAAAGCCTCCAGTTATTTGAAGTAGAGTGGTATGAGTGGTTGAGAAATAATTGATGTATGCTGAAGATTGCATTGCAAAGCTATATATACACACCTTTTGGTATATCCAGTTGCTTTTCAGTGCTCTTCTCAAATTAGTCTCTAAATCATGCTTCATACTTCAGATTGAGATTAATTTTAGGAAAATCAGAAATGAGTTTAATATGCTTGAATTTCAGTAATGTGTAGTGTTTCATAAATATCAGAATTATTTTTAACCTCAACTACGGATGAAGAAATGACTTCATCTGTTATGAAATGAAATATACACCAGATATTCCATGTCATTTTATCTAATTTGTAGAGTTAAATCCTGATTAGTTGGCTTTCTGCCTAGATATCCAAATGAGTCTTGAAGTTGCTTATTTAGGTGATCATGATTAAAGGATAAGAATGCTCTTTGGAAGTATTGGTGAAAAATTCAAATGAAGTAGTAAACAAAGTGCTTCTGTCCATGATTTTGACTGAACACTGTTTTAGCAGGCTGGTTCAAATGATACTGGCTTGAGCACAGGCGAAGAAAGAGGCATTGTGCCAAGTACTTGCACAAAATAAGGGATATGCTGGAATGTCCCAGAGGACTTCTGATGGACACGCTTTTGGTGTGCACCTGCTTTCTTCATATGTGTTCAGATTGGTAGGGTTTGAACTGGCTCAATACTGTTCACTGCAGTTAGTATTTTATATACTGTGCAAATCTTATTATCATCTTCAAAGAACATCGCAGTGTTTCATTGCTGAGATTACTTATTTTGAGATTGAACTTGGGAACTCTGAGCTCAAGTCCCCGTTCATCTAAGAAACCTTGCATAAATCACTGTTTTACAGAGTAATTATGATAAAATGAGAGAAATGTACAACTCAATCTTAGGTTAAGATGGAAAGACATTTAAGGGGGAACACTAAAAGTTTTTTTCTAAAAATATATTTATGTTAACAGATGAATTTTGGTCAGATATACTCTGTATACTCTGAACTGTTCAAACTTCAGTATTGCTTTCATCTATCTTACTGCATTTGTGTCCTATGTTTCTCCCAGCAAGCTTGGGCTGGAGTTATATGACATTTTATGGTCACAATAACCCTATGAGAGAGGCGAGGCTGTCAGAGAGTGACTGACCTGAGTCACCTTGAGAATGTTATGGCAGACTGGAGATTTGGGTGACACAGTTGAAAATAAAATAAGATCTCATCCATTTGTCCACAAGTAAGGCAGTTTAATCAACATGCACTTCTCTTTTTAACATGGTACAATAATATCAGTAAATCATTTGCCCCAATGCGACAAGTTCCTTTTCTACATCAGAATATTGGGTAAAAAAAGAAGAGGGCATGTTGATGAATAAACATCATGAGGAAGAATGGTTTTATTCTTGATATTCTCCTATCTACCTTACTTGGGGACAAATGAGTGAGATTGGGCAGGTGTAACGGAACAAATTAGTACATCATTCGTTACAACAGCATCCTGGTTTTATAGTCACATAAAGAAAGCATTTCATGCTTCTATGATTTGCTGTACTGAAAATTATAAGGGAGGAGAAGAAATTACTGCTGACTGCCTTGTACGAGACATTTAGGTTTGCTGTCATTTAAGTGCCACACTGCCTTAAATAACTTGTGAATAAATTGTGCCATTATGTTTTCTGAATGAATCATCTTATTAAAACAGAGATATAAACAGTTTTTGGCTGGACTTTTGGCAAAGACTAATGTTAAGGTATGTCCAGGTATTGTGTGCAACTGCTTTTAGAAATTCACTTCTGTTCCAAGAAAAATTTGGAGGGGAGCTGTGTGTGTGTGTGTGTGTGTGTGTGTGTGTGTGTGTGTGTATGTGGCCATTAAAGAAATACAAGTTCCAAGTTCCCTTGGGCACAGAGAACGAGTTGTGTAATTCTGTGAAGCATGACTGTAATGTTCAACATTCAGTTTTCCCCATCTGATTTCTCTCCCATTCTATCTTCCTTTTACAGTTTATTTGTAACTTTCATGATGCAAGATAAACACAGTATACTGATCTCACATTTCCATATGAGTGTAATAAAAGTCATAGGAACATAGGAATCTGCCATATACTGAGTCAGACCATTGGTCTATCTAGCTCAGTATTGTCTTCACAGATGGGCAGCGGTTTCTCCAAGGTTGTAGGCAGGAATCTCTCTCAGCCCTATCTTGGAGAAGCCAGGGAGGGAACTTGAAACCTTCTGCTCTTCCCAGAGCGGCTTCATCTCCCAAGGGGAATATCTTACAATCACACTTCTAGTCTCCCATTCATATGCAAGCAGGGTGGACCCTGCTTAGCTAAGGTGACAAGTCATGTTTGCTACCACAAGACCAGATCTCCTCTCTGAAGTCAAGTCTCCCTGTGAAAAACTCTCTCTCTACTTAATCAAAATAATAATAATAATAAAAACCACACTTACTTGGTGTAATTTGCTAACATTTACAAAAGAGATTAAGAGTCTGATCAGTTATAACTGATACCCTGAAAAGGCATTTATGTAGATTTGTAGAGGTCTGAGCAATATTGTGATACTGCCCTACTGAGGGTGGAGCCCAATAGGTCAGGGAGGCAGAGCCCACAGAAAATGCAATTCAAAGCATGGGGCCGTTTGGGGCGATACTTTA
Organism: Hemicordylus capensis; assembly: GCF_027244095.1. Taxonomy (NCBI): domain Eukaryota; kingdom Metazoa; phylum Chordata; class Lepidosauria; order Squamata; family Cordylidae; genus Hemicordylus; species Hemicordylus capensis. The sequence continues at coordinate 345,505,393 of NC_069657.1, read as the reverse complement.
CTGGTCCACAGGATTATGTAGTTTAAACTAGGTTTGGAGCATGTATAGAGATCTTATTTGGATGATCACGGGATGTGGGGGAGGGCATCAGGACATCTACAGAAAACCTCACACTCTCTCAATAGACCTTCTTTCTTCCCATGGCCCGATAAGGTATCATCCAAAACAGCCCCCTGAGTTTTGAGTTGTAGTCTCAGTTGAGTTAAAGCTTTTAAAAATATATATTTACCACAGTCATCACGTCTCAAGAGCAAATGAAACAGTTTGAATTTGAACCAATTGGCAGCTTGGCCAGATAAATCTGTTTTTGGGGTGTTTTTTTTGGATTCCTTAAAGGTCAGCAAAGATGCCTTGTATCTCAACAAGAAGTTGCTGAGATGCAAGAACATTCCAAAGTTCAGGGCAGGGTGCAGAGAAGGATAATCAGATGGGTGGTATTGCAGTATTACTAGGACCTCTATAGATGTACCCTAGCTGCCACTTTTGGGGCACATGGACCATTCCTCCCTGTTCATGTGTTAATGGGATTTTCCAGGAGAGTGTCAGAATCTCCACAGAAGATGTCCTGATGGGCACGCTTTTGGCATGTCTCCATCAACCTGTGGGCCAGTAAGATAGCCAAACAAGCCCAGGAGAGGCAGATAGCTAAACAAAGTAAAGTAAGCCAAGCCTTAGACAATCAAGTCTTGCATATCCAATCTATCTTTCACAAATTCATAGACTCTTTGTATGCCCCGCTATTAAATTTTATTTATTTTTATTTTTGCCAAGGGCTGAAATCTTGCCCCAGTTGTGGTGAACTGCCACCTGTCAGATGCAGAATGAATTTGAAGCTTTCAGTCCACTTTTAAAAGATTTGCTGTAGAAGGTTTCATTATGGTGGATTTCCCATTAAAACGAATTACAGATGATGAACCTCTTTTGCCTTGAAGGTCCCTAGTGGAGAATCTTCCATTTTGATGGACTAACACAAGGCTTGCATGTAGTCAGAGCTTGTCTGCTGCAGCTTTGCAGTCTGTGACAGGGTGTTAGAGAGAAAGCTGACCTTATTCTCTACCAAGGTTTCAGATACTGTCCCAAACACGAGACCACTTAGATGCCGTTCTTGCAAATGCCAGATTACCAAATTCCCCCCATTTCCTTGTGCCAAGATGAACCTAACATATAATGGGTATCATATTTGGAAATGGCAGTTTGTGTGAATGAAATCTTATTTTCTTCTATTACAACAGTGGTTAGCTTCACATACTTCGAAAGAATGTGCAGTGCCTCCTGGGCACTAGTAAAGCTTTTAGTGATTTCACCCTTCATTTAATTCTCAATGTTTTTCCCCCTTAAAACAGATCTACAGGGCAATTTTAATTTTATTTACATAAAAATGGAACAGATATCTATCTGTTAATTACCTAGTAAAATCACGAGTTGATCAGTTCTATCATGGGCTTATGAAAGTTTTGATATGCGAGCTGTGTTAATGCTACCAAAGTCTTTGGAAAGACATGAAATCAGGGACTTGGGGGAAAAACATGAAACTAGGTTCTGTCTTGGTTTGTGTTTGGATGGGTGACTACATATGAGTACTGTCTGCTGTAAGATATTTTCCTTAGGGCATGGGGCCATAGCTCAATGGTCAGGCATCTGCAGAAGGTCTCAAGTTCAATCCTTGGCATCGTCAGTTAGGACTGGGAAAGACTACTGCCTGAAACCTTGTAGAGCTGCTGCCAGTCAGTGTAGACAGTACTAGCTGCACCAATGGTCTGACTTGGTATAAGACAACTTCTTATGCTCCTGTCATGAACCCCAAGCCTGACACAGAGTCCCAGGATGAAGGGAACCCTGTGCTCATGACAACCTCATGAACCCTGAGCTGGACACCAAGGGCTCTCGAGGTGAAGTGATCCCTGGGCCCGATTCTGATTGAGAGGGCTCACAGAATGAGGCAAACCTTGAAGTGCCATCAGCTCCACCAGTGGAAATGCCAGCTCCTGCTGACCCCCTCAGCGTACCCTTGCCTGTGTCCTCTGAGTCGGAGGAGGAACCAGAAGCATTCCAATTTACACCAGCAGCCACCCAGCTACGCCATAGCCGGTGATTAAGAAATAGGATACAGCCCCTTTAAGACTTTACAGGCTTGGGTGGGGCTGCAGGGTTGGCTCTGTATTTGAGGCCTCAGTTTGCCTCCACTCTTAGCGGAAGCAACCTGCTTGGGACCCATGCTTCCTTGATTCTGCTCCTGCTTCCTGTTCTTGGTTTCCCTGGTTTCTGAACCATCGCTTGTTTTTGGAATTCAACCCTGCCTGCCCCTATGGGACTGATCTTTGGCTCCTGATCTCCTGCTTGTCTGCCTTGCCTGCTCCCAACATCTGCTTCCTGCCATGCCTGATCCGCCCAGGTATGATATCTACTATGTAACAAATAGCTGCAACCATCAGGAAAACCGGGGGGGGGGGGGCGGAGAGACTCCGAAGACCTGAGTAAAAAGGGTAGTTTCAATATAATATGGATAAATATCCCTATCCTATAACTTTATCTGGAAAAACTATTTCTTTTTAGTTGTCTAATAAGCTTATATTTAAAACCAGTTTTTGGTAATTGATTTTTTGTGGCTTTTCACTTCTGTTGCACTTGTGACAGCCAATTAAATAGTTTGCAGGAGGAGAGAGGTGGAAATTATGGTTTTTTTAAAAATCCAGTTTACATTCCATTACTGAGTAAAATGTTAAATAAACACACCCTTACTGGTTTTGCTGGTCTGTGAGCAACTAATGTCAATGTATTTGTTTGCCGCTAGTAAGCATTAATCAGAAATGGGATACCTAAAATTAATAGGGGCTTTGAAGGGCAGCAATTAGGAACATTCATCTTGCAAATGAGTCAATGTGTAATCCATTAATATGCTTGGGCACTCTTAGCCATTAAAAAAAAAAGATAATGGCTGCCCTAGAGGCATATGTGGGGAAAGCAGTATATCCTGTTGGTATTGTGACAGCAGACAACGATAACATCAATTAAAGGAATACCATGACTGTTTTATCAGTTAAGTATCTAGAGAAATTGAAGGTATCACGGTGTAATGCTCTAGCATTATTATAATCTAAAATGGACAAAATTTGGGTATTAGGATTTGACAGATGCTTATGAAAAGGGTGTCTTGGTGAGAACAGAGCTGTAACTTTTCCAGCCATTTATGATTCTCTCTCTTATCCTCCTTTCCATTCTGTAATCTGCTGTCCTTGACAGTGCTGACAAAGTAAGCAGCTTGGTTGAGGTCATTGCTTTTTTGTTTTGGTTTGGCAATCTAAGTGATACATAAATGCCTAATATATAAAAAGCTTTAGTTGGGAGTAGAAGGGGCTGATTTCAGGTGCTTAGTCGAGCAGTTGAACCTTTAGCCCCCAGCGTGCCAACCAGTTGCTTTGAACTTTCCTCCACCCCTTTCCCAAAGGTGAGTTCTTCCAACCCAAATATTTTTTCCTGAGAAGATATTAACTAACTTGTTAATTAGAAATGCTTGTAACTATTTGCTACCTCTTCTAATAAATGTTGATTCATATTATCAGATTGGACTAGTAGAAATTTGTTGGATACTAACATGTATCCAAGCTCCCATATGCTCACCTTGGACACTTTCAGGTTTTGATTCAAGTGGCTGTGTTTAGAAATTGTGTGTGCTGATTTCAATAAACTGAAGCCAGTTGAGACAATTATTTTTCTTAGGGGAAGCTTTGACCTTGTTCAAATTGTGATAGGTTTTGACCCAGAACATTTCTGAACCTTTGGTAGTATGCAGTTACACGTAAGCCCTGAACAAAATTTGTGTGATCCTAATATATTCCTTAATATTTGGTTTACTCACTACATATCACATTTTGAAACAGAATGTAGATCGGGGTGGGGGGGGGCAGTCATGGAACAGTCCAGCTGTTGTTGAAATAAAACTCCCATCATCCCCAGCCACAATACAGTTGCTACATTACAAGAAATTATGTTCCGATTTTGTTCCACTGATCCTTTACACCATGGATCCAGCAAGGAACCAGTACCAGATAGGTATACATTACTTGGCTAAATTAACAATAGATCTTGCAGATGTATGGAATAAACTACTACAGCATTCAAATCCCACTGTGATAGATGGTTGGATTATGCAGCAGATTTAGGGTGCTATTATTACTACTAACAAGAAACAACTCTGGTTGGGCAAAGCTTCTTCAGAGATGATGGTTGCTAAGCCTTTCTCTGAAGGTATGATGTATGTGTTTAATTTGATAACATTTTGAAATATGAATTTAAAAGTTTATTTTTAATAATGTATTGAAATCTACTGTAAGATGACCATTATACATTTTATAACTATGGGTATAATCATAGTTGTTTCCAAGAGAAGTAATTGGTTCATTGTGGATCCCAATTACACCTCTTTAACAAGGCTAAGGCTAAACAGTTACTCAGTGTGTAGAAATAAGTCTACATATGAAGTTGGTTGAGTGGATTAGTCTCCCATTGAAGAAGATATTCATCTGTGATGGAGGTTTTCCCAGAGTAAGGCTCATCATAGGAACATAGGAAGCTGCCATCAGACGATTGGTCTATCTAGCTGAGTATTGTCTATGCAGACTGGCAGCGGTTTCTCCAAGGTTGCTAGCAGGAATCTTTCTCAGGCCTATCTTGGAGAAGCCAGAGAGGGAACTTGAAACCTAGCACATCCCTAGTATACACTACTGTCTTCACCTTACACCAACCCTCCCTTCGCATCTATTATCATACAACTGGGATTTAACTAAATGTTTTAGGTGCTCTAAAAACAACATTAGCCTTAACTCCATGCAGTGTGTTCTGTATTTTTTCTCATCTGTGTGCAGAATGAGTTTTGTTCTGGGCAGCAGTATCAAGTCAGTGCGTGCGCACATGCATTCAGATTCAACCTGATTCAACCTGAGCAGTTGAGTTGAGCAGTTGAGTTTACCACATTTAGGGAAATCGCAAGGTTCGACACACCCACACAACCTGGTTGCAATTGAATGGGAGACTAGATGTATAAGCACCGTAAGATATTCCCCTTAGGGCAGGGGTGGGGAACCTTGGCCTTCCAGCTGTTTTTGAACTACAGCTCCCGCCATCCCCAGCCATGCACGTCAGGTGGGCTGCTTCAACCTGAGCAGGCTCTAAAATTTACTGAGTGGACATAAAAAAACTTGTGAGCACACGCCTTAGAGGGAGCACTGATTCCATGTCTACTCAGAGTTTTCTGTACCTGCCATGCAAATCTGTCTGTTACAGAAGGTATTTTTTAAAGCCAGCTTTCCATTCACAAACTCTTGAGAAAAATAAGTAAATTAATAAGATGGATCCCTGTCCCCAAAGGGCTCACAATCTAAAAAGAAACATAAGGCAAACACCAGCAACAGCCACTGGAGGGATGCTGTGCTGGGGTTGGATAGATCCAGCTGCTCTCCCCCGCTAAATCTAAGAGAATCACCACTATAAAAGGTGCCTCTTTGCTCAGTTAGCAGGGGTAATAGTAGTGATTGTGCTTTATGTCCACAGCCAGCTTTTTCTTTGAGATAATCACAGATGGTCATTTTTGATCTTTCCTTTAATTTTCAAAGTTAAGCATCAAATCCATTGATTTCTGCACATAGGCTGAGATAGCTGCTATGAGATTTATAATAGGACTAAAATCTGTTCTTCCCTGTGTGGAAGGCCTATATTGTGTTTAATCTTCCTTTTCAAAAGAAAGGGAAGTCCTAATGTTCTCTCCTAGGATTGGTATGAAGTGTTTCATCTTGTTAAAGGAATTTGTGTTCATCTGTCCTTGGCTTAAGGTTCTGAAGGCTCACTTGCCCCATTCTAATAAAATGCCTTGTTTTTCTTCATTCTTCTCATGTTCTCTTCCATTTTGTAAATGACACTGCTTGTTTCTCGCCTCTTATCTCTTGTATATAAGAGAGAATGCTTATGGTAGTTCTTTGATATTATTCTCTTTCCTAGGAGTAGGGGAGGAATAGGGGAACAAAGTACCCTGATCTGAAGTACACCAGCTAATAGATATTTTACTAGGAGAAGAGGCACCCTGACCCTGCCACCCTTTCTTTCTAGTGACTCTCTCCTTCCATCAGTAATCATGCTTCTTGTGAATATATATACAGCACTCTGATATTTCTAATGAACTTGCTTTAATTTCACACCACCTCCATCATTTCTGCTTTCTTTCAACTATTCTTGGAATAAAATATTTGAAAATAACACAAAGTACACATTTTTAAAACCACAAGCTTTCCATACCAGTTCTACTAGTTCTCATCCACCAGCTGACTGTGTAGTTTCTTTGGAATTTATGTTGTAATGTGGATTCTGTAAAGATATTGTCATTTCACTGGTTTTGTTGGGTTGTTTAGGATTGTGCCAACAGTGCTGGTCTTTTAAACCAACTGTGTTGATGTAAAGTATGTAATAATGAAAGTATTAATGTATTTATTTCTTACTCTGTGGATCTGTTGACTTGTAAATGTTTAAACCTGAATAGACTGTGCCACTTGGGGTGTGTGCTCAATGTGCCCCATCCCCTCCTCCTCATATTTCTGTGAGAAAATTCTAAGCTACTTTCCATCTGGGACTGAGTGGCTGGGCCTGTGGATTTTGACTTTGGTAGAATGCCCTGTTGAAGGATTTTGCTTTGAAGTAGACAAAGGGTAAGAAGATGATGATGCTAATGATACAAAGATTAATTCTGGGCATGAAAACTCATGCACTGTTTGATATCTAGTGCAGTGTAACACAAGTGGTATGATTGCCTATGCTGATATGGACGCACAGTTAAATTCTTCCACATTTGTGCAAGAGCACAAATACTTTCGCACACCTGTAATCCAGAAGCAGTAGTGTTAATGAAACTTCCCCGGAGTGATTGGTGAATATCCCAAAATTGCATTGGGGCTTTGTGTGGAGAATTAGCGAGCTGAGGAGATGCACTTCCATGTCAGAATAATTTTTGTGCAAAGCTTTGGTTGCAGGAATATGAACTGAGATAGGTTGAAGTTCAAAAACAAGATTAATCAGATAACTGCAAAGAGGAAATTTAGCTTAGTGTCTGAATTAAAATAACTTCCAGGTTGACTAGAGAAAGGAGGCTTGAAAGAAAACATGTTTGACCTTAATTGTGTGTGACCTTAATTGTGTGTGACCTTAATTGCTATGAACTCTTAAGTTCAGAGTTCACAGCAATTAGGGTCACTCTCACTGTTCTACTTATACGAATGGGGAAAGACTCCTATGCATTGCAATGAAAAGAAAAATATTTATTATTATTATTATTTTTTAAAAAACAATAAATTCTACAAACTTGGGGCTACCTGGGGAGAGTTGGGTCCAGACCTGCCATACCCCCAGACCCAATTTGGGGTGCCATGGCAATCCCCAAAGGTGGGAAATGGGGCATCCTCGAATCCTGATTATTCCCTATGTGAGAAATGCAAAAATTGTAGAAATTTTCAGAAGACCATTAATAGTCACAGGAGTGTTCAATTGCTTTGGTGTTCGGTGGGTGGTAGGCACCCCTGGGTGTCTACAAACCACCCCAGTTTTGTGCCCCTAGGTGATCCACATAGGGAATAATGGGCTGGTTCGAGTCCCCATTATACCCTTTGAGAAAAATTAACCCCCCCCCCAAATCATTGAATCGTAGAAGTGTCTGATTGCTTTGGGGTTTGGTTGGTAGTTGGCACCCATGGGTGCCTACCACCCAACCCAGTTTTGGAGGCTCAAACCAGTTTGAACCAGTTCAAATAGAACCAGGATCTGTTTGGTTCAAACTTGGACCAGCATTGAGAATTCAATGCCCTGTTTGCTTTGAGTTTGAACCAAACTGGTTTGAATTTGAACCGGTTTGCACATCCCTACCATCTGGTCCTGTTATATTGGGTGGTTTTCAGACTGTATTGCCTGAGGAAGTGGACAGGCTGCTTGCAAGGCTGAGGCCTAGCATGTGCGTGCTTGGCTCTTGTCCTTCATGGTTGGTGAAGGCTTCTAGGAAGGGACTGGGTCTATGGGTGGTGGGGGTGGTGAATGCCTCTATAAGACAGGGGGTGGTGCCCCCTTAGCTGAAGGAGGCAGTCATCTGGCCCCTCCTAAAAAAAGCCCTCATTGGACCCAGATGATCTGAAAAACCTCCGACCAGTTTCTAATCTCCCCTTCTTGGGCAGGATGTTGGAGAGCATGGTGGCATCTCAGCTCCAGGCTGCTCTGGATGAATCTGATTACTTAGATCCTTTCCAGTCTTGCTTCTGATCTGAATATGGAACGGAAACTGCCTTGGTCACCCTGGTGGATGACCTACGCTGGGAGGTAGACAGAGGGAGTGTGACTCTGTTGATTCTCCTGGAGCCATCAACTGTCTCCGATACTATCAACCATGGTATCCTTCCGGGATGTCTCTCTGGGTTGGGACTTGGGGGCACAGTTATACAGTGGTTCCACTCCTACCTTGGGGGTCATACTCAGAAGGTGGTGCTGGGGGATACTTGTTCCATGCTTTGGCATTTGGCCTATAGGGTTCCACAGGGATCTATTCTGTCCCCCATGATGTTCAACATTTACATGAAACCTCTAGGAGAGGTCATCTGTAGGTGTGGGCTACAGTTCCATGATGATACCCGGCTCTACCTATCTTTTAAGTCAGCAGATACCAGGGAGTCAGTGGATGCTCTGAACCATGGGTTGGAGGATGTTCTGGACTGGATGCGCGCAAACAAGCTGAAACTTAATCCCGATAAGAGGGAAGTGCTCTGGGTTGGTAGAACTGATTATCCAAGTAGTAAGGTAAATCTGGTCTTGGACAGGGTCACACTCCCTGTGAAAGACAAAGTCCGCAACTTGGGGGTCCTTTTGGACCCAATGCTGTCCTTGGAGGCACAGGTGGCAGCGGTGTGCAGAAGTGCTTTTTATCAGATATGGCTGGTGCGCCAGCCCTACTTGGAGAGGTCCGACCTGACCTCAGTCACTCATGCTTTCATAACGTTCAGATTGGACTGCTGCAATGCACTCTACGTGAGGCTGCCCTTGAAGATAGTTCAAAAGCCTCAGCTGGTTCAGAATGCTGCCGCCAGGATGTTCATGAGTGAGAATTGCTTCATGAGTTTTACACCCATCCTGCGTCATCGTCTTTGGCTACCAGTCCACTTCTGGACTATATTCAAGGTGCTGCTATTGACCTTTAAAGCCCTACACGGCTTGGGGCCGGGGTACCTGTTGGACTCCATTCACCCATATTAACCTGCCAGGGCCTCCGCTTGTCATCTCAGGCCCTGCTCATGGCCTCTCCACTAACAGAGATCCAATTGGCGGGGACTTGAGACAGGCCCTTTTTGGTTCTGGCCCCTCTGCTTTGGAACGTCCTTCCTGAAGATCTTTGCCGTGCTTCCTCTCTCAAAGTTTTTAAGAAAAAACTAAAAACACATTTGTTAAAGAGGCTTTTTAATGTTTCACCTGTTGTGTATATCTGGTAGGTTTTTTATTTTTAAAATTCTTAGTTGTTAGCTTTAAAGTTTTAATTTGGAATTTTCAAAGCTAATTTTGATTGTGATTTTCGCTTGGATTTTTAACTTGTTTAATTTGGTTAATTTTATTAGTCTGATTTTATATTGTAACTGTTTTATAAATGTTGTGAGCCGCCCTGAGCAGTAATATTGGAGTGGCGGAGTATAAATGTTTTAAATAATTAAAATAAATAGACAAGTTCCTTGAAAATAGAAACTGTGTTTGATTGAAGAACAGAAATTTCCAAGTCAATGCAGTAGTTAGTGATCACCTATAGAACCTCTGGTAGAAGATTCCCTTAAGAAGCCAAAGCTCTGAGAATGGCACTGAACTGCTTCCAATACATATCCAGGAGTTAGCATTGAGGAATAGGGGATAGAGTTAAGGGCAGTGTATACAAAAGGAAAGTAATGTCAGAGACAACAATATTATATCTGACCTAGGCAGTCTGTGGGGCTGGACAGCAAGGGTCATGAGCATGCCAGCTTACTTTCCTGAAGGAGGTGTAGGTCTTTAGTTGCAGGGAGCAGGTCAGTCAGCGAGTCTCCTGGCTGTGAAGGCAGTGTGCCTACCAATGGCCGGAATCTGCCACACAGGAAAGCATGCCAAAGGGATCTCCCAGGGAAGGGAAGTAAGCAAATTTCCCCATGTCATTATGGAAAAATCAAAGATCAAGTCACGGAGGTGTGCAGTGGTGCAGCCATGCTAGATGGCAGGGCAACAAATATACTTAAACAACCCACACAATCTAAAATCTTAAGGCAATAACAAATAACTTTCCTCACTTTCTTTTAGGGGGTTGCACTTTTGATGATGGCCCAGGACCCTGTGATTACCATCAAGATCCATATGATGACTTTGACTGGGTTCATGTTAGTGCTCAAGAGCCTCACTACTTGCCACCTGAGATGCCGCCAGGTAAGTTGCTGCTGCTGTTGTGGTGGTAAACCTTAAGTGAAGTCAATTCTGTGGGATATAATTGGGTTTTACACTTTTTGTCAATTGAGATCTGATTTCTCTGATCTTGAGGAACAAGTGAGGTTGTGGGAAGATTCAAAATCTGTGCAGGTAGGCAAAATAAACATGTTTGAAATTGACTGTGTATACTTTTTTCAGGATCAAGACTTTGAGAGATCTTTATTATAATCATAAAGGTTTTATATAACTTTAACAGAATTCCAGTTAAAGCAGCCTAACATCAAATCAAAACAAAGTAAGTTGGCATCACCAAAGATAGACAAAACTACTGAGAAATCAACATAGTGATAAAGACAATTTGCTGCCAGTGGGAAATCTCAGGTGTACCTTCTGACATGAACTTCATGCAAAGCCTTAGGCATGCTGCTATCTTTCAACCTCTGTTCTCCATCTGTAATCACAAATCACATCTGTAATGTGAAGGAGAGTAAGATGTGTAATACTGTCTTACTACACATAGTGCTGGAAAGGCCAAAAAAGATAGGATGCTTGCCATGGCTAAAGAACTCTGTGTATGTGTTTCATGCACACTCTAATGTATAGTGCTCTTGCCATGGGAGCTTTCCCCTTCACATGTAGAGTTAGTATCCCGGCTGGGACCCACCTCAGCTACCAATCACTTGCATGCCAAGAGTACATGTGACTGAGCTAACTTGCATGGTGTGTTCTTATATGATTGGATACACATGGAATGCTTATGTGGGCATGTGTTTTATGCATGGCTGCTCTTCTGTCTTTTGCTAAGGTAATGTGTTTGTGAGTTCCTCTTGTACAGGGACAGAGAAGAGCATTTAGGTACATGGATCCCATGTATTCTGAAGGACTAGGAGTTCAAGGAGACAAGTCTCTTAAAATTTGATTACCTATAACATTAGACTTCAGTGTAGTTAAAAAAAAATGCTTTTCCAAAGAATGGGTCAGCAATAGCTTGTGGACAAACTTTATTGAGATGAGGGAAAGTTGAGCAAAAACACATCTGGATTGGCCTAAATTCCCTTTCTTTAAATTAAAGGAATGAAAATTATAGCAAAGATGCTTTTGTGTAGGATTATTTGACAGTTTCACAAAAGATATAAATTAAAGTGTATTTTGCAAAGAAAACACAATTATTGAATGTATATTAATTGTTTTAATTAAATGTTTAAATGATGCAGTGCTTAAATCCAAAAATAAGTGATAAATAAGGGCAGCATACAATTATTTACCTCCTTGTTGCACCCAATTAATTTAGTTCCTAAGATGCTTTTTCTCTGCTCCTGCTCATACAAATTAGCTTCAGTTGATGATGATATGTACTTGTGGAATTATATTTGTAAAACAAGTTACATGGAACAAATTAAAATGCTAATATATCACATATAAAAATAACTGGATGCTTCTACCTATACAGTAAGCTTAGCTAATCATTCATATGATCTACATATGCCTTAATATTTTATTTTCAGCCTGAAACATTAAGATTTTCATCTTGGCAATTAGTAAGTTAAAAGAAAGAATCTGGTCCTACCAGCACAAAGTGCCTTAACAAATATATAAAATATTTTAAACATCATACTTGTTTTCCAGTGCCTCCTTTATATGCAAAAAATATATGCTGAAATAGACTAATAGTTGGTGGTTCTGAATACCATTTACAGGAGAGCAACAGCAAGAGAGAAGGCATGTTTTCACCACTTGGCTGTGAGCTTCCTAGAGGCATCTGGTAGGCTGCTGTGTGAAAAAGGATGCTAGACATGATGATGATGATTATGATGATGATGATGATTATTACATTTATATCCCACTCTTCCTCCAAGGAGCCCAGAGCGGTGTACTACATTCTTGAGTTTCTCTTTCACAACAACCCTGTGAAGTAGGTTAGGCTGAGAGAGAAGTGACTGGCCCAGAGTCACCCAGCTAGTTTCATGGCTGAATGGGGATTTGAACTCGGGTCTCCCCGGTCCTAGTCCAGCACTCTAGCCACTACACCACGCTGGCTTTGGATGAAGATGGCCTTGGGCCTGATCCAGCTGGGCTGTTCTTATGGTTTGCTGCTTAAAAAAGAGAGAGTAGGCTGCATTCCACCTGATATATTTGCTAACGTATAGATAAAGGCCAGTCTCCACTCACGCATGGTTTGGCAAGGTGATTGAGAGAGTAATTACTAACCAGCTCCAGGCAGTTTGGAAAGAAACTGATTATCTACACCCATTTCAAACTGGCTTTATTGCTGGCTGTGGGGCTGAGACTGCCTTGGTTGGCCTGATGGATGACCTTTACCAGGAAATCGTCAGAAGGAGTGTGACTCTGCTGGTTCTTTTGGATCTCTTGGTGATGTTCAGTACCATTGATCATAGTATTCTTCTGGATCATCTGAGAAAATTGGGGATAGGAGACACTGGGCTAGATTTATCAGGTAGATTCCAGATGGTGGAGCTTGGTGACAGTTGCTCTTCAAAACGGAAGCTATTGTATGGAGTCCCTCAAGGCTCCATTCTGTCAGCAATGCTTTTTAATATCTACATGAAATCGCTGAGTGAGGTCATCAAGAAATTTGGTGCTGGGTATTATCAGTATGCTGATGACCCCCAAATCTATTTCACATCGTCATAATAATCGTCATCAGGAAATGGCACTCATTCCTGAATTGCTGGCCTACATACAAGTAATGGGCTGGATGAAGGATAACAAATTGAAGCTGAATCCAAGCAAGATGGAGGTGCTCATTGTAGGAGATCAGAATCTGAGGGATGAGTTAGATCTTTCTGTGCTGGGTTGGGTTAAACTCCCCTAGAAGGAACAGGTATGCAGCTTGGGAGTGCTCTTGGATCCAGGCCTCACCCTATTGTCTCAGGTGGAGGCTATGGCCAGGAGCGCCATCTGTCAGCTTCAGCTGATTTGACAGCTGCATCCATTCCTTGAAGAGAACAATCTCAAAACAGTGGTGCATCAGCTGGTAACCTCCAGGCTTGACTATGGCAATGCGCTCTACGTGGAGCTGCCTTTGTACATAGTTAGGAAACTTCAGTTAGTCCACAATGCGGCAGCCAGACTCGTCTCTGGAGTAACCTGGGCAGACCATATTATGTCGGTTGTTAAACAGTTGCACTAGCTGCTGATAGGTTTCTGGGCAAAATACAATGTGCTGATTATTACTTTTAAAGCCCTGACTGGCTTTGGTCTGGGTTACCTTAGAAAGCTCCTTCTTTTATATGATCCCCACTGCCTGATAAGGTCATTTGGGGAGGTCCATCTCCAGTTACCACTGGTACATCTGATGGTGAAACATAACTGGGCCTTCTCTGTGGCTGCTCCTGGGCTGTGGAATGCACCCCTGGCAGAAATTTGTGGTTTGTGTGCACTGTTTGCCATCAGGAGAACCCTTAACCTATTTGTTTGATCTGGCCTTCCAAGGTTTTTAAATTGTTAAGTTTTAAACGGTTTTTATAAGGTTTTAAACTAGGAGGAGAGCTGTTCTTGTGGTAGCAAACATGAATCGTCCCCTTTGCAAAACAGGGTCCACTCTGGTTTGCATTATTATTATTATTATTATTATTATTATTATTATTATTATTATTTTGTTTACACAGTCAGACAGGTGTTATTGACTGGCTTGTTTTATCCAGACATCGAGTCCTTCCCAAGGACCTGGGATGCCAGAATTTTATTGTCAGTTGTTATAGATATGTTGTCAATTGTTATAGATATCATCGCAGAATATAGGCTGTTCCCAGTAAAGCTGCTTTTTGTAACTGGCTGATGGTGATTTCTGTGGCCCCTATGGTGTTGAGGTGCTCTTCAAGGTCTTTTGGAACTGCACCCAGGGCGCCAATGACCACTGGGATTATTTGGGTCTTTTTCTGCCACAGCCTTTCAATTTCAATTTGTTGATCTTTGTATTTGGTGATTTTTTTTTCTATTTCTTTTTCTTCTATTCTGCTATCCCCTGGTATTGCTATGTCGGTTATTTTGACATGTTTTTCTTTCTTCTCGACTACAGTTATATCTGGTGTATTGTGTGGCAGATGTTTGTCTGTCTGTAGTCGGAAGTCCCATAATATTTTTGCATCTTCATTTTCTTCAACTTTTTCAATTTTATGGTCCCACCAATTTTTGGCTACAGGTAGCTTGTATTTTTTGCAGATGTTCCAGTGTACCATCCCTGTTACCTTGTCATGCCTTTGTTTGTAGTCAGTCTGTGCGATCTTTTTACAACAGCTGATTAGGTGGTCCACTGTTTCATCTGCTTCTTTACAAAGGCGGCACTTGCTGTTTGTTGTGGATTTTTTGACTTTTGATCTTATTGCATTTGTTTATTTAATAATAATAATAATAATAATAATAATAATAATAATAATTCAATTTCTATACCGCCCTTCCAAAAATGGCTCAGGCAGTCTGCACGGTTCTTGTTAACTATACATATAAGCCATTGCTATAATATTACAAAACATATATACTCCACTTTATAATTCAATTTTACCCTACCCTAACCTGCTGTGATACTAAATTTCAAACCCTGCTGAAAGGTCCATGTTAGAAAAATAGTTCTTTAAGTAAAGTAAGAAAGGTTCCCAATCTTTAAAACATTCCAAGTTTTCATCCCTTATAAGTGTTGTAAGTTTTGCCATCTCCACATATTCCAAATTTTTTATCAACCAGTCTTCTTTTGAAGGCATTTTATTATCTTCCCATTCCTGCGCATATACTGTTCTAGCCGCTGTGGTTGCATACATTTAAAAAAGTTAAATTTCTTCTGGAGAACTCTCCTTGAGTTATTCCCAACAAGAAGGATTCTGGCCTCTTAGGAAATGTCATTTTAAAAATGTTCTTCAGCTCATTATATTTCATATCCCAAAAGGCCTTTGCCTTCCCGCATGACCACCACATATGAAAGAAAGTTGCTTCACATTGTCCACATTTCCAACATTTGTTTGAAACATTTTTATACATTAATGCTAATTTTTTCGGTGTCAGATACCACCTGTACATCATCTTATAAAATTTTTCTTTTAAAGTATAATATGCAGTGAACTTTAAATGAGTTTTCCATAATTTTTCCCAAGCTGCCATCTCTATATTATGACCCACATCTTGAGCCCATTTTATCATAGTTGTTTTAACCACTTCGTCTCTTGTCTCCTCCAAAAGCAACAACTTATACATCTTAGAGACTAATTTTTCATCATTTTCACACAACTCCTTTTCAAATCTTGACATCTGATCCTCAAATCCAGCTTTAAGATCCTTCTTATAAATTTCGTTTAGCTGATGGTACTGAAACCAGTTACTAACCAAATTTTGAACTTCAGTTAGATTTTTTAATTTACAGCCCTTATCTTGAAAAAATAAAATTAAATATATTTAGATTAAAGTCTGTAAGATGATGGCAAAGAATCTTCTGACTATTCATCAGCTGGGAATATCAGAAATATTCTGAATTTATGGAAATGTTTCCATTGTTAAATACTAATGTGAACAAGATAAAGATTTGCCTAGATGACCTTGCCTGCTCACCTTTGATGGACACCTTAATCAGACTCCTTTCTAGGCAGAGTGATATGCCGAGTAAAATGAATGCTTCTGAAATGCAAGTACATTTTTCAATTAATAGGGTATTAAATAATTAATCACGCAAAAGGATGAAATAAGGTCAGTGCTACTTTATTTGTGTCTCTGAACAACTTGTGTCAGTTGTAGTAAGGAAAAATGGGAACTTTGCACCGTAAAATTAGACCAACCCATTTGCAACCCCCCTTTTAATCATCTGCTTGCTATAATTAATTATACTTAAAAGTGGCTACACTTTCACTTTTGTAATTAGCAATTAGGCTCTCACTGTTGTCTGGCTGCAATTGATAAATGGTTGAATGGTACAGTGCATCTTCCTTGTTAAACACCTAACCTGTTACAGATTCTTTTGCGTGATCTGCTTTCTTCTATAAGTTCCTTGATCGTCCTATATGGTCCAAAATTTAATGACGGAAAATCTGTACTCTCGTGTGTGTGTGTGTGTGTGTGTGTGTGTGTGAGAGAGAGAGAGAGAGAGAGAGAGAGAGTTCGCAGTATATTAAACCCAGCTTTTGTGTGGATGACTTATTACTAGCTGTGCTTCTTATTAATGTTGTGTGTGTGCACTTTTAACAGCATCATGTGCTTAGTGGTAGCCTTAGTGCTTCCGAAGTACAGGTGCTTTTGCACATGAGCACAACAATATTCGTTGCTTTCCTTGTGTACTGGAAGTGCTGTTTAATCGTGGGAACACATCCCTGAAAATTGTGCAGTCCTCAAGGATCTGTTTCTTTTGGTTCAAAGGCACTTCTGGAGCATGTAGAGAGTGGTGAAAACGACCACATTTTTGCGCCTGCACTTCAGATTCACTGAGGATAGCACTGAGTGCGTGCTGTGGTTAAGAATAATTAGGATGTCAGCCACGTAATCCAAAGTATACCTCCTCCATACAATGCAGAAATATCCTATAGCTGAAATTGCATAAAGGAATACTTTGTATTGCTATGCAGCATGTAAATCTGTGCAACAGCCAACCACAATTCAGTGAATTCTATTAAATTTGTAAAATCAAAAGCTTAAAGGCAGCTGAACTTGGCAGGTAAAGTCCAGTGTGAGATACACATTCAGTATATGAAGTATGTATTCACAGTGAGAGCAGAGCCAATTGTCCTGTTGGAGACTGTTAGACAGTAAACCTGCTAAATATAAACAAGTAATAGCACTTGTTTTTGCAGGCCTTATGTGCAAAGTATGATCAGTGGTAGGCGTAAAGCAAGATTATATTTAGAATAAACCATGAACTTTAACCATTGTAACTTCAAAGGGCCATTTAAAATGTACTTAGACAATAAATGAGTGGCTCTGGAAATGTGCAATTAAAACTTTACAGTTGACATGCATTAGGGAGGAGATTAATTGTAAAATATAGGTAGCTACTGTGGGATAAGATAATTGGAAGGTATGTTGGAAACAGGCAT
Organism: Hemicordylus capensis; assembly: GCF_027244095.1. Lineage (NCBI taxonomy): Eukaryota > Metazoa > Chordata > Lepidosauria > Squamata > Cordylidae > Hemicordylus > Hemicordylus capensis. The sequence goes on along the minus strand of NC_069657.1, from coordinate 345,487,913 downwards.
TGCTCTGAACAGCAGTTTCCCCAAGAGTCCAGGCTCTCTTGAACTTTAAGTTCCCACAAGGTTAGGTTCTCTGTGTTTTCACCTGAGGCTCCCTGGAAATTAGTATTAGGATTTGGATTGATGGATTTGATCATAATATTTATCCAAATAAGGCTACAGGGGACCTCATGGAAGGTTTTCATCAACTGTCTAACATAGGTACTCATAGAAGGTCAGGTGGATATCACATTTTCATACTATGGAGTATGCTCTTTATGTCCGATTGTGCACTGACCTAATCATTGCGTAACAAACTTTTAAAATTCCATTCACATCACTCTGCACATTGATAACTTGTTAAAAAATATACTTAAATTGTACTTTCCTATTTTCTAGTAGGTAAAGTTGTGCCTTCGAGACAGTGTTGACTCCTTGCGACCACAGAGCCTTGTGGTTTTTCTATGGTAGAATACAGGAGGGGTTTACCATTGTCATCTCCCGCACAGTATGAGAGGATGCCTTTCAGCACCTTCCTATATCGCTGCTGTGCCTGGGTCCAGTCTATTATTCCTGCAGTGTGTCTGATAACAGGTATAGCCAGGTGTTTATGGCTTGTATGGTGTTCCAGCCATTGAGTTTGGTTCGGCTCGGTCCAGGAGAGGGGTCATGAGCCTTTTTTTACTTTATTTTTTTTAAAACTTTAAACCCCCCTCTGGGTGGTTGTTGAAGGTGGCGGGGGAGGGGGGGTCTGCGGAGGTCCCTTCTCCCCCCGCAGGCCTTAATAATCACCGTAGCCGGTTCTATAGCCCTTTTCGGCCCATTCAGGCCTCCGTAGCACAGTGCGACGGCCATTTTGGCTGCCACCACACATGTGTAAATGGCCTCTGCGAGGCTTGGTATCAGCTCAGTTGTATAGCATCAGTTTAATACTTTCTCCAAGTATAACTGGAGAAAGTATTAGAACTCCCTGCCCTCTTCTCCTTCCCCTCAGTGCTATTCTAGCAGGCATGTTTACTTGGAAGAAAGCCCTGTTGCTATTCATTTATATCTTTCTCCAAGGAGCCCAGAGTAGATACCTGGTTATCTTTATGCTCACAACAACCTGGTGAGGTAGGTTACCCTGAGAGATAAGTTGCTGGCCCAGAGTCACCCAGTGAGTTTCATGTCTGAATCTGGATTTGAACTTGGGTCTCTCCAACCCTACACCAGTACTCTGACCACTATACCACATGGGTTTTCTAAGTTGCAAATTTTACATGCTCACACTTTTTGACATCTTCAATTCCAGAGCTTTTTGTAATGTTCTGACGGGGGGAATTATCACTAAACTCATAATAAATCATTATAAAAGGTAGCATTGCATGACGGTTCCCTACCTACATATTTATTTGTAGGCTTACTAGATTGGTTCTGATGGGTTTGAGATGGCTTTTAGCAGTTTGTATGCACTTGTGCAAATGGCCCTGTAAAAGTCTCAAAGTAGTTTACATAGCAAAAGGTATAAGAAAATTATTTTCTGCTCCAAAGCATCACAGTATGTCATCAGTCAGTATGATTCTGTAATCATATTATATGTTAAGGAGGCCCCATACATGTTAATTCACCCCCAGCTCCACTTACCTCTAGGGACGGCCCATGCTTGCTCCATATTTGGTGTGACTTGAGTATTGGTTAGGTTATGTTCAGTGCTTCCTCTTAATTTTTTTTTTCATATGTGTGTAGAAGGGGTTTTGTTTTGGGTGGCAGTATCAAGACAGTATGTGCTCATGTGCATTCAGAATTGGGCCTTCTTGATTGAACCTCAGTGGGATCTGAAATTAACTGAACAGACATTTAAAAACTTGTGAGCACTTGCACCTGCACACGCCTTGAAGGGACCACAGGTTATGTTCTGGCTGTTTTCTCCTGTGTGCTCCTTAAACAAAAGAAAAGTTTTACAAAAGATTTGATGAAGGCAGCAACCTGAATATGAATGGGAGAAGGAACACTCCGCACTTTCTGGAATTATGCAGCTGATCTCATTAATGGTTGGGGTAGGGGTGAGAAGTTCACCTTAGCCTTGGGACTGCTTATCAGTGCATACTCACAAGGGAGGAAGAGAACTAGCATTCCATTACTTTAGTCTCTTTTATTCCTCTGATTTGGTCCCCCCACCACTGGAATCTCTCTGTATATGTTCAGGTGCAATCAGAGGGGCATTTCCTTCAGCCCATTACAGCCCTTGCAATGATCTGAGGGCACCCTGGGGAAATAGCTTATTGGAACAACCTGTCACATCTGGAATGTAGCCAGCTAAATCTTCTCTTCCAAGCCAGCTAGGAAAATGGCCCAGGTTCTCTTGTTTGAAGAGTGCATTGAAGCACCCCAAAATGGTGCAGTTATCATGTCTAGTAACAACACTGATTTGTGGTATTCTCAAATTTTGTACTTTCTCTTTTTGTATACAATCTCCTCTTAGTCAAGAACACCATAAAAGCCCTACTTTTATTTCTCCCCTCTCATTTCTTATGGTACTCCATACATCTGTTAGGAATATCTTTTTTTCTTTTTGCCTAGTGGTGGTTGACATGGAATAAAGGAGGAATTCCTGCTGCAGGGTATGTAAGATAGGGGTGAGAGTAATGATGCAAGAATCCAGATTGTCTATCTTATTGACCTCTACAAGAGCTTAAAGTTGCTGGAGGTTATTTTTGTCCTGTTCTGCAGTGGTTGATCAGCTCCTTTTGCTCTTGTTTTCTGTTATCTCTTAAGTCTGTTCTCTGTCTGAACATGACTAATTGGAAATATACATAATAGAAACTTTAAACGCCTTACAGTTCACATCAGTGCTGGAAACTCTGACCTTTCCACTGAAATAGGTACTTTAGATTCAACACAAACTCTGTGCCCATACAGATGCTCCTGCTTTTAATTTTTTTAAAAAACTGGATTTCTGCTTTAAATTGATGTACATTACCTTGATCACTTTCTGGCAGCAAATACAACTTGCTTATGATAGCTAAAGATTTGTTGCTTCTTTGCTTGACTAGCCATTATTATATTATTCTGCCAACATGGTTTTACTATACTTAAGGTGCAGATGTGTAGAAAAGTAGTTGTCAGTATAGGCTCTTAAAGTTTTGAGAGTTTAAGATTTGTTGTCAAAAATAAACTTTTAGATTTCGTGGTTTAAAGATTGCTGTTATGAGTTGTGTTTTTGCATTCAAAGCTGCATGTATCCGTTAAAAACACCCAGTATAATAAAAATATTTAATATTCTGAAAACATATAAAACCAGAAAGCAAACACAAATAGACACAACAGAGTAGCATAAAAATGCAGTACTGGCAGCATCAGTAAGCCATACAGCTTTTATGTACTTGCATGTGGATGGTTACAGCAAGATGTTGAGTATTATTTCAAGGAGCTCAAGAGGAGGTGTACAAAGACCATTTTTATACTCAAATCAACCCTGTGAGGTAGTTTAGGCCCAAAGTTACTCAGTGAGCTAAATGAGAATTTGATCTAGGATCTCCCTGAATCTAGTCTAGTACTCTAATCACTTGGCAAAGAGGCACTTTTTAATGTGGTGATTCTCTTTATTTAGCAGGGGGAGAGTAACTGGCCTTATCCACCCCCAGCACAGTACCTCTAGTGACTGTTGCTGGCGTCTATCTTATGTTTCTTTTTAGATTGTGAGCCCTTTGGGGACAGGGATTCATCTTATTTATTTATTATTTCTCTGTGTAAACCACACTGAGCCATTTTTGGAAATCAGTCAATCAAATAAAATGCCATGCTATTCTCTTAAAATAATGAATTCTAGATCTTAACTAAAAACAACATAAAGTATTAACTTAGAGCTTATTACACTTTTTATGGATTTAATACTTTAGGGTTTAGACTTGAAAATAGTAACTTTTTAAAAAAAGATTCTTGCTGCGTGGATTGGTGGCACACCAGATCAGTCTCTGTTCAGCCATGGGTGTTTGGATTTAAGTAACCTTACAAATACTTCAGAAAGTTTTCGGTTTCGGAAATTTGCTTTGCTGTGATTTACTTGGTAAAATGGTATACTTTATTTTTGCAAACACAATCGTGTGTGTGTGGTTGATGAAAGGTAACAGTGGCATGGAATGAAAGGCTACATTAAGGAGCAGGCTATAAACTTCTGAGTCAGAAAAGCTATAAATTGAACATTACAACAAAACCTGTGTGCTTTGGAACATCAGAACTGCAATGTGAGGATCTTATTTTGCTGTGCTTTATTCACATTCTGTTTTATTTGGGGATCCATTCAAGAAATATGGCTTAATACATGGGTAGATTTACTTCTGCCTCATTGTAAGTGCTATTGTCCATTAGAGACATAAGGCAGTAGGAGAAGTGATGATCCCATTGCTGTCTCTCACAATTTTCCATTTCAGCTCTTATTCTCTACCTGCTTGCCTCATCCCTTCTCCACTGCTGCTCACTGAAAATCAAAAGGCCAGAGCTTATATGCCTGTTAAAGTGTGTGTAAGCCTGCAAGTTAATGGACATTTCCCATGTGTTCTTCCTTCTGTTTCCTTTGACCTTTTCTATGGGTGAGGGTTCTTGAAGGGCAGGGAACCTATTGATGAACAGCACAAATAGTTGAATAGTGATGAGGAAGTCGATTGTTAAGGAGGATGGGAGATGAAAGCCAGGGATGACCCAGGCAGAATAGCATCCCAAGAATTAGGAAAGCAAGACTATGCAGAAAGCTGATTTTGTGTTATGGGTTTTCTCATAAGAACATAAGAAAAACCATGCTAGATCAGGCCCATGGCCTATCTATTCCAGCATCCTATTTCACACAGTGGCACACCAGATGCCTCTGGTAAGCCCACAGGCAAGAGCTGAGGGCATGCCCTCTCTCCTACTGTTACTCCCCTGCAACTGCTATTTGGAGGCATTTCGCCTTGGAGGCTGGAGGTGGCTGATAACCCTCAAAGTAGTAGTGTTTGATTGGCCTGTCCTCCATGAATTTATCTAAACCCTTCTTAAAGCTATCCAGGCTGTTGGCTGTCACCACACCTTGTGGCAGAGAATTCCATAGGTTGATTATGTTTTGTGTAAAAAAAATAAAGTACTTAATTTTGTTGGTCGTAAATATGGTGACCAGAACTTTACGCAGTACTCCTTATGCCATGTCAACCGGATCACCTTTATCCACACACCTGTTGACACTCTCAAAGAACTCCAAAAGGTTTGTGAGGCAAGATTTACCTTTGCAGAAGGCATGCTGGTTTTCTCTCAGCAGGGCCTGTTCTTCTATGTGCTTTTATCCTTGAGGATGCTTTCCATCAATTTGCCTGGAACGGACATTAAGCTAACTGGCATGTAATTTCCTGGATTGCCCCTGGATCCCTTTTTGAAAATCAGTGTTACATTTGCTACTTTCCAGTCCTCTAGTACAGACCTGATTGCAGGGATAAGTTATATATATTTTTGCAACAGGTTGGCAAATTCACATTTGCATTCTTTGAGGACTGTTGGGTGGATGTCATCTGGCCCTGGCAATTAAAGATTTTTTAATTTTTCCAGACAGTTTAGAACACCCAGAGACTTAAGTTTTGGGCAGGATATAAATATGTCAAATAAATAAATAAAGGTCATCTCTCATCACCTCTACCAGACTCAGTTCTTTAGCCTCTGTCCCCAAAAAGCTCGGTTCAGACACAGTTATATGCTCGGTATGCTTCACCATGAAGACAGATGCAAAGAACTCATTTCGCTTCTCTACAGGCTCCATATCTTCAATATAATCTCTTTCACTCCCACATCATCTAACACTTCTGATGTATTGAAAAAAGTTTTTTGTTATTCTCCTTGATGCTTTTTGCTAAAGGTTCCTCAAACTCTCTTTTTGCCTACAATAAGGCAAAATTAAAAACAATAAGAAATGCTTGCGTTTCTTTTGGCAGAGTTTGTGTTGCTTTCTGTTCTCTTCATTTGGGCAGGCTTTCTAATTTCTGAAAGAAGTTTTCCCCTTTGATCACACTATGGTCACTGTTCCCTAATGGTTCCATGACACTGAAATCTTGTACTAGGTCCTGTATACCACTCAGGTTTTAGTCCAAGGTTGCCTTCTCTTTGTTTTAGGGCATAGTCATTCAGCGTGCCTAGAAATGTGGCTTCTTTGTCATTACCTGATTGTTAATTAACCCAGTCTGTGTGTGGGTAGTTGAAGTCACCCATTATTACTGCCCTGGTTCTCTTTGATGCCTCTCTAATTTCCTTATACTACGCCCAGTCACTATCAGTTTTTTGACCAGGAGTGCAATAGCACGTCCCTGGTTCCACACTTCCTTTCAGGCCTTGTATTGTTACCCACAGAGTTTTTGTGGAGGAGTCTGGTCTTCCTAGGTTTTTTTAGCTTGTTTTCCCCCTTCTTTAATATACAGTGCTATTCCACCGCCAATTCATCCCTCCCTGTCTTTTCTATAGAGTTTATATCCAGGAATAACAGTGTCTCGCTGGTTCTCACCATTCTTCCAGGTTTCCGTTATGCCCACTATATCTATATTTTGATTAGCAATCAAGCATTCCAGCTCACCCATCTTGGCTCTGAAGCATCTGACATTGGCATACAAGCACCTATATGCTGAATCTCTTATATGGTGTGTGCTCTCTTTCTTTTGGCCATTTGATCTCTTTAACCAGCTAGCACATCTTTCTGTCTGCATTTTATCTAGTTCTGCTTTGTCCCCTTCTGTTTTATTTGAAGCATTTACAGCCGTGCACCTTAAGGGATGGCATTTGCTGAACTGGATACTGCCCAGCTCCTGTTGGCTATTCCCCAGGTGTCATTTTAAAAGTTGCTCTGAGACATTTTTGATTTTAAGTGGCAGCAGTCTGATTCCATCTTGGTTCAAGTGGAGCCCGTCCCTTTTGTATTGACTTGTCTTGTTCCAAAATGCTTCCCAATGCCTCTCCTATCTGCTAGATTAGGTTTGTTGTGTGGTGGTGGTGGTGGTGGTGGTAGTAGTAGTAGTAGTGGTGATGATGATGATGATGATAATAATAATAATAATAATAATAATAATAATAATAATAATAAACATAATTAACTAGCTGGACTAGGTGCAGAGCATCTGTGCCTCTAGTCGGCCCACACACTGCCGCTGCTTCCTGCCCGCCGGCACACCCGGCTTTCTGGCAGATCGGCCGCTTCCCCACCACCCCACAGTTTCTGGCTGGTGGGCTGGCTGGAAAGCCAGTCCTCCAGCTCCTCCCACCCACTCCTGGTAGTGGCCTCCTCCTCCCAGTGGCTGGGCCGGTCTACTACTGTCTCCTGTTCCCGCCCCCTGGGCTGGCCCACCTCTGCCTCCTCTGGTCGACCGGCTGCCATCCGCAATTTTCTTCCCATCGCTATCCCCAGGCAACTGCTTGCAAACTCTTGCGAGAGCTGCCACAATGCAATTAGCGATGGGTACGTTTAGGAGAATTATATAGATAAACAATAAACAAGTTTTTGTTAGCCGCCCCATAACAAATTGTTTTATGGACAGCACAACAGAGGATTAAAACATAAAATAAAAACACATAACACATTATATCATATCAGATCATAATTATGGTTGTATTGCTTTATGTATGACAGGAAGAACCTCCATATTTTGTGGGGCTCTACTCTCCACTGCTACTGCAGATATGGAAACCACAAATACAGAGCCATTGGGGCAATAGGATCACCACATGCCTCAGAGCCAAGATGAGTGAGCTGGAAATCAGGGAGATTTCCGGCCACCCCCAATCTGCAGATGCATGAAGCCTAACCCTTAGTTCCTTTTTTTGTGTGTATACTGAGGTCAGGTGCCAATTCCCTGACCACGATACGTGAAACTGTGGATATGGATTCCGCGAATACTGAGGTTCACCTGTATTTCTTTGAAAATTTGTACAAATTGAAAATATTAATACATTTGAATAATGAGGTAGAAAGAAGATGAGATGAAGTTATTTGACATGTAAACCAGTTTTCATTGAGATTTGGTTTAGAACACAGTGCAGTTTTTGCTAACACATATTGTATGTTGTGCTACCCATATCTTTTTGTAGCATATAGGATAATCATTGTAAAGGAAAAATTGTGCCGTCGAGTCAGTGTCAGCTCCTTGTGACCACGGAGCCATGTGTTTTTCTTAGTAGAACACAGGTGGAGTTTACCATTGCCTCCTCCCGTGCAGTATAAGATGATGCCTTTCAGCACCTTCTTATATCACTGCTGCCTGATATAGATGTTTACCATAGTCTGGGAAACATATCAGCGGGGATTCAAACTGACAGCCCCTTGCTCCCTAGGCAAGTTGCTTCCCTGCTGTGCCATTGTAGTCTTCCTAAAATACCTGGATATTGTTCCGTAGCTTTCCCTACAGTACTTTATTTAAAATTATGTATGAATAGTGTTGCATTTCTATTAATCCACAAGAGGCATAATTACTAATTTGAAATGCCCATTACCAGCAGCAATACTTTGAACAGAAAAGGGTCAAGGAATGAGATCCTTTAATGAAATGTTAGAAGTAGAGCCATTTAATGAAGGGTTCTCTTTAGTGTAAGGCTGTTGCACTCTCAGATAAAAGTGCATTCTGAAGAATGTCTTAAATTACAGAAGACAGAAATCACATGCTTTGAATGTGACTTGCTATTTTTATAAAGTTATGTAATGTTTTGGATGTAATATTGTGAGTGAAAATAAAGTTACAAGGAAGAAAAAGCAAAGTATAACAAATGTAGGAATACTTTTTCTGTTCAGTTTGGTGAGGATTCACGGAGGATACTGTTTATGACTGTCTTAAATCAGTGATGCATAGCAACAAAACCATGTTTTAAAAGGAAATTAATAGTGATTTTGTGCACTTAGCCTTAAATATTAAAACAGACACATTGATTATGGTTTATGAGGGTTGTCTGAACTACTGCATAAAGAACAATAAATGTTGCCTACAAAGCAGCCGGCACAAAAATGGATAAGAGTTTAGATAGAAAACACCTGAAAGCTCTTTATTATTTTCCATGATAAGTCTTGCATACAGTTGCATGAACTGTGACGTACTGTATTGTGAGCATTCAAGAACCAGAGTGAAATCTGCTGAAAGCGTATGTAGTAAAGAGAGGCACTATAATTTGTTCTAGAACCTCTCAAGGTAGATGTAGATTTAAAGCTGCCAGTTACTCATCCATGGTTAAACAATTGAGAACTGGGAAGGTAAGTCTAGACAACTGAAATACCGAGATTCCCTGCCTGTATTCCTCTTACTTGTTTTTGTATGGGAGAAAATAACAAAATAGGGTTTTCTATTTGAGCTTTTACAAAATAAGTTTGAGGCTATATTTTAGAATTTTTTATTCTGGCTGTTCATGTAAGTTTAGGTTGGACCACAATTTTTTAAAAGCCCCTGAAGCTATAAAGCAAAGTAGATACTTTGCACAACTTGAAGGCTGAAATTCCAAATGCTAGTTTTTTTGAGCTATAAAAACTCCTTTGATACTTCCTTGGATGAGCCCTTAGATGGTATGAACCTTTCAACCTGTTCTCTCCCCCAACCCCCAGTCCAATAATCTGCTTCCTTTTAATAAATGATTTGCTTATATAGTCAGGGTGATGGATTATCTCACCTTGCACATTATTTGTACAGTACCACACACTTAATACTAAGTGCCTTGTTAGTTCAAGAAATTGAGAGAGTCTATCAAATAAATCTCTAGGGCTGACTCAGCATCTTCTCTCTCTCTGTTTTAAAACCTGTTTAATACAGCTTTTTAATCAACGTGTTGTTCAGTCATTAGCATTTGTGCTTGTTAATACCTTTTAGATTCACAGACTGTGATGTGATTGCTGCCCTTTTACTGAACTTAAATGAGCTTGAAAATGATAAAGTTAAAGAGGATGACAGAAGGCCTTTATAGGTAATGGCAAGTGTGATGTGTTAAGGCCAATATCCTTAAATGTGAAAACTGTACATGCCTGGGTAGCTTGGGAAGAATAGAGGCAATGATATCTCCCTAATGGTGAGGTATCTGTATTCACCTCATATGGAATATGCATCTCCTTTCTCTCTAAACTGTGAGTAACTGCTCTTTCTACTATTAGTTTTTATGGAATCAGTTACTTTGAACTGAAACCTTGTTCACTTTATTTCAGAGCCAGTGCCATATAAATCTGTGCTGGGTTTAGTCCATAGAGACCCATGTTCAGTCATCAATCTCCACATGTCATCTTTCAGGATGACTCTTCTCAGAAGGGGAAATTGACCTACCTTTCCAGATTTCAGGGAGCCCTCTGCAAACTGTCCTCCATGGGCTGCCTTCTGCTTGAGTGGGCCCTTAGAGAATTGCACCTCCATCACCACTACATGAAAGCTATGTGGACTCAGATAGGGTCTCAGTTGGCCTTTGTGTGGGCCCAACTGAGAGAGAAGTTTGGGAAAGAACAGAGGCATAAACCCAAGACTCCGTCATGTAGCTCCAAAGCATGATTTGGACATAATCACATCTGAACTGTACCAAGGTGTTGCATAGTTCCCCCCATCTTTTCCCAGTCACAAGTCAGTACATAGGCAGATTTACAGATCATGGATGGTTCACATGTCAAATTTTCTATGCATGGACATAGAGAGTGAGCCAAATACGAATTGGATAGCACATGTGAGGAGCTTGTGTCCATTTTCACAGTTCTGGCTGTTCACCAGTTACATAAGAACAGCCCTGCTGGATCAGGCCCAAGGCCCATTGAGTCCAGCATCCTGTTTCACACAGTGGCCCACCAGATGCCGCTGGAAGCTACAGGCAGGAGTTGAGGGCATGCCCTCCCTCCTGCTGTTACTCCCTTGCAACTGGTACTCAGAGGCATCCTGCCTTTGAGCCTGGAGGTGGCCCACAGCCCTCCGACTGGTAGCCATTGATAGACCTCTCCTACATGAGGTTATCCAAACCCCTCTTAAAGCCATCCAGGTTGTTGGCTGTCACCACATCCTGTGGCAGAGAGTTCCACAAGTGGATCACACGTTGTGTGAAAAAGTACTTCCGTTTGTTGGTCCTAGACCTCCTGGCAATCAATTTCATGGAGTGACCCCTGGTTCTAGTGTTGTGTGAGAGGGAAAAGAATTTCTCTCTCTCTCTCCACTTTCTCCACACCATGCATGATTTTATAGACCTCTATCATGTCTCCCTGCAGCCGTCTTTTTTCTAAACTAAAAAGCCCCAGGTGTTGTAGTCTTGCTGCATAAGAAAGGTTCTCTAGGCCCCTGTTCATCTTGGTTGCCCGCTTCTGTACCCTTTCCAGTTCAACAATGTCCTTTTTAAGATGTGGTGACCAGAATTGTACGCAGTACTCCAAGTGTGGTCGCACCATCGTTTTGTATAAGGGTATTATAATATTAACAGTTTTATTTTCAATCCCCTTCCTGATCATCCCTAGCATGGTATTGGCCTTTTTCACAGCTGCCACACATTGAGTCGACACTTTCAACGAGCTGTCCACCACGACCCCAAGATCCCTCTCCTGGTCAGTCACCGAAAGCTCAGCTCCCATCAGCATATACATACACAGTTTCTCAGCTGTTATAATTTAAGAGATGCCTCTTAAATCTTCATGTGCACAGTCCAGTTCACACAACCCTATCCACACACAGTTGTGTTCCCATGTATGTATATATACATACATACATACATACATACATACATAAATCTGACAATGAGAAAATGAGAACAATGTACATTCAACAACATACAAATGCCGCTTTGCTATGTATTATAATTGTTCACTTGATACTATAGAAATGTTTTGGTTTGAAACACAAGTGTTCAGTTTTTCTTCTAGTTAAGGTGACCACCAGACAATTTCAGTAGATGAGTATTAAGTTGTTTTCATTGCATATGCAAAATAAACTGCTAGTGATGAATTGCTCATCATTTATCTTGTTGAAATAACCTCTGAGTTATTGACCTTCATGTAATAATATTTAGTTTATGTAAATATTTGTGTTTGAAGACGATAATAGCATGACTGTGAAACAGCGGTACTTAAAAGGTCCCAATCAAGACCTTCCTCGTCTTTTTTAAGTTAATGCACAGTATAATAGGCATAACGTTATGACCTACAGGCCTTGAAATCTAATTTGAGACAATAAGTGTTGAGTAAATAAGTCAATGATAGGAATGCTGAGGCAGAGGTCATAATAAGAGCAACATCAAATTCTACTTCAAAAAATAATTACTTGGAGACATCATCATAGCAAAGAAATGGAGGAAACACTGAAATCATTACACATTTTCCTCATGTAATACTCTACGGAATCTGAAGTTCTGCCGACATAAATATTGATTTTTGAAACTCTCTCCTTTTTGGCTGTTCAGCATGTAATTTGTATTTCCTTATTATGTTTTGCTGCTGAGACAGCATTCATTGATATTATACAGTGGTAAATATAGCAACAAGATATTTCAACTATATCATTGCACTGAACTTTTTATTATAAAACTGGTAGTTTTTGATACATGGCTGATGTTGGCTTTGAATAACAAGGCAAGGTCATCTAATGTGCATTTATATATTGATGCCTGTGAAGCTAGCTACATTGCTGGCTGACGTTTTTTAGAGATGCTGGATAGTCTCAAATTGGCACTTCTACAGGCCATGTGAATCCAGAATTGAAAGCCATTAATGGGTCATAAGTGGGTGGAAACTGAACAATGGAAGATGTGGTGGATTTACTCTTGTGAATAGGTTTTGCATGTAACTTTACTCTGAGCTTCATCATAATTTAGGGATTAGGAATGGGCCGTGCAATTACATACTTTCTCCTTATGCCTTACTAATGGTTAAGAGTTGACACTGAACTTTATCATGACTGAACTTAACCTTGGTTTGTTTTAATCCATGATGGTGTAGACAACCACTTTGAAACACTACCTTTCCATCTTTAAATGTCAGCAAGATATTAGGTTTTTACATGATGTCTACATAAGATCTATGACAACCTAAAAATCACAAATAGTCTTTCAATGTATGAAACTGCCTTATACCAAGTCAGACCATTGGTCCACCTAGCTTAGTATCGTTTACACTGACTGACATGCCTCCAGCGGGTCAGAAGATCTTATCGTCTGAAGATGCTAAGGATTGAAACTACAACCTTCTCTCTGACAAGCATGTGTTCTACCACTGATCTACAGAAACAGTTACATTTCCTATACCTGAACAGATTCATCTGTAATTGAACTTCAACTGCTGTTCATTTTTAGGTAATTTTATTAGTATTTATGCACAGTTATGAATCCTTAAAAAAAAAAATCCCCCTATCTAGAATTCTTTTGAGACTTGTTAAATGAATGTGTTTTTTCTCATATCTGAACTGGTTTTAAAAAATAAAGTGAAAGGGATGTCTCAAGTGAACAGTCGATACTACTTACTTGCTGTTACAAAAAGGAAAGGCTAATTTTGTTCCTTGTCTCTTATTCATCTTAGTCTCCTGCTGTGACCAAGTTTAGCCAGACATAACACATCCTGGAGTGTCTGCTGGCAGAAGTCAGCATATGCAGTTAAAAATGGTAGAACCTGTATATTTAATGTGTATTAAGTTATGGTTTCTTCAAGAACTCTCTCTTGCTTGCTGTGTGTTAAAGTTAAATGCCAGTTCAAATCTGCATGTCTGTTTTATCTGAGTAATAGTCCTTGGAAAAGGAACACTTTTCAAGTAGTTTCTTGAAATATTTTCATTTTCAAAGTAATTTTGACTGCAGTCCAAATAATATGTGTGTAATTATGCACTGACATCACTTGCTCAGATTGAGTTGTGCTGTGTGTGTGTGTGTGTTTGGACCTGAGTGGAAATGATTTGTGAATGATACTTTTTAAAAAAAGTCTCATTAACTCTAGCTGCATTCAGACACTGCACAAAACCTTGGTTAGTACAAACCATACTTAAGAACACACACCATGGCTGGAGTTTCAAGGTTTGCAACAGGCAAGTCATGGGTTTGGAGTTGCTTGTCTTCTCCGCCCCTGCTCATCCTGCTCAGCTTAATAAGTCATGTTACTAGATTCACTCATGACACCATTTTGGGTGCTGCAGTGTACCCCTCAAACCAGAGGAATTTAGCTACTTAGCCATTTTCTTTCCCCAGCCTGCTTGGAAGAGAAGCTGTAGATGGCTGCATTCCAAAAATAACTGGATGTTCTGATAAGGTGTTTTCCATGGTGCCTTCAGGCCATTGCAAAACTGTACAGGACAAAAGGAAATGCCCCTCTGATTGTATCTGAGCCTCTACAGAGAGATTCAGAGCAGACCAAATCAGAGGAATAAAGGAGACACAAGCAATGGGGTGCTAGCTCTCTTCGTCCCTTGTGAGTATGTGTTAAGAATCCCCAAGGTTAAATCAAACTTCTCACCTTGTTTATTTACCGTTGTTATTGAAATTGAGTGAGTAATGCCAGAAAGTGTGATGTGTTCCCCATCACTTCTCCATTCAGATGTTTGCTTTCAGTGTTTTCTTTGTGAAACATTTCCTTTGTTTAGCACACCTGAAACACAACCTCATCAATATTCAATATTCATGCCTTATTTCCTAAAGAAAGACCTTATCACACAGAGAGAGGAGAGCTGGTCTTGTGGTAGCAAGCATGACTTGTTCCCTTAGCTAAGCAGGGTCCACCCTGGTTGCATATGAAAGGGAGACTAGAGGTGTGAGTACTGAAAGATATTTCCCTCGAGAGAGGAGCCACTCTGGGAAGAGCAGAAGGTTTCAAGTTCCCTCCCTGGCTTCTCCAAGATAGGGCTGAGAGAAATTCCTGCCTGCAACATTGGAGAAGCCTCTGCCAGTCTGTGAAGACAATACTGAGCTAGATAGATCAATGGTCTGACTCAGTATATGGCAGTTTCTTATGTTCCTATGCACTCTCTTGAATTGTTTTTACCTATAACAACTCCCTCAAAGAAGGCAGTTGAGGGAATTGTTATATCTTTTGCATCACATGCTCCTCCCAAATTGCATGCAAGCCTTCATCCTCCCTACCACTGGACTCGGCATTGAGCTTCTCAGACTTCGAGGCTGAAGAACTAGGCCAATCTGAGGTGATGAGAGGATGTTCTAAACTGTCTTGCAAAAACTAAAAACAAATTATGAACTAAAAATTAACAAATTGCCAGAGCCAGATGGCATCCACTCAAGAATTCTGAAGGAACTTAAATGTGAAATTGTTGATCTCCTAGGAAAAATGTGTAACATGTCCCTACAATCGGGTTCTGTACCAGAGGACTAGAAAGTAGGAAATTACAGGCTGTTAAGCTTAATTTCTGTGCCAGGTGAATTGAAGGAAAGCATATTAAAGCCAAAATTGTTAAACATATAGAAGAACAGGCTTTACTGAAGGAGAACGAGCATGGTTTATGCAAAGGCAAGTCTCACTTCATTAATGTTTTGGAGTTCTTTGAGAGAGTCAACAAGCATGTGGATAAAGGTCATCCAGTTGACATATCATACTTGGACTTCCAAAAAGCTTTTGACACAGTTCCTTACCAAAGGCTCTTGAGCCAGCATGGTGTAGTGGTTAGAGTGCTGGACTAGGATCGAGGAGACCTGAGTTCAAATCCCCATTCAGCCATGACTCTGTCACTTCTCTCTCAGCCAAACCTACTTCACAAGGTTGTTGTGAGGAGAAACTTAAAAGTATATAGTATACTGCTCTGGGCTCTTTGGAGGAAGAGTGGGATATAAAATGTAAATAATAATAATAAACGTAGCAGTCATGGGTAAGGGGATGGTTCATGTGTGGATTGGTAACTGGTAACAGGATAGGAAACGGAGGGAAGGAATAAATGGAGAGTTTTCACAATGGAGGGAAGTAAGAAGTGGAATCCCCCCAGGGATCTGTACTGGGACCAGTGCTATTCAACTTGTTCATAAATGATCTAGAAGTTTGGGGTAAGTAGTGAAGTGGCCAGAATTTGCAGATGACACTAAACTATTTCACAGAATCCAGAATAGATTATGAGAAGTTCCAAAAGATACTCATCCAAACTGGATTAATTGGCAACAGAATGGTAAATGCGTTTCAATTTAAGTAGGCATAGAGTGATGCTCTTTGGGGCAAAAAACCCCAACTTCACATATACACTGGTGGGGTCTGAGAGGTGACTGACTAGGAGAGGGATCTTGAGATTGAGTAGACAACCCATTGAAATTGTTGACTTAGTGCACGGAAATTGTGAAAAGGCAAATTCCATGCTTGGAAGAATGGAATTAGAAAGGGCATTGAAAGTAAAAAATGCAAATATCATTATGCCCCTTCTATAAATGTATGGCCTGGCTGCATTTGGAGTACTGTGGATAGTATTAATTACTGTATCTCAAAAGGAACAGCGTAGAGTTGGAAAGTTGCAGAAGGGGGCAACCAAGATGATCAGGGTCCTACAGCATCTTCCTTATGAGGCAAGGCTACAACATCTGGGGCTTTTTAGTTTAGAAACAAGTTGTTTTAATAAGAACTAATCAGCCTACTTTTCTTTCAGTGTCTCTACCACTGGACTAAATTTGGTTCAAAGCGAGGTCCACAAGTTAGATCTCTTGCACCTCAAAAGTTCACATGTCTACCATCTTGGATTGGGGTGATTGGTGTCATCACAAATTATACCATTGGGGCATCCCTATGTGTCCATATAGCTGTAGCAAATTTGGTTCAAATCAGTTAGACTGTGAACAAATTAGTGTACTTGTGTCTCAAAAGTTTGTGTTTGCCATCTTGAATTGGGTTGGATGATGACATCACAATGTACACCGTTGAGGTGTCCCTGTGTCCCTACAGCTGTAGCAAATTTGGTTCAAATCAGTTAAGTGGTTCACATATTAGCCTGCTTGCGCCTCAGCTGTTCACGTGGCCCCCACCATGAATTGGAGTGGATGACATTGTCACACACTACACCATTAGGGCATCCCTATGTGTCCCTAAAGCTGTAGCAAATTTGGTTCAAAGCAGTTAGGTGGTTCACAAGTTATTCCACTTGCACCTTAAAGGTTTTCGTGTCCACCATCTTGGATTTGGGTGGAAGACATCACCACAAGCTATGTCTTTGAGGTGTCCCTACAACTGTACCCGATTTGGTTCACATTGATCCAGGCGTTGCGAAGTTGTTGGGGTTGGGACACACACACACACACACACACACACACACACACACACACTCTCTCTCTCTCTCTCTCTCTCTCTCTCTCTCTCTCTCTCTCTCTCTCTCTCTCTCTGTTGGGTGATCTCATAAGCCTACTGTAAAGTAGGCTTAAAATGCAGCTAAAGGGAGACATGATAAAGATCTTTAAAATTATGCATGGTGTGGACTGAGTGTACAGAGAGGATCTCCCCACCCCTCTCTTTTACAACACTAGAATCGAGGATCATTCCATGAAACTGATTGCCAAGAAATTTAGGATCAAGAAAAGAAGTACTTTTTCACACATCACATAATTAATTAGTGGAATTCTTTGTCACGGGATGTACTAATGGCCACCAGCTTAGATAACTTTAAAAGGGGCTTAGACACATTCGAGAATAAGACTATCAATGGCTAATAGTCTTGATGACTATAGGCTTCCATTAGCCTCAGTGACAAGATGCCTCGAAATACCAGTTACAGGGCAGCAGCAGGAGAGAGGTTATGCCTTCCTCTCAACTGTGGGCTTCCCAGAGGTATCTGGTGGGCCACTGTAGGTAACAGAATGATGGTCTGAAAAAGCCTTGGGCTTGAACCAGCAGTACTTGATGAGAAACTCACTGTAAAATGCCATCCCATCACATGATGAGTTTCACTAGAAATTACATGTGGTTCAGAACGACATACTGGGTGCAATTATTAGTGGCAGCTTCCTTTACATTAATCCTACCTTTAATACACAGCAGTAAGGGGCAGTTAGTGCCCTTTATACATCCAGAGGCTGCAACTCTTGCTAATTAAGAAACTGCCATTTCATCGTTTTATTCAGAAATGCCTAGTATGAGATTACCTTGATTCAAGATAAATGAGTCTAAAGTATAAAAATTTTTTCCCAGTAACACCATTTACAATAGATACTTAACAGTGAAATAAGACTGGAGGTAGTTACTTTCCTAATTAACATGAAGGTCAAAGACAAATATCATTGCATGTAATTTTTCTTCCTATTATAAAATTTCAGTTCACTCTGGAGGAGTTAGAAAAGCACACAAATTCAATTAGATTTTGAAAATAATTAAGACATACTTCTTTCAAGCACATAAAACGTTTTATCCACCCTTCGCTAAGGAAGCATTAGCATCAGTGCTTCCGTTTCACATCTTTGATCATAGTTTGCTTTTAAAGATCTATAGTTTGTAAGATCATGACCAAAATCTTATAAGCTGGTTAAACATTGTGGAATAAAATATTTCTAGCAATAAATCATCAATTAGAAGTGACATTAGGTAATATTTAGCAAAGGAATGCTCTTTCCAATTGTTTTTTGCTGGAAAGCGTGCATATTTTCTCTCTCTGTTTTCAGTTCATGAAAGCACAAAATGTCACAGTTCAGCATACAAATAACACTGGTTCTCACCTTTCCACCGGGTTTCCATTATGCCCATTATATCTATGTTCTCCTTAGCAACCAAGCACTCCAGATGCCCATCTTGGCTCAGAGGCTTCTAACATTGGCATATAAATACCTATATGCAGAGTTCCTTACCTGGTGTTGGTGTGTGCTATCTCTATTATGGCCATTTGATCTCTTTTACCAACTATCACAGGGATATCAAACTCAGTTGGGGGGCCACCTTCTCCTCTGTTCATCTCTTTCTCCTCCTCCTCCTCCTCCTCTTCTCTCCCTGCCAAACTGCCCTAACTCCCTCTTTCATCCTTTTCCCTTCTCCTTCTCCCCCTTCCTCACTCTCCTCCTGGCTCTTTGGTGCTTGGGGCTGGTGGAGAGCAAGATGAAGTGGATACAGGGGAGGGCCCTCCAACCACTCCACTTTGCTCTCCACCAGCCCAGCATGCCAAAAAACCACGAGGATGCAGGCAAGAGGAACAAGGCAGTGGTGGAAGGAAAGAGAAATTTGTCGGCCCCAGTTCTGGAGCACAGGGTGGGGAAAGGAGATGCTGGTGCAACGGGAGGAGGAGGAGGAAGGAATGACCTAACCAACAAGCTAGCCACTCATCCCTGTCTCAATTCCAGAGTGCAGCAAGTAGGAAGAACTGCCTTGATGTGCATGGGGGCGGGGGCAGGAACTCAGCAGCCAGGGTTCACACCCAATCCCTCAGTACCTGCCCACGGGCTAGAAAATGGAGTTCCACAGGTCAAATCTGACCACTGGGCTGGCAGTTTGACACTGTAGGGCTATCGTATCCTTCCATCTGCTCTTTTCCTGGTTCTGCTCTGTCCCCCTCTAGTTCATCTGAAGCATTTACACAGTCATTCTTCTTCTACATCATTGACTGTTGGGGGCAGGACACATTATGGTGTGCGAATATCATTCTACGTTGTGGTTTTTACTAGGCATTATGGGGAAAAGAGAACTAAACATGATTTTATTTTCAACCACAACCCTGTATCATTGGCAGCTTCTAGTTCCACCCAAGTCAGTAATCTCTTCTAATTCTTCGCTTTTTGGTATCTTCCATTTAAAGTATTGCAATATGTATATTTTTTCATGAGTATAACATTGATCATAGGAAGTTATGTTTGTATTAATGCGATGTTACAAGCTTCTCTTCGTTAATAGGCTCCATGGACAAAATACACCACGCCCCCTTAAAACACTTACCGTTTTTTTACTTTGACTTTTTTGAAAGATCAAGAATGATTTTGGAAGCAAAACTCCAGCTAGTAAGTAAGTTTGGAACCCATCGCTCATCTCATGACTGGATAGCAAATGTGGTAAAAAACAGATTTAACAGAAACGTTATTCACCAATATTAACTGCAAGCATAGTATTTTGAGGAGGAAGGAGAACAGGCTAATATTAATGTGGGGGGGGGAGTTGAAGAAATAGAGCTAAAGATGATAGATTACTGCGCATTTTTCATATATATTTGCACCACATCAAAAAAATAATAATTAATGATTCAAGTTTTAATCTTCTCCCTATTTGATTACATGCCAGGCATTGCAGCATGCTTAATTTACGTTTGGAATATAAATAATGAGGTTAGTTGCCCAATTTAATTACAATGGAAAGCTACACTGAAGGTCAAAGTTTCCATCAGTGGGTTAAAGTGAGAAGCCACATATAAACATGGGATATATAATTTGACCTAGGGCTTGCATTATGATACTATACAGTACTTAATCATATTCTGTGCAGTAGCCATTGCCTGTTAGGATTCTCATTCAACAGAAATGTCTTTCAAGTCTATCCAAATGGATGCATGTGCTTCTCAGAGGACATTTCTGACAAATGTAGTATGCATTACTAGTACATGACACATTGGGAACCAATCATGCATCTCTTGACTGGAAAACAAATGTGGTAAAAAGCAGCCAGTGAATAGTCTTTAAATTCTAGTATCCCTTTCCCCCCATCTTTGGTACAAGACTTTTGACTGTCCTTTAGAATTTCCTCATATTTTATACAATTCTTATTTATTTATTTTACAACATATGTGCCTTTCCTTGTTTCCGTGTTATGCTAATGTTTTATTGCCTTGTTCTCTCATAATAGGGCCAGGTGGCAACTAGTTTCTCCCTTTGAATTACTTTAATTTTTCACCTATTTAGATAAACCTACTTTGGGACTCATGAATTTTATAAATATGAACACATTTTTGTGGTTATTTTGCACAATGGACATGTTGTGGGGATGTAGTGGTGAGCAAATACAATATAGGAGCTGTGGGCTGTATATGTGCCTTGATATGTTTTATAGAGTGACCAAAGGCAGTAGTAAAGCCTGGAAAGGAGAAAATAAGATTGTTTTGCTTGAATTCTTACTAACAGAGTGACAGTATCTCCTGGTTGATTATTACAGATGCTCAGTCAATCAGTCTTTGCACTCTGAATAGTAGAAGTAGAAGGTAAGGTAATATTTTGTCTCTAGCAACATTTGGCATAGTAACTCGGTGATGCTATTGCTTTTCTCCATTGTGCCCAATTTATATGTTTAACAAGTTCTGGTAAGAACTAATCTGCCTACTTTCCTTTCACTATAATCTTAATTGATCATTACCTTCTTCACGAGTTAGGCCACTTCAGTACATAGTCTAGAAACTGCAGTTGGTTCAGAATGCGACAGCAAGGTTCTGGGTCATCTAGGACAGTGTTTCTCAACGATTTTGGAGTCATGGACTGGTACGTTCTTCATGAGCAGTTTCCCGGACCAGCAGTTAGTAAAGGGGTTGCCCCCTTCGCTGCCACCCCTACCCCCAGTGATGTCATGTGCAAAGGGGTTTGGGGCCCAGGGTCCACGGAGCCCAGGCGAGCTTTCCAGAGCTCATTTCTAGGCAGGCAGCCTTCACTGCTAGATAATGTTCATTACGCTTCCTCAAAATGAACATTATCCATCAGTGAGGGCTACCTGGAAATAAATTTCAGAGAGCTCCTGCCGGCGTTCCCCACCAGCCCAAAATTATTTTTGGTGTGTGTGTGTGTGATTTTTATTAGTGATACCTCACAGACCAGTATCTAACGCCACGTGGACCGGCACAGGTCCGTGGACCAGAGGTTGAGAAGCACTGATCTAGGAGAGACCGTATTACTCCTGTGCTGAAAGGACTACACTGGCTGTTGTAAACTGCCCAGAGAACCTTTGTTTTGGGCGGTATAAATACGTGTCAAACAAACAAACAAACAAACAAATAAAACAGGGTGCTGGTTATTACCTCTGAAGCCCTAAACAGCCCAGGGTATTTAAGAGAACATCTTCTTCACCATGAGCCCCACCACCTCTTGAGATCATCTAGAGAGGTTCGCCTGCAGTTGCCGCCAACTCGTTTTGCGGCTATTCGGGAATGAGCCTTCTCTGTTGCTGCCCCTGGACTTTGGAATGTGCTTCTTGTTGAAATAAGAGTCTCCCCAACTCTGGCAACCTTTAAAAAGGCAATGAAGACACATTTATTCACCCAGGCTTTTAATTAGATTTATATACTGGGTTTTAAATGTTTTCATGTTTTAATTTATGTTAATTGTTAATTAATTTAATGTTTTAAATTATTTTAATTATAAACCACCTAGAAATGCACATTTTGGGCAGTAGATAAATATTTTAAATAAAATGAATAAATCTAGCTTAACCCGCACAGAGCATCTGCGCGCTAGTACTGGATTGATCCCCTCACCTCAAAGATATCTTCTTCACCCTTACCTGAGCTACACTCCTCCTCCTCCTTCTCCTTCTCCATCCCATTGCTTCCACCCCCTCACCCCTCTTGGTCACTCCTCCATCCCTTTACTCCATCCCCCTCACCACTCTTGGTGGCAGCTGAAGCATTGTTGGCACCTATTGGCCAAGCTGCAGCCCCCTATCCCCAGAGATCTCCCCACCCTCACACAAGACTCGCTCCTGCTCCTCTCCACAGGAGCAGCAGCAGTTGACTGGGCCCTTCCTTGCTGCCACCACTGCCATGGTCTCTCATTTCCCTCAGGCTGCTGACAGGCCTGGGCCCGTTCCTTGTCTGTCTCCCTCTGTGCCTCCGCCAATGGCCTTGGTAGCCCCAAACGGCAGCAGTGCTTGACTGGGTTTTTTCTTGTTGCCAGTAGGCGCTGCTGTGGCCACTTGTTCTCCTCAGGCCACTGACAGGCTCAGGTCCATCCCTCGCTGTCCCTTCTTTCTCTCTTTCCTCTCTTTCTCTCTCCTCCACTCGCTCTTCCCTTCTGTCTTTCTTCCCCTCCCTTCTTTCTTTCCCCATCTGTGTATAATGTTTACCTGACAATGGTGGTGCTGGTGTTCTGATTCTGAATCTGTGGTACACTGTACATGCATGAAGAGTTTTAGATGTTAACATTCCATTGCATTGGCATGATTAAGGTTTTTCCTGCAGTCTGTGTAGGATGAAATGACATCTAACTCTTTCCCTCAGTCTCTTGACATAGATAGGATGTCTGAATGCAGACATGGTTGGTATCACATTCCCTGGTGGACACTTGAATTGATCGTGTTGCCTGTAGAAGAAGAACAAATGTGAGACCACCAAAGTTGTGTACTCCTGTGATTTAGCACATTCTGACAGATCACCTGTTTCTGTGTCTCTCCCTCCCCCTTTGCAGTTGCACCTGTCAACATGATAGAACAGGAGTTTAGCTAATGAGTGTACCTAGTAACAGTACAACTGGATGCAGGAGGAAATCAATATACATATGAGGGTAACAGATTGTAAATGGCTTTTCCAAGTTGTTATAGTAACTAAAATTTTAGGTCTTCCATGATACAATTATTATAATAGTTCCTGTTGAGTATGATTCATTTCAGTCTTTGTATAAAGGAAAGACTGCTTCATTTTGTTTAGCTTGCTTCATTTAAAAAGAAGAAAATATTTGTGTTTGCATCGAAACCATTGCTTTTACCTTTAAAAAAACACCCCAAAACATTAACATACACAAAATAGAAATGAAATGTGCAGCAGCGAAGTACAATCTGATATTTTTGTTAAAATCAGAAAGATTGGGGTTTTGTAAAAAAAACAAGTATATCTTCTTATAGCTCCCCACAGTTGCTGGCATCATCTGAATTGATCACAATGTTTTACAGAATTGTGTCAGGTAAAATTAGTGTTCAAAGTAAATCACTTAATTTCTATGCCATTGAAGAGAGGTCTAGGTGGGAATTACAAGCTTCAATAGAAAAACTCGGAACTAAGGTAGGGGTCCCCAGATCTTGAAAAACTACAACTCCCATCATCTTTGGCTATTGTGGTTAGAGATGACGGAGTATAGTCCAACAACATTTGGGGACCCAAGGTTGGGAACCTGCGAACTAGGGTGACTGAAGGAGGGTGGTAGAAGGGACCTGATCTGAGAGAGGAAGAGTGAGAGTCAGAGAGCTGCCTAAATAATAGTGCAAGGAGAATTAAAGGGAGAGAGAATCTTACGCAGCATCTGGGAGCAGAAGTGTAAGTGTGTCATTGGTGTGAGGAGTTGTTTGGGAGGGAATAAACTTTGGATTCAGGAGACAGGAAAAACTGAAAAGCTGATTTCACACATTAGTTTGAAGTAGACATTATTTTGGCTGTGTGTCTCTGGAACATGCTGCTTGCTCATGTGTATTCAGTCTATTGAAATATTCCTTTTAAAAGATAGATGTGCCTGTTTTATTGATTGATTTGATTTGATTTGATTTTTATACCGCCCTTCCAAAATGGCTCAGGGCAGTTAAAATAAATATATTGATGTTAGAATTACTAATGGTAAAGGTATCTCATGAGACCAGCCCATTCAGAGCTGCAGCAATCCAATTAGATGAGATTATGGATTGATTCAGAAAATACTATCGGAGTAGCAGTTCATTGTGAGAGGAGAAGCAAGGACCCACTACCTCTTGAACATCCAATTTGACAATGTGGGCTGTCATGTACAAAACTTTCCCTAACCACACAATTTAGGTATTACACTAGTATTTCAGCGGTGTGATTAGGGGCCAGTACAGACGTTCTTGGCCATTTGACAATGTGGAGACAGGGATGATGTGCAGCAGGGGTTGGCAACCTTTCAGAAGTGGTTGCTAAGTCTTCAGGGGCAGCTCAAGGAGGGGTTCCTCTCAAAGCGAAGTTGGCATCCCCACTTTACTAGCCCCATCCCCTGCATCAGCCAGGTTGTGATGCTTCTACACCTCCATCATTGGCCATGCCTCCAGCCACTAGACTCGCCACTGAGCTGGAATTCCAGTGCTTTTCATGACCACTCTTCTTCCTGGAGACATTCAGTGCTGTTCTCCATTCAGCATTAAGCATCACTGGCTGCTCTGTCTCTTTAATAAACCTTTGTTCTTGATCTCCTCCATTTCAGGAACAGATAGTGCATAGCAGTTAGTTGCTGGAGGGGAGAGAGTGCATGCATGAGCAAGACTGGCTGCTATGATGTCCACTTCCTGCCTTCTGTAGCAAGTAGTGGACACATGCATTGTTTCAGAGTGTGTACATTTTAGTGAGAGAGCCAGCCAGCTGGCACAGCCAGAGAGACCTCCGCTCCCAAAATTAATTCCCAATAAATCAACAAGGGCAGGGGAGGGGAGAAGGACAAGGTAAGTTTGTTAGGGCTAGTCTTTTCTAGAGTTTGATTTCTGGCTGGCTAGGGGTTTGTTTTTGATAGGGCAGTTTCATTTTCAGTTGTGCCTAGAGAGACGGTGGGTGGGGATTAGCTGCAGGTGAGTCTCACAGCTTGTTGGAGGGGCCACATTTCTGAATTGGCTCAGGTTGTAAGCAGCTCTTGACTAGAAAAGGCTTAGACCACAGGAGCTTTGCTCCCCGGATCTTTGTGAATAGGAGTTTGCTAAAAGATATCAAAGGAGCTTTGCATGCAGTTTAGCGGGGAAGTGTGCAGGGACACACATGGTCCTCCTTTATCACAGAGGAGACACACAGCATGAGGCAAAAATGAGTACTACTGCACTTTTGTATTGTCTTGGGGGACAGAGCTTGAAACTTTTAATTAGCTAACAACTGCAGCTAAGACCTAGCTTTCAAGTAAAGAAGCTCTCTATATTATAAATAACCAATAAAACCAGCAATGAAGGAAGAATGCCAGCATGGGAGGGTGTGCTTCCCAGTGTTTTTTCACAGAGTGTTGCTTGTATGACTATCTGCCTGAGGGTCAGAAGTTGGTGTGCATTTGGTGCAAAGAGCTCCTTGCTCTCAGGGAACAAGTTCATTCCCCAAAGCCAAGGTGGCTGACCTGGAGAAACTCAGGGAGGCAGAGAGGTTTGTGGGTGAGACCCTCAGGGATTTGATAGAGACATAACTCTCCCAGAGTGACAGCTCCTTTGCTGTCCTGGAGAATGGAGGTCTCAGGGAAGGAGGACATCTGAGGGTCTGAGGAAGAGGGGAATGCTTCCCTAGAAGGGAGCCCTTCCTGGGGTGAATGCCTAGAGGATGCTTCTCCAGGGGTTGGGGGCTTCTTAGTAGTGGGTGATTTGATAGGGACTTAGAGAGATGTGTTTGTGACCTGCATGTAGACCACACAGTGACTTGCCTGCTTGATGTGAAGGTTGTGGATCTCACAGGCTGTTATGCAGTGTCTAAACAGGCTGTTATGCAGTGCTGCGGAGGACTCAGCTGTTGTGGTGCATGACACAAGTGATGTTGGGAAATGCGTTTGGGAGGTCCTGGAAGCCAAATTTAGTCTGTTGGGTAGCATATTGAAGTCTAGGACCCCCAGAGTAGTGTTCTCTGAAATGCTATCTGTTCCATACATAGGGCCAGCGAGAGATATGAAGCTGAGGGGTCTCAATGTGTGGAAAAGGCAAATTCCATGCTAGAGATAATTTGAAATGAGATTGAAAATAAAAATGCTAATATTACAATGCCCTTATACAAATCTGCGGTGCAGCTATGGTACAGGTGGCCGAGTAGGGGGCACTTCTGTGGGTTCTGGAGCAACTATTACAGTATGGTGGGAATAGAAGATTTGGTGTTGGAAGTTCAGCAGGCCATTACAGGGAAGCGAGACCACACATTTAATAGCTATTTCTCCTTCTAGCTGCCCTGTTAGATCTTCTGAGTAGTTCCAATCACTCTCAGAACCTAACCTTGCTCTTTTTCAGTGTCAGGTCGGTTCAAAATAAGTCCAAAATCATCAATGATTTTATAATTGATAAGGGAATTGATGCGGCTTGTATAACTGAGACCTGGTTGGGGGAGGCTAGTGGCCCAGTTTGGGCTCAGCTCCTCCCTACTGGGTACTCTGTGGTGGAGCAGGAAAGGGGATGGGTGTGTGTTTGTGTGGAGTGGCTGTGATCCAACAGAATAACATCTCCCTTACCAGAATCCCTGTGAGAGAACTGGGCCATATTGAGTGTATTTTGATCTGGGGCCTCGGGATAAATTGGGGAATCTGTTGGTGTACTGAGCACCCTGTTGTCCAATGGAGTCCCTAACTGAGCTGATGGAGCTGGTCGTGGAGTTGGTCGTGGAGTGACCCAGGCTTTTGGTGTTGGGTGACTTCAATGTTCACTTCAGGTCTGGCTTGTCTGGTTCAGCTCAGGAGTTCATAGCAGCTATGAGTGTCTCCTAGTTGGTCACAGGGCCAACACACACTGCTGGTTACACCCTCAGTTTGGTCTTTTGTTCAGATCAGGTTGGTTTTCTGTGGATGGACACTCCTAGAGAATCTTCTTTGTCATGGATGGACCACCATCTGGTTAAGCTTGATTTTGTGGTCACAACCCACCTCTTCAAGGGTGCAGGACCTATTAGGATTGTCCGCCCAAGAAGGCTATTGGATCCTATAAGATTCTATGAAGCCTTGGAGGGTTTTACAGTTGGTTCTGCTGGTGATTCTGTTGATAGGGAGCTTACAGAATAGGGAGCTTACCAGGGAGGTAGACACTATCACCTCTAAGTGTCTTCTTGGTTCTGCTTCAAAATTAGCCCCATGGTACACTGAACAGCTATGGGAGCTGAAGCAGCAAGGGAGCACACTAGAGCATAAGTGGAGGAAGTCTCGAATTGAATCCGACAACATACAACATGAAACCCATTTGAAGGATTCTGTGGCAAAACATGTAGCAGAGAAACAATTCTATTCTGCACATATTGCATCTGCAAGTTCGCGTCTGGTTGAATTGTTCAGAGTTGTGAGGGGATTGACTCAGGTTCCCTCTTCTCTGAACTTAGATCTGGATTTTTTATCATCCCACTGTGATTATTTTAACAACTTTTTGTGGATAAAAATATCTCACATCTGAGCCGAGTTGGACTCCATGGTTATGGCAGCGTAAATTGTAGAGGCGTCCAGTAACTCCTCTGGTTCAATTAGAATTTATCAATTTTAATTTGTGAGTCCTGAGGATATGGATAAGCTCCTTGGTGGCCTACCACTTTTACTTTGGACAACAGAGTGCTCAGGGTGCCCATGCCCAAAGTGGCTTATAACATCTAGCAGGGGAGCTATTAGAGATGGCCTAGTGGACATCATAAAATGCTTCCCTGAGGGAGGGCAGGACGGCTCCATGTTTGAAGCAGGCAATTGTGAGACCTTTACTTAAGAAGCTTGCCCTAGAGACCTCGGTGATGGATAATTATAGGCCCGTCACCAACCTCCCTTGGGTGGTCAAGGTAATTGTGAGGGTGGTAGATGATTAACTCCAGGCAGTTTTGAAAGATACTGATTATCTAGTTCCATTTCAAATTGGCTTTAGAGCAGACTATAGGGTGGAGATAACCTTGGTCAGGCTGATGGATGATCTCTACCAAATAATAGATGGAGGGAGTGTGACTCTGTTGGTTCCTTTGGATCTTTTTGCAGCTTTCAATACCATTGGCCATGTTATCCTTCTGGATTGTTTGAGGGATTTGGGAGTAGATAGTACTGCTTTGCAATTGCTCCATTCCTATGGTAGATCCCAGATGGTGTCAATAGGAGATAGCTGCTCTCTGAAACAAGAGTCATTGTATTGTATGTCCCTCAGGGCTCCAACCTATCTCTGATAATTTTTAACACCCACAGGAAACCGCTGGGTGAGATCATCAGGAGGTTTGGAGCAGGGTGTTATCAATACGTTGATGACACCCAAATCTATTTCTCCATGACATCATCATCATCAGGAAATCACATAACCCTCTAATAGTGCCTACAGGCAGTAATGGACTGAATGAGGAATAATAAATTGAAACTGAATCCAAGCACGGCAGAGGTACTCATGGTAACTGGTCAGACACTGAGGGATGTGATAGATCCTCCTGTTCTGGATGGGGCTGCACTCCCTTAAGAGTCAGATGTGTAGCTTGGGAGTGCTTCTGGACTCTGGTTTCTCAGGTTGAGGCTATGGCCAAGAGCAGTTTCCATCAGCTTTGGCTGATTCAACAGCTGCATCCATTCCTTGAAGATAATGATGCCAGAACTGTGGTGCATCAGCTGGTAACCTCCAAGCTTGACTATTGTAATGCGCTCTACGTGGGGCTGCCTTTGTATATAGTTCAGAAACTTCAGTTGGTCCAAAGTGCAGTGGCTAGATTGGTCGCCTGGGTTTCTTGGAGAAACCATATTATGCCTTTTAAAAAAACAATTGCATTGGCTGCCAATAGGTTTCTGGGGAAAATACAAAGTGCTGGTAATTACCTTCAAAGCCCTAAATGGCTTAGGACTGACTTATATGGGGGAGCGCTTTCTTCTGCATTATCCCCATTGCACATTAAGGTCTTAAAGAGAGGTTTGTCTCTGGATGCTGCTGGCTTGACTGGAGGCGACTCAAGAGCAGGCCTTCGCTGTAGTCCCTACTGGGCTGTGGCGTGAACTCCTTATAGGTGGTTGATCAATCAACTCCTTTATTACAGTCACAGACCAGCACAGCATACAAACAGAAGCCCAACAAAATAAAACTTACATAATCTACAGGGCTGTGATACATGGGGTGGAGACTGCCTTGGTCTGCCTGATCGATAATCTCCAATTGGGAATCGATAGAGGAAGTGTGACTCTGTTGGCCCTTTTGGACCGCTGGGCAGCTTTCGATACTATTGACCATAGTATCCTTCTGGAGCATCAGAGGGGGTTGGGAGTGGGAGACACTGTTTTGCGGTGGTTCCGCGCCTACCTCTCAGGCAGGTTTCAGATGGTGTCCCTTGGAGATTGTTGTTCCTCAAAATCTGAACTTTTGTATTGTGTCCCTCAGGCCTCCCTATTGTCTCTTATGTTGTTTAACATCTACATGAAACTGCTGAGAGAGATCATCAGGAGATTTGGGAGATGGCATCATTGGGAGAGGGCATAACCTCCCTAAATGCATGCCTGGAGGAGGTAATGGGCTGGATTCAGTCCAGGGTAGATTTGATTTAAATCAAACTGATTTAAATCATGATTTAAATCACTAGCAGGGTGGATAAAAATAAAAAAAATCTGATTTAAATAAAAAAAATCCGATTTAAATTTAAAAAATCGGATTTTTTTTATTTAAGTCGGATTTTTTTTATTTAAATCGGATTTTTTTTATTTTTATCCACCCTGCTAGTGATTTAAATTGTGATTTAAATTGTGATTTAAATTGTGATTTAAATCAAATCCACCCTGATTCAGTCTCAAACTGAGATTGAATCCACTCATTGTGCAGGTTTGAAACTTGGGAGATGAGTTTTATCAGCCTGTTCTGGATGGGGTCACACTTCCCTGGAAGGAACAGGTATGCAGTCTGGGGGTGATTCTGGATCTGAGCCTCTCCCTGGTCTCCCAGGTTTAGGCGGTGACCAGAAGTGCCTTCCATCAGCTTTGGCTGATACACCAACTGCATCTGTTTCTTGAGATAAACAACCTCCAGAACAGTGGTACATCTTCTGGTAACCTCCAGACTAGATTACTGTAACGTGCTCTATGTGGGACTGCCCTTGTGTGTAGTCCGGAAACTACAGCTGGTTCAGAATGCGGCAGGCAGATTGGTCTCTGGGTCATCTCGGAGAGACCATGTTACTCTTGTATTGAAAGATCTATACTGGCTGCCGATAGGTTTTCAGGCAAAATACAAGGTGCTGTTTATAACCTATAAAGCACTAAACAGCTTGGGCCCTGGGTATTTAAGAGAATGTTTTCTTCGTTATGAACCCTACCACCCATTGAGATCATCAGGAGAGGTCCGTCTGCCGTTGCCACCAGCTCGTTTGGTGGCTACTAGGGGACAGACCTTCTCTGCTGCTGCCCCAGAGCTTTGGAACGCTTTCCCTGCTGAAATAAGATCCTCCCCATCTCTGACAACTTTTTAAAAGCCTTCAAAGATGCATGTATTCACCCAGGCCTTTAATTAAAAATTGTTTTAACAGTTTTTGTATCATTTTAAATTTTTTTTTTTAATTTTAAATTGTAATGTTTTTTAAACTTTACAATGTAATGTTTAAAAATTACAATTAAATTGTAATTTTGTTTTAATTAATGTTTTAAGTTTTTTGTTGTCATTTATTTTAACTAATGTTTACATCAAATGACAATGCCATATACAACAGAACAGTGTTGCAGAAAGTAATAAAACAATCTTTAATAGAAATGGCCAGATGCATGATGCAGGACTACACAGTAAGCTTTGGGGAGAGGCGATTATGACTGCTAAAACAAACTGCTACTAAGGTTATAAATACAACCCCGTTTGATTAGTGGCATGGAAAGAAGCCTAATATGGAGCATATTAGAGGTTTTGGCTCAAAAGCATATACCTATGTGCCAAAGTCTAAAAGAACCAAAGCGGACTACAGGTATGACGAAGGGATATTAGTTGGCTATGCACCAGGATGTAAAGGGTATAAGAATACTTGATGTTGCCACAGAAACTGTAACAATGTGTTATGGTGTATTTTGATGAAAAAGAAAAACCAACTGCTGATGAAGCACCAGATTCCAGACATTCAGATACAAAAGGTGCCAGGACAAGAAAAAACAGAGAAAGAAATTGATATAATTATTGTGCCAACTAACTGTCTAGAGCAAAATGAAAGCATTAAGCCTCTGTCAGATATAAGGTGCTCAGCAAGAACTAACAAACGTATTCCAGCAAGAAGACTCTCATAAATTACTAGAGAAGAAAATGTGCAAGAACCTAGTACATGGGAGGATGTTGATAAAATGCCAGCTGACTGAGCTTGCAATTGGCTATAAGCTTCAGAAGAAGAGTTCCAATCTCTACATGAAAATAATACGGTGCTGCCTGTAGGAAGAAAAATTGTAGGGTGCAAGTGGGTTTTCAAAGTGAAGCACGATGCAGATGGAGATGTCCAACAATATAAAGGAGGCTAGTAGCTAAATTATATTCTCAGAAATATGCTGAGGATTATGATGAAACATTTGCCCCAGTAGAAAAACAGTCTTCTATATGAATGCTCCTCTGTATTGTAGCAGTGAGGAAGATCTACGTAGACCATTTAGATGTCAAAACTGCATTTTAACATGGTGATATTGAGGAGGAGATTTACATTGAGCAACTGCCAGGGTTTGAGGAACCTGATAATTTGTGTGTATGCTCCAAAAGAGCAATTATGGTCTAAGCAAGGAACAAGAGCCTGGAACACAAAGCTAAATCAGTTAGTTAAACAAGGATTTATTCAAGGAAAAGCTGTTCTTTATTCAAGATTTAGAAACAAAAGATGGGCTTATATACTAACATTTATTTTTGATTTGATTATCACTAAAATAGAGAAGATAGTGATTAAATTGTAAAGCATTTGAAGGGAAAAAAATAGAAGTAAAGCAACTGGAGGACATTTCCTGTTATTTTGGAATACAAATAGAAGGAGAACCAGATGGAGGTTATTGTTCTTAACCAAAAACAAAAGATAAAAGACTTGTTAGAATGTCTGGTTCTTTCGAGTGGCACTAAAATGGAAGTCAACTTTTTCAAGCAAGATGCAAACAGTGAGCTTCTTCAAGACAGTGGGCAATATAGGGAAGCAATTCGGAAACTTCTATGTATTGCCCCAGTAACAAGACCAGACATCACTAGAGCTGTGGGAATTTTAAGCAGGAAGGTGAGTACGCCCACCAAAAATGTTGTAGAAGGCTATCTCATATTGAGTCAGTCCATTGGTTCATCTAGCTCACTGCTGTTACTCTGACTGGTAGTGGCTCTCCAGGGTTTCAGAGGGATATTTCACAGCCCCAATTGGAGATGCCAGCTGAGGCTTGCCAAGAGATGGCATGGATACACAAATTGTTGTCAGACTATGGAACGGATGAACCCAAACCAACTGAATTGTTTGAGGACAATCAAAGTTGTATTTCACTTTCACAAATGGAGAAGTCAAAGTACAGAACAAAGCATATTTATACAAAACACCATTATGTACAAGAAATTGGTCTTGTGGAGTTGAAATACTGTCCAACGGAGAAGATGATAGCAGATGGGCTCACAAACCCATTGCCAAGATATCATTTTCTTGCATTGTGAGAGATGATGGGGATTGTTGATTGGTGCTTGAGCAATGAGAAGGGGTGTTAACAGTGAGAATTCTAAAGCATTGCACTTAGCTCTGCAGTAACCTATTATGCGACTAGAAGCATGATGAGATAGATGTTAATAGATCTGTCTTGGTCAGTTAGAGTTGGTTAGAATTGTTCTGTTGTTGAAAGGTAGTGCTTGTTTGGGCATGCTGTTTCTATGTTTCTCAAGATGTGTATGAGTTTCTTAATATAGTAAATGTTTATTTGTTTTTTTGAACTTGGTCTACTGTCTCCAGATATTCTCTTGTGCTAAACTTCTTATCACCAGAGCATATTGTGAGGATTTTAATGTTTCTTCTTACACGCCTCAACACTTTACAGCATGTGGGTGTCAACCAAACAATAAATCCGTAAGAGATAATTAAAGATAAGTATTCCTTCTTGGTAATGATTTTTTCTTATTTTAGAGATAGAAAATCATGGCTAAGAAACAAGCTCCTTCTCATTCTCCTCCTCCTCCTCCTCCTCCTTGGCAAGGCCTAATTTTTGTGACCTGGCAGTGCTCTTAAAGCTACCATAACTAGTCCAGGAAGCTTACCCCAGTGTACAAGGGTTCTTTGTTATAGTGGCAGCTTTTAGATGCTCCATTTTCCTATTTGGCTGTATACAAACTCTTTTTGTATGATAGTAGTTGAGATTTGCATTTCCCCCCTCTTGGTATCTGTAGACCAGTTTTAATAGTTGCTGTTTATATCAAGAAGAGAACATGTGTCATATCCTGGATCTGCTTCTTAGCACCTGTTGCTTTCAAGCAATTCTCTGTATTCCAGATACGTGTCTGATGCTTTGGAACTGAATTTATCTTAACTCTGTTTTGACACTCGCCGTCTGATTTCTTTTTAATGGCTGGTAATGGGACTATAATGTTCTCAAGCCCAGTCTACCTCATGAGACTTGGCCTCCTGCTGTTAAGTACGGTGCTCTAGCATTACGATGGCAGCCCCTACTGGGAGAGAGTACTGCTCATTTATTAGAGATACTAAAACCAATTATTTCAATCTGAACTCATGGGTAAGAAGGATCTTGCAATATTCCTTAAGTTTTTAAAGTCTTAGAGCAAGTCATTGATTTTTTTCCCCTTTGTAAAGCTGTATTTTAAGTAGAACAGAATCTCCTGGCATTACCAAATGTTACTTGTCTAGGTCAATTATTGTGGTACTGCGCAAATACTTAATCTATATAACCTCTTGTTTTAGCACATTCCTTTCCGCTATTACAGAATCTTTGCTGAAGTCTACGTTTTTTGTTTTAGTATCTTATAAATTTTATTTGTGCAGCACCTACCAAGTTGTGTGCTCTTACATTTGGCACTTACACCAAATACCTAATGCAACTTCTAAAAGGAGAAGAACCAAATGTTACAAAAGGCAATACCTTGGATTCAAATGAAAAATGGGAGCAATGAGGAAGTGAGAGGCACAAAGAAACTATTCTAGATGAGAAAATGTTTCAAGAGATCACTTGGCTGGTTTGTAGAATATGTAAGCAAATAACTTGTATCCTTCATCTCAATGTATTTCCTTATCTCAAAATGACAAAGTAGCATTATAAAAGTGGAAAACTCCCTTTTTATGCTCTGCTGGCTGGGTAAGATAACATGGACCGCTTCCCACCACTACATTCTTTTTGAAGCTTGCAGATGCTTAGAAGAGTGCTGGAAGTCCCCAGGTTAATTGATCCAAGCAAACTTAAATATTGTTACCTGCAATTTTGTAGGAAAAGTTGAAAGTGAAGCTGGAGTTTGTGGAGTTAATTAGTGAACCAAGACTGCCACATTAATGAGCATTAGGTGCTGTTTCTCAACCCATCAGCCTCCACTCACCTGTCTTTCACCACCCATCAGTGGAAAGGTGACTTCCCCCCATCCAACAAGGTGGCAATAGCACTAAACTGCCGCGACTGCACTGTTCTTTCCATCCTGCTTATTCAATTCCCTGCAAGGGGAGTTGAAGGAAGTGTGACATGCTTAACATGTACTGCTCCACTGCATGTTCTCCACTACATGCTCTGCATGGCATGGAGAACAGGGCAAGAGTGGAGGAAGAGGGAGAATGGTTGCCACTACCAAGTAAAATGAGATGGGAATGCTGGATAGGGAAAATGAGGCAGATCATAATTGTGGTGGGGAGGGGAGAATGCAGGGGAGGGGAGATTAGCATGAGCTGGGATAGAAATCCATGTGCTGTGGGGGCAGCAGTGGTAGACAGGAGGCTTGAACGTATGAAGAACATAGAAGGCTATCTCATATTAAGTCAGTCCATTCTATGCTGAATTAAC
Organism: Hemicordylus capensis; assembly: GCF_027244095.1. Taxonomy (NCBI): domain Eukaryota; kingdom Metazoa; phylum Chordata; class Lepidosauria; order Squamata; family Cordylidae; genus Hemicordylus; species Hemicordylus capensis. Next base: position 345,452,594 of record NC_069657.1, on the reverse strand, counting down.
CCATTAGCAAAGGTAGCAAATGCTATGGGCCCCGCATTTTCGAGGGCCCCCATGGCTTGGTGCCTGCAGAGCAGCCTGGAAGAATCTCTGCAGCCAGGCACTGTCTGCAGGTTGCTGCTGTTACCTTATCTGGCTCTCCAAGAGCTTGTTGATCAAGCTAATCATTAGTGGAGGGGGCGGGGACGTTGGGCTTCCTGAGCAGGCATTGGAACAATGCTACTTTGCAGAAGCTGAAAATCAGTGAGCTTATACAGGAGGCTCCCTTTCCTTTCAACTTTCCCTTCTCCCTGCTCTCTGTCTGCTGTGGACGCTGCTGCTCTGCTCAGTCTGCTGAGCAAACAGTCTCATTTCAAAGAGAACTAAACATTTTTCAATCATTAATTCATATTTCAAAAAGTAAGCAAAAATGAAGGTGGATGCATATGGGGGATGTTTTGTGAAATGGGGAGATAACTGGCATAAAATCACTGTGTGTCTGTGATTCTGCTGGTGGCTGTGACTGATGTTTGCTTTGCTTATATTATTATATCCAAGTAAGAAGTTTGGATGACTCCATATATATCATCCTGTTGTCTAGTTTGAAATGGCATTAGTGGTTGTATATATATTGGCTAAGGCTAGTAAGCATCTTCTCTTTCTGTTTGGCATAAATGGCATTGAATGGGATGCATTTATTGGAGACATGTGGCTAAATGTCAGCATAAATATGAATATGTTGTATGCACTTCATGCATATATGTGTTTCATCATGACACTTGTATCCTGCCCTTCCTTTAAGAGGCTCAGTGTGCATGATTCTTTCTTCCTACTTTTATTCTGACTACAATCCTGTGAGGTGGGTTAGAATAAAAACTTTTGCTGTCAACTGTTGTTGTGGTTGCTTAATTGGTTAAATGCCTGCCAATAAACAGAAAACTTGGCCTAATAATTAACAACCTATAACTGCATAGCCACCTCCAGTGTTCCCTCTAACAGGGATTCCCAGATGATGGGTCAAAACAGATTGAACAATCTCACTCTAATGAGCATTGAACATGAACTTTTGCATGAAATAGACATTTCCAGTATCATCAAGAAATTTGCTCATGCTAAATCTAGAAAATGTAACTTTTAAATTGTAGTTTTCTTGCTCTTGACATTTGAAATTAATACCTACATGTAAATAATAGTGTTACTAAAGTGTCACATATTTGTCGTATTATCTGGCTGTATAGCAAATGAAAAAAATTGAATCACTTTACAATGCATGTAAATAATTTATGATTTAATATTTATGTGCATTTTTAAAATTTGGGGCCCCTTCATAACATATGCTACAGTCCCTGCACTAACTTAATCAAGCCCTGAGTCCATTGGTCCATCTAGCTCACTGCTGTCTACTCTCACTGGTAATGGCTCTCCAGGGTTTCAGAGGGATATTTCACAGCTCTAATTGGAGATGCCAGAGACTGAACTTGGGATCTTATGGATTCAAAATAGATGCTCCACCACTGTGCTATGACCCCCATTCCTGTCCTCTGCTCTGACTAAAGTACAGGGGTCAGATTGGCAACTTCCAGCTCCCAATTTGACCCCTGTGGGCATAGCTGAAAGAAAAATCTTTGTCTGTAATCTAGATATACTCTCTGAAACAAAAGGCTTTCATAGGCAGGGGCGGGGGGACCTATCTACACAATGGATTTAAACAGAAATTCTGTCTCTCCAGGGAATCTTGGAAGTTGGGTGATGTGATATGGACCTGCAATGAGATATCTTCTTCTCTCTCAGATTTCTATATCAGTCAGCGATGCAGCTAGTTAATTTTGGACCCTGGACCTAATGAGCTTATGCTTGCCATCCCCGCTGCAAATTAAGCATCCTCTCCGTATTTCACCACAAACCCACAGGTCTGGGCCAGAGTGCATTTGGGTGCCAAACAAACATAAGACTACACAACCCATGAAGGATCCATATATCTTCTTGATCATTTACCACAAGCCCACAGATCTGGGTCAAGGTGCATTTCTCATCTCTCCCCACCCCACCAGAAAAAGACAAAACAAAACACAAGCCCCAGTGGTTTCACACAGCTTCTTGACCGTTCACAAACTAGCTGGGACACAACATGTGTTCCTTGCTCCACAGTTCAAACACAAAACCAACTTGGACATATAAGGCATTTGTAAGAAAAATAAATAAAATAAATAAATAAAATAAAAACAGAACACTTGCCCCTTGCTTCACCGTTCTCATGCAGACCTTTTGGATCACAAATCCACCTGAGCATAGTGCATTTGTAAAAATAATAATAAAGAGTTGTTTCTTTATTCAGATGTCATATAGAGATAACTCTGTGTTACATCTGAACATAGAGTACATCTGTACTCTATGGATAGAGATAGGTTTCTGGCAGCTTTATTGCAGTAGAGAAAAATTCATTAAAAATCACAGGATTGACCAATTTCCTTGAAATAAAAATACAGAGTGTCCTGTCATGTTGGGTTACCTATGTGCCCAATTTCAGAACTCGGGGGCGTGTTGTACTTTTTTTTTTATGAAGGCAAAGGGCAGAATCCTTCAAATGGGGCTGGAATGATGGTCCAATCTGTGTGTGGAGTGTGTTTCTTCCATTCCAAATATATAATTTTGTGCCTTGAAACAAGACACTTATAGGAGTTGTTTGAATTTATTTTTTACTTCAAAAAACCATTAAATATCTTTTTCTTTTAGTTAAGAATTTTTATTAAGAAGTGAACCAAAGGAGACAGAAACAAGTCACATAAAGACAATATAAAACCAATCATTTTTTATAATGAAAAACCTAATTTTTCTAATTAATTACATCAGTAAACAAAAAATATCTGGAACAAGATAAAGCAAAAGAAATTCAGGCCCTTAAAGTTATAAAATCTGATCTGATCAACTTTTTGTAAATTACATATTGAGAACACTATAAGTCAAATCCAGAAAATGGGAACAAAGTTTAACCATAACGGATATTATAATTTATAAAGGGTTCCCAAACAGACATGAATGATTCATTAGATATACCATGTACATAAGCCGAGACTTTTGAAATTGAAGCATAGTCCTACACTTTCAAAGGGAAAAAAACCCCCATTAAATATCAATGGAATAACCAATGCACTTCAAAATGAATACACAGTTCTGATAACCTGTCCTACATCTGTGCCAAATTTCATAACTCCCAGCTAAGCCATTCCAGAAATATAAAAGAAGACTTCTTTTCCCTTTGGGAACAAAATGGGGTTCTCATTATGAGTGGGCACACAGACCTGGTCCCCCAAGTCTGTGTCTAATGGTGCCCCTGGTATCAGTCCCATAATTAGTAGGTCGTGAAACAAAAATTAACTTCTTTTTATTTTCAAGAAAATATACTTTAAAGTTAGCCTAGCAGCAGCGGAGCCTGAAAACGCACCTCACTGGCTGATGTGATTATGACATCACTTTCCTGTACAACTCTGGGGCAGAGATACTGCAGTTTATTCTTCTGGATTTTCTCTGTTTCCTTCTTTGGTGCTAACTAACAGGCCTTAAATTATTAAGATGATAAATTTATTAAGGCTGTGAAGTAATGAGGAGATTGCAGATCTGATTTGGGTGGGACACTGCAGAGTGCCCTCCCTTCATACATCCAGGGTTAAAGATCAGGGATTCCAAGGCAGATGGAATCTTCCTTGGCAGGGGTGGTGGGGGTGCTTTTATCCCTACCTTAGTTTAAGTGATTCCTCAGTATTTCTGGAGCTGATCAGGCCCCCGCCCCCCTACACACTTGTTAGCCAGCTCCCTCCTGCTCTGCTCCTATCTTTTATTTTTGTGGCCTTCCCAGCTCAGGGTATTTTCCCTTTTGAAACATGGGCGAGACTCAGGAAAAAATGCTTCTTTGGTCTTTCAGTGTACCTCAGTAAACACATGCTTTGCAAAGATTCTCTCTGTAGATTCCCTTCTTCTCCTCCTACACTACAACCCCACCCGCAGTATCACTAGAGATGGTAGTAAAGAAAGAGTTCCTCAACTCCCTTCTAGTATCCCCCGACATCAGAGTTGCCACCACCTCACACACCAGAGGCTTGCAGCATCAGAGAGAGTTCTTCAGTTCTCCCACCCAAATCAGAACTGCAACCTCCTCATTACTTCATAGCAAAGTCGGATGAATCCACACCTCTGAAAACCTAGCAGAATAATCTGTAGTATCTCTGCCCCAGAACAGAAAAGGAAAGTGATGTCATAATCAGCCATTTTCAGTCTCTTTCCAGGATTGCAGTTTTCAGCTAACTTTAAAGTACTTTTAAAGAAAAACTATAACAGAGCACTGGTTCTCTTCCCCCCACCCCCAATAGGTATTACATGAATAACAGTTGACAACACAATTTTGGAATGTAGTAAATAACCCATTGTGTTCACAGTGCCTTTCCAAACAACAGTTACCAGAATTGTTTAATAGAGAAGCCACGGCAGTCAAATTGTTATGCAACCAATATATCTGTGATGCATAAATACGCCCATAAACTTAAACCAAACTTGACTAATGCTTACTTGTTTATCCCTTAATCTCCAAGGTGCACAAGCTCATCCTATTTTAAAGTGGATGCTTTTGCAAAAACTGTTCGCTAGTCTTCTGATTTTAAGATTTTCTTTTCTTTTGTACCTTAAGTCTCATCAGAAGTCCATTGTTTCCCTTCTTTTAGAAGTCTTACCCCAGTAATTAAATTAAGTTGTAACCAGCTCTTCAGTTACTCAGTAGAAGTCCCACAGCTGCACATGAAAGATGATCAATAGTGAGTTTACAACTTTTGCTTTATGAATCATCTTCAATATAAAATATGTAATCCTTGTTCATAAATCTATGTCAACATTTTTAGAAAGCATACAGACTTGTAGTATTTTAAAAGGAGCTAACAGTTATGGCCTAATGATGTACAGCAGTGGTTTATATAAAATTGTAGGCAGAGGGGATATTAATTGAGTTAGGAAGAACATCTGTTAAAAGTTACTGTCTTTCGAATTATGCGTGACTGCAGATCTGTAACAAAAAGTTTGCTTATTCCTTTACTATGCTGAATATGTGACTGGGCATGTGCTATACAAGACAGACATATGATCCTTCTTGTGCACTTCTGTCTGTGTTTTCTTCTTCTGGGTAAAGGATGTTCAGCCTGTTCTAGATGAGGTTGCACTCTCCCTAAAGGACCAGGTTCACAGTCTGGGTGTGCTCATTGATCCAGCACTGTCTCTAGAGGCTAAAGTGGCTTCTGTGGCTCAGAGCATCTTTTATCAGATGATATGCCAGCTGCAACTTTACCCAGATGTACAGGGGCTTTTGGGAGGAGGCTTTTTGTCTGGCTTTTGGGAGGAGGAATTCTCCAAAGCGCCCTTTCTGCTCTCTGGCTTTTGGGAGGAGGAATTCTCCAAAGCGCCCTTTCTGCTCTCTCGCAGTGAATTATAGGTGTGGGTGTTGCCTCAGAGTTGGGGAAGTAAGTAAGTTTATTCACACCCCTCCTTCCCTATCAGTGGGAGCTAAAAGCCTGAGCTCCTCTCCGGGAGACTGTCAGGCCCACAAACCCCATGCCGATTGATTTGCTCATCCTCAGCAGCCTCTGCCTTAAATAAAGCCCTGCATCTCGGACACTCCTCCCTACTTTCAGCCAGCTCCATCTGCCCTGGCCAGGCACGTGTCCTGGACACCCAATCCTTGGCCTCCAAAGGGGGCTCATTCCCCAACTCTACTCCCTGCCTTATCATTCCTCCAGCTGTGGAGCTGCTCTCCTGGATATTTCCTCTCTACCAATCTGCTGTCTCTTGGATAATGCCTGCGCATCCCCCAGCAGCTGTTCCACATCTCTCTGAATCCTCTCTGGCTTTTGAGAAGTAATTGCCGGGGCTGTCCTGGTGTCTGGAGCCCCCAGATTCTCTGGGCACTCTACTGGCTAGCTGGGCACACCTCCCTGTCTCAGGGAGGAGGGAAGGAAACCCCAACAAGAGATAATAAATTGAAGCTGTATCTGAACAAGACCGAGGTACTAATGGTGAAGGGTCACTGGCCAACTTTGGTTGATACGACAGCTGTGTCTGTTCCTTGAAGATAATGAACTCAAAACTGTGGTACACTCTCTGGTAACTTCTCGGCTTGACTACTTTAGTGAGCTGTATATGGGGCTGCCTTTGTATGTCATTTGGAAACTTCAGTTAGTTAAAAATGCAGCAGCCAGATTGGTCTCCAGGGTTTCTTGGAGACACCATGTTATGCCTGTTTTAAAACAGCTGCACTGGCTGCCAATATGTTTCCGGGCAAAATACATCATGCTGCTAATTACCTTCAAAGCTCTAAACAGCTTAGGACGGGTTACTTGGAAGAGTGCCTTCTTCAGTATGATCCCCACCACACTTTAAGGTCATCAGGAGAGGTGTTCACGCCCCTTCAGAGCGAGGAAGATAATGAAGAAAATAGGGAGGGGTGGAGCTGAGGGGCCCTCAGGAGCTGAAGGGCCTGAGTTCTTTGAACCCATCTGCTCAATTATAGCTACACCCCTGGGGATGTAGATAGTATGGCCATAGTTACTTATACTCTGGTAACCTCCTGTTTAGATTATTGCAATGCTTTGTACCTGGTGGGGCTGCTTTTGAAAAGAGTCCGAAACTGCAGTTAGTCTAAATTGGTAAGATTATTAACTGGGGCTGAACATTTTATTTCATTCATTCATTCATTCATTCATTCATTCATTCATTCATGCAATTTCTGTACCACCCTTCTAAGATTGGCTCAGGGCTTGATCATTTCACAGCAGTGGTTCATCGACTCCACTGGCTCCCAACCCATTTGGGGGCCCAATTCAAAGGGCTGGTTTTAACTTTTAAAGCCCTAAAGAGCTTGGGACTAGATTACCTGATGGAGCGCCTTGCCTCATATATCCTGACCTGGACTTGAGGAGGCTCTGCTCCGAGTGTCCCCACCAAATAAGGTGAGGCAGGTGGCTACTGCTGAGAGGGCTTTTTTGTTGTTGGCATCCCATTTGTGGCATAGTTCTTTTAGACACTAGGTGAAGATGTTTCTGTTCACTCCGGCCTTTTAAAATAGGCTTTTTACAAGTTTAAAAAATATTATTGTATTGTGTATTGTATGTTTATATTTGCAGCTTCTTAGAGAAGAAGAATGCACATATGCAACAATAAGCATATGCAACAATTATGAGCAGATTTTCAGAGGCTTAACCCATCCCATGAGCCTCAGTGGCAATGTGGGAGAGGACAGAGTTTCCTTTCCATGATACAGCTAAAATTAAAAACCACAAACTGAATAATTCATAATGATTATTCCATATCCCACCTAGCCACAAGTCATTCCCCTCAATAGTTCAAAGAGTAGTCATAAATGCAGACACTCTGTCCCACTGACATGACCTAGAAAAACAAGCTTAAACCCAGCTCCTCTAGAGTCAGAACCTCCAGTGCCCCCCAAAGCCTGCCTTAAAAACCTTTGTAGTGCATCTGAAATTATGCATTTAGGAGAAGGCATGATATATGAGACAGTACACAACAGTGTAGCACTGAACAGCTCAGCGGTCTTGGTAACAGCACATTCTGTATTCTGTTTAAACCACCATTTTAATATGCAATGCTTGCAATTTTTTTTTACTTCTGAATTTTTATCTAAAACCCAGTAGCCTGTCAGCAAATAAAAGCCTAACGCCAAACAGTGTTAGAGGAAAGCACTGCTTGAGATTCTCCTCAAAAGTCAAGGCTTCTTAAAGTGCATCCCCTTGGTAAAAGTTAGCTCTTCAAATTGGTCATTAACCAGTTCCTGCTTTGGAGCAGGGCCTGTCAAATGAAATTGCAAAATCTGCATCTAGATGAGTGGATTTCACTTTGTGTGGAGGAACTGAATGTAAAGCAAATTGTGATGTCTACTGTTGCTTATCTCACCAAAATCCTATTTTGCCTAGCTAGCTAGCTAGCTAGCTCATTCCCATACGAAGTATCTATCTTTTAAATGAATCTATTTCTAGTTGGAGCTCAGGAACATAATATTGGGTCATTTCACAGCCTCTAATGCTAGTCATCTGTGTTTTGCTTTATATTGTATTACTTCATATTCATTTCCCCTGTACATTTGTGACTAAATAATTTCATAATTATCAAGAGGTGGTGTAAGAGTCCAAAGCATTTAAAAACCAATTAAGCAAATTATCCTAATAAATTATAACATGGGTTATTTGCCCCCCCCCCAATTATCCTAATAATTCATGTATAGTTTTCAGCAGGTTGTGAACCTCAGTTCCAGACAGCCCATATCAGGTGAGTTTTCAGTACTGGATGTTCTGTTGATATTGGTTATGTCATTGTTGCAGGCACCCACCATCTTTCACTGATACTCTTAAACACATCAAACAAACTACACATATAATATTAATATTAAATACCTATGAGCAGGGCTGATAGGGATAGGAGAATAACAAAAACTTCTTTAACTATATCAGAAGTAGAAAACCTGCCAGGGAGTCAGTTGGACCCTTAGATGATGAGGGCATGAAAGGGATTATTAAGGAAGATAAGGAGATTGCAGAGAAGATTAATGAGTTCTTTGCACCTGCCTTCATGGCAGAGGATACTGACTATATACAATCTCTGGAATTGAGCTTCTCAGGTTTAGAGGCTGAAGAACTGGGCCAAGTTCTAACAGGCTGGTTAGCTTAACTTTGGTGCCAGGCAAATTGATGGAAAGCGTAGTTGAGGACAAAATTGATAAAAATATAGAAGGAAAGGTCTTGCTGAAGGAGAACCAGCATGGCTTCTGCAAGGGCAAATCTTGCCTTAATAAGCTTTCAGAATTGTTTGAGTGTGACAGCAGGCATGTGAGTAAAGGTGATGCGGTTGACATAGTATACTTGGACTACCAAAAATCTTTTGATGAAGTACCTCACCCAAGACTCTTGAGTAAACTTAGTAGTCGTGGGATAAAGGGACAGGCTCATGTATATCATGTATAGATTGGTATCTGTCATGTATAGATTCATGATAATCTATCATGTATAGATTGGTAACTAGTTGAAGGAAAGGAAACAGAGGGTAGGAATAAGTGGAGAGTTTTCACAATGGAGGGAAGTAAGAAGTGGGGTCCCCCAAGGATCTGTACTGGGACCAGTGCTATTCAACTTGTTCACAAATGATCTAGAAGTTGGGGTAAGCAGCAACATGGCCAAATTTTCAGGTGACACTAAATTATTTAGGGTAGTGAAATCCACAACAGCTCCAGAAAGATCTCTCAAAACTGGGAGAGCAGGTGGCAAAATGGCAAATGCAGTTCAGTGTAAGCAAGTGTGATGCATATTGGGGCAACCCCCCTGCAACTTAACATATACATTGTTGGGGTCTGAGCTGTCACTGACTGACCAGGAAAGAGATCTTGTGGTTGTGACAGCTCATTGAAAGTGTTGACTTAGTGTGCAGCAGTGGCAAAAAAGAAAAGAAAAAAAGAAGAGGAAAAAAAGGAAAATTCCGTGCTGGGGATCAATAGGAAAGAGATTGAAAATAAAAATGCTACTATTATAATGCCCTTATACAAATCTATGGTGAGGCCACATCTGGAGTACTGCGTACAGTTTTGGTCACTGTATCTAAAGGATATTGTAGAACTGGAAAAGGTGCAGAAGAAAGCAACCAAGATGATCAGGAGTCTCAAGCAGCTTCCTTATGAGGCAAGATTTCAGCATCTGGGGCTCTTTAATTTGGAAAAGAGGTGACTAAGGGGAGACATGATTGAGGTGTATAAAATTATGCATGTGGAGGAGAGAGTGGGCAGAGAGAGTAATTTTTCTCCCACTCTCACAACACTAGAACCAGGGGTCATCCTATGAGCTGAAGGCCAGGAAACTTAGGACCGACAAGAGCAGCGTTCCCTTTAATTTTTTTCATCTGTGCACAGAATAAGTTTTGTCCTGGTATCAAGGCAAGTGTGCGCATGTGCATTTCGAATGGGGCCTTCCTGATTCAACCTGGGCGGAACCTAAAATTAAAAATGCCCTATACGAGTACTGAAGTACTCAGTATCCCAGTTAAACTACATCTGCACATATGACCTTCTCATATTGTTCCAAGGGGATCTCCTTGGCAGAGGAGAACTTTCTCTCCATGTTTGTTTGGCTATTTTGGGCTTCTGTAAGTAGGGAATCATGGAGCAGCAAAACCTGGAGATTTCTGTAACTGAGGCATCTATCCATGGTTTTAGGACTATGGCTCAACAAGCTAATTTTCCTTTGATTACTCTTGAGTCTCATTGTGGTTTTTTAAAATTAAAAACTAATAGATGCAAATGTTTTGAATATATATCTACTTACCACCGATAAGCGGTTAAATTTCTGTGAACAGAGACTGCATGAAGAGGAATAATTTTTGCAAGAAATTTAAAAACGCTAGATATACAACTGTTTTCAGGTAGATTTACTCTATTATGTGTAATCTTGGATTGCATGTAGGAGTTGGTTTAATATTCTTAAATGTCTTTCTTTCATGAACAACCAAAGCTTGTGATTGTTTCCAGGTTCCACATGGTATCTTTGAAAGCCAGAGTTTACCACAAAAGATATACATTACTTACATTGCTAAATCAATGTTGCCGTATCATAAAGCATGAAATCAATATTAGGGATGTGCCAAAATGTGATTTGGCTTGCTGAATTGCAAGGACCTTCCTTTAAAATTGAGGGCTTACACAGCCCCTTTAAAGCAGAGAAGAGCAGGTCCATACCTGTGTCTCCTCTGCTCGCGGCTATCCTCGCACTCTCTCCAGCTATGCCCACATGCCAGTAGGGTGTCTCACAGCTGCCCCTGCATGGTACCAGCATGCACATGGTCTCTGCACATTTTGTGTGTCCAGCAACCATCTATTTTAAAGAGGGCTGCCCATGATTCAGCCAGCTGAGTCATGTTTTGGCACATACCTAATCAGTATTAATAAGTTATAATTCAGTTGTTATAATTGTGCCTGGGCTCAGAAAACAAACCCCAAGAGTTCCACTTCTGTCACCCTGGGACTTTTGATCTTGCTGATGATGTAGCATTGTGTGGCTAAATTTTTTGAAAACACCTTGTAGTGAATTGCGACTAGCGAATGGCAGATTTAAGCCATTATGAGAGCCAGTGTGATGTAGTGGTTAGAGTGCTGGACTAGGACCGGGGAGACCCAAGTTCAAATCCCCATTCAGCCATAATACTAGCTGGGTGACTCTGAGCCAGTCACTTCTCTCTCAGCCTAGCCTACTTCAAAGGGTTGTTGGGAAAGAGAAACTTAAGTATGTAGTACACCGCTCTGGGCTCCTTGGAGGAAGAGTGGGATAGAAATGTAATAATAATAGTAATAATAGTAATAATAATAATAATAATAGTAATAATAGTAATAATAGTAGTAATAATAATAATAATAGTAATAATAGTAATAATAATTGGACTGCTCCAGGTGACGATGAACTGCATGGCTTTTGGCATAAACACCTAACAAGCCTTCATAAACAACTATCAAAACAGTTCAATCACATTTTGCAAGGAGGTGATAGTGAACAATGGCTAACAACTGGGAAAACTCATCTCATTATGAAAGACCCAGCAAAAGGTGCACTTCCAAGTAGGGATGTGCAAAAAATTTCGGGCACAAAACGATCTGTGCCCGAAACGAACAATTTCGGGTGATTCGGGGCAGAACCGAATCACCCCCGATGTCCCCCGATATTTTTCGGACACGAGCCGAATCACCCGAATTTCGGGCACGAAAAATTCGGGTGATTCGGTTCACGGTTGATTTTTGGTGAATTTTTAAAGTTTTAGTGACTTTGGGGCAGTTCGGGGGCATAGCATGGGATCTGGGCAAAAGGAGTGGGGTGGGGTGGTAGTGCCTAATGGGTGCAGGCTACCACCCCAATTTCAGGGGGATTGGGCTAAGGGCTGATTTTTGGTAAATTTCTGAAAATTTCATGTCTTTGGGGCAGATTGGGGCATATTGGGGCAGAAAGTGGGGCCTGGGGCAGAATAGTGGGGTGGGGTGGTAGTGCCTCATGGGTTCAGGCTACCACCCCAATTTCAGGGGGTTTGGACAAAGGGCTGATTTTTTGAGAATTTTTGAAGTTTTAGTGACTTTGGGGCAGTTTGGGGGCAGAAAGTGGATCTGCCCCAAAATAGTGGGGTGGGGTGGTAGTGCCTCATGGGTGGAGGCTACCACCCCCATTTCAGGGGGATTGGGCAGAGGGCTGATTTTTTGAGAATTTTTGAAGTTTGGGTGTCTTTGGGGCAGATTGGGGGCAGAAAGTGGATCTGCCCCAAAGGAGTGGGGTGGGCTGGTAGATAGTGCCTAATGGGTGGAGGCTACCACCCATCCCCAATTTAAGAGTGATTGGGCAGAGGGGGGAATTCTGGTGAATTTATTTTTATGAGGTTTGTCTTCATAAGGTGAAGTGTGCTAAATTGATTACTTCCTCATATTCATAGTAAATGTGAAAAAGTGAAAGTGGGGTCATGAGAGTTGTTTAATTGAAAAATATCTCATTTGCTATGATAGAATGAGAATTCACACCTCAGAAGTTTTTTCTGAGGTGTGAATTCTCATTCTATCATAGCAAATGAGATTTTTTTCAATTAAACAACTCTCATGACCCCACTTTCACTTTTTCACACTTTCCTTTACTATGAATAATATGAGGAAGTAATCACTTTAGCACACTTCACCTTATGAAGACAAACCTCATACAAATAAATTCACCATAATTCACCCCTCTGCCCAATCACTCTTAAATTGGGGATGGGTGGTAGCCTCCACCCATTAGGCACTATCTACCAGCCCACCCCACTCCTTTGGGGCAGATCCACTTTCTGCCCCCAATCTGCCCCAAAGACACCCAAACTTCAAAAATTCTCAAAAAATCAGCCCTCTGCCCAATCCCCCTGAAATGGGGGTGGTAGCCTCCACCCATGAGGCACTACCACCCCACCCCACTCTTTTGGGGCAGATCCACTTTCTGCCCCCAAACTGCCCCAAAGTCACTAAAACTTCAAAAATTCTCAAAAAATCAGCCCTTTGTCCAAACCCCCTGAAATTGGGGTGGTAGCCTGAACCCATGAGGCACTACCACCCCACCCCACTATTCTGCCCCAGGCCCCACTTTCTGCCCCAATATACCCCAATCTGCCCCAAAGACATGAAATTTTCAGAAATTTACCAAAAATCAGCCCTTGGCCCAATCCCCCTGAAATTGGGGTGGTAGCCTGCACCCATTAGGCACTACCACCCCACCCCACTCCTTTTGCCCAGATCCCATGCTATGCCCCCGAACTGCCCCAAAGTCACTAAAACTTTAAAAATTCACCAAAAATCAGGATTTTGCACAATCCCCCCGAAATTGGGGTGGTTGACTCTACCCATTGGGCACTACCACCCCACCCCAAAATTTTGCCCCTGGGCCCCTTTTTACCCCCCTGAATCGATTCGGATTCGGATTCAGATTAAATCCGAATCCGAACCGAATCAAGGGTGATTCGGGTGACCCAGATTCGGGCACAAAACAGAACAGGGGTGATTCGGTTCGGGTCCGAGCCGAATCACCCGAAATCCCGAATTGCACACCCCTACTTCCAAGTAATTATAGACCGATAACCTGCCTGCCAACCATGTTCAAATTATTAACTGGAATAAGAGCAGATGAAGTGATGCAACACTTATTAACTAACAAACAGCTTCCAGTTGAACAGAAAGGAAATTGCCCGAACACCAGAGGCACAAAAGACCAGCTGCTGATTGACAAAATGATTTTAGAAAATTGCAAGAGAAGAAAAACAAATCTAAGTGTTGCATGGATTGACTACAAGAAAGCCTTCGATTCATTGCCTCACACATGGATACTAATATGTTTAGAAACAATTGGTGTCACCAAAAACATTCAGATATTTATAAAAAAAGCAATGAGCATTTGGAGTACACAGTTAACAATCAATGGTGAGACACTTGGACGGGTTAGCATTAGAAAGGCATTTTCCAAGGGGACTCACTATCCCCTCTGTTGTTTGTAATTGCCATGACCCTGCTTTCAAAAATACTAAACAAAACAGGCCTCAGATACCAAACATCTAAAACATCAAGTAAAATCAGCCATCTGCTGTACATGGACGATCTGAAGTTGTATGGAAAGTCCCAGTCAGAAATCGAATCACTGCTAAACACTGTCCGTATATTCAGTAGCGATATAGCAATGGAGTTTGGACTAGACAAGTGTGCTGCATTAATAATGAACAGAGGGAAAATAACAAAAACAGAAGGAATAGAACTGCTCAATGGAAGAAAGATCAAGAACCTTACAAATACTTGGGCATTTTCCAGGCTGATAACATTGCACACACTGAAGTTAAAAGAAAAATAGGAAGTGAATACATCAGGAGAGTTAGAAAAATCCTCAAGTCCAAACTCAATGGCAGGAACACCATACAAGCCATAAACACCTGGGCTATACCTGTTATCAGATACACTGCAGGAATAATAGACTGGACCCAGGCAGAGCTAGAGACGCTAGATCGTAAGACCAGGAAAATCATGACCATCAATCATGCTCTGCACCCCCGCAGTGATGTCGATAGGCTATACCTCCCTTGCAGCTCAGGTGGAAGAGGAATGCTGCAAGTCCATCAAACAGTAGAGGAGGAGAAAAGAGGCCTTGAAGAATATATCAAGGACAGTGAAGAAGATGCACTTCAAATGGTCAATAATGCGAAACTATTCAACACCAATAAAACAAAACAGGCCTACAAGAAAGAAGAAGTCAAGAACCGAGCAGAAAAATGGAAAAATAAACCACTGCATGGTCAATATTTGCACAATATAAGTGGAAAATCAGACATCACCAAGACCTGGCAATGGCTTAAGAATGGCAACCTGAAGAAAGAAACAGATGGTTTAATACTGGCTGCACAAGAACAGGCACTAAGAACAAATGCAATAAGAGCAAAAGTCGAAAAATCAACAACAAACAGCAAGTGCCGCCTTTGTAAAGAAGCACATGAAAAGGTGGACCAACTAATCAGCTGTTGTAAAAAGATCGCACAGACTGACTACAAAGAAAGGCATGACAAGGTAGCAGGGATGATACACTGGAACATCTGCAAAAAAAACAAGCTACCTGTAGCCAAAAATTGGTGGGACCATAACATTGAAAAAGTTGAAGATGATGATGATGTAAAAATATTATGGGACTTCCGACTACAAACAGACAAACATCTGCCACACAATACACCAGATATAACTGTAGCCGAGAAGAAAGAAAAACAAGTCAAAATAATCGACATAGCAATACCAGGGGATAGCAGAATAGAAGAAAAAGAAATAGAAAAAATCACCAAATACAAAGATCTACAAATTGAAATTGAGAGGCTGTGGCAGAAAAAGACCAGAATAATCCCAGTGGTAATTGGCGCTCTGGGTGCAGTCCCAAAAGACCTTGAAGAGCACCTCAACACCATAGAGGCCACAGAAACCACCATCAGCCAATTACAAAAAGCAGCTTTACTGGGAACAGCCTATATTCTGTGATGATATCTATAACAACAGCAACAACATTGACAATAAAATTCTGGCATCCCAGGTCCTTGGGAAGGACTCGATGTCTGGATAAAACAAACCAGTCAATAACACCTGTCTCACTGTGTAAAATAATAATAATAATAAGCAGCCCAGCCTTTTTCTCAAAACAAGCCCACATGGGGGGGGGGGAGAAAAATTTTGTATAATTCCCTTCAGGTTTCTTCAACAAAGGCAAAGGCTGTTCCTCTGTTTTTGCTGCCACCATGCCCACTTTTTAATTCCTCTCTGCTGTGGGCAAAATTCCAGGAAAACTCTTTCTATTACCAAATGGAAAAATACAAAAACCTACACGTGGTGAGAAAACTTGGTAGGTTGCTGAACAATTAACCTTGAGGCATGTCTGCATCAGAGTAAAAAGCCCCTTTTTCTGAGTTAAAAATCTACTCAGGGGCAGGTGAAATTATAAAGAATAAAAAGAGAAAACTTTATTCAAAAGAATACAGACTGCTTCAGTCTGAGGCTCTAGCAGCTTCAATTACAGGTAACAGAGACACTCAGTACTTCCAAGAAGCACTCCGGCTGGTTTGTTTGGAGTGGCACACTAAAAATCATGGTTACTCAGTTGCATAGAACATAAATACAAGAAAATACAAAAGTCCCCTTGTTGGAAAGATAGGGCTCAGACTAGCGTTGCTCTTAGCTTATTAAGTTACAGATAAAAACACAATAAACAAGTTGTAAGGGCTTGCAATGCCCAAAATCAAAATGAAACCTAATGCGAGCAAGCGAACAAACTGTTCCCTCTCTAAACTCCTAAGACGCCCAGACGCCCTGGCTTCCTTCCCCCTTGAAACTCACCCCAAACTCCAGGAGAGAATTCAAGCTTTCTGCAATCCTGTTTCCCAAGGATCTGCAGATGTCCTTCCCTGAGAGAGTTCTTCAGGCTAGCTTTTGCCATGAGGCAAACACCATTGCTCTCCACTATGCCTCCCTCCTCTTTTCCTTCATCTCTTTCCTGGCTCCTTCTGAGACAACAAAGAAAACCTCCACTTCCTTCTTCCAGGTCTCCTAGATCCCAGTCACAGTGTGTTGAGTGGCTGGTCCCTAGAGGACAGGGTTCACTTCTGGTTCACTCTTTAGAAAAAGGAAAAGCTGTTCCTGACTGATCACAATACACCTAAAATAATTTAGAGGTTCCCCAGGGTCCTTATATATTTTTTAAACAAAATTGTTATGATAAAATTATAGCAAATGATTGCCAGATACTTGACCAATGATTTTGTGATAATCCCATTTATACTGCCTAGCTGCTTTAATTACTTATTCAATTAATTATATTTTTATTTCTCCTTCCACCAAAGAGCTCAAGGTGGTGCATTCTCTTTCCTATTTGATCCTCACAGAAATCTGTGAGGTGGGTTAGATAAAGGTAAAGTTGTGCCATTGAGTCGGTGTCAAATCCTGGCGATCACAGAGCCATGTGGTTTTCTTTGGTAGAATACAGGAGGGGTTTACCATTGCCATCTTCTGAGATGATGCCTTTTAGCATCTTTCTGTATCGCTGCTGCCCAATATAGGTGTTTCATACCAGCGGGGATTCGAACCAGCAACCTCTTGCCCCCTAGCTTTGTCATCTTCAACAAGCCAGGGCGTTGCTTCCAAATGAAAATTTATTAAGATTGTTGTTAGGAGATACACTATGAGGTAAGTGTGGAACGGTTTTGATGGTGTTGATAAGTTGACTGTTTAATTTCTTGTGCTGTCATGAACCATGTATAACTATTTGCTTCAGTAAGACTGCATCTCTTTGATATTCAGACCATAGCACTATGATACACCTGAATGCAGATATGCATATGGTAAGTTTTGTTTCTTCAAGACTGCCATGGTTTTTTCTTTAATTAGTAGAGCTTGTCAGGAATGTTCCTCAAGTAATTGGTCACTAACTACTCGATTACTGAAAAGGTAATAAAGTGGGTAATGAATGGAGAACAAACGATGCAGCCAATAACTATAGAGTTTTTTACGCTTTACCACATGCAGCTAATCACAGTCATGAACCTCATATTACTGTCTAGACTATCAGATCTGTATTGTAAGGTATCTGTTGCTTAGCGTGGGTAATTTAAGTACCTCATTAGGGTCCTATAGTTTAGGGTCCTATAGTTTATGCTAGCAATCATGTTGGAGGCTTGTTATAGTGCTAGACTGACCATTAGTCTAGTCTGCTCTTATAGTTATATAGTCACGCAGAAATGGAAACTTCGGTTTCCACTCATTGTTATCAAGCATGATGATCTTCAAGTCATCTTCACTCTGCAGTCACAGCTTCCAAAATGTTTATTTATATATTAATGGGTAGACCTGTAGTTCCCCCTGTAGTGTATGAATTGATGGTTTGGAATTTCTTATGTCATTAATTAAAATATTATTGAATACAGTACTTTCTAAACAGGGAAGCTGCAGTAATCCACCAGGCTCGATTTGGATTACCTTTTATCCAACCTATTTTCCTCTGTGGGGGAAAGACTCTTTAGCTGGATATGGAATATTTGGCAGAAAGGAGGCAGGGGGAACAGATGGTGAATGCACATTAGAGTCTGATTCAGCAGGCCTGATTTTATGTAGAGTTCTCACCCCAGTAAGTATGTCTGTTAGCACTGCATTGCTCACAGTGGGACATTTACAGTAAAGTTTAATGTGCAATATTTTTTATAAAAAGCCAAACTCCAACATTTGCCTGTGAAGGAATGAGGCCGGAACCTCTCTTTCATATATAAGACTTGTGTATTATTATTGCTTTGCTTGCTCCCTGTGTTAAAAAGCAGAGGAGGGGTCAAAAGTTCACAGCTCCTGTTCTATATATAGTTTGGTTTTGGAGGGAGAAGAAATATACTGGTTTGATTTTGAAGGCAAGAGAGGGTTCGATTTGATTTGGTATGTTTTAAATTAATTCAGGGAACTTGAGTTGTATTGATTAGTTTGAAAAAAAATGGAGGGAAAAAGAGAATATAAGAAGGGTGCCTTCAGCAGAGTTTAGTGCAGTGTCAGTTGGAGAGTTGGAGAGTCCAAGGAGTTGGTTAGTGTGTACTGGAAAGAGAGCTGAGAAATCACTGAGAGAGTTGTGACTCTCTGGAAAATTGAATCACTTCTAAAGCAGTTGAAGAAACTGTCTGGGATTGAAACTCCACAACTAGGAAGGAAGAGCATGACCTGAGACTGAGCAAGGGACAAGCCAGGCTTGCTTCAGAAGCTGACCATTAGTGATTGCAAGAGCACTCTTGGTAAGGACTCTGTGTGAGGGGCCAGTATTAGTGCAGGATAGATTGGGTGCATTTTGCTCATATTTTATTTCTTCTTTGTGCTCTTACGGTTGCTGTTTTGTACTAAATTTTCCAAAGGAAATATTGTTTTGAATTGAAATATTTTAGAGTAACGTTTTCTTGTTTTGAAGTTAAAAATTTGTAGCTGCTGTTTGTTTCCCCACCCCATGCTTTTGAAAACTGTTTTAGTAGACCTAAACAGAAAGGGGATGGGGGTGGGGGTGGGGGAACAATATTCTACTTGCTGGCAGAGGTGAAGCTTAAAATCAGGGGCTGGTTAAGACTAGGGAGTCACGGGGCACATCCCTTTAAAACCGAGGGCTTATACACTCCCTTTAAATTGGAGGAGAGCAGGACCATACCTGCTTCTCTGTTTGCTGTCATCCTGGTGCTCCCACCAGCTATTCCTGCATGCCAGCGGGTCATCTCCCAGCTGCCCCTGCATGATGCTGGCACACACATGGTCTCCACATGCCATTAAAGTAGTTGTTGGGAGACAGAGATGGGCAAAATACTCAGAAAATGTATTTTAGATTCAAAATACTTGGTGAACAACCAATCAAAATGCAAAATACAAAATAGTATTTTAAAATACATCTTAAAATACAAAATACAATACCTGAAAAAAGGAAATGCCCTGTTGCTTTTTGCTATATTTCTCCATTCCCATCAAACTCACCCCATTTTCAAAGGAACATTTTAGGCAGATCTTTAAAACTCAAATCTCTCAGATACGATGTGATTCATACACATTTCCAGTTAGTTTATGCTTGGGGACATGTTTAAATAATTGGTGGCGGGGTGTGTGTGTTAAAGACCTTGGGTTAGGGTGGTATAAAAATGTGCTAAATAAATAAAAAATAAATAAATAAAGCAAAAATTCTGAATAATATTTTGTTATTGCTCTCAACAAATTTCTAACACTCAATCAGATCAATAATTCAAAAACCAGGTGCATAGACTTCTCAATTTGGGGGGGGCGCATGGGAGGAGCACATGGGAGGTCTTGTGGTAGCAAGCATGAATTCTCCCTTTTGCTAAGCAGGGTCTGCCCTGGTTTGTATTTGAATGAGAGACTACATGTGAGAGCACTGTAAGATATTCCCCAAAGGGACTGCTCAACAGGCCTCCCAACTGTTTTTGGACTGCAACTCCCATAATCCCCAGTCACAGTAGCTAATAAGCACGGGTTGTGGGAGTTGAAGGCCGACATCTGCAGGAAGGCTGAAGTTGAGCAGGCCTGCCTTAGGGGATGGGTCCGCTCTGGGAATTGCACCTGCATGCTTGCATGCAGAAGGTTCCAGGTGCTCTCCCCTCCCTGGCAGCAACAGCTAAATCTCCTGCCTGCAATTTTGGAGAAGCTGATGCCAGTCTGTGTAGAAAATACTGAGCTGGATGGTCCCAAGGGTTTGACTCCATACAGGGCAGCTTCCTATGTTCCAATGGCTAAACCCAGTCCCCAGGACATGCACAGGTGTATTTATCTATATCAGGGGTGTAACTATAATAGGGCAAGGGTAGACAGTTGTCTGGGGGCCCACTGCCTTGGGGGCCCCCCAAAGGCAAGTCACATGATTGACTCCCCCAGCCACGCACCTGCCCAGGCTTCCTTTAGTTGTATTCATCATCCAAAATTGATGTGGGTGTTAAGACCTCTGGAGTTACCAGAACAGCATGTCTTTCTCTAGTACCATTAAATGATTTGCATCATCCACAATTTACAAAACTTTCTATATATATATAGATAGATAGATAGATAGAGATAGAGATATGCTTTTTGTTACCATTATTTAGCCTCATTTAAGATTTCTTCATGAGCTGAGCTTCAGTGAGGGGGGGTGCATTTTAAAATCTTGTCTCTGGGCCCACTCCAACCTTGCTACAACCCTGATATATATGTATTCATTATTTATATTTCTAGAAATCACTCTTCATCAACAATTGATCACATAGTTTTAAAAATGGAATATACATTTCGGTCCGTTAATTGAAGCCGACAGTCTAAAATAAAAATTAAGTAACTTCTTACATGAATTAAATGAATCTTCTGGTAGAGTTGCCATCAATCTCTTATAAGACAAAACTAACATCAAAACCTTCCCTGTGCTTTATAGAACCAGGGTGAACTCAAAATATAGCCAAAATGCCTTAAAACTTCTTTGGCGCATGTAGCTGGAGCAGGCACAAAGGGAGACAGAACGGAGTATGCTTCCAACCAGATCAAGTTTAAAACAATCCAAAGCTAGTCTGTTCAAGTAGATTCAAGTTGTTCTAGTAAGAACTAATCAGCCTACTTTCCTTTCACTGTCTCTACAACTGGTTGGAATTTGGTTCAGATAAAGGTTCACAAGTTAGATCACTTGGACCTCAAATGTTCATGCATCCACCATCTTGAATCAGGGTGGATGACATTATTACAAACTATAACATTGAGGTGTCTCTGTGTGTCTCTCACTACAACTGTATCAAATTTGGTTCAAATGTGTTAGACAGTCCTCAAATTAGTGCATTTGCACCTCAAAAGTTCACACATCCACCATCTTGGATCAAGGTGAAAAATATCATCACAAACTACACCATTGGGACATCTCTGTGTGTCCATACAGCTGCAGTAAGTTTGGTACAAATCAGTTAAAACTGTCCACAAGTTATTGCACTAGCGCCTCAATAGTTTATGTGTCTGCCATCTTGAATTGGTTTGGATGACATTGTCACAATCTATGCTGTTGAGGTGTCCCTATGTGTCACTACAGCTGTAGCAAATTTGATTCAGATCATTTAAGTGGTTCACAGGTTAGCCCACTTGCACCTCCAAAGTGTATGCATTGGCCACCTTGGATTGGGGTGGATAGCATCATCACAAACTATGTTGTTGAGGTGTCCCTGTGTGTTATTCACTGAAACCTTACCTAATTTGGTTTAAATCAGAAAGACCATAAATTAGCCTGCTTGTGCCTCAGATGTTCACTCGGCCGCCATCTTGAATTGGAGTGGATGACATCATCACACACCATGCCATTTGGGCATTCCTATGTGTCCCTACAGCATTAGCAAATTTGGTTCAAATTGGTTAAGCGGTTCACAAGTTAGCCCACTTGTGCCTCAAAAGTTTACGCGTCCACCATCTTGGATAGGGGTGGATGACATAATCACAAACTATGTCATTGAGGTATCACTCACTGCAACTGTACCTAATTTGGTTTAAATTGGTTAGACAGTCCACAAAGCCTGCTTGTGTCTCAGATGTTCACATGGCCGCCATCTTGAATTGGAGTGGATGACATCATCACACACCATGCCATTTGGGCTTATCTCTGTGTCCCTACAGCTGTAGGAAATTTGGTTCAAATTGGTTAAGTGGTTCACAAGTTAGCCCACTTGCGCCTCAAAAGTTTATGCGTCTGCCATATTGGATCAGGGTGGTTGATATTATCACAACCTATGCCGCTGAGGTCCCCCTATGTGTCCTTACAGTTGTACCTGGTTTGGTTCATATTGGTCCAGGAGTTGCGAAGTTGATGGGGGGGTAGGAGTGTGCACGGTTCGGTCCGGCAACATTCCATAGAACGCCGGACCGGTCCGGCGGTCTGGCACAGGGGGGGCCTGTCGCTTTAAGCGGGGGGGTGGTAGTACTTACCCCCCCGCCGCCGCTCTTCCCCCTCCGGCGCTGTTCCCATCAAGGAATCTTCTTGGGGCGGCAGAGTTCCTCTCTGCCGCCCCTGCCTGCCCCCGTCGTTGTCTCAAAATACCTCCAATGCTGCCCACGTCGTTGCGAAAGCCCACAGACGAGCGCTAGCGGCGCACATGCACCCTGCGCGCCGTGCGCCCGTCTCTGACGCTGCCGTGCGCGCCGTGACATATGCGGCGCCGCATACGTCACAGCGCGCGCGGCAGCATCAGAGACGGGCGCGCGGCGCGCAGGGCGCATGCGCGCCGCTAGCGCTCGTCTGTGGGCTTTCGCAACGACGTGGGCAGCATTGGAGGTATTTTGAGACAACGACGGGGGCAGGCAGGGGCGGCAGAGAGGAACTCTGCCGCCCCAAGAAGATTCCTTGATGGGAACAGCACCGGAGGGGGAAGAGCGGCGGCGGGGGGGTAAGTACTACCACCCCCCCGCTTAAAGCGACAGGCCCCCCCTGTGCCCGTCCGGGGGGCCTCCGAACCTTGCACACCCCTATGGGGGGGGCACACGGACACATACTCAGAATGTTGGGTGATCTCATAAACCTACTGGAAAGTAGGCTAATAAAAAGTAGGACAGTTCACAGGCAACCAAAGCAAAATGGTAAAAATGCACAAGTGACATACCTTTCTTCCTATCTGGTGTTAGGAGGCTTGGTAGCTCTTAGGTCTCAAATTGCAGTTCAGAGAACAAAAGCTTGCATCGTGGTGAAGTCTGCACATTCCCATGCAGCCTGGTCTTCGCTAACAAAGCTAAACTAATACCAAAGTAGGACCTTGGAAACAGCAACCTCCAGAGTCCCTCCTCTCACCTAACTTGAGGTTAACTATCTCATCTTGGATAGGCAAAAAAATAAAAAGCTTAATGTTTCTCCCTCAAGGTAGATTTTCCCAAACAATAGGACAATTCTTGACAAACAAGTGAGAGACAATAAATCCACAAAAGTGGTGGGCGTGGGCTCAGGCCAAAATTGGCTTTTGGAATTGATGGAAGTTCTGATATGAAACTGGAATGCATTTTTAAGCAAAAAAAAGGCCCATTCTGTTACATCCTTCCCCCACCCCCTCGGCCCCCGCAGTCACCTGTCCCAGTGGGAAAGGTGTTCTGCTGCTGAACACTGCTGAAAATGGGACAACACACAACATCCAAAATGTCAGGGTGGTTCAAACATTACCAGTGAGTTTTGAGGAATACTAGACTCCTAACTCATCGTGTAGCCTACATAGCCTATAGTACATACTAGGAATATCACAACAAAGTACAAAACATACACAGGATCGGATCCCCAAATGCTTCCCATAAAATGAACATGCAAAATGCATAGCAAAGCATTTTCAGCAATCTAGCATGACAGATATAAGCATCTATCTTCTATATATTTAATTCTCTAAGGCATACCTGTGGCTAATCTTGTGTGTGGCAGCTCTCGTGAGAGTTCTCAAGCAGAAGCACCTGACTGAGCAGTGGAGATACCATATGCAGATAGGGAGAAGGAGCATGTGAGAGCAGAAGCACCATGGTGATTGGGCAGTGGGGATTCCATATGCAGTTAAGGTGGAGGAGCCTGTTATGGTTAAAGTCAGTTGGAGTGCATCTTTTACTGGTCGGAAGATGTTCTTGATTGTAGAGGAGAGGAATCTATCTGTCTATCCATCTATCCATATGGATAGCAGACAGGGGTCTGTGAGGAGAGGGATCATGAGGGAGGAAACAGCCCCTTCAGGAGAAGGAGTCTGCTGCTGTGTGAATTAGATGAGGAAACAAGATGAACAAGATCTGTTAACTCAGGGAGGGAGAGAGAGGGGGAAAAACATGAAGGGAGGGGAAAGAAAGAGTGGGAAAGAGTAAGTGGAGGAGAGAAAAAGAAGGGAGGGGAAGATAGAAGGAAGGGTAAGGGACGGGCCTCAACCTGTCAGCAGCCTGAGGGGAATGAGCGGCCATGGCAGTACCAGCAGCAAGGAAGGGTCCAGTCAACCTCTGATGCTGTTTGGGGCTACCGAGGCCATTGGTGGAGGGAGGCAGGCAGGGAAGGGACGGGCCCAAGTCTGTCAGCTGCCCGAGGAGAACGAGTAGCTATGGTGTTGGTGGCGGCAGCGAGGAAGGGCCTGGTCAACTGCTGCTGCTGCTGCTCCTGTGTGGAGGAGCAGAAACAGGGCTCGAGTTAGGGTGTGGTGGTCTCTGAAGAGAGGGGGCTGCAGCTTGGCCAGTAGCCGCCACAATGCTGCAGCCACAACCAAGAGGGGTGCGGGGGATGGAAGCAACAGGATGGAGGAGGAGGAGGAGGAGGAGCAGCAGGAGTGTGGCTCAGGTGGGGGTGGAGAGATCTGAGGTGAGAGATGCTGTGGCAGGGGGTTGGGGAGTAATCAAGTACTATCACACAGATGCTTTTCTCCTACTCCTACAAAGCTGTGTGTAGCCAGCTCCAGGCACCTCTGAAGCAAGATGTCTCCAAATGTCAGTTGCAGGGAAGCAATAGCAAGAGAGAGGGCATGCCCTCAGCTCTTCCCTGTAGGCTTCTCAGAGGCATCTGGTGGGCTACTGTGTAAAACAGGATGCTGGACTGGATGGGCACTGGACCCTAGACATAGAAAACATAGGACCTTTTCCCACCACACAAACATAAGGATTTTCAGTTTCTCTCACCTCTTTACAATTAGGAAGCAAATGAAAATCTCCCTCACCACAACCCCACAAAAGAATACCCTACCAAGGATGAAACAGCCCCCCATTCTCCAAATTCCTAACAAACAAGGCAGCTGCTGACTGCTGGGTGGCAAGTAGATATTGATTCTCAGCCAACCCAGAACCAAAAGTGTTTGCAAAGAGTTTTTAAGACGATAAAATAATTATTTTCCTCTTGCCGTCCTGTAGACCGGAGAAGGAAAATGTGTAGGCAAATCTCAGTTAATCCACATGTCTGTAATCCCTCCCACCTTCCAAGGGGTGGGGGTGGAATTTGCATCTCAATGTGGGTGTTCCCTGTTCATTGAAGGACACTAGCCTTGTCATTTTATACTGGTCAAGCAAGTTATCACTTGCTTTTCTCCTTGTTATACTACTTTTAAGCAGCAAATCCTAGAGTGAAAGGGCGTGCCTCCTAACAACTTTCTTGCTGAGTTGCTACAGAGACAATACAGGACTGATTGGGTTGTTCAACTGACTGATAAACTTGAGCATATGAGCTTGCTGATGCTAATGGGCAGCTTGCTTGAACTAAAAAGGCAGTTCTTGAAGCAAACAACAACAGCAGCAACAACAATAAAGCAATGATTGGCTGATGTATTTTGGTTTTGACAATGTATTTTAAAAATACAGAATACCTGAAGAAATGTATTGTAGATATAAAATACAAAATTCTGTTCTGAAAAGTATTTTAGATACAAGATACAAAAGTATTGAAAATACATATTTTAAAATAAATTTATGTTAGATACTGCCCATCTCTGTTGGGAGAGCTGTTTGCTTTCTTCTGCCTGATCCCAGGTTTACATTTGTTTTCATTTGATGAGGATACAAAGTCCAAATACAGTGCCATTATCCTGATCAGTTTACAGAGCAATTAACTGAGCTAACTGCTATTACACATATAGTAGGAATGTGCTCAAATCAGTTCAGTGCAGCCTGCTGAATCTTTTAGTTGAGGTGGGGAGTAGTACCTTTACACATGAATAAAGCTGGTTGTTAGGTGCTCCTCCATCACACCATCACATTTCCTGCTGCAGTGCTCAGAAGTCTGTGTGCGGCTCTGGCACTTCACCCAGCATCCTGTGTGTAGTGGCGGGATGCACATGGCCTCCGCACCACTCAGGACGCACATGGACGCAACCACTCTCTGACTTCTGAGCGGCCCACCAGGGAAGGCACAGACTGAGAAGGTCACTGAAGTCGATGCACACCTGGTAGAGTGAGCTGTGATCCCTGCTGGAACAGGAAGGTGTAAAGACTCGTAGGCAAGGGCAATATTGGCCCTAATCCAATGAGCCAGAGTAATTTTAGAGGCTCTAGAGCCTAGAGTTGATGGTTGAAAAGATACAAACAAGGAATCTGTGTGACAAACCCATTTGCTGCGCTTGATGTAAACTCTGATAGCCCTGCATACATCTAAAGTGTGCCCTTGGGGTGGGTAGGAGATGGGGAGAAAGATGGTAAAACCACTTATTGCAATCTGTGAAAAGATGAATTGATCTTTGGAATGAAGATAGGATCTAGTCTGAGAACTACAGAGTCACTTTGGTTAATGCATAATTCCATTCGGACAGAAAGCACTGCTAATTCTGACACCCTCTTGACTGAGGTGATAGCCTCCAAGAAGAAAACCTTGAAGGACAACAGCTTTAAAGAAGAGAACGAAAGTGGCTCAAATGGGGCCTGAGTCAGCACATTAAGGACCTTGTTTAGATCCCATGATGGGATCCTGTGAATTGGAGGTGGACCTTTTAAAAAATATACATTTTCCACTCTTCTTCCAAGGAGCCAGAGCAGTGTACTAGGCTGAGAGAGAAGTGAATGGCCCAGAGTCACCCAGAAAGTATCATGGCTGAATGGGGATTTGTACTCAGGATTCCCCTGTCCTAGTCCAACACTCTAACCACAGTCCCCCTTAGAAAATGACTTAGATGGGGATGAAGACCGGGAGAACCCAGGAAGGACTTGAGACAGAAAGTTGCGGTGCAGAGGGATCTGCCAATGAGGTCAAGCTGAAAGCACTAGAAGGTCCGAAAACCAGGGCCGACAAGGCCAGTATTGTGCCAGCAAGATTTTCCTGATGAGCAATCACAAGATTGCTATTGCTGGGAAAGCATACAGAAGACCAGGAGGCCAAGGAAAGCTAAGGGTATCTGTCTGCTCTGTTTGGTTTCAATGGTACCTGGTGTAAAACCTGGGAGCATTGCACGGTGAGGTGAAGAGATCTATCACTGGCATCCCTAGGGCAGCTGAGATATGTGCTAACAGCTCCGGATGAAGCTATCACTCCGCTGGGTCAATGGGCTGCTGGCTTAGCCAATCGGTCAATAGGTTTTCTGACCTGCTGAGGTGTTCTGCTGAGATGGATCTTAGGTGCCTCTCTGCCCAGGTGAATAGGAGATCCGACTCTCTCATGAGGGATCTTGATTCTGCGTCATCCTGGTTGTTGATGTGGACCTTTGTGGTAATGTTGTTGGTGTGTACCAAGAAATGGGTGCTCTGGACTAGGTCCTGGAAGTGTAGAAGGGCCAGGCACGACATTCTCAGCTCTAACCAACTGATGTTGTGCTTGGTTTTGATGTGATCCCAGGTCCCTTGTGAAAAATGATCCAGGCTCGTGTCGGATGTGACCACTATTCTGACCGGTATTTTGAGGGGGAGACCCTCCTCCATGGATGGAGACATCCACCAAAGAAAGGACTTTTGTACCTTTGGGCAGCAAGGGGAACTGAAGATGCTTGCTATCCGTGATGGCCTGCTGATAAGGGAGAATGTGGCATTGTAGTGTTCTGGAGTGCCAACATAACCAAGGAGTACACTCTATGTACACTCTATGTACTCCTTAGTCAGGTTGGCACTCCAGAACTCTATAATGGCACATTCTCCCTTATCAGCAGGTGTCATTGAGCCCATCACCTGTGCAAGAACCATGAGATCTGCCCGATTGGTGGTCATGAGTCGTAACATCAGCTGGTCCAGCTTCTGTCTGCATTCCAGTGGAAGTGACACCATGGCCTCCAATGTATCAAAGTGCACACCAAGATGCTGAAGGCTTTGGGAAGGCTTCAGGTGACATTTTTGCATATTGGTCACAAATCCGTGTTCCTGGAGCAGCTGAACTGTCCTCCTGATATCCTGGATGTCCTTGACGGCTCAAGTTAAGGTAGGAGAATGAATCAAAAGATTGTCCAAGTACAGATGGGTATGAATGCCCTGCAGGCATACATGTGCAATTAGAGCCACCATTATCTTTGTGAAGACCCGGGGTGCTGATGAGAGGCCGAAGGGCAGAGCCCAATACTGGTAATGTCTCTGTAAGCAAACCTCAGGTACTTCTGGAATGACAAATTGATGGGCACATGCAGGTAAGCCTCTGATAGGTCAATAGAGGCTAGGAATTCCCATGCCTGTACTGCGTCCTTGATGTATTTTAAGGACTCCATATGGAAAGTTCTTTTCCTCACCTGTTGGTTTCTATGCTCAAGTCCAGGATCGCTCTCCACAATCCTTCCTTTTTGGGCACCAAGAATAATAGAGAGTAAATGCCCTGATATGATGATGTCAGTGACACAGGTTCTTTTGCCTGAATTTCTAGGAGGTGTTGCCTGAAACATAAGGAGTTGCTTTGTCCAACTCATGGATTTGGGAATGGACAGGAAAAAATCTGGGGGTTGGGCTGTGAAGTCTATTGAGTAACCGGCCTGCACCACCTCCCTCACCCAGAGGTCGGTGGGGCTGGCCATCCAGGCTTACGAAAAATGTAGAAGACTGACACACACACCCCCACACTAGAAGGCTGCCATTGCTTATGGTTCTGTTGTCCCATGCAGTGGGGGGAGCTTTGGCCTTGTTGTCTGGAACTCTCTGCCACAGGAACTCCATTGCTTCTTCTAGTGAAGCTTGAAGGACCTTTGGCAGTTGTCTCTGAACTGATTGTCTCTGTATTAGAATTCTGCAGATCAATTGAATCTCCTATAGGAATGAAAGGAAGAAGGATTAGACAATTCAAGGTGCTGGTTTTGACCTTTAAAGCCCTTAACGGTTTGGGCCCAGGGTATTTGAGGGACCGCCTACTCTCAAGGGTTGCTGCCCGCTTGACGTGGACATCTGAGGGGGCCCTGCTCCAGGTGCCGACAATGAGAGAGGCCCGGCTGTCATGCACTCGGGACAGGGCCTTCTCTGTTGGTGCTCCTAGACTCTGGAATGCTCTCCCAGTGGCCATTCGTTCCTCGGACTCCATCACGGCTTTTAGAAAGCTTTTAAAGACTTGGCTTTTTATCCAGGCTTTTACATAATCATTTTTACTGCTGCTTCTGGGTGTTTTTATCTGTTGTATTGTTTTTATGCCTGTTTTTATATGTTTTTAGCTTGATGTTTTTACTGCTTTTTTATTGTATGTTTTAATTTTTGTAAACCGCCTTGGGGTTGTTTTTAACGAAAGGTGGTATAGAAATGTAAAAATAAATAAATAAAAATAAATAAATAAATGTTCCCCTAAAAGGTCTGTGCAACACTTTTACCTGAAGGCATAGCCTTCTTTTTGTCCTTAGTTATGACAAGTACGGGATCTAAGGCATCCCCCAAAAGCTGAGCTCCCTTGAAAAGAGTGGCAGCCTGAGTGAACTTGGACTTGGAGTCCATGTGCCAATTCTTTAACCAGAACCCTCTGCGTTCCACCATTCCATATGCCATGGCCTGGGAGGCAAACTGTATGCAGTCTAGACTAGAGTCTTCCATCAAGGCAGCCGCCTTGGCGATCTTATTCATTCTCTGCTGCACCTTCATATTTTCGGGGGGAGTTATACTCCTTGGCCCAGAGGATAGTGGCCCTTGCAAAGACAGAATTTGTTTTAGCAGCCCTGGTTATCGTGGCTGATTTCTCATGGCCCTTTCTGAGGAGGTGACCTGCTTTCTTACCTTAAGCAATAGGAGTTGCTCATCTCCGTCCTTATTCATCAGGGCGCCTGACACCAAATGGGCCATTGGGGCATCTACAAGAGTAACTGCTAACATGGAAATTATTTCAGTTGGCAAATTGTACAATTTCTTTGGAAAAACAGTGCTGGTTTATTGGACACCATGAGGTCCCATTCATTACATCTTTGAAAAGAGCAGGGAAGGGCACAGTCGCTGGCACTATAGCAGCTGAAGGAAAAACATCCTGGTTCAACCCGGACACAGATGAAGCAGCACCCTCTTTACTAACATCCTTAATAGTTCTCTTAGCTTTGGCTAAGATAACCTCAAATTCAGAAGCTGAAAAAAGGCAGTTAGAACTTGGTAGCTTGGAGGAGCTTCTTCATTGGAAAGTTCCCTTTTTTCCTTTTTGGACTGAGAAGCTTGAGACTCGGATTATTGGAGGTCAGGATGTTGAGGCCCTTGGCAGCTGATATGGAAACAATGATGCTAGGCCCAGGGACTTCCGGGTCAGAAACAGGTGGCACTGGAACAGGTGCCCCTGATACTGAATGCTTGTGCATCTTGGCCAGCCGTTTGGAGCCTCATCAGAGGAGGATGGGGACAATGGAATAAATGCTCTCCTTTTGCAAGAATACCTCCCATGTCTGGCAATGAGTCTACTTCTCTCTGCAATTGGAATGGCTTCCCTGGCAGGACTGGAGTCAGAAGAGGAAGAAAAGGAATGCTTTGCAGAACATCTGACAGGAGCACTGGGAGCGGGGCAGGGGCAGAAGGGCCGGGATGCACAGGGGCATTTAATGTGGGAGCAACAATATCCAAACTTTGTCTGGTAACAAAATCCTGCAACCAAGTAGAAACATCTGCAGGAATCACAGCAATCTTAGAGAGGGTACTACTCACCAGTGCTGGCACTGTGGGCAGAACTGAATCCAGAGCAACTGTCATTGCAGGCAAGATTGGGCCCTCTATAGGAGTGATGTTAGACTCCGAGAAAACAACTGCCTTTGCTTTTGCCAAATCGTCAAGGGCTACCAAGCTAGACCCCTCATCCAAGCCTTTAGCCCCTTGAACACGTGGAGCACTGCTGAGCCCCAAGAAAAGCTGGGTCTCCGTGGCCTGAGGTGACAAAATAGTGGGTGCGACCAGCAGAATGGTGAGCGGACCAGGTGGGAAATGGCGGGGTTTGTGTTGTTTGCAAACTGCCTGGTTAAGTTGCTGCTCACTCAGTCTGACCCCTGAAGGTGAGAGCCTGGTCTTCCTTAGTTTCTTTGGAGGACCTTCCTCCTTCAAATGCCTTGTCATTTTGCCACCTTTTTGTGCGGCTTGTTAGAAACACAGGAACAGCCGCCTGATCAGCCCGAGTAGCCCATTCGCCCTGGGAAGAATAAGGGCATGGGACTGAAGGAGGGGGTGGGACAGCTGCTGACCAAGATCCCTGCCCTTAGCATCAGACATCGGTCTCTTAGAGAGGGAGACCACCAACAAATTGCCCAGCTGCGATACCTCCATAATAGGAGGATAACAAGAGAGCCCTAGACAAGAAAAAATATATAAAGAGAGTGCGTGTCAATTTGCCAATCAACCCTCAAAATAATTTTTAAAAAATAAAACATATGAAAAGTGAACAACTTGCTTCCCATCCTTGCACACAGAGAGTAAAGAGGGAAGGAAACGAACTAGCCTGATGAATGGGGAAAATTGAGCAAGAGCTCTTTCCAAGTGCTGTCAGTTGGAGCAAGACAAGACCTGAACTGGGTCTTGAGTGACAGCTTCCCAGCTACAGAAACTAGCCTGCTCAAATTTGAATGTCCCTTTCTCGGATCATGCAGTGGTTGATAACCCAGTGTTGAGGACGACTTCCCTATACCATGGAAGAAGGATGGACACACCACACACTGTGCTTCAAAAACATGCCATACATCTTCCATTTAATTACATTATTTTTATTTCACACAAGTTTCTTTAGGAATTCACAGCTGCAGTATGTAATGGTGACCAAATATACTGCAAGAAATAAATGTGTTTTATTAGCTGTGAGAAACTTACATTATTTTTAGCATCTCAGGGTACTTATTTTTTTCTTCTGTCAGGCAAAGCTGTATAATAACCCAAATTCTACAACCTAACTGTTCCACTGGGCCTCTGAACCTCTAGTACTATTTATTAATTTATATTTCATACAATAATGGGAACATCTGAGGTTGCTGGGGAATACAGCCTGGTTAGGTCTTTGTAGTTGATGCAATTTTTTTCTCAGTTATTTTATATCAAGTTGATGTGGAGGCTGCCATTCTGCTTGAATGTAGTAAAGTTGCTAGTCACAAAGCTATTTGGACAGTCCTTTTTTCAATAGAGATTTCACAAGTGGGGCTTTAAAATCATCAGGCTGCTATACTGCTCCCTATCCTTATCAAGAGCATTTTTTGAAATAAGTTTGGTGCATGGTATTACTTTTGAATCTGTTTTTTCCTGTGACAGGTAGTTTATAGAAAACATTACACTGCAATGTGAATTTTTTCAGGAATAAAAATCTCTGAACACTACCCCTGAAAAATCTAGCATTCTAGGGTAGTAATGGGGAAAACTGTTTTGATCAAACTCAGAAACTGGGCTTGGAAGAACAAGCTGTTTGTCCTCCAAAGTCTGAAAATAGCTTAGTTTAGTTTAATAGCATTTCTAAACCAAATCAGAATTTGCTATACACTGTGATGAGGTTTTATGTACATTTAAAGGATGTATAGTGCTGTATGGCTGTTGGGGCTTGGAGCATTACCTGGGCAAAAAGGGGTTAAAGCCCATACTAAGAATTCAGCAGAGGAAAGCCCTGCAGCCCATACTTGGAAATCCCTAGTGGAGAGAATGGAGATCAGTTTTTAAATGGTCAGTTAGAAAGCGGTTAAATGGCAATGCAGTGCATTTTGATTGTTCTGGAGAGTGGGTGGTGTTCTGGAAGCTGCACGAAGATCACCAGGGTCATGTGGGGAAGGTAGATACTTATTTTATTTTATTTTATTATTTATTTAACATGTTTTTATACCTCCCAAAACTTATTTCTCTGGGCGGTTTACGACAAAATAAAAACAAAGTAAAACATTAGTTAAAACAAAAATGAAAAGTTTAAAACATTACAACAATTTAAAAATTTTTGAAGTAATATTTTAAAACATCATTAAAATGATTAAAACAATATTAATTAAAAGCCTGGGTGAACAGATGCGTCTTTAAAGACTTTTAAAAAGCTGTCAGATATGAGGAGGCTCTTATTTCACTAGGGAGCACATTCCAAAGCCTCGGGGCAACAGCGGAGAAGGCCTGTCCCGAGTGGCCACCAGACATGCTGCTGGCAACTGCAGACAGATCTCTCCAGCAAATCTCAGTGGGCGGTGAGGTTCATGATGAAGAAGGTGTTCTCTTAAATACTCAGGGCCCAAGCTGTTTAGGGCTTTATAGGTTATAACCAGCACCTTGTATTTTACTCAGAAACATATCCACAGGCAGTGTAGCTCTTTCAATACAGGAGTTATATGGCAGGAGATATACTCCTGCCTTCCCCCAAGCCCTTCCTAGTGAGCACAGATTTGGGTCATGTTGTTGGAATTTTTAATGCCTAATTTTCCCCAGTAGCCAAATTTTAGCGATGGGTTAATTGGGTCCTGACCAGCTTTTTGCCCACTGCCCAGAAAGTGAAACGCACACACATACACACCAGAAATCAAGTTAACATTTTATTTGAGTTACATTAGAAATAGGTTAAAGGAACAAATCTTAAGAGGTTTAAACATATTAAGGAATTCAGTAGGCATCTCACCACTCCTGATGAATCAATCTACAAATCAAACTCAGCAATACAAAAGATAAAACTTAAAACAGGAGGCTCAATGAAAAAGAATTAAAAGAAGAAGAAAACTATAGCCAGGAGTTTGGCTAGAGAAAATTATGAGTAAAATCAACAGAGGTAAAGCCAGAGCTTGAAGCCCAAAGCTACGAAAAAGGTGCAAAAATCAAGAGGAGGAGGGGAAAAGGGTGGAAGAAAAATTTTCAAAATCAAATCCATGATCCAAACTTTTATAATCCCAGGCCATGTCTAATTACAGGATACCAACCATTTTGATTAGAAAGTCATTATTTTAGAATCGTTAGGTATTGATCAATATTGCCTTGTGTGCAAGAATTATGAATTGCTAACTTATATAGTTGCATATTTAGATTAAATCGTTTCACCAGTTGGTTGACCATTGCCTAATGGCCAATGCTCAGCAGAAAAAGCCCCTTCCGTGTTCATGTGATTTTTCTTGTTAGAAAACAAGCCATTTACTGGTATCTGATTTGCATAAATGATACATCCATCTAAATTCATCTAACTGTCCCATTGCCATGCTAACTTCCCTATTCTCTACAAAGAGCCCTATTCTCAGTCAGGCCATGGCATAGCACAGAGAAAGCACTGGTCGCTCTGGCTGATGACTTGTATCATTGCCTTGAAGAGGGTAGTGTCCCTCTCTTGGTCCTTTTAGATCTCTCAGCGGCTTTCGATACTATTAACCATGGTATCCTTCTGGAGTGCCGCCTGCACGGGTTGGGTATTGGGGTCACTATTTTGCAGCGGTTCCGTTCCTTCCTTAGTGGACGTTTTTAGTCGGCGTGCATTGGTAGTGAGTGCTTTGCCCTGTGGCCACTCCTTTATGGGGTCCCTCAGGGCTCGGTTCTCACACCCATTATTTTTAATATCTACATGAAATCACTGGGACAGGTCATCCATCGGTTTGGGGTGAGATTCCATCAATATGCCGATGGTACTCAGCTGTATATTGCCACTCCAGGTCACTCCGGAGATGCTGTTCTGTGCTTGCCCAGTGTCTAGAAACTGTCAGGGTCTGGATGGGCCAAAACAAGGCCAGACTTAATCCCACCAAGACTGAGTTGCTTTTGCTGACTTCTCAACCTAGCCAAGTTGAGTCTATCTTTGAACGGTGTTGCACTGCCCCTGAAGGAGGTGGTCCGCGACTTGGTGGTCCTCCTGGACTCGCGACTCATGTTCGAGCAGCAGGTGGAGGCTGTGGCCACAGCTACCTTTGCCCATCTTTGGCTGGTTCACTAGTTGCATTCCTATCTTGACTGGCAGGCCCTGGCAATGGTAACTTATGCTCTCGTCATCTCTCATTTTGGATTACTGTGATGTGTTGTACCCAGTGTTGCCTTTGAAAATTACCCAGAAACTTCAGTTGGTCCAGAATGTGGCAGCCCACCTGCTTATGGGTGCTAGGAGATATGATAGTGTGACACCTCTTTTGCGGTTGCTGCACTGGTTACCTATTTGCTTCTGGGTGCAATTCAAAGTGCTGGTTCTCACCTTTTAAAACCCTTCAGGGCTTAGCACCTGTTTACCTTCACTACTGCCTTTCCCAGCCAGTCCTGTCCCGTCCTGTGAGATCTTCTCAGGTTGCCCTTCTTTCAGTCCCTGATCTTAGAGAGGTCCATAGTACTAGGGCCCATGTAAGGGCTTTCTCTGTTGCTCCCCCGCACTCAGGAATTCTCTCCCCACCAGATTCGATCTGCCTCCTCCCTTTTGACCTTTAGATTCTGATTGAAGACATTTCTTTTCTGCCAGGCGTTTGCCCTTGGTATTTAAAAAATAATAATTCAGATGCTGTTCTTGCTTTGTACACCACCCTGAGTCTGTGGATTGGGCGGCATATTAAATCTTTTAATAAATAAATAATAAATAAAACTTCGAAAAGGATCTAGACCAAAGTTGAGATATGGATTATTGATTCCATACGCATAGAAGCTCCTTATGTGATAGAAATAATGTGATTACATATGGGGTATGTGTGTACGTTTAAAAATGAAAGCTCCCTACTCCTTCAGTGTGGAGTAGGACCTTGCTGTGTACTTGAGATGAAAACTGCAAGCTGCCTAATTCTATATTTCTGAGCTGGAAAATTTAGTGACAGCACTGATCCTATTTAGAGTTCCCAAGTACTCTGGGAACCACCCAACCCTCTCCCTTGTGGTTCAGCTCCTTGGTTTAAAATGAAAAGATTATATGGGGTTGCTTTAAATCATTGATACTTCCCACACCATTCCTTATTACAGTTTACTTCAGGCCACTGCACCTGTTGACAGCTCTTTTTCACAACATTTCATACAAAAAAGATGTCCCTTATGCTAACAAATATGCTAATACAATAGTTTTAGGGACAAAATACAGTATGTAGCATTAGAAATGATTGTAATATTAAGAAATATTAAGCAATAATTTACTATGACAGTGTTGGTATTGGGGAAATGTATTGGGTCTGTTAACAAGCCAATTATTCATGACAGTGAGTTTCTTTGGCTTGGTCTAGAACAGTTGTTCTTGTTCATATGCAGCTGCTTTGAGTTAGGATAGTGTTGTCTAAAACTGAACAGAGAACACTGATTTTTCATGGTGGTACAGAAAAAGTGTTCTCTTAAATGAGATTGTACAGTGGATAAAAATACTTTCGTTTATCTCAGAATATTCCCCACTTCTATTCCTTCTCAGAGCTGGAATTTAAGATGCTTACATTAGGCATGTGCATGAATTGATTTATTCAATTCAATTTGTGCCTGAATTTAATCACCCCTGATGTGAATGTGGCTGAATCTGTCCCCCTGAATCAACCCAGATTCTATTTGGATTCGATTCTATTTGGATGTGGATAGATTCGGACCACTTATAAAGGTCCTAGGGGCACCAATTCTGAGTGGTGGGTAGGATCCCATGGGTGCCACCTACCAACCAGATTTCAAGGCAGTGCCCCAGTGGGGCACTTGGTTGATTTTTAATGATTTTTTAAAAAGGTTTTTAATGATTTTGTATATTTCTGCCATCAGAAATAATGGGGATTTGAAGTCACCCTATTCTAACCCTAACATGGTTCCCCAGCTTTAATTCTTTTTAAAAAAAGCTAAGCTCTAGCCCTTGTAGAAGTGGAGTTATGGAACAAAATGTGTGGTCACTATTTTTCTAGTGTTTGGATTCTATGGTGTATAATAACTTTCCCTCATAATGAATCCGTATGAGGATTAATTGCACACCTTCATTTCTTCTGTTCATTTTTACTGTCATTGGACAATGCCAACTGTCAACTGCCATGTGCCAACAACCCCACCCCCAACCTATAAGACAGTGGGGTACTCAGTTTATTTTTTAGGAATACTTAAGGGCTTAGTTTCTTTGGTGTCTAATAATCTTTCCTCACACTGAATCCCTGTGAGGATTCATTATACGCCTTCATTTCTTCTGTTCATTTTGACTGTAATTGGGCAGTGCCAAATGTCAACCGCCATGTGTCAACTACACCCACCCCACACACCCACTGGGGTGCTCAATTTATTTTTTAGAAATTTTTGAAGTGTTTAGATCCTTTGGTGTCTTCTTTACACACCTTCATTTGTTCTGTTCATTTTGGTCCCACTGCTTTGTGGGTAGGGGTGGGGAATTAGTGGCATCCCATGTGCCTACCCCCTGCAACCCACAAGCCACTGGGTAATCAGTTTATATTTTAGGAATGTTTGTGGGGTTTAGATTCTTTGGTGTGTAATGAATCCTCAGGGATTCATTATGAGGAAAGGTTGTTAGACTTCAGAGTCTAAACTCTTGAAAAAAATTCCTTAAAATCAGGGAGCTGGGTTGAGGCCATGTGATTGCCGGTCCGGCCCCCACTCCTGCAGCACAACACGTCCAGAGCTTGACTTGAGCAGACATGTTGGGGCGAGTGGGCCTTAAGGGCCTGATTAGAGGCAGGAAAGAGGTCACTCTTCTTGGCTTGCTGCAACAGCATTTTGCCAGCCCAGCAATCCCGTGGGTTGACCTTCTCGGGATGGTTGCTTTGGTCTGGTGCTGGGGAGATTCAGAGCACCCATGTGTAGCTAGGACTGGGCTGCAGAAACGTGGCTGTGACATAGTGGTGAGCGATGGTGCTTCAGCTTGGGCGGGTGGGTAGTGGCAGTGCAAGTGCAGGGCTACAAGGCCTTTTGGTGAACTCACATCGCTGTAGCCCCTCCTTTACCTGGCCTAGGAGCCAGTTGTTGGCCGCAAGCTTCGTGAGTTGTTGGCCTCTCCTTCCAGCAAAGCACCAGGTCACCAGCTGCGACTGTGCCAGCAGCCAGGCCTAGGGTCTGCTTGCCTGGTGCCCCCCCCCCGCCATTGTGTCCTTACCCTCTATGGCCATTTTCAGTTCAGTGGGGGTAAGGGGGGGCACTCTTGATTCGTTAACTTGGGGCATTCATTGCTTCCTTGATGTGGGCATCCTTAACTCATGGGGTAAAACGTCACTTATCGGGGCGCATTATCAATTCATTACAACACATCTGATGGGAGTTCACTTTTCCTGTTGGTGCTAAAAGCTTGCCATCAACTAGATGGAATACGTTGTTCTGTCTCTCCTGACCTTCCGCAATTTGCATACCCCCATTGCAGAAAGTGGGTAAATCCACACTTGGCGAGTTATTCGATGATATGCGTGCTCAAAAGTGCTCTCTGAACCATCTTTAAAGGTTCTCACTTGGCGTTTTTGTTTGAGTGGGATTGCACTCCAGGGGGAAGTTCTCATCTTGTTTGAGTAAAAAATTAGTGCTGGGGGGAAAGGGAACTATCTAATTTGGGTGTCCCTCTTTGAGTCCACACAAGACTCCATTACTTATGTTTCCTGTTAACTATTTTAAGCTCGGCAGCAGGTTTCAAAAATGCAATGAAGTTGGTAAACACTGGAGCGTAAGGTACAAAAACCGAACAGATACCACATGTTTCCACAGGAATGTTCATTACACAGTTCTTCCCAGCGGGAGCCAGGCTAGGAACTGTGGGCACTGCTGAGCCAGCAAAGTATGAGCTGTTAGTGGCACACACAAAACAGTCTGCTCTCAGTTTATTAAGTATTACTCCTACAGCTTTTTGTATACTGCTTTTCAATGAAAGCTTCCAGAGAGGTTTACATTGAATGAATGAATGAATGAATGAATGAATTGAGAATGTGTATCACTGTTCCCGAAGGGCTCACGGTCTAAAAGTGAGGGTGGGTCTGTAGCTCAGTGGCAGAACCTCTGCTTTGAATGCAGATGGTCCCAGGCTCAATCCCAGGTTGGCAGCATCTCCACTGAGGGCTGGTAAGAGTCTTGTCTGAAACCTTGGAAAACCACTTTCAGTCAGCTTGAACAATACAGAGCTAGACAGGCTGATGGTTTGACTCACCAAGGCAGCTAACTAGGTCCCTTTAGGGGCAAGGCTGTAGCTCAGAGGTAGAGTATCTGCTTGACATAAGATAGACACCAGTAACGGTCTCTGGAGGGATGCTGTGCAGGGGTTGGATGGGGCCTGTTGCTTCCTCCCACTCAATAAAGAACATCACCACATTGAAAAGGTGCCTCTTGGCCCAGTTAGCAGGGTTCAGTACTTTGTACCAACAACATATGCCTAGCCGGGAGCCACTGTATAATCTGATTTTAGTGACATTACTTACATTGAAGGGATATGCCATGCCTTTTGAGGAAAGCACGAAATTAATTGGGGGAAAGAAATGCACACATACCTTTCCAATCTATTAAAATGGAGAGGAAAGGGAGATTATTAGCCCCTAGTTTGGCTGGGGTTTTGTGGTTATTTAGCAAAGTCCAAGGAAGCTACCAGTCCTGTTACTGAGTTCAGAGTTTAGTTGTGGCAGCTAATTAAGGAACACACATGGAGATCACTTTAGAGTCTAAACTAAATAGATTTATCAGTGAAAGACATTTAAGATAGAGAGCTATCCTATCTATTGGCTACATAATGCATAGGGAGAGAGAGAGAGGTTCCCATCTTCTCTATAGGGGGAAGTAAGAGGACGACTCCCTACAGGAAGTACGTGAGAAGTCAAAGCAGGGGGCATAGGTTAGGGCATGCAGGGATGGGTAAGGAGACCCTCACTGGCCACCTCTACTCTCTATGGTCCTAGGGGTCATTGGGATTGGGGCAGAAGGTTGATGCACTCTAACTTCATTTCAGGGATTCTAAATCCCTACTTGGCCAGGTGCATATCCAACCAACTCTCCCAGTTCACACCTGCAATTGAAGTTGGCTCTCTTGACCTTTGGGACATATGCATAGGCCTTTTATCCAAATACTCTATAGGGTTTAGAGGGGGTTTGTACCCAGGCCATTGATCATATGGTGTCTTGTCTGTTGCTTTGGTTGGCAATTTGTTTTGAGAGTAATTCTCAGTCATCACTGCTTCTTGCCAAGATTTGTTGGCCAAGCTTGCATCATGTAACATGCATCTGGTCATTTCTAATAGAGAGGGTAGGAGGAAGTAGTATCATGGGACTTCCCATGATCCTTTAGGAATGTTTTCATGTCATTTGGACAGGTATTCGCCTAGTTGTGGAGGCTTCTTCCAAATTTGTTTTAACCAGGGCAACATACGCTTTAAATTTTTAGATACTTTGTCTCTCAGAGCACATACATAAGTGAATCTTGAATCATCATAAATATGAGTATATAGTGATTGCCACCCATAGTCTCTTCAACAGACCACAGAAATCAGGTTTAAGTTCCAGAGGATGTCGTGACTCCCTCTTTGTTTGTCCAGGAAAGTGGGGTCTCTCCCCCGCCCCTACCCTTTATTAGGTTTGATCATGATTATATCAGCATCTTTGGTAAGGTAGTAAACTTTGTCTTCAAGTAACTTTGCAACC
This sequence comes from Hemicordylus capensis, assembly GCF_027244095.1. NCBI lineage: Eukaryota > Metazoa > Chordata > Lepidosauria > Squamata > Cordylidae > Hemicordylus > Hemicordylus capensis. Next base: position 345,411,739 of record NC_069657.1, on the reverse strand, counting down.
TTTATTAACTCCATGCCACACAGGGATCATTTCTGTCTATAGCGGGGATTAAGAGGCATCCTGGATGCGATCCTTTCAACCTGCAGCTAGTCATGTCCTATTCCGGGTTGCCACGTGGTAAGGCCTAGTTCCTTGACTGCCTCTGTCTGTGTCTGGTTCATTAAAGACAGCATGCTGTCTGTCCATATCAGGGACTAGGAGCATTCTGGATCAAGGATCCATTCACTCTTTCCATCAGACTGCCTGCAATGCAGCTAATCATGCCTTTTATTCCTGTTTGCCACATTTTTATTTTATTTATTTATTGTTGAATTTCTATACAGCCTTTCATTAAAAACAACCCCAAGGCGGTTTATAAAAGTTAAAAACATACAATAAAAATGACAAAATATTAAGCTAAAAATGTAAAACAAACCTAATTTAAAAACTATAAAATACAAGCATAAAAACTATAAATGAGTAAAAACACATAGAAGCAGCAGTAGACACAGTCATGTAAAAGCCTGGATAAAAAGCCAAGATTTAAGAAGCTTTCTAAAAACTGTGATGGAGTCCGAGGAGCGAATGGCCACTGGGAGAGCATTCCAAAGTCTGGGGGGGGAGGGGCAGCAACAGAATTGTTTGGTGTTCAACTGGTGGCATCCTTGTGGGTGAAGGGTGGTGTATGGTACAGCCCCTCAGGGTTTAGCAGACCGGGCAGGCTGGGAATTCACCGCTTTTAGTTGGTTGCTTGGCTCACCTGCTCAGAGCTGTGCAGCTTGAGGTGGAGGTGACACGGGCTGCCACCTCCTTGACACAGGAAACTGTGCGGCAGGGAATTGGCTACCCAGTGGCTGCTGGTGGCCTGATCCTGGCCCGGTTGCTCTGCCCAAAAAGATGGGGGCTGACAGCTATCACTAGGAGACTGGATGTCCCTCTGAGGGGGTGGAGTCACCCTCACTACAGTTTATGTTTTCCTGTTGCATCTCCTCCAAATTCTGTGGCCCCAGTTATATCCATATACGTGTGTCCTATCTTCTTTGTCCTATCTTCTTACCCCTGCTAACTGGGCAAAGAGGCACATTTTACTGTGGTGATTCTCTGCATTTAGCAGGCGGAGAGTAACTGGCCCTATCTACCCCCAGCACAGTACTTCCAGTGACTGTTGCTGGTGTCTATCTTGTGTTTCTTGTTAGAATGTGAGCCCTTTGGGGACAGGGTTCCATCTTATTTGTTTGTTATTTCTCTTTGTAAACCTCCCTGAGCCATTTTTGGAAGGGCGGTATAGAAATCGAGGAGTTGTTGTTGTTTGTGGGGCGGGGTCTGGGAGCAAATGGCAAATGAAGTTCAATGTTAACAAGTGCAAAGCAATGCACTGGAAAAGGTGTAGGAGGGCAGCCAATATGATCAGAGGCCTAGAACACCTTCCTTGCAAGGCAAGGCTACACCTGGGGCTTTTTAGTTTAGAAGAGGGTTTAGATAGTTTAAGATAGTTTAGATAATTTAGTTTAGATAGAGGTCTATACAATCATGCATGGTGTTGTCTCCCTCTGCCACAAGATGTGGTGACAGCCAACAACTTGGATCGCTTAAGAGGGGTTTCAATAACTTAATGGAGGAGAGGTCTGTCAACAGCTCCGTACCAGCTCTGTCTATCAACTACTGTCTATCAACTACTCTATCAACGGCTACTAGTCTGAGGGTTATAGGAACCTCCAGCCTCAGAGGCAGGATGCCGCTGAATACCAGTTGCAGGGGAGTAACAGCAGGAGAGAGGGCATGATCCTATTTCTGGCCTTTGGGCCAAACTAGACATTATCTTGGCAAAAGTATGGTCCCATGCTGAAGATTCAGATGGAAGATGCAAGGATAAGGAACATTTACATAGGAAGAGGAAAGAACGCTTTACCCTTCCTGCACCTCTTGATTACATTGCAAGTGTTCTTCTGAAGCTGTTTTTCCACTTCCCCTTTTGCTGCCCAGCAAGAACAATTTAAATGCCCAGGCTGGAATAGCATTTGCAATGGAAAATCTAGGATATTGAGGAAGGTTAAGCTGTTTATTTGCATCTGCCAGTTTTCCTTTTAGTATATTGAGGTGGGGAAAAGATCAGGAACTCTGTTGTTGCCTCTTAATATCTAGTTTTGTGTTTAGAAGTTCAGAAATGTGAATATATACTTTTTATAGTTCAAAGTTACCTTAAATTTACAGTTTCTAGAACATGATGCTGAAGGATTTCTGTTTTTGAAGGAATATATCCAGCCTTTTAATCAAGGATACATACAAATATTAAAGATGTGATTTGCTGAAGGTAGATCAAACTCCTATTCTGAATTAATGGGAACTAGCTTAACCTGTGCAGAGCATCTGCACGCTAGTACTTGATTGCTCCCCTGCCACAGTGCCCCTCACCTCGGAAATCTCTCCACTTTCACTTGAGCCACAGTCCTGCTGCTCCTCCTCCTCCATCCGGTTGCTTCCACCCCCCTCTTGTTCACTCCGCCATCCCTTTACTCCATCCCCTCACCCCTCTTGGTCATAGCTGCAGCACTGCTGGTGCCTATTGGCCAAGCTGCAGCCCCCTATCCCCAGAGACCTCCCCACCCTCACCCAAGCCCCGCTCTTGCTCCTTCCCACAGGAGCAACAGCAGCAATAATTGACCAGGCCCTTCCTCGCTGCCGCCATGGCAGCTCATTCCCCTCAGGCCGCTGACAGGCCCGGGCACGTCCCTTGCCTGCCTGCCTCCGCCAATGGCATCAGTAGCCGTAAAGAGCAGCAGTGGTTGACTGGGTCCTTTCTTGCTGCCAATAGGCACCTCCATGGCCGCTTCTTCCCCTCAAGCCGCTGACAGTCTCGGGCCTGTCCCTCACCCTTCCGTCTTTTTTCTTCCTTCCTTTCTTTCTCTATTTCTCTCCTCCACTCAGTCTTCCCCTCTGTTTTTCTTCCCCTCCCTTCTTTTTTCTTCCTTTCTCTCTTTCTCCCTCTCCCTTCCTGAGTTAACAGATCTTGTTTATCTTGTTTCCTTGTCTAATTCACACAGCAGCAGCCTACTTCTCCTGAAGGGCTCTTTCCTCCCTCACGGCCCCTTTCTTCATAGACCCCTGCCCACTATCATTTTATAGATATATAGATGCCTCTCCTCTACAATCAAGAACATCTTCCAACCAGTAACAGTTGCATACTAACTGACCTTAACCATCACAGGCTCCTCCTTCGTTTCTGCATATGGAATCCCCAGTGCCTGATCACCACAGTGCTTCTGCTTGCGAACTCTCATGAGAGCTGCCATGAGTACACCATAGAGAATTATATATATAGATGGTGGAGGGATGAGGAAAGAGGCAGTACATTTGTGGGATGTATTCTGTTAAGTAGTGTCAGTGATGTCAGAAGTGCATTAGTTGAAAGTTGCTGAATATGTGCTTTGGTTTAAAATGGCTATTACATTATTTTATTGAATATATTAGTATTTTTCTATAATATTATGTTGCACAATGTATGAAAATTTATTAGAAATGTATGATTTTAAAAAAGTTTTCATGTGTATCTTTTCAGTATGAAAAAGTACATGGTTTATAGATTGGTTGTAGTGGTTCCTAGATTGTACCATTTCACCCTGTAAATTTGATGGTGGTGGTGGTGACAATTACATTTTTAATGCTTCCTCACAGATGTTGAAAAAGTGGATAAAGACACACACTCTCTCTCTTAAGCACACAATCAAAATTAGTTAACAGGAGGCTCAGAACTGACAAAAGCAAGTACTAAACACAACATTAATTAAATTAGTTAAATCAAAATTAGTTAACCAGGAGGCTCAGAACTGACAAAAGTAAGTACTAAACACAACACAAAATTATTTTATGGAATGTGTTGTTCCAAGATCTGGTAATGGCTGGTGGTTTACATCACTTCAAACCAGTAGAGGCTGGTAATTCCTGGGACTAGGTCTGTGTGGGGGGGGCATGCTAGGCAGGGCAAGTGATGGTTGGAGCCACAGGTATTTGAGAGTTGGAGCCAATTGTGGGCAGCTGTGGAGGTGGAGCCAGGACTAGATGGGTGCTTTAGCAATAACTGTCAAAGTGTCGATTTGTAGATAATGCGTGGGATCAAAACACACACACACCCTCAATTGCTCATCACACCTGAATTGCTCATCAGTAGAGATACAGAGAAATATGGAAAACATCAGTTGCTTTATAGTGCTAAACATCAGTCTACTACAGTATAAAGCAAACATCAGTCTACTACAGTAGTGTGTAGATTTGTATCTAACACAGCAGGATCAAACAAAAGCACCCTGACCACACACACACACACACGGAACTGTACAAGCCACAAGTAAAGCACAGGCCAGCTACATACAAAAGGCGGCTTCTGTGGAGGGTAAATGCATTCTGAAGTCTCCAGGGCAGCTCTGTCTGCCTGATTATTTCAAAAATGAATACTAATACTAATAATAAACCAGAAAGAACTCTGAACCAGAATGGTACCATGGTTAGAGTGCTGGACTAGACTGGGGAAATCCAACTTTAAATCCCCATTCAGCCATGAAACTTACTTGGTGACTCTGGGACAGTCCCTTCTCTCTCAGCATAACTTTCCTCATAGGGTTGTTGGGAGGATAAATGTAACCATGTGCAGCACTCTGGGTTTCTTGGAGGAAGCATGTAAAAGCAAATAAGCCTATATAAGCCACAGGTAAAGTAGAGACCAATCACAAAAGTTGAGAACAAATGCATTCTGAAGTTAGAAGGGCAGCTCTGCCTGCCTATTTCAAAAATATTTACAGTACATAAATAATACCTCTCAGTTTATGTGAACCCGCTTATGTTTAACAGCTTTCTTCCAACTCTCATCTTATCATGTGATAAATTTGTTTTTATCTGGACCAGGGCTGCACAACTTCAGCAATCCTGTTGTTGTTGGACTACAACTCCCATCATCCCTTACTATTGGCCACTGTGGCTGGAGAGGATGAGAGTTGTAGTTCAACAGCTTTTTGGAGGACCAAAGTTGTGCAGCCCTGATCTAGAATTTGTTTCAGTCAAAGTTGTGTCCATGAGCCTCGGTTATTTTGTTAGAAAACATTCTTAATTTTTAGCTTTTGTCAATCTTGCTGACAATTTTTCAAAGCATTTTATCTAAGGGTCAATTCAGGGGCAAAGGGAATTTGCTAGCAGCTGTGGGATGAGCTCTTCCAGTGGCCCCCCACCCTTCTGCTAATGTGTGCGTGCATGAGTGCATGCCAACCACACCCTCTGTGTATGATGTCATTCACAAGGGGAGTGGCCACCTGCAGCAAGATGGGTAAGATGCTTGTCGGCTGTTGCACTTAACGCCTTGTTCTTGTACTGTTGGGGACTGAACTCCAGTGGTGTGCAAAAAACGTGCCAAGTGCAGCACACTCGAAGCAGGGAGGGATGAGTGCCAGCGGCCCCCAAAGGTGTAGAGGAAAGCTCTGGTGGCCCCCAGAAGTGCTTCCCTGCTCAATGGTGGCCACGTGCCTAGAACAGTTGATTCTAATATTGGTAATAGTGAAATTTGGATATGTGTGTTTTCTCTCTCTTATTCTGCTAGAAAAATGAATGGCACTAAAAACAATTGAGCTGCACCTCTTACTAGAGCAGTGACAACTTGTTTTTCACACCATCCTAACAAGGAAATTCGCAATGAATTTAACAACCCAATGTGATATGCATTCTAAAATCCCCCTCTTGAATACAGTTTTGGAAATTTAGGCATGGTGAAGAAGATAAGTAAGAGGGCTATAACACATATAATCAACTACACACCCTGTTAAATCTTTATTCAGTGGCTCATATGTTCTGCAACGTTAGGAAGGCAGAGCAAGAGCTGGGCTCTCACAGCGAGGCTGCTATGGAGGTCAGCCAAAGGCTTTTTTTTTTACAACCAACCACATGTGGAGGGGAGCACTGTTCCATCTAACAGGGATTCCCCGATGTTGTTCACTAAAAACTCCCAGCATCCCCAGCTGCAGTGCCTTTGGCTGGGTGTTATGGGAGTGGTAGTCAACAACATCTGGGAATCCCTATTAGAGGAAACACTGAGGGGGAGTCATTTTCACTGCTCTTCTCTCCCTCCAAAAGTATGTTTTGGTTTTCAGAAATTTGTCCCTGAAGGCTGCACAGATTGAGGTCATATCTGAAAGGGATAATGAGTGGTAATAAGTGTGGCCATCTGCTCCACCAGTGTTTAGGGCCGGGGAAGCTAAGAGAGAGGACCACCAGCTAATTAAAAAGAAATAGTTGTAACAGACTGGTTGGTTGAATGAATGTGTTTTGAATATTACTAAAATAGCAATATAGGTGCATTTGAACACAGGCCTGTGTTGTCTCTGGGTTTTGAATTTTATGGTAGATTTAGTATCTAGTTTGTAAAACCCTTGTTCAAATAACTATGGGATTCCTCAGTTGAAGCATTAATTTCTGTGCACAGATTATGATCTCACTTGACAACATCCAAACTAAGTTAGTCATTATTAAGTCCCACTGAAATTAATGGGATTTATGTTCATTATGACTTACTAGTTACTGATTTTGGTGGTGCTTAGTCAGGCAGCAGCGATATAAGAAGATACTGAAAGGCATTATTTCATACTGCGCTGGAGGAGGCAATGGTAAACTCACCCTGTATTCTACCAAAGACAGCCACAGGGCTCTGTGGTTGCCAGGAGTCAACAGTGACTCGATGACACACTTTACCTTTACTTTAGTCATGAGCAACTAGTCTGGATGTTGTCCACTCTGTGAGGGAGGCAGGCAGGTGAAATGACAAAGCAAGCTCTTTGAGTATAAGACAATAAAATGTAATTTGTGTGCTACATACCTTGTACCAATTACTTTTAGAAACTCCTAATGCACCACATTAAGTCATTTGTGATCCATCGGTAGTAACTGGCAATAATTATGAACATAAATATCCTGGTGCCAATTTATTCCCGGATTTAAGAAACAAGCTGTAAAAATAAACCTGGCAAATAGCCAATGTCATCTTGCCAGTTTTTCTGAAACTTATCACTCCAGTGGGTGTTTGGTTAATCAAATATAAATGTAACTAAGCTCTTCAACTTCAGCAGTTTTGTCCTTAAATAATTTTTTCTTGCACTTAGATGCACTAATAAAATATAATCTCATGTCAGTAATAAAACTTTTGAAATGTGTTTTAATCTGTAAAGCATTACTATCTGTTCCATTAGATACCAACTTAGCTATGCTGAATTGCTTGAGAAAGCAAGTAAAAGGTTTGTAAACAAACAAAATAAAGGTTGATTTTTCTGTCACACACTGACCTATTTTTTTTATTCCAGTTGAGCTCTCAACAATCTATCCCATATTACCTCAAGTGCAATTTCAAGAGTAGTTAATAAACCTCTCTAGAAAGCTAGTTGGCATGCAGAATAGCCTCATTGCATATAAATGTAGATAAATGGCTTCGGAAGTTTAAGCTTGGTAATCTGTTATAAACAATTTTCTTAAAAGCACCTACCCAAATGCTGAATCTTGAGATGCTATACTTACCAAGAAGGGCCAATTTGTGTAGTAAGATGAGACTGTGCAACCAGCACTTACATGATCAGAAGTAAATTGGCCAGCATTTTATTAGCTGCTTAGCAGTATGGATAATAGTTAAGGAATTGATACCTACCCCTGTGTGGGATTCCTGGTATTTAGAAAGTGGGCTAGGTTTGACTTTTCCCAAAAGTGAAAGATGGTACCACTGAAGGGATATTGGAGGCATAGATTATATAGTGCCAACTAGATAATCTTAAATAACTTGAATGTAAATGTATTAAAAGTGCCTGCAACTGGTTGCCGACTTATTTGCAATGAACTCTTAATAAATTCATTGTTTAAGTCTAGATGCCTTTTCTAAGTTAATTGCTGTACCTAGAATTCCTAGCAGTCAAAATTAAGCTAATGTGTTGAAGTGGTGCATTACTTAATTTTGCTGAATTCTAGTGTGTTTTGTTTTATCCTGTTTAATGATTTTAATCTATTGTTTTCATCTCATATTAACCTGCTCTGAACCCTTGGGGCCAAGTGGGAGAAAATCAACAAAAATAACTTGTGAAATGTAGCAGGGAATGTAACAATTTTGTCTGTTGTGGGGTAGTTGCTGTTGGCACAAATATTGAATACCTCCTGAAATCATTAGGGTGGTGGTGGGATAAATGTTTTAGTTGGGAATATAGAACCGTTAGCCATCTGGGAAAGGCTACATGGAATGGTTCCATGGACCTTTCTGTTAACAGCATCACTAATGCAAATACAGCCATAATATAAAAATGACTTTTAAAGATGTCAGTTCATAAAGCCATGATTATTGCATGCTGGGATGGAAGCAAGTGATTCCCAGAGATCTGTGGCTGACATCTGTGGGAGACAAAATCTGGATCCTATATGCCAAATGGACCTTGGTCCACCAAGGCATTATTTGTATTTTAACAGCCCACTGGGACTGGTCCTATTCAAACCATGTGAATATTAGTGGTAGCTAGCTGTATAGAATTCATTTGATTTGGACTATGTCCAAAGGTAACAAGATACTATATAAGGCACTCTGTTAAAGATTATTGAAGTACAACTGGTGGAAGCTGCATCATTTTTAAAAAGAAGTCCACATGTAGCTCTACATATACCCATTGTGCCATCATCTTTTTTCTCTTGTCAGGATCATACATGATAGTGGACTCTTCACACCATGGCCATGGAGAAAAGGCACGACTTCAGCTTCCTACAATGAAAGAGAACGACACACATTGCATCGATTTTAGCTATCTTTTGTACAGCAAGAAAGGAGCAAGCCCTGGAACTCTGAACATATTGGTTAGGGTCAATAAGGGACCTCTGGCTAATCCCATCTGGAATGTTACAGGCTCCACTGGCAAAGACTGGCTACGAGCAGAACTGGCTGTCAGCACCTTTTGGCCAAATGAATATCAGGTACGCCTGGAATATCTTGTTAAAATTACAGTTATGCTTGCTTTCTACTGTTGGTATTAATTGCTGTTTCATTTCCTGGTCATGAATTGCTAAAGATCTGCTGGAGAATAGTCATAGTGAGAATTCTCAGCTGTCAGAGTTTGTAGAACAATATATCCAGATGCATTTCATTTCTCTACCAATTTAGGGCCTAGAGCAGGGCTGCTCAACTTCAGCCCTCCTGCAGATGTTGGCCTACAATTCCCAATTCCCTAATCCCTGGCTATTGGCAACTGTAGCTGGGAATTATGGGGGTTGTAGTCCAAAAACAGCTGGGGGCCCCAGGATGAGTGGGCCAGGCCTAGAAGAAGAAAGGAGGAAGGTGGCGTTTGGCAATGAAATTTATCAAAGACCCTAATCTGGGAGCTTGCTTTAGGAAGGGAAGGGAAGATGCACCTGGGTTGTTTTACTTTTCCTCTGCTAACTGAGCAAATAAGCACCTTTTAAAAGAGCTGATTCTCTTTATTTAGCCATGGGGAGTTCAACTGGCCCTATATATCTCCAGCACAGCATCCCTCCAATGGCTGTTGCTAGTGTCTGTCATGTTTATTTTTTAGACTGTGAGCCCTTTGGGAACAGGGAGCCATTTTATTTATTTGTTTATATCTATATAAACCACGTTGGGAATTGTTTTTTTAAAAGCGGTATATAAATATTCTTTGTCGTCATCATACTACAACTGTGTGGGTTTGTGGCTTGTGGGTGTGTTTTGGAAGGTAACAGGGCATTGCATACTCTGTGTTAAAGTAACCATTCAGTGCACAGATAACATAAATTCTATGTCAAGAAAAGCTGAAGGCTAAACTATGTTTCTGCATGAATAGCCATGGAGAGGGAGCTATATAGAGCAGAGAAGTGGGGGTGGGGAGATACCATCTCTGTATCTGCTGTATTTTCTTCCTCGTGGCTTTTTTTCTTATGGGTTCAAGCACTCGTGATCCTTCATCTTTGATTCATACTCTGTAAGCCTGCTGGGAAGTTTTCTCTTGTGTGGTTTCAATTAGTATTTAGAGTGTTCTTGTTACCAATAATTGAAGTAGCTGGAGTCTGATTGTGGACAGGAGGCAATGTAGTAACTGGAATGATTGTGAAGGTGTTTTCAAGTAGACACGCATCAGTGTTGAAGGTCTTTTTTTTCACCAAACTGTTTTCCTAATGGACTTTAAAAAAATATTTCATGTGCAAGAAATCTCCTTCCTCAATCCCCTGTCATTTGATGTTTTGTTTAAGAACACACCAAGGCTAAAGCTAATACTAAAAGAAAATTAAATGCATTATCTTATTTTCTTCATTTCAAATGAGAAGAGGTCAGAAGTTTGTGTTTACACAAGCTTTCTATTATAGTAAGATGTACCTACTTCTAAATACCACCTAATAGTGTGTAGTTGGAAGCCATATAATTTTGTACAATTTCAGGAGGGGAGAGAGAGCCTGCCAGTGTAGTAGATTGTTTCTTCTTCTTCTTTGAACAGTGTTCCTTTTTTTGTTTCATTTTTGTCAGAGCTTCCTTTAAGAGCATGAGGTCAACACAGCTGTTTAAAAAGTACTGATTTTTTTGTTTCTTTACAATGCTAGTTTTAAGGTTGCGTTACACTACAGAGCATGGTATGAATGTCTCCTTTGTTCAGCAGCAATTTTCTGTGACAATGCTCCAGTTCACTAACTCTGCTGGTTGCATGTTTGCCTGCAGAGAGTTTAGCAAACACTAGAGGAATGCCACACACATTAAAGACAGGGCTGACAGCTATAAATTTAATGTAGAAGCTGTGTTACAAAATGATACCACAGGCATATTCATACACACATTCATACATGCATTCCCACAAATTAGAACCCAAGAAGGTAGTATAGTTGCATAGGTGAACCAGACATATATACTCCTACAATATTTCATGTATATAGGGTGGCAGAATGTGCCCACCACAAACGTAATGCAGTTATTTCCATCCCCCATTTCACCCTAAAAAATGATTAACTTGAATAATAGAATATTTAACTTGCAGCTAGTCAGTGGCTGCCAGGAAAGGGAGAGGAAAACATTTTTTTGCTTGAAAATAATTGCTTTGAAATTGGCACATATGTGAATACCTTGTAATTATCTGGCAGTGTTTGCTTTTATCAGCGTCACTTAATAGACATTGATCCTGCTGGGAAAGATTGAAGTAAGTTCTGGGAATTTGCTGCCCTGCTTGATTGTAGCAGAGCTTGGAACGTCTGTCTTGGCAACAAATGACCTGGGCAATGAGATGGCAGCCTGTGGGAAGTTGAGGGAAGAGCAGTCAAGCTTGATTTCAGCTTTTGTTGAGTTTGTTGGTACACAGATTCTCAGCTTTAACATCTCATGTTCAAAGGATATGGGTTTCATGTAGTGAGATGTGTGCCAGTTTATGCTCAGCTGGGGATGAGACTGAAATAATGTGGTTATGAAGGGTTGCAAGCCCCTCCCTGCTATCACATCCGCCTTACTTGCACATTGTGTTCAACACAGATTATATGCTCAGTGTGAAAAACAAAAATAGTTTTTCATACATTATGTTCAACACCTGTATAGCAGTGCACTTCCTTTGTGTACCCCACATGTGAGGGGTCCTGCACTCAGGGTCATTTTTGAAATGTACAGTCAAATGTATAGTCATGTACAGTGGTCCCTCGACTTACGAACTACTCGACATAAGTATTTTTCGAGTTACAAACGGCAGTTTTAGATCCGGTTTTAGATGCGGTTTTTTCGACTTACAAATTTTTAGATGGGGTTTCCTCGACTTACGAATTTTACATGCGGTTTCCTTGACTTGCCTGCCTGTTTACTGCCTGTTTATTCTTGAAAAGAAATGTTCCTGTGCAGTTTGCAAGCCTTACTGGGGGTCTGGGTCTTTTTTCTAGGCTCCGGAACGCATTAATCCGTTCCCAATGCATTCCTATGGGAAACCGCTTTTCGACTTACGAACTTTTCGACTTACAAATGTGCATTCGGAACGGATTAATTTCGTAAGTAGAGGGACCACTGTATAGTCATTTATGCAAAAAACAAAACAAAACGTGTATGTTTGCAGACACCTGAACACTTTTATAACATAATGTTTGAGTTGGCTATAGTGTCTCGTATAAGTTTAGACCTGTGTATGACTGCTTGATTCTTTGGAAGCCTTGTTTCTATTATTTTTGTCCCTCTTTCTTTTAAGGGGAAAAAACTGAACTTGTTCTGTTCTTAACTATTATGATTTGGAGCTGAAAAACCATGAGTGAAAGGAGAAAATGTATCACTGCTGTCTCCTGAACTTTTGTGCTAGTGGAAGTTGTCTTGAAGTGCAGTGCCACAATGCATTACAATATGAGAAACATGGTGAATAAGGAAAATACAGGATCTAGCACATACATTCTAGTGGGCCACAAAACATTAAAAATTGCCACATATTCCCACTTAGAAATGAAGTAAGCACTCCCATGGGAAGGGACAGGGAGTGTGCACTTCCATGGTAGAAGGAGGTATAATGGACCTTGGCTTCAGTTGAGGTTTCGCATGACACCTGAAACTGCCCAACCTCTACCATTTGCAGTTTTTGAACCAGTTATCAAAGGCAGCCCCACATACAGCATGTAGAATACTTCAGCTTTGAGGTTATGTTTGTGAGACTGATAATTATTAGGTCAGAATCATCTTCTGTGGTGATCACATTGGTGGTATTTGGGGCTCTAAACATTTAGGCAATGTCACTGTAATAGTCCACAGTTGATCACAAATCATGGAAGTACAGGCCTTTTGGTAAGTGTTCCTTTCTTTCTCCAACAGATTTCTGAAACACTCTGTGTTCAGTTTTTAGTAAGCTGCTGTTTTGTGGTTTTTAGTGGTGGCTGGCTTTTATTTTACTGCCTCATTGTTTTTTGCTGCTACTTGTTTTGTAATTAACTGTTTTGGATACTTTTTTTCACTGTTAATTTTTATTACAGTGATTGTATGTAGCTTTGCATACCTGGTTAGAAAAGGGACCCTTAAATAGTTTAAATAAATACAATATCAACATAGATCCTAATTATTCCTATTATTGTAGGAAACAAAAATGTAAATGAATTTTCTTTGTTATGGTAAAAATGGCAGCTGAAGGTGAAGGATGGGAGGTAAAGGTTTCCGGTATATTTTAGAACAGTATTTCCTATATTTGTAATTTCATATTACAAATATATGGGCACAGTATATTTTTTAGACTTAAAACTGGAGGTACACTTTACTCCTCCACTGAGAGCAGATATATTTCCCAAGGGCCATATACAATACTGGTTCAATGCTATGTAGTTTAAAAGGAAGGGAAGAAAGACTAACTGCCTACTCTCTTTTCTGTGGTCACTAGTTTACTGCTTCTGCTGCAGCCATACTGAGCAGAAAGTGCAGCTTTTAAAGGCAGAGGAGATTTGGGGGATTGGGCGAAGCAGTTAAATTGCCTGGAAAAATAAATAGATATTTTTCAAATACTTGGGCTTATTTTCCAGTCAATACTATACAATGCAGTCCAGTGCAAGCTTGGAGGCAAGTCACGCATTACTGGCTTGCATATCGTGCTGAGAAACATCTGTGTTTCGAGAGCCAGCCATGCTGATGCTGGGCTTTACAAAGCATGTCTGTGTAGCTGCAACACAAGCTATCTCCATCCTACCGAGCATTGCACAAGCACAACCGCATTGCATGGACATGCTTGGTCCATGCTTGGACACGCCCTGCAGCTCTTGAAATGTGGATGTTTCTCTCTGCAGTATGTGGGCTACTGTTTCCAGTCCTGCTACTATCTGAAGTTCTTTTTAACTGGAGAAAACCCAGGGAATGAATCTGGAATGTTGTGCATGCACAACGCATACTCTTTAACTGAACATTAGGTCCTCCTCCATTCTTTTATAAATGAACCAAATCTCAGAAAAAAACTGAAATTTAATGTACTTGGAAAGAAGTCTGTTTAAACAAAGTAGGACTGACTTCTTGGTAAATATGCTTTAAAAGCCAGCTGCTGGTTACTTCTTTGTACCTTTTTGAATTCTGTGAACTTCTTGAGAAATGTTACTCAGAACTGTACATTGTATCCTAAATACTGTAGCATCACATCACAGATCTATTTGTGGCATTTATAAGATACTCATTACTATATCTTTCCTTTTTAGTAGCCGTGGCAAATACTGGTGGACACATAGTAGTCATGTAAAGTGTGAATTGGCCATGGGAAAGAAACACAGGTGTGATGGTGTCACATAATAACAGGCTGAACTGTCCCCGATTTAACTTCTGCTGTGGACTTACTAGACAGCCTTTGGCAAGCTTAAGCCTCTCAACTCTATCTGCCAATCTGCAGAATGGGGTTAAAATGCTCATCTACTTTACTGAGTTGTAAAGAATTTAAAAAGACAGAATTTATGTACCACCTTGAACACTTTCAAGTGCTTCACATATTTTTATCTATGGGTCAATTCCATTGAGAAATTATCTGCTGAAATTTCCATTCTATATTTCCCTAGTCTGTATATTTAAATATAGTGCTTTGAGGCTGGAAATGAAGAGACCTCTATTTTGGGGTATATGTTTTAAAAAACACCCCCCCAAAAAACCCTGCTTAATAACCACTTAGTTGCTTTGAAGGATTTGCATAATAATTATAAAGCAGTTTTGATTTCAAAATGCAATGCCAGTGGTGTGTTTTTCCAAGCTGCTTGTCAATCATATGGTCTCGCTGGCCCCTTAAAAAAACACCACCACCATCTACAACATATTCACTCCATGCTGTTTTGTAGTCATGCCTTCACATTGTAAATGAGGTAGCTCTGAACAGAGGTGACTCCATTCATAAGGTCACCATGAACTTGTTACACAAGGGATTTTTTCTGTTTCTAAGGATCATCATAAATAAAAAGGCCTGACAGGTTTCGCATTCTGATGCAAGTGGTAAGAGAATAGAGATAACCTAGTATTTGTAATGAAAGGATGTGGCAAATTGCTGATAAGACTATCATAGTTAGTGACAAATTGATTTGTATAAAATTCCTTCATGTGGAGAGATGCTCATTGCCACTCCCTGTGCCACCGCCAGCAACTGACACTTTTTAGTTATGACTTTCTGTAAATAAGAACAGTGCTCTGCAGTGACAGGCATGTTACTTTTTCTATTTTCTCTTAAAACACTGAAAATATTTGAGTGTCACTCATTTTTGTGGCTCAGACATTTTTGCAGGAAAAATATTGTAAAGTTAGCTTCCGTTGCTCAGAGGAGGGAAGTTAAATCTCTCAACCACCACCAAGGGCCCAATCAATTTTTAAAAACTTTTACTCTTTCAAAAAAATTGCTGGAGATCCAACCATATACCATGCAGGGGCCTACATTCAAAGAACCTGGGCTACCAATGAAAAAGGCTGCTGAAGCCCCGTACCTTGGGCTCCGGAGGAGCCCATAGCGAACTCTCCCCTCCCATGCCTGGGCTGCTGAGAGCCCGGGCGAAATTTCTGTTTGTTATTTCAGGCAGCGCTGGCTGCCCGATAGGATGTTTTCCCCTTTCTCTTCCTCCAGAGAGGGAAAGAAAGGGGAAAATGTCCTATCAGGTAGCCGGTGCTGCCTAAAATAACAAACTGAGAGCTCACCTGGCTCTCAGCAGCCTGGGACGTCACACACAAAGGGGTTAATAATCATTCTGGATCCCACTTCTAAGTACTCATAATAGATCCTTTATATTGAAAGTACCTACCCCTTAATTTTCTTGTGTTAATGTCTCCTAGCCAAGAATTGGCAAGATTTAGGAATTGAATGAGTTCTCATCAATTAGGATTCTGTGTTTAATTTATTCCTCATAGTGCCAGGTGTGATAATGGTAGAAGGCAAAAATACTAATTAGGATATGCAGTGAGCTGTAAATGTGTTGTGTGCATTCTTCTGTATAAAATGTATATCATGGGTGAAGTTTAGTTATAACTTCTGATGCTTATTTATTTTATTTCCTACATTTTTTATACTGCCTCATACATAAAGGTCCCTGGGTGGTTCACATTTTAAAAACCATTAAGATACAATTTAAAGAATTTGAAAATACAAATCAAAACACTAAAACCTGAAGCTTTAAAACTATAAACTAAAAGCCTGGCTAATCAAGTATGTTTTTAGGTCGTTATTAAAAACATTCAGAGAAGGGGAAACTCTAATTTCATTAGGAAGTGTGTTCCAGAGTCCCAGGGCAACTCTAGAAGAGGCCTGGTTTTTCTTATTAGACTAATTTTGTTTCTATCTGTACTCTTGGATAAACTGACCAAATTTGATATATTTTTGGCTGTACATAAATATATTGAAAGCTGTTATGTTGAAAGCTGATTTTGCATATAGATGCAAGTAAGAGAGAGAGCCTTTGTTAACAGTTTTCTATCCTAGAAATGAAATTTTCTGGTGAGCCTGGGTGAAAAATTGGAATGGTGTACATCTGAAAGGTGTCGAGGTGGTCGAGGGGGAAGTTAATCAAAGATTAGATTCTTATTAGCAGATTGGATTACATAGAAATATCACCCGGAAACATTTTACTGCTGTGTGTGTGTTCTAAGGAAAATGTGAAACTCATTTTGTGAATTCAAGGGGACTTTAGATTCCCCCCTGCCCCCCCCCCCAAATTTAACATGTCATATGGGAACCCACTTTCCAAACTGAAAGGAATTTCTGGAAACAGTATTTGATATGATATAGGTGGGGGGAGGATCATCTGTTCAAAGAAAGAATCCCCTGGAGTGTTGTGTTACTGAAGCAGCTCTTTAGACTTACTGCCACTTCGTGGCATATCAGAAACACAGATGAGGTATAAAGTAGGTAAACATAAACTGTAAAAAAAAAAAGGTGAGCAGACTAGCCCTGACTATGAAATGAGGTAATAAATGAGTCAATGAAAAATTAGCCATGAGCCAAAAAACCATATGAAAATAAAGGCAAGACATAATTGAGTCAAAATCAATGAAACGATTGATATTTTGTTTGCGGAATAATAATAATTTGTGATCCTTAATTACATCTAATTTTTTATTTATATGATTAGATACAAAGATATATCTTTATATTTTCATGTCCTTTAATGTGGCCGCTAAAGTACAGAATTGTTTGAAATTTTTGTGTCATTGAACCTGCTCTGATGATACTTTCTGACCAGTTGCATGAGGCATATGCACACATGTGTATATCTTCCATACCAAAGCAAGGTGACTTAGATTGCGCAAACCATCGCATAATATCCTTAATTTCACATGCTAGCAAAATAATGCTCAGGATCATCCAACGCAGATCTACGTGGAAAGGGAAATGCCGGATGTTCAAGCTGGTTTCAGAAAAGGCCGAGGAACAAGAGACATCATTGCTGATGCATGCTGGATAATTGAGAAAGCCAAAGAATACCAGAAAGGAGTCAAAATTAAAAAAAAATGTAAAAGAAAAATTACTACAGAAAAGCCTTTGATTGTGTCAACCATGTCAAGTTGTGGAATATCCTTAGGAAAATGGGCGTGTCAGAACATCTCATTGTTCTCATGAGAAACCTGTACACAGGACAGGAAGCCACAGTCCAGACGGAACATGGTGAAACAGACTAGTCCAAATTGGCAAAGGTGTAAGACAACGCTGTATACTTTCTTCTTATTTATTCAGTTTATATGCTGAACGTATACCGAGAGAAGGTAGACTGGAAGATGAGTGTGATTTCAAAGTTGGAGGAAGAAACGTTAATAACCTGCACTACGCTGATGACACCACTCTGATAGCTGAGAATACAGATGATCTGCAAGTTCTAGTAATGAACGTCAAGGAGCACAGTGAAAAAATGGCACTACAACTAATGACAATGGGCACAGCTACCAGCCTCAGAAATGATAATGAAGACATTGAAGTGGTGGATAGCTTCTGCCTTTTAGGATCGACCATCAACAGGAAAGGCAAGAAATATGCCACAGACCAGTGCTTGGTAGGGTTGCAATGAAGGCCTTGGAAAGGCTATTTAGATGCCATGAGGTGTCTATTAGAATTGGCACTTGGCAGGCCTGCAACGAAGACCTTGGAAATGAAGACCTTGATGTCTATTAGAATCTAACAATGATTAGAATAGTTTGGACAATGGTTTTTCCTGTGACACTCTATGGATGTGAAAGCTGGACTTTGAAGAAGCAAGATAGAAAAACTATTGACACTTTTGAACTTTGATCCTGGAAAAGACTTTTGAGGTTACCATGGACAGTCAGAAAAACAAACAAATGGATCATAGAACAAATCAATCCAGAATTCTCACTCGAGGCACATATGAACAGGCTCAAACTATCATACTTTGGACACATTATGCAAAGATCTAGCTCCCTTGAGAAGTCCATAATGCTGGGAAAAGTTGAAGGAAAATGAAGACGGGGGAAACCAGCAGCAAGCTGGATGGACTCGATTACGACAGCAATGAATGCACCACTGAGAGAGCTTAAAGGCCAAGTTGAAGACAGCTTATCCTGGAAAGAATCTATCTATGTGGTCACTGAGAGTCGTCACTGGCACTCAATCAATCAGTCAATCAATCCATCAATCTCCTAATAGCATACTGCAAAATGGAGATAGAGATAAATACTACTTTTAAGCCTATTTCATATGCAGCTATACTGACTACAGCTTATGGAAGTTGATTAGTCTGAGTTTTAATTTTGAATACTCTGCATGATTGGAATGCTATCTCCATGTAGATAATTTTCTTCATTTGGAACTGCATGCAATGCTGGAACAAAACTGTGACACATACAGTTAGCCTGATGGTTGTACCTCGTTGAGAGTAGGAGTATTTTAAAAAAACAAATAGCAGAAAACTTTAAATGGTATAATTATATTGAATGATAGCAAAAACTATTTGCTTTGCGATTGAGGGTGTCCAAAGAAGACTCCTAAGCTTGTATGCTTGATGTACTTATGTCTATTCTCTGATTTTTATCAGTTAAATAATATAGTTATGCAACTGTGACATTAAAACACAAAGCTAGGATGCTAAAATTACCTTTTATTTGCAGAATTCACTGGATGATTTACAATTACATGGCCTTGCTTTTTAAGGTTTCATGTATGAGAATCAAAAGCAATTTAAGTTGCGTTTACATTAAACATGAAATGGTTTGTCATAATTTTGAATTTATTTTGGCTAGTATCCTTGTAAAGGGATGTTAGGATGAAAGAGCTATCTTTCTTCCAGAAGAGCAAGCCATGAAAACAATACAGGTGGATTCCGTTCCTGCCAATTTCCTCAGGTAGCAAAACCGCGGACAACTGGGCATTCACTCTGTGGTGTTTGTGGGGTTACGTTCCTGAAAGGCAAAAAAGGTGTGAAAATGACTAAAAATGGTGGAAATCAGTGTGGTGGGGAGGAGCCTACTGTGCTCTGCGGGTCCTCAGATGTCAAGCAATGCCCCCCAAATGCTGATTTTTGCAGTTTTTTCAATCAAAAATAATGGAAACAATTTTTTCCACACAAATCAGCCACAAAATGCCTTCTTTCTTCAAAATGGTGGCCAGAAATGATCTTGGAGGCCATTTCTGGCCACCCCAAAATCATGAATACCCACCCCCCATTGCCCAACTGCGGATACATGAAACATGATTGTTGGGACTCCATGTCCTGAAGTCCACCTGTATTTTCATTGCTTGAAATTACAACTAAAATGATATCTAATTCAGTTGATTAGCCAAGATTAGAAGCAGAAAACATTGATTGAATTAAATGCAACTATTTTTGTCGTATATGCTCATTCACAATGGATTGGAAAATAAAAAATAAAAAAATAAAAGCAACACCCCAACTGCAAAACTAAGTAGAGCCTACCAGCTGAAACTGAACTTTTGACCAAAACCGTGGACTAGTGAAACTGGAGGAATGTCAAACATGCAAGAGTTCCTGCATGTGACTGGCAAGTCTGACCCACTTAGAGTTCAGGCAAATAATGTGAGAGCACGTGGTGGTGGTGGTAGTGGCAAAATGTATGGGATGAGGTATCCCAGATAACCTCACTCAAGTTTGTCATCTAGAATTTTAATTGAAAAGCAGCACTTTGACTTTGGGCCTGAAACAACTGGTAACCATTACAAACATTCCCCCTTGCCCCGCCAGCCTCTTAGATCACTGCCACAGCCTGTCTCCGGCTAATTTTCAGGCCTGTTTGGGTCTACAATGATCAGTGCAGTGGCCATTTTGGAGGTCGCCGCACATGCTCAAAAGGCCTCTGCGAGGCCTGGCAAGGCATAGGACCTCACAGGGACCATTTGAGCATGTGCGGCGGCCATTTTTTTAAATTAAAAAAAAGGCTGCTGAAAACAAAAATGGCCACCGCACATGCTCAAATGGCCTCTGCAAGACCTAAGTCTAGTTTTTTCCCTGATCTAGGGAGTCAGAAGAATGCAAAGTTGTCGGCAAGGGACCCGAGCATTTAAAAAACAGATATAAATGGCACAAAAGTAAGTGGACAAAACATCCCCAATGTTGGTTTAATACCTTGTAATCTGGCAAAACTGAAAGGTGGCAGGGAGAGGCAAGGAATAAAATAGAAATATTCACTCGCGTGCTGTTTAATTCTCTACACAGCGCTCTATCTTTATTTGCGTATTTGTCAAGCAATCTGATTATAAGGTTTGTGGAATTTCAAACTTGGAAAGTGCCTGCCTTTAACTTGTGTGGTGCTTAAAAAAAACACACACACTAAACTGAAGATCACACAGTTTTGCTGTTTTGTGGCTAGTTGCAACTTCCACCTTCTTCCTGATCAGGCTGCTGGATCCAAGCCGATTGTAAGCTGCTGGATAATTTCAGATTGTTTGGGGCCCCTAGGATTTCCCATTGCAGCCATCTCCCTTTAAGGCAAAAGCTGTTTGGACAGAAAAAAAAACCCATCCCTGAATTTCTTGGAGGCAGCAACCTGTAGTGAGGTGTGCTGAGGTGACAGAGCATTTGCTAAAGAGAGATTTCACTTCTTAGCTCTATGGAGGCATGTCCAGCACATGGATGTGTTGCATTTCCTTGGGAAGGCGACTGGCACATATGTGCCACATGTGTGGTTGTATGTGTGTGTGTATGCATATGCGTGTTGCTCACAACCTGTTTCTCCTGAAAGTGTCTGAACTTGTATTTTTGAGCTGATATTATGGTAAAGTTATCTGAAAGATGAGTGTCAGATGTTTGGACAGGGGTGCAATTTCAGTGCTTGCCCTAGGCACTATTTTCCCTGGATACACCTCTGTCTGTGGCTAGCTTAAACATCCGAATAGGGCAAGGAGTTAGTGTGAAGAGCAACAACGATTTTATTGACACCCTTGGGCTGTACTATGATGGATCGTGCCATCTTCTGTAAAAGCGAAAATAAACAGAGGGTGAGGTGGGCTCCAATTATCATCTTGCTTTGCTTGTCCTTGAGGAATATTGCCAAGGGATGGATAAAGTCACTGTGGTACGACAGGATTGGCCTGGCCCATTAAATGTCTTTGGACTCAACCCTGACTGTGTAACTAATTAGCCTGCTGCTCAGATATGAGCAGCCTCCAGGTTTATCCTCGAATGCACACATACATTCGATCAGCTCTTGCAGTCCTACTAATTACCTGCAGCTGTGTCTGAGATCAAATGGTCTTAACCATCAGGCACAAGCTGTGCTAGTGGCTGTTCCCTCAGAAAAGTCACAAGTAGCTATAATCTTACCAGATATACAATGGCCCCACTAGTCTCTTGCTTCATTGTTGCTTGTTCTCTTCTGAAATAGTTTTATCTAATTTCAATAACATATTTAGTCTGTGTCCACAAAAAACAGTAGTACCTCACATGGTTCCCCTATTCATGTGTATCCACAGCAGTGTGGGACTGATCCCACACCACTTGGAAATGTGTGCAGTAGTGATCATGTAGACAGGGCCAATCCTATTTGACATTCCCCCCCTAGATTTGTCCTGTGGCAGTTGGGTAGGAAATGTGATTGAGACCACCGATGTGATCAGTTTATTTGCCCACACTCCCAAGCAGCAGAGAGATCACACCACAGGAAAACAATTGCAAGTGAATGGAATCTTCTTTTTCTTTTTAATGTGATGAATTCAGGCTACTCCATCAGGTCCATCAAGTGGGCTGCAAAAGCCAATTTCAGCCTGTGTATACATAGGGTGGAATACCATGATAATAAGAAGATAACAACAACATAGGAACCAAAAGAATTCTTAATTGCTTCTGGAGCATAGTGGCTATGTTAGAGCTCACCAATTATGTTAAAATTTAAAAGGGAAGACAGTAACTTGTTTAATTGAAAACCTTCTTGGCTTTTGGAATTAACAGTATAGAATAATGTTGAGTCTCCCTCCCTGCAATGTTTTTTATTGATAATTTATAATCAGGGGGTGAAATTTTAAGGTACCTTTATAGACATGAATATCTTTATATATAAAAGCATGGGAAATTTGCTTCCCAGTAATTTGTAAGAGTACTTGCATGATTTCATTATGACAAAACTAAATTGTTTAAATTAGAGGGCTATATTGATACTAGTCAGATATATTTACAAATTCTGCCCTCCATGATTTGTATCTCTCTTTGTGTGTGTTGTCTGCACTTTGAAAAGAATGTATGAAGCTCTAGTTAAATGTGTATTGATGTAAAAATGTGTTCCAGTTAATCTTTTAACCACTGACAGTAGTTTTTGGATCCAGATTATTGTGAGAATATTCCCAGTTAATTTTTATATGTTAAACTTGTTTAATGTTTATGTAAACCACCCTGAGTCATTTTTGAAAGGGCGGTATATAAATATAATAAATAATAAATTAGCTGAACCTACACAGAGCATCTGTGCTCTAGCACACTCAGCCCCCGCTTGCTCGCCCCCCCCGCTTGAAGATTGCCCGCTCCTCCCCCATCACTGCTCACCCACTCCTCCCCCCCAGGCGCTCGGTCATTCGTCCCACCCACCTGCTCGCCCGGCTGCTATGGGTCTGGGGTCGCACTGGGGCCCATTCAATCTGCCATTTGGCTGGCAGGAGGGCCCAGAGAAGGAGGGTGCCTGGAGAAGAAGGCTGTGCTGCCCTCTCCGCCACCTGCTCGGACGTCTCCTCGCCTCATTTGCAACCAGTGCAGCCTGAGCTGTCATTTGTCTGACAGGCGGTCCTGGAGAGGGAGACTCGTCCGGTATCCTCATGAAGTGGATAGCCGTGGTTCGGCTGCCTGCCTGCTGTTTTCTCTCTCCACCCTTCCAGCTACTGCCACTGCTGCTTCCACACACACCCCACCCAACCGCCTGCCTGCCCACTTTTCCCCTCCCAGCAGCTCTCATGAACTCTTGTGAGAGCTATCACGCATGGGATTAGCCACGGGTACGTCTTAGAGAATTAGATAGATAGATAGATAATGCTTTAAAGTATATTCAGATCATTATTTGCCACACCCTGGCACTGGATGCAATGCTGAGGCATCATCAAGATGACTAAAGATAACAGAAAATGTCAACTGTTGTTGATCCTTAATTGCCTTAAAATTGATTCAGCTACTTTGAAGGGTGCTTTCACACATGAGGTTTAAATCTGCTCCTAACATAAATATAAACCGTGCATTGACAGCAGTGTACTGTTCATTTTTCTTCTAAAGTCTCTTCTCACTATCAGCATTCACAAGCATTATGATAGCTCAAGAACACTTTTTAGTGTAACCTGTAAAAAACACTCCCAAAAGACTTTTTCCATGCTATATGCTTCCCAGTGAGATATAAGCATGGTATTCTTGTTGGAAGCTGCCCAGTGAACAGGTTTTTCATAGTCCATGGGAGAAAAATGATCTCCTGCTAGTTCACTTTATGTGGTTTACAAAAATGTAGGTCAATTTCCACATTGTATTACAAGTTTTCAAGTACTATTGCATACTTATACCACACCCTGTTCATGGGCACAGGCTCTCCACACAGTGGATTCTCATGGGACTCAATAGGGTGATCCCTAATTGAGGGATTGTTTTTAATGAAAGGCGGTATATAAATTTAACAATAAATACCGTATTTTATGGACTATAAGACTCACTTTTTTCCTCGAAAAATATCCGCCAAAATTCAGGAGCGTCTTATATGTTTTAACAGTTTAATATGTTAAAACTCTGAAAAACTGGATTAAAATTAAGGTGCGTCTTATAGTCCATAGCGTCTTATAGTCCGTAAAATACGGTAAAAAAAATAAAAAGTATGTGCAGATGGTAGGATGGGATGTTAGGGCAAATTGAAGGTCTGTGCTTCCTATGTACCATCTAGCCCTAATTCTCTGTCTAATGGAAGAGTCACACTGCTTGCATGCATGTGAGACAGGGTAAGAGGAAACCAGGGCACTATCACACCCTGACTGAATCTGCTATGAATAAGACGTGAATAGATTGTGCCCCATATTTATTTAGTAATGATTCTGTGTCCTTTGCAGATTGTGAAGATTTTTTTTTCTTTCATATTTGCCAGAACTGGTTTCTCACTAGTTAATTTTGTCCTTTTAGATTTTTCTTTCTTTTTTGTTGTTAACTTGAATAATAGGCTTTCAAGATGTAGGAATACAGACTTGATTAGTTTTTTTAAAAAAGCCCCCCCCCCCCAACAAATCTGGAGCATTAAATTACAAAGAAGCTGGGGGCTGAAAGCTCAGTTCGAAAAATTTCTCATCCTCCAGCTGAGACCATGCCAGCACTCTCCAGTTATTAAGTGTGTGATGCTTATAAGGGAACAGCTTCATAATCTCTCCTTTAATTTTGATTTGAATGATACAGGCATTGATTTTGATTTAGCCAAATAAGCTTGTGTTGGTTCACAAATTTTTCCAAAACTTTATTAAAAATATAGCAAAATGTTTTTCAGCTTCTGTTTAAATATTGTGTATCTCCATTTCTGTTCTTGTATATAAAAGAGCAAATATCCCCAGGTTCTGTATATATTTAATAAGAAAAAGAATTTTACAGCATACAAATAATTTTGCCTCTGGGAAATACTTTGTCATAATACAAATAATTGCTGGGAGTGAATGTTGTTTGGAGAAAAGGTACATTAGTCATTAGAAAAATACATCACATGGAAAATTACAGCAACTTTCAAAACAAAGTTATTGATTTTGTTTTTTAAAAAGACCTCCATATAACCAAAATACATAAAAGCAAACCTCTATAAATTCAGAATGAATATGTGGGAAGTGTTGGGAAAGTAAAACAGACACAAATAATCTTAGCAATGAGTGATAGAGTCTGGAAGATTTTTCCAAATTTTTCTCTTCTGCACTGATAGTTGACTTAAGCCCTCTACAAACATTATGAGCACTCATGCTTACACTCATGCAAAAGTGGGGAAGAGGTCCCGCCACACCATTGTCACTCACCTCCTTCCACTGGGTGTACACACAGCACCATTGGTCTGAAAGGGGGTGCACCATAAACATGTTCATCGGTGTTCTGTTGGCAGCAACCCAGGTTGCATTTCATGGAATCACTGATGAATACACAGTACCTTCTCCTGCAGACAAATGGTGCTGTAAGCCTGTTTGTCAGGTGAGAGGGGTGAGTTTCAGTGGTGGGGTAGGACTTACTTCCTGCTTTTATTTATTTTATTTTTATTTAACGTATTTCTGTACCGCCCAAAATTAAATTCATTAACATTAAAATATTTTAAAACCCAACATCAAAAGTATTAAAACTATGAATCTTATTAAAAGCCTGGGTGAACAAATATGTTTTCAGTACCTTTTTAAAAGTTGCCAGAGATGGGGAGGTTTTTGCCATTGTAAATGTGAGTGCCCATTCATAACAACTGAAGAGGGCTTTAATGTATGTGGTTTGTGTCTTTTAATGGGCCAGTTGACACACAGTTAAGGATCCTCTTTGTATGATGAATAAGCCACATGGAAATGACATGAGATGTGGGTGCTGTATATAGACTGCACACACTGTCTTTGCACACTTTGAGGGGGGAAGATTTGGGCAAATTAGATCTACAGTACATAAAGACCTAAAGCAAATTTTAGCTTATATACATAGAATGGAGGAAACTTAAGACTCTTCCTAAAAAGAATACTTTGCTGAATGTGATTGAGCCTGACTGAGCCTATGTTACTGAGTTCTGGAGGTAGCATCTTTTTTCACTTCCTGGTGGAGTCACATGTTTCCTACATTATGCAAATGAGAGAGGATATGTTATTGTGAACCTCCCCAGCACCTGTGATAATCATTCCATCCCATTCTGTATTCACTAGCCTAAGAGTTAGTTACCAGAGAGAGGACCTTTTCTGTGAGTGATCCCCATTTGTGGAACTCCCTCCCAAGGGAAAACTGTCTAGTAAACTATCTTTTTCTGCAGTTGTCTGAAGTCATCCTAAACAATGGGTTGTGAACCCATCATGCCTCAGGAAGGCAGGAAGTAGATATTCAAAGCAAGAACGCATATCATACAGGAGCTAGGTAGGAGGCACCAAACCCCCAGTTCCATTCCTGTCTTGCCTCAGGAAACACCTAATTGAGAGAGTTCTGTCTACCTGCTTACAGGCTTGTGATTTCACCCCTTCCTCTTTCCCTCTCTTTTTCTATAAAGTGCAAGGGTGGGAAGGGAGTTGCTTTCTTTTATTTGTCTGCTAAAACTACAAACACCTTTTTAGTTATTCAATTTGACCCATTGGCTCTGTTTTGTTCAGTTATTTTTACTTTCATTTTTGTCTTGCCACACGCCTTCCCATGCCAGGGATCTTTTGGGGGGTTCCCTGTCTGAGGACCCCCATTTAGAAAGCAAAGCTATGGCCAAGCTGAAGGGCAAAACGACATCCTCCCTGCATGCCCCAATACGTTCCCACTCCCCATCCCCTGCTGATGCAGGGAACCAATCAAACTGGTTGTCAATAGTGTTTACCTCGATGGCTCCCTCCCGCTATTTTACATGTTCAGGAGGGCATGGCTGAGGCAGCAAACTTGGTGGGCACATTACTTGCACCCGCAACAAAGTTATCTGGCATTCCCCGGGAGAGGGGGAACCCGGCTTACAGGTCATTCCCCTCACATCCCAGCCAGCAACTCCCATCAGTTCAGACCTTCTGGCTTCTCCTGCCTTGCTGACTCAACCTCCTGCTGAGCAGCCACCTGTACCTTCAGGGGAGCACTGAATCTTTTCAGGCCTTTTCTCCTTGCATGGAAATTTGGCTTAAAGAGTTTATTCAGAAGGAGCTGAAAACGATGCCCCCTTCTGGTCCTCCTGTTCCCATCACTACCCCCAGTTAGCTACCAGCTCCTCCTGTGCCACAGCC
This sequence comes from Hemicordylus capensis, assembly GCF_027244095.1. Taxonomy (NCBI): domain Eukaryota; kingdom Metazoa; phylum Chordata; class Lepidosauria; order Squamata; family Cordylidae; genus Hemicordylus; species Hemicordylus capensis. The sequence goes on along the minus strand of NC_069657.1, from coordinate 345,384,479 downwards.
ACCTAAACGTCCCCATAAGCCTGTCTTCCTGTGCTCTTCTCAAGGCTCCAGCCCTACCAGCGTGGGGGGGGGGATTCTTCTTGATTAAAAAGTGGTTTTTTTTTACCCAAGCACCACAAATGCAGACCTTACAAAAGATCCCTCCCTCCTCCTCCTTCCTCTCAAGAAGATCCCCCGCCTCTTAAGAGACCATCCTGCCCTCTGCCTCCCCCTACTCCTGCAATGCCAAACCCAAACCTTCCTACTTCACATCTTATTCATATCATCCCCTGTTCCCACCCCCCACTCAGTGATACCTCAAAAGCCTGCTTCGGAACTCCCCCCCCCCTCAGATTCCTCTCACTCCTTGTCTGAATCTGAGGAAGGGGAACTTTCTGAAGAAGAGTCAAACACTCAAAACATCCAATCCAATTCACTTATTTTCAACAACAGAATTTGGGGTTCTACTGGCTAAAGCGAGGAGAGCCATTAAGGATGTCTCTCCCGAAGAGGTGTCACTGCAACAACCAGGTTTAGACCAGATAGTGCTCCATTACTTGTACTGTTCCCTTTCCTCCTCGGTTTAGAGATACACTGTTTGCATAATGGAAAGTTCTCTTCATGGCCAAGCTCGCGACTCCCTGCCCTAAAAAAACTCCATTCCCTTCCTGATGATACAGTTATTATGTTGGTCTCTCCTGTTGTAGATGCACCCGTAGCCCGATTGGTTTCTGGGACACTCACGAATAAGGATGGGGATGAATAACTGAAGATACCTGAGGATAAGAAATGTGACTTTCTTCTTCACAAGGTTCACGACACTTCATCCTTGTTCGTTAGAGCTGCTGCCTTGAATTCCATTTTTGCCCGAGCCTCTCTGCTATGGGCCAAAGAATTGGTTCAGCTGGTACCTCTGGAGAACAAAAAGCTTAGACAAGGTGTTAATGAGTTAGCCAGGGTCACATCCTTCATGGATTATTCAAATTTGGATTGCATTCAGCAATCTTCCAGATCCATTGCAACTGCAGTAGCAGTTAGAAGGTGTCTGTGGTTAAAAACCTTGCAAGTTGACCCTAAATCCAAACTCAACCTCACCTCCTCTCCCTTTTCAGGAGCCAAACTGTTCGGGGTTGCCCTCAAACCTGTTCTCATGGAAACACGGGATAAGAAAAAGGGCATGCCCTCCACCAGAAGGGACTTTCATTAGACCATTTAGATCTATATCTAATTATTTTTGTCCCTACAGGTCATTCTCTAGAACTCCGTCCAACTCTTTCAGAGATAACAGATCATACCATTCCAACTTCAGATCCTCCTGGCATTCCCAGTGGCAACAGCAAAACTGAGGGAACCCCAGAAACCAACCATTCAGACAATCCAACACCCCCGCTTCCCGACATGCCCGCAAACAATGATTCCTTGCCAGTCGGGGGTTGACTCCTAAGATTCTCGACAGCCAGGGAACACTCTACCTTAGACACTCTACCTTAGTTTCACAAGGCCTCCTTCTGGAATTAACCTCTCTCCTTCCAAATTCCTTCATCCCCACCCCCACATCCAAGAATCCGATGAAGCACATGTCTCTAGCGATCCAACACTTGACTCATATCCAGGTGATTGTACTGGTTCCTATGGTACAGAGCGGTTCTGGCATTTATTCTGTCAATTTTCTAATCCCTCAAAAGGACAAAACATGGAGGACTGTTCTGGATCTGAAGGATCTAAATTTCTTCATTCGAAAGAGACACTTCAGAATGAAGTCTCTTCACACAATCAAGGAAGCGGTACATAAGGGAGAGTTTTTATCTTCCATCAACCTGTCGGAAACATACCTCCTCATTCCGATCTATCCTCGCCACCGCAAATACCCCAGATTCTGCCACAACAGCCTATATTTTAAATACAGGGCAATGCCTTTCGGACTACCACCAGCCCCATGAGTCTTCACAAAAGCCATGGTGGCCCTGATTGCTCGCATGCATGTGAAAGTTCTCCATGTGCATCCATTTTTGGGTGACTTCTTGATCTTCTCCCCCTCCTATCTCCCAGGCAAATTGGGTTGTCCTGAAGACCCTACATCTCCTGTGTTCACATGGGTTTGTAGTGAACCTCCAGAAGAGCCTCTAACATTTGGGTGCTCTCTTCAACACGAGACAAGACATAGTCTCACTACCCCCTGAACGCAGAGAAAAAATCACAGCCTTGGTAGTTCCTCTCCTAGACAGCACGTCAGCAGATCTTATGCTCCTAGTACAGCTCTTGGGTTCCATGATTTACTGTCTGGAATGCACACCTTGGGCACAATGGCATACCCGCCCTCTCCAATGGCTTCTTCTTCCCTTCCAGGACCAAATCATGACCAGGGTCCACAGAATGATCGTGATACCCCAAGATGTCCACTGCTCCTTCCAGTGGTGGATTTCACCAAGCATCCTTCTAGGCCTTCCACGGACTCCACTAGTGAAGATAACGATAACCGCAGATGCCAGCCTTGTGGGATGGGGGGGGGGGGGGACACAGCCTCAACCAGTTCATTCAGGGCACCTAGTCAGCTCACGAAACTACGGACACCATCAACTGGCTCAAATTAAGGGTGATCCATCTGGCCCTCTTATGCTTCTTGCCACTAATTCATCACCAACATGTGTGCATGTTCTCACAGACAATGTGATGGCAAAATCTCACATTGCAAATCAAGGGGGAACCAGATCCCGTGCTCTGATGAAGGAGCCATCTCTTCTCTTTTCCTGGGTGAAGATTGATCTAGCCTACCTCTCAGCAGAACAGAGAACCAGAGGGCAGACTGGCCAAGTTGGAAAAACATAGACCCGGCAGAATGGTCACTACACCTAGAGGTATTTGGCCTGATGATGTCCAAGCTCGGCCTCCCATGCATGGATCTCTTTGCTTCTTGAAGGAATCATCAACTTCCGAGGTTTTCACCAGGTTCCTGTCCCCACTAATGGAAGTGACAGATTAATTTACATTTTTTATTTACATTTATTTACATTTTTATATCCCACTCTTCCTCCAAGGAGCCCAGAGCAGTGTACTAAGTACTTAAGTTTCTCCTCACAACAACCCTGTGAAGTAGTTTAGGCTGAGAGAGAAGTGACTGGCCCAGAGTCACCCAGCAGGTATCATGGCTGACTGGGGATGCACTACTGGCCCCATGGCCTCTGGGTCTCCTTTAAAAAAATTTTTTTTTTATTTTATTACTTTTTATATCCCGTTTTTCCTCTAAGGAGCCCAGAGCGGTGTACTACATACTTAAGTTTCTCCTCACAACAACCCTGTGAGGTAGGTTAGGCTGAGAGAGAAGTGACTGGCCCAGAGTCACTCAGCAAGTATTATGGCTGAATGGGGATTTGAACCCGGGTCTCCCTGGTCCTAGTCCAGCACTCTAACCACTACACCATGCTGGCCATTCCTACTGCCGGCCATCATACCCAAAGTTCTTCAAAAGCTCATTCGGGAAAAGGTGACTGGAAGTCCTCATCACCCCACACTGGCCCAGGCACCCGTGGTTTTCAAATCTGGTTGCACTCTCCATCAGGGACCCCTAGCCCCTACCACTACATCCAGATCTTCTCTGCCAAGGAACCGTCCTGCACCCAGACCCAGAATGGCTCCAACTTTACACGTGGACATTTAACTCTCTGTTCTGAAAGAAAGCAGATACCCCACTGTAGTGCACAACACAATCCTCACATCGAGAAGATCATCCACTAATCGTATCTATCAGACCACCTGGGTGGTCTTCTCTAGGTGATCACATAGAAAACGCCTCGTACCAACTGCAGCTGGAATCCGAGAAGTTCTCTCCTTCTTGCAGGGTGGCTTAGACATCGGCCTTTGTCCCAACACCTTGCGCGGACAAGTTTCAGCACTCCCTTTGGACTTGGATCTAAATCTCCAGGGCTCATCCATACTTCATCCTCACCTGAGATGTTTCCTCAAAGGGGCCAACGACCTAGTTCCACCTCCAAGAAATCCTCAGATACCCAGATATCCATCCTGGAACCTTAACAAGATCCTCAGTGCCCTCACTCAGGCTCTGTTTGAGCCCCTCCATTTAGTCCCTCTCAAGGTACTCTCATACAAGGTTCTGTTCCTTGTTTCCATTACATTGGTTCGCAAAGTATCTGAACTTGGAGCTCTGTCAGTGCATAAGGAGCCCTGTACCTTTCAAAGGATGCCATTATTCTCAAATTAGATCTTACTTTTCTACCGAAGGTTAACACACCTTCCACAGATCCCAGGATGTGGTTCTACCTTCCTTCTGTTCCTCTCCTGTCTATCCCAAAGAAAAACGTTGGCACAACCTGGGCATTCGCAGAGTGCTGTGAATTTACTTACGTTGTACCAAAACCTTTCGTTATTCTGATTTCCTCTTTGTTTCCTTCCACCTTTCTTCGTTAGAAATAAAGTCTCCAAAACCACTCTAGCAAAATGGATCAGAGCCACTGTCATGTTGGCCTACGAGTCCCTTCACCTTCCTGTTCCAAAAGACATAACTGCCCACTCAACTCATAGTGCTAGCACTTCAGCCGCTTTCTCAGTGAATGCTCCCCTCCAGGTCATTTGTCATGCAGCCACCTGGTCACCTCACCATTCATTAAACTCTACAAAATCCTCCTTTCATGTACCCCAGGCAGCTCTGGGCTGTACATTTTTACAACAAGTGGTTTAACACATCCACTTTTCCATCCTGGTCCTTTCTGTTCATCTTGGACCTGTCCCATTGTTTAGGATGGCCTCAGACAACTGCGGAAAAAGAAACATTGGTCTTACCTTTGAAGGATTTTTTTTTGCAATGTCTGAGGTTATCCAGCCCTCTTGCAGATGTCTGTTCTTTGTTCTGCTCCTTTAATTGCCTCAAGGGTTGGAGGGGCCAATTGTGGGAGGTGGACAACTCCCAGGGTTCTCAGTATTTACCTCTATGTTAAAACCTTTCTATTGCTAGGTTTCTCGATACCTGGACTACTCTTTCTTATTATCCTGCTAGTTTTCTCTCTCTTTATATATATTATTTAGATCATTGCTTTTTCCTAGCCTCAGTTCCAGAACTGGGGGTTTAGCGCCTCCTACCTAGCTACCAGATATGAGTTTCTGCTTTGAATATCTCTGTCTTCCTGAGGCATGATTGGCGCACAACCTATTGTTTAGGATGACCTCATACCCTGCAAAAAAGAACACTTCACAGGTAAGACCAATGTTTCTTTTACAATCTCTCTTGTTCACTCAGACTTCTGGTAGGCAAATTGCTTTTCATCAATTGATTTTCATGAGTTTGTTGTTGGTTTGCCACAGATAGGCCTGTTCACTGCTGACTCTAATGCTGCTTCACATTCCATATGATGTTTTTGTTATTTTGTTAATGAGTTTTTGTTAAACCATCTTGAATACCAGCCATGGCAGATGAAATCTACACTTTAAAGATTGTGGATAGGGCTTTGGGAACTCACCTGGTAGAACATGCTGCAGTTCCTAAGCAGTTTGATACCATTTCTCAAACTGAATATTTCTGGGGAACTCGTAGAGTGTGTAGCAAGAAATTTGCACAAGTTATCCTTCTTCAATCAAACCTGTACTGGAAAGAGTTATTTTGGTAATGAAACTGTTCTGAATTTTATTTGTCTTGCCTAGACTTTGTAATAAACACAGGTGCATTGCAGATAAGTCTGTTGTTTTCTTATATTTCATATATTATTGGGGGGTAATAACTTATTTTAAAAGCACCTTCCGTAAGCACAGTGTTTTATGAAGTATGAGAAGGCCATGGGGGCTTGTATCAATATCAGGAGAGAACTGAGGAAGGAACAAAAATGGAGATGGCATAAGTAGAGAGAGAATATGCAGCTATTTCAGTTACGTACTTAAGCTTAGTTACTGTAGGGTGTCAGCCGAAGAATGTTATGTCAAAGGCTTCATGGAAAAGATCAGTGTTGAAGAGAAATTTGATGGAGGTAAGAGAGGTGGCCAGTGTTCAGTCTAAGGCATATGCATGTATGTGTGCACACAAGTTTTTTAAAATAACTGCTCAGTTAATTTTAGATTCTGTTCAGAATGAATTAGGAAGGCCCCACTCTGAATGCCCATGTGCACACACTGCCATGATACTGCCTCCCAGTACCAAACTCATGCTGCACACATATAAAAAAAATTAGAGGGGACATTGGAGGTGGCATCCTTGCGGTGTTTTGGAAGGCAGTTCAAGTCATAAAGAGCGGCAGCTGAGAAAGGGCAGAGTTGTTTAAGGGTACATCTTTGGACCAGCACCATTAAATAAACAGGATTTTTATTTCAGTGTGATTTTGGTGGCACTCTTTCTTTAAATTTTATTTAGATATTCCCCACCCCCATCATCTCTATGGTGCATTGAGCACAATATGGTCCTCTTTCCAAGGAAGCTTCTGTTCTTATTTTTTCATTTTGCTGCTTGCATCTTGCTTCAAGTGTATTATAAGGTAGGAATGAATTATTGTGATATGTTTTGAATAGCAATCAGGCTCATTAGTGGTACACAAAAGAAAAAAAATGCTGAATATGTATTTTGAATATGTAAAATAGAAGAGGCAATGTTGTGGCAAATGTGGCAAAATTCAAGTTTAGGCTAGAATATAGTGCCACTCTAGTGCACACTAGAAAATATCTGTAATTCCCTCCTCCGTTGGTACCCTGCAGTGATTTCATTGTATATATACTAAGATGGGGAGCAGCAGCAGCACAGCATGAGAGAGGCAGGCAAAAGTGCAGACTTGACTCTCTACTGAAGCCAGGCCTTTGAGCCCTCCTGATCCTGCATCCAGTGGTATGCCATAAACCTGTACTGCCTATGCTACCCACAGATCAGCCACCTGCAATATAAAGTAACAATGGTGTCACTTTACCTGTTTTTCCAGGGGACAAGGGGAAAAAATCAGCCTGCCTAGGGTCTTCACACCCTTTGTTAGCTAGGAGTTGGTGGAGACAAGAAGAAAATAATGCCTGGCCTTTTAAAAAGAGTTCACATAGTCACACTAAATGTATGGCAAGGGTTTGATTATCACAATATGATCCTCCTACATAGAGGCTACCTTCTGTCGGGATCACTTGTCTCTTGGCCATTGGTGGTCTGGAGACTGGCCTGCAAGGCAAGCGGGTACATGGGAATGGCTCACTGAGAGTAACATTAGGATTCAGAAGCAATTTCAACCAGCTTCCACATGACAGCCATGTTTTGAGAAGCAGCGATCAGAACGGACCAGCAAACACAGAAACAGTAATCAGGCATATTGCTAGTGGGACTGAGGACTGCTCCTGACAACTCCCAATGGAGGGCATGTTAATAAAACATCTTTTGAACCCAACATGACACACAGCCCTATGACCTCCCTTTATCCAACTCTATCGTAAGCCACACAAAGGTCTTTTTCCCTCCTACCCCCCGCCAAAGATCCCCTGGCCTATTATTATATTCTGTAGCATGCAGGCTCCTGTCTTGTACAAAACCCTGTAGTAGAAGCAGGGCCAGATCCGATGGAGGGATGCAAGAGTGCAGTTGCCCCTGTGAATTTGTTGCCCCTGTGAATTTGTGTTGAGTCTCATGGTGATAGGCAGTAGCAGCAAGTCAAAAAAGATTTAACATTTCTCCTGCCATCTCCCAGCCTTATTGGTTCTTCTGGAGTCTTGTGCTCCACTGCTCACTTGGAATTTGTATGTAACTGCAGAGTCGAGGAAGCTGGCTGTTGGGCTCCCTCCAAGAAGGAAAGTAAAACATTTTGTAAAAAACAACCCTTTGCTTTTTGTTTTGTTTTTGTGTTATTTGTTTCCCTGGGTCAAGCTACCGTGTTTCTTCACACACACACACACACACACACACACACACACACACACACACACACACACACACACCCCGACTGTGTGTGTGTTCATGTGAGAGAAGTTCCTCCGTGTGTGTGTGTGTGAAAGAGTGAGTTCTAAGCTTAAAAAAAATCATTTTCAAAGTATGTCAAAACTGTTCTAGTACAAACTTATAAGAAAAACCCTCCACATCCCAACAGTATAGCTTCTTGTGAGGGAATTAGTCAGTACAAAAGTATTAAAAGCTTTAAAAAGAATGGGGAGGGGGAAGTAATGCTCTGACAAAATGGATCTGTTTTTGTTTTTGTTCTTGCCTTTTGTTCCTGAAGATTTTAGACTGCTTTTGTTCCTGAAGATTTTAGACTGCTTAGACTCTAATCTTGTCTCTGTGTATTTTTCTTGCTCTCTCTCCCCCACCCCCCCGTTAAAAATATTTATATGCTGCTTTTTTAGCAACAGAGTTCTCAAAATGACTTAAATAGCAAAATAGGAGAAAATCTCTGTGAAAATCTTCCCCCTTTTAATCATTACTATCTTCTTTATATATAATTCTCTTAAACGTACCCATAGCTAATCGCCTGTGTAGCAGCTCTTGCAAGAGTTCATTAGCAGCTGCTGGATAGGATAGTGATGGGGACGGGGAGAAAATAGTGATGCTGGCTGGAGGAGGTGGCAGAGGCATGCTGGCTTGGCCGTCGGTAGCAGCAGGTGGCATTGGGCCTGCCTGGCCACAGGTAAGAGGAGGCAGCGTCAGAGGAGGTGGTGGGCCAGGCCAGGCACAGAGAGGAGACGGCTGCTGCCAGGAGTTGGCAGGTAGGTGGGAGAAGGTGGCGGGAGGGGGGAGAAGAAGCAGGCTGGTGGGCCGGAAAGCCTAGTCGGCTGAGTAGAGGTGGGAGAAGAAGTGGGCCGTCCAGCCCACTGGCCAGAAAGTGTGGGAGGGGTGCCGAGAGAGGTGGAGAAACAGGTAGCGGCGGGGGGGACAGCCGGAGGCACAGATGCTGTGCGCCCAGCCCAGCTAGTTATATTTTATTTTGCTTTGTGCTTGTAACATGCTCCCCCACCAAAAGCCTATCTTTGTATACTTGCTTCAAAATAAGGCTTTGCAAATCAGTTCACAAGAAACTCTTTTTAAAAGCTCCCTTGCCCATGAAATGATTGGTTGTCTTTAAATTCTGTGAAATTTGGGTAACTCCATATATGACATTCTGCTGTTATTTGAAATAAAATTGATGACTTTTCTTTCTGTAGTGTATAGACACACACTACACACTACACACTGTATTTATACTGTAGTATATAGACATACTATAGCTGTATATGATTTTTACTTAAATGAAATGTAGTCAACAGAAGAGATCAAACTGGATTGATTACTGCTGTGATAGGTGTAAAAAAGCTATTTAAATTTGCTTCTGAGTTTACATGCTTTGGATAGGAGTGTGTGTGGCTAAAGTCTCTATCTCTGTCTCTATCTCTAAGAGAGTCAGAGAGACAATCCTGATCTTCTAAAGAGGGTAATGGTAGCGCACATGATCTTCCTCCCCACTTTTATCTTCACAACAATCCTGTGAGGCAGGTTTGGAGGAGGGAGAGAGAGAGTCTCAGCTAAAGTCTCACAGTGAGTTTCATGACTGAAAGAGGAATGCAAGTCCTCCAATCTTTATATGAGGGTGAAGCAAACTAGTGTGGAGCAGAGCACTGGATATCTTTAAGAGAGCATTGAAAGGGTTTAATTATAAAAATGTGGGGAGGCTGTGGGCCCAAGACCTGGATCTTTTAAGTACCTAGCAACACTTCTGTAAGGGAGAGAGGAAGAAAGAAGAGTGGCAGGATTGTCCATGCAAAATCTGGTATCGGCAGGTATGTTCAGAATTTCTTCAAAAAAAAAACAAAAAAAAACGAAAACAAACAATCTTTTCCTAAGTGTATTTTAATGTAAAAATAGTGAATTCAGCTAATTTAAGTGGCAGGGCAAGTGGGGTAATGGTGGAAGAAAAGAAATGAGAGAAAGAGCAGCGAGGAGGAGGTGTGAGGTGGGGTCAAGGCTATGTGTGGCTCCCCAGAGGTGCATCAGAATCTGACCCACCACCGGATTTGACACCCCCTGGCATAGTGCATTTGCAAGAGAGAGAAAATCCACTCCCCAATATTTGTATATATGGGGGGGATCTTTTATTGGGGGGATTTCTGTTGCACTCCCTGTAATTTCCTGCTGGATCCACCTCTGAGTAGAAGATAAATAAAGTTTTAAAATATGACAAGTTCATGCCAGTAGGTGGTGGGGGCGGCCATACCTACTCCAGTGGCTCTGTGACCACCTAGAACCATGGGGTGGGCAGTATAGAAATCCAAACAAGCAAATAATACATAAATAGTACTCAGCTGCTTCGTCATACAATATTAAATTTCTCAAGGAGGGGGATGATAAGAGCAAAAGAGATTTACTAGATTTTATCTTCTGTTCACATAAACAAATTAAAGGAGGTTTTTGGGGGTAATTGATTAAAGAACAAATTAGATTTGTACTGTGCAAATTAGTACTTTATGTTGCCAAAATTCAAGGGTAATTTAAGGAACGTTCTGTTGGCACATTATTAAGCTTAATTCCTTCTCAAATTGTGAAATGCTGAAGAAGTTTTGTTTCCAGAAAATAAAGTATGACACGCTATAGTTTAGGAACACCATACAAGACACTACATATCTATATCTATACACACACGATTGATTCAGTTCTCCAGAAAGTTTTAACTCAACTCTTCCAGTGATTTCTCAGATCTAATGTCAGCAGCTCTTCTCAGCTCTTCTCACCTGGCTCTCCAAGACACCAGTTTCAACTCACACTGGAACTTACACTCACTAACTTAAACTCCAACATGAACTGGAACTTGCATTCATTGAACTCCTTCACCTGAACTAACTTTCTGCTGCAGGCAAGCCTCCTTTTATTCTCCTCCCTCACCCCCTCCAGTTTTTCTAAACAAAGCAATCAAAACAATTCAAGTTTCCTCCATTATCTTAAAACCAATCCAATCAAACCAAACCCTCAGTTTGCCCAGTAGAACTCTACTCCCTCCCAAACCAAACTGTAGAACTGAACTGTAAACCTTTGACCTCTGCACAGGTTTGTTTGTTTGGGGTGGGGTGGGGGGCAGAGAACATAGGAAATAAGCAAATACATATGCAATACAAAAGTCTGTAACACAAAAAGAAGTGGTCCAGGTGTCATTCCTTCACACCCTCATAAATCTGTGAAGTGTAGCAAAGTCATGTGAATTACAATGGATGGAGAGGCATTGTTACTCTTTATCATGAAGATATGGTTAGTAAAGGTAAGGTTGTGCCTTCAAGTCGATGTCCACTCCTGGCGACCACAAAGCCATGTGGGTTTCTTTGGCAGAATATAGGAGGGGGTTTACCATTGCCTCCTGCGCAGTGTGAGATGATGCCTTTCAGCACCTATGGCTGCTTCCCAATATAGGTGTTTCCCATAGTCTGGGAAACATAGCAGCGGGGAGTCAAACCAGCAAGCTTTTGCTCGCTAGGCAAGTCATTTCCCCATTGCGCCATTAGGTGGCTATATAATATAGTTAGTACCAGAGCCTTTTAGTGGTAGCACTGTACTGGTGAAATTCTCTTGCAGGGTGATATGCCAGGTTCTTTCTTTTGATATTTCCGCCTGCCATTTGCTTGCAAACTTATTAGTTGAGTGAAAGTTGTGTCTATTTTTAGACTACTGTTTTTACATAGGTTTTTATACTGTGAGTGGCTGTCCTATCTTGGTTACCAACAAGGTGAAGCAAGGATGGTCTGCAGTACAGCAAAAAGTTCCAAGGAGCAAGTTAATCTGAAAGTCAGAGCTTCAACCATTCCCTTTTATGTCTTTTGGCCTCATCAACCCCTTTGCTGTGGAATGTCGCCTGGGGCCAAGTACTTCACCTGATGTAAAAAGGTGATAATTTCCTAATAGATCAGAGTCCCATCCTTCACGTGAAGTAAGGTTTCTGGTAGTCTGGGTTTGGGTTCCAGAGGGTCCTCATAGCCTGGCGCATACTACCTTCTGGAACATGGGTTCTGCAACTCCACAGAAGGGATGTGCACAAAACTGCTTTTCCTGGTTCAGTGTGAGTCCTAACTGTTCTGGAACCAAACCAGGCAAGTTTGGTTTTGGCACCTTGAATGAGGGGCCCCAACCAGCTTGAATTTGAGCTGGTTCAGGCCCAGTTCAAGAGTGTCCAGGATGGTGGTTTTTTTTAATGGTGGACTTACCGCCTCTGAGGCTAACAGCAGGTGCTGCTGTGCTGGCAGCCACAGGAGGGTCTCCGGTAGTTCTCCCTACCCCAGTCTCTTCCAGGCCTTTTGGGGCCATTCTGGCCCTTTCTGAGGTGATGGTGGGCATTTTGGAGGCCACCACATATGCACCCTGGCTATTTGCGTGGCCTGGGTCATGACCCGGCCATGCAAATGGCCAGGGCACATGCACGGCAGCCTCCAAAATGGCTGCTGCCACCTCAGAAAGGGCTAGAACACCCCTAGAACAGGCCAAAATAGCTGGAGAAAGACCAGGGGTGAGGCTGGCAGGGTGAGCGGGAACCGCCAGAGACTCCCCCATGACTGTGGCAGCAACCACCACCCCCATGTCTGCTGAAGGAAAAAAAGGTAAACTGTAGAACCCATGAGCAAGCCCTGGATGGGGGGACAGGTTTGACAAATCCCTACTCCACAGCTGATGTTGGTGCTAGTTGTTCATGCTAGGGTCCCCCTTGGGATCTAAGTCTCTGGCTGTTACTTCTACTCTGGGCCCCAACAGCTGTCCTGTGCATGTTTTAAGAGGGAAGGGTAGGATAGAAATAATTAAAATTAATAATTATTATTTATTACATGCATGCACATACCTGCATGAATCCAGATAAACTGTTCACCCCTTACTTGGAGATACTCAGTAGGTTGCCAGAAGATCCCAACGTGTACAGTTAGATTCATGGGCCAAGGTCCCTCAACTGAATTTCAACTTTGCACGATCCAGTATCCAGTTCCAGTCTTCAAGAGCTACCCTACGTATAAAAATTATCTCTGAACTGGCATTTTTCTTGGGTATCTGTTCTACTGCTTTTAGTCCTGTAGGAGTAGAGATCAATTTGACGTTCTCAATACAAGAATTGGTCTATACTGGGCAGAAGATCTACCAGCAAGAGTCTGGATATCCATGTAATGGGCATCTAGATGTGAGCAGTTTTGCCTTATCTATCTGTCCTATTACCTGGATAGGTAGCCACAAAATGCTAGGTCTCCCCACTTTCAATTATATTTTAACTAAACAGAGTTTGAAGAAGTGATACATTCTGTAATGGATATTATGTGAACATTTGCTTATAGACATTTGTGTTCATGTCAGTGTGCATTAAAACTACTTTCACAAGACGTAGAATGCCTTTCACCTTAAGATAGTGGGTTGTCAGGTGACGTATATGAATGTATGAACAGGCTTGTGTTTCTGGACTAGTGCTGTAGACTGCTTATGGGTCAGCAATTTGTTGTGGAGTTTAAAAAGGGAATTGTAGACTGGCACTCTTTGTAAGTGCAAAGCAAAATGTTAATGGAACAGTTCTCAAAAACTCTCTCTCAAAACATTTATAAACTTGAGTTCTAATCAATCAAATGCAAACCAGACACACAGTATGATATGGCTTTTATACAAAGTTACATGACATTTCTGTGCTGCTGTTACTTTATCCACATGAATATGAGAGCTTGTCATCATTTGTAGCCACTGGAGTAGCTTTCTGTGGGCAACAAATCATCTGTAAAACTGTATACAGAGTTCTGCTTTTTGTGCAGTAATTAATTGGTTCTTTCACACTGACAAATCTGGTGGCTTTCTTAATTAAATCGTGCAAGTTAAGGAAATTGCAATGTCAGTTTGTTTATTGGTGTATGAAATCCATTTGGCACCACTTAATATTTCTCTTTTGTATCTTAGTATTTTTACTTGTAACAACTTGGATTCAAACACCAGCTCTCATGGGAAAGATTGTAGTATTTGATTCAAGCTGGAAGACTATATCAGGACCATGCTGACATTCCCTACCTGCAATGTCATCTTTGCTTTGAATTTTAGACTCAGTATGTGTGCCAGAAGGTAACTGTCTAATGCAGCAAGCTCATTAAATAACAATGAAACATTTTATCTATTTATTTGCTACTATTGTTAACTTCCCCCACAAGTCCTGCTATGCTGCCTAATCGTGGCGGGGCTTTTCCTGGGAGGGATGAGCGAAGTACGCCGGGAGCTATACTCCCAGTAGGGTCGCCCAAAGCACAAAGGTCATCCCAGCTGCCCAGCTAAAGCAAGCAGGCACCTATATTGGGCAGCAGTGATATAGGATGGTGCTGGAGGCAGATGATCACTTCAGTGACAACAAAAAAGGCATCATTAAATACTGTGCGGGAGAAGGCAATGGTAAACCACTCCTTCATTTTACCAAGGAAGCCACATGGATAGACAAAATAGAATGATTGTCGATGTAGTGCCAGATGATGGGCCCCTGAGGACGGATGGCACTCAACATGCTGCTGAGGAAGAGCTGAGGATCTCTCAGAATACCGGTGGTGTTTATAATGCATTAGACTAAAGCCCTTTATTTATTTGTTTGTTTATTTATTTATTTTTACATTTCTATACCGCCTTTCGTTAAAAGAAAACCCCAAGGTGGTTTACAAAAATTAAAACATACAATAAAAGCAGTAAAAACATCAAGCAATAAAAACATCAAGCTAAAAACATATAAACAAGCATAAAAACACGACAACAGATAACAGATAAAAACACAGAGAAGCCGCAGTAAAAACGATCATGTAAAAGCCTGGGTAAAAAGCCAAGTCTTTAAAAGCTTTCTAAAAGCTGTGATGGAGTCTGAGGAACGAATGGCCACTGGGAGAGCATTCCAGAGTCTAGGGGCAGCAACAGAGAAGGCCCTGTCCCGAGTGCACGAAAACCAGGCCTCCCTCATTGTCGGCGCCCGGAGCAGGGCCCCCTCAGATGTCCTTGTCAAGCGGGCAGCAACCCTTTGGAGCAGGCGGTCCCTCAAATAACCCAGGCCCAAACCGTTAAGGGCTTTAAAGGTCAAAACCAGCACCTTGAATTGGACCTGGAAACAAACCGGCAGCCAGTGCAGCTCTTTCAAAATGGGGGTGATATGTTCCCAACGGGCAGCTCCAGATAACACCCTTGCTGCCGCGTTTTGCACTAGCTGCAGTTTCCAGATATTCTTCAAGGGCAGCCCCACGTAGAGTGCGTTACAGTAATCCAGCCACGACGTGACTAAGGCGTGGGTAACCGTGGCCAGATCTGCCTTCTCGAGAAAGGGACACAGCTGGCGCACCAGCCGAAGCCGTGCAAAGGCACCCATGGCCACCGCCTCCACCTGAGCTTCCAAAAGCAGAGCCGGGTCCAGTAGTACCCCCAAGCTGCGTACTTGCTCCTTCA
Source organism: Hemicordylus capensis (assembly GCF_027244095.1). Lineage (NCBI taxonomy): Eukaryota > Metazoa > Chordata > Lepidosauria > Squamata > Cordylidae > Hemicordylus > Hemicordylus capensis. The sequence goes on along the minus strand of NC_069657.1, from coordinate 345,369,172 downwards.
AGGGGAGTGCAACCCCATCCAGAACCGGTAAAATCTCCTCATCCCGATTGGCTCTCCAACTGACCAACAGTACCTCCATCTTATCCGGATTCAATTTCAGTTTGTTAGCCCACATCCACCCCATCACGGCCTCCAGCCCCCGATTCAGGACATCCACCGCCTCTCTAGGATCAGATGACAAGGAGATATAGAGCTGAGTCTCATCCGCATATTGCTGACAACTCAGTCCAAATCCCCGGATGACCTCTCCCAGCGGCTTCATGTAGATGTTAAACAGCATGGGGGACAAGACCGATCCTTGCGGGACCCCACAGGCCAACGGCCACGGGGCCGAGCAGTAGTCCTCCAGCACCACCTTCTGGACCCTCCCCTCAAGAAAGGACCGGAACCACTGCAACGCAGTGCCTCCGATTCCCATACTCGAGAGGCGGCCCAGAAGGATACCATAGTCGATAGTATCGAAAGCCGCCGAGAGGTCCAGCAGAACCAACAGGGACGCACTCCCCCTGTCTAGTTCCTGGCGTAGGTCATCCACTAGAGCGACCAAGGCAGTCTCAGTCCCATACCCGGGGCGGAAGCCAGATTGAAAAGGGTCCAGATAATCCGTATCATCCAAGACCCTCTGCAGCTGGGACGCCACCACACGCTCCATCACCTTGCCCAAAAAGGGAAGGTTAGACACAGGTCTATAGTTGTCCAGGTTGGAAGGATCAAGGGAGGGCTTTTTTAATAGTGGTCTTACCACCGCCTCCTTGAGGCACGATGGCATCCTGCTCTCCCTTAACGAAGCATTAACGATCACCTCCAACCCTCTGCCTGTCCCCTCCCTGGCAGCTTTTATTAACCATGAAGGGCAAGGGTCAAGAGCGCACGAAGTCGCCCGCACACTGCCCAGGATCTTGTCCACATCCTCAGGCCGCACCAACCAAAAGAATCCAACACAACGGGACCAGATGGTACCAAAGGCATGTCTGCCAGAACTGCCAAAACTCTGGAGTCCAGGTCAGCACGGATGCAAGCAACTTTATCTGCAAAGCGACAGGCAAACCAATCACAAAGAGCTGTAGATGACTCCTCCCCCATCATCAGGGGGGATGTGTGGAACAAGGTTTTCACCACACGAAACAGCTCTGTTTGCACTGAGCAGATGCAATGGAGGCGGAGAAAAAGCATTTCTTTGCCGCCCCCACCACCACGGCATAGTCCCTAAAATGGGCTCTAGCCCGTATTCGGTCGGATTCGTGACGACTCTTCCTCCAGCGTCGCTCCAGCCGTCACCCAAGTTGCTTCATCGCCCTAAGCTCCGAGGAAAACCAAGGAGCTGAACGGGCTCCACCAAGCCGGAGAGGGCGTTTAGGAGCAACCGTGTCAACAGCCCGGGCCATCTCTCCATTCCAGAGATCAACCAAGGCCTCGACAGGGTCACCAGCTCTGGACACTGGAAACTCCCTGAGGGCCGTCTGAAATCCGAGCAGATCCATAAGCCTCCGGGGGCGGACCATCTTAATCGGCCCACCACCCCTGCAGAGGGCAGACGGAGCAGTCAAACTAAACCCCACCAGGTGATAATCTGTCCATGACAAGGGAGTGGTCTCAAATTCCCCCACCTCCAGATCATTTATTTCCCGGTCGGCAAAAACCAGATCCAGAGTGTGTCCCGCCACATGGGTAGGGCCTGATACCAATTGAGACAGGCCCATGGTTGCCATGGAGGCCATGAAATCCTGAGCTGCACCCACTAGGGGGGCCTCAGCGTGGACATTGAAATCCCCCAAAACAATAAGCCTGGGGGAACCCAAGGCCATCTCCGAGACCACCCCCGCCAGCTCAGGTAGGGAGACTGAAGTGCAGCGGGGTGGTCGGTACACCAGCAGAATCTCCAGCCTATCTCGGAGGCCCACCCTCAAGGACAAACACTTGAAATTCTGAGATTGCCTGACCGGGCACCTGGAAACGGGGAGAGTCTCACGAAAGATGACTGCAACACCTCCTCCCCAACCCTCGAGGCGGGGCTGCTGCACAATCTGGAAACCTGGAGGACAAAGCTGAGAGAGACCGACCCCGCCCAGCGCATCCAACCAGGTCTCCGTCACACATACCAGGTCAGCACGTTCATCCACAATCAGATCGTGGATGAGAGATGTTTTTGTGTTAACTGACCTGGCATTCAGCAGCAGCACCCTAATCATCAAAGGAGTGTTCTCAGAGCTCCCTAGGGTCAGAGGGTTGGGAGAAGGGCTGGAAAAAGGAACAGGCCTCACTTGCCTGGACCGCTTTCCCTTGTAACGGCCTGCCCAACTCCCACCGCCATACCTCCCTCTGCCTGCTACCCGTGATATTGCTGCCCCCACTCCAGACCCACTTTTTCGCTCTCCCAGACACATCTCCCCAAACTAACCCACCACGGCCACCTGGCTTAATAAAAACCAGAACCAGGCTTATGTAAACTCCTGCTAGCTTCTCGATTAAGGGAAGACGGATCTTCAGGAAGAGGAGAGAGATCTTCTGGGCCCCCAGGCAGCTCGCCGCACGGCTGAGAGCCACAAGGACGAGAGCCCTTGGGCCAGCCTGCCCTATATAATGGCAGAAGCCCCAGCTCAGCAGCAGCCCAGGAGATGTAACACACCTGGAGAAGAGGTGGGGTAGAAGCAAAAGACAGTCAGTGCCCCACCTAAGCTGCTCCTCTCTTCCTTCCTCTTCCCCAAGCCCTGGGCCAGCCTGCCCTATATAATGGCAGAAGCCCCAGCTCAGCAGCAGCCCAGGAGATGTAACACACCTGGAGAAGAGGTGGGGTAGAAGCAAAAGACAGTCAGTGCCCCACCTAAGCTGCTCCCCTCTTCCTTCCTCTTTCCCAAGCCCTGGGCCAGCCTGCCCTATATAATGGCAGAAGCCCCAGCTCAGCAGCAGCCCAGGAGATGTAACACACCTGGAGAAGAGGTGGGGTAGAAGCAAAAGACAGTCAGTGCCCCACCTAAGCTGTTCCCCTCTTCCTTCTTCTTCCCCAAGCCCTGGGCCAGCCTGCCCTACATAATTTGGATGTCTAGCAGCTGATGTTGCCCTGCAGGAAAAGAAAATCCGAACCTGCAAAGACAGAATTACAATGGGAACGTGGAACGTAAGAAGCATGACTATGGGAAAGCTTGACACAGTGAAAGATGAAATGAATCGACTACAGATTGACATCTTGGGCATCAGTGAATATATATCACTTGGGTATGCCAAAGATAGCCCTAAGAAATAATGACTGAACCATTTCCATCTCTGATGTTACTCCCTGAATCCAAAATGGGACGCCATAAAGTAATTGAGCTACAATCTTTGCTCAAAAAACTTGGAGAGCCATAGGTATATACTGGCCTCCTTTGGAATAGTAGAATCACAGAAGAGCATTGAGAGTTTTACGAGCAATAGAGATAGAATACAATCTTTGAGATTTCTAGTTAAGATTATATTGGAAATGTATACCAAGGTATTTGAATTTATAAACCTGCCTGATATTTTCCTTATTTACCACCCACTTATAAAGTTTCCTAGCTTTAGTGAAAACCAGGACTTTAGATTTCTCATAGTTAATGGATAAGTTATTGTCATTGCAATAATGGGCAAAGGCTGCCAGCAATCTAAGGAGACCAAGACGGGTCTGGGACAATAACACCACATCACGTGTGAATCTACCATTTCTAAACACTGCGCTAAATCATTGATAAAAAGATTAAACAATGAAGGGGCCAGAACACAACCCTGCCTGACCCCACGAGTGGCAGGGATTGAATCAGTTAGAGCCCCATTGGGAGCATATCTGACTCAGATAGAAGAATTGACATGGAGCTGCATAATCAGGAACAATAATCTTTTGTCCATCAAGGATTTCACAAGCTTAGACCACAATAATTCCCTAGGAATTAGATCGAACGCAGCTTTTAAATCTATAAAAGCTGCGAAAAGACTACCTTTGGGAGCTCTAGAGTATTTACATGGAAGATGGTTCAGAATCATACAGTAGTCATGTGTAGAGCGACCTGCTCTGAAGCCTGCCTGTTTGGTCCCTAGGATCTGCTGATCAGAAATCCATGTCTCTTAAGTCTGGATAACAAATAAAGGGCATATACTTTGCCCACTACTGAAAGCAGGCTAATGGGCCTGTGATTAGACGGGTCAAGATGGGAACCCCGTTTGAAAACCGGGACCACTATTGCTGTTCTCCACTTAGTAGGGAAGATACCTGTACTGTTTATTGAAGTAAACAAATTAGCTAAGACTGGGGCCCACCAATCCACATTGGCTATCAAAACCTCTGGAAGAATAGCATCAGAACCAGGCGCTTTACCAGTTTCGAGATGGCTAAGTAAATCAGCTATTTCACCTGACATAACTGGAGGCCATAAGGGTAACACCTTGAATGAAGGTGGCACAGAGAGTTGCATGGGTTGAGCATCATTATAGAGAGCATAAAAGTGGGATTCCCATGTTCTAGCTGGAATCCTGCATAACATATTAGAATGGTTTGCCACCGAAACAATTTTCCAAAAAGCACGGCTGTCTTTTTGGTTTGTAGCCAATATTAGCTTGTCCCAGGTGTTTTTTTAATGCCTGAGTCTTGGCAAATCTAAGGCTCCTTTTATAAGCCTTCTTTATAAAAAAATATGTTGGTGGAAGGTTGTGATCTGAACTCAATCTATAATCTCTATATATGCCTTTCAACTGATCACGCAGCCTCCTGCAGTGCGAGTCAAACCAGTTATTAGGTCGTTTTTCATTATACACACAAAGAGAGTGTGGATAGCTAAAGAGCGAAATCTTTTGAGACAACATACCTTCTAGGTCCTCATATGCAACAATTGCTTGTGGACCCGGTTGATCCAATACAATCAAATTATACAAATTACTTCCCTTGGGGGAATCATATAAGGATTTCAGCTCATTTTCAACTTCCTTTGACCACTTGATTTTACAACCCAAATTAGCTGATCTTTGCTCAAACAAACAAGGGAAAGGGGTGTCCCCCCTCACCCGAGGTAAATCTAAACAGGTGAACATCGGGAGATGGTCGCTAAAAGTTTGCTCGCCCACCTCAAAAGATGTAACCTGGGGGAGCAGGGAGCGGGAAACCATAACATAGTCGATTACACTACTCCCCCACAAAGAAATGAATGTATATTCGCCTGGAATATCTGGCGATACAGTACCATTTAATAATACCAGCTCAAACATTCTAGCCAAGTGGATCAGTTGAACTCCTATTGATAACTTGATCTTTTGATTGCCGAGTTGGTACAGGAGATCCCTCAATGCAATCCCCCCAGTTCCATAAATGAGAAGCCATTAAGGCGCTGTCATCTGTACTGAATCTAGAATTGAAATCACCCTTAAGGACGACCGCAGCATGCGGATACTTTAGTATTGCTTCCATTATATATAAATCTAATTGTTGCCAGATATTATTGGATAAACTGGAGGTTAAACCTGGAGGGATATATACATTGAACAGCAATATATCCCCACTTAGAGCTTTAAGCATAATAGTCATAGCATACGTAGGAAGATCAGGCAAACGAATAGATTCAACATTAAGGGCTAGTGATACACAACAAGCCAAACGCGTCTTAGACCTTCCCTTGTTATTATCTGAATGGGCTTTCAATGCATGAACAATATAGCCACTAATATTCAAGTCTTCTTTGGACCAAGTCTCTTGAAACGTTAAAATGTCCCATTGTTGCAAGGTGGTGATAAACTGCATATCAGACCTTTTCCCAGCCCACCCAGCTATGTTCCAACTTAGAATTTTCCAGTCAGATTGCCTACAGTTTACATTATATTCCTCCAATTCAATGCAGGGATGTAAATCAGATGAAGTCTCTATAGGTAAAGATCTAGAGCCGCTTCCTAGCCTAGATGTAGTCAGCGGGGGGTTCATTGTTGAAAGACTGGACACTCCACCATCAAATGAGACAGAATCAACATTTGGATTGTAAAATCCCCACTTAAGAGAACCTAGCAGAAGATGTCACTTCTGCACAGGAGTTTCCACCAGTTTATCCGAAACTCCACTTACATTTGCAGAGGGGAAAAAGAAATTGGAGATTTTGGTCTGTCTAAGATGATGAGAGTCTAAAGTTGGCAAGTTATTTAATTGATTCCTCTCACAAGAAGAAGCAGTCTTCTCCAACAATACAGGTCTCCCATTGACCTCCTAAGCCACCTTCTTTCTGTGCTTGCGATTTTCTGCTGAAATAATCTCAAGAGAGGTTAGTTTCCTGATATTAATCCAGAGGCCATCCTTGAGAAGGGATCCATTGTTTATTTCAAAAATGCTTTCCTCAGCCAGGGATCCCAGCGAGCTAGAATTGAAAGGGATAGAAGGAGAACAAGAGTTCTGAGACCTGGAGGTCAACAAAGGATCCTTAAAGTTTGGACCACTCAGATCTTCTGGTTCAGGAAACTCCTCATCCTCCAAAATCTGCAAGAAATTAAAATCATCTGACAGTTTTCCAACTTCTGAAATTGTTGTAAAAGATAAATCTTTGTGTTCACCAGAAGGCGGGGGAATCGAACTAGATGAAACATGGACATCCAAAATGGAGTCTCCAGGCCAACAGCCTTGAAGAGGATTCTGCGTCACAGAAGAGGGGTGTCTCCCTTGAACTCCCTTCTGGAAATTCTCTTTCTGCCTAAGATTCCGCTCTAGCAAACTGGGATTCACAGCCTTATTAGGAGAGTTCATCCGATTCACATTTGTTTCCACAATCTCCTCAAAGACCCTCGTGGGGGAAATTTCCCACACAGCCAAACGACTCCTCATTCTTATCAGTAATGGAGGGATCAAAGCATGATCAAATGTAAACAAGAGTTTGAGCATATGAGCTTTGAAAGGTCTTAGCTCTAAAAACGTCATCAAATCAATGGCTTGTACAGGAAAAGCCAAAATTTGAGCAAGAGACCTACAAATTTGCACTTTTGAGTACCACCTCTGACGGTTGGTTGAATTCAAGCAAATATCCAAGATAAGTTGCTTGGGTTGGTATACTAACCAAAAAGTTCTCACATTCTCCCCATAATTATGATGTCCAGGATGAATCAAAGAGGGGACCCCTCCACGGACAGTATCTAATTAAAAGCCTTGGGTGAACAAATGTGTCTTGACTTCCTTTTAAAAAGTTGTGAGTTGGGGAGGATCTTATTTCAGCAGGGGGCTCATTCCAAAGCCTCGGGACAGCAACAGAGAAGGCCTGTTCCTGAGTAGTATTCAGACAAGCTAGTGACAACTGCAGATGGATCACTCCTCATAATCTCAATGGGCAGTGGGGCTCATAGCGAAGAAGACATTCTCTTTTCTTTGCCTATGCCAGCCCTCTTGAAATACTGCTCTCCTTCAAATAGCCTATAACTACTTCACTAAAATAGCAGGCAGTAGGGGTGTGTGAACTGGCCATTTGGCTGGCTTGGTTCAAATCTGGATCAGAATTGAAACAGCCGGGGTTCAGTCTCAGCCGAACCGAGTCTGGTATGGTTCGCCATCAAGCTGGGCCAGGGTGGTTTGTGGGCCATTTCGGGGAGTATACTTCTAAAGGGGAACCCGGTGAGGATTCTCCTTTACAAGTAAACAGAATTCCCTACATTAAATGGGGCAGGGTGAGGGAAAGTAGTATTTACTGTAATAAGGTGGTAGAGGCGACCATAGTTGAGACATTGGAGGTGGCTGCAGGGACTCTTCCAGCCCCCCCCCCAATCCTCCCAAATGACAGTCTGGGCCTGCTGCAGTCTGGTTGGGCCTCTCCATGTGCACAGAGGACATTTGCGTAACCATGTCAGCTCACACATCCGTAACAGGTAGTCTTTGGAAAATGCACCAATTGTTGGTCATGGAATTACTATGTGTGCCATATATTATATTCCATATATAACTGCCCAGAGCCATTTCTGGAAGGGTGGTATAGAAATCAAATAAATATAAATATAAAAAAATATAAAATATAAAATATACACACACATACACACACACACTTCAAAGTTTATTACAGTCTATGACCAGCACAACAAAGGAATAGAATAGAACAAATAACACAGTTTAAAATAAAAATATAATACCATTTATATCACAATTCCCTAGGGTACAATACTGAAACCACCAAAAACCTCCCAATCGTAAGAAGGGAATTAATTACTAAAACTCAAAAATTTATACATAAGACAAAATGAATATACAATTAAATATGAAACATAAACAATTAAAAAGGGTAACAGGTCGACAGTCTTAAAACCCACCAGAACTAGAAAGCTATAGGGCAGTACTGGATTTTTTAATTAGAAGCTGACGCAATCTTCAAGCTGCTGCACAGAAGCCCGCCACTTTCTGAGTAATGGCAGGAATACTGTCCTCAAGCAGGAAGGCCACTTGTTGGCTAGGCGAATTTCCTGGGGAATGAGCCAGCAATGGAAATATTAATTCTAAACGTAAGTCCCTATAAAAGGATCAATAAAGCAGAACGTGTTCGATTGATTCAACTTCCCCATCACCACAAGGGCATAGCTGCTCCGCATAAGGATGGGCCCCTTTGTAGCGACCTTCAAGTACAGCAGAGGGGAGGCATCTACATCTAGCAGCTAGCTTATGTGAAAGCCAACCTATATTTGGGGATGTCTAATTGTTGCAAGTAAGTTAAAGGAGCAGCAAGGTACCTTGTAGTATCATTATCATAAAAACCCGGGGACTTTGATAAATCTTCCTGCCGCTCCGTGTCTAATATTTTCTGTTTCACCAAGGCACGGGCTTGCTGTACTTCCATTTTAAGCAAGGTGAACAGAAACAACCCCAATGTTGCCAATTTAGTAAGTGTTTTACGTTCCCAGGAAGCATGAAATGAATCTTGTAGTGTAAGAGATACCAGACTGCCATGGGTATGTATATATCAATCAATCAATCAATCAATCATACAAAGGTACCCACTATTTCCAGCTCCTAAATGCTGATAAGTCTTGTACAATTGTCCAAGAACATGCATCTGTTGATGAGGAATTAATTATTAGCTAGAAAATTATTTATTAATTATGAGGCATTAATTACTAGCTGTTAACAATTATTATTATTACTTATTGTAAACTGCCCAGAGATGCAAGTTTTGGGTGATATAGAAATATTTTAAATAAATAGAAAAATAAAATAGAGGGCTGTGACCATTTGAACTCTGGCTGAGAAAAAAGTCCCTTTTCTGTTGATGAGTATTTTAACAGAAAATGGGATATTTATTGTAGCTAGGTGAAAGGAAATGTGTACTTTTATTCCAGGCTTGGTCAGCAACATCTTCTTTCTTTCAGGGATGAAAGCTGAGTGTCATCACCACACATGTCCCTTCAGCATGGCTGGGAAAGCATTTTCTACTAAAGTTATATTGCCCATATTCTTGATGGGATGAATTAAGAACATAAGAACAGCCCTGCTGGATCAGGCCCAAGGCCCATCTAGTCCAACAGCCTGTTTCACACAGTGGACCACCAGATGCCTCTGGAAGCCTATGGACAGGAGTTGAGGGCATGCCCTCCCTCCTGCTGTTACCCCCTTGCAACTGGTACTCAGAGGCATCCTGCCTTTGAGGCTGGAGCTGGTCTATAGCCCTATAACTAGTAGGCATTGATAGATCTCTTCTCCATGAAGTTATCTAAACCCTTCTTAAAGCTATCCAGGTTGTTGGCTGTCGCCACATCTTGTGGCAGAGAATTCCACAAGAGGATTATGCATTGTGTGAAAAAGTACTTCCGTTTGTTGGTCCTAAATTTCCCACCAATTTCATGGGATTACCCCTGGTTCTAGTGTTATGTGAGAGGGAGAAGAATTTCTCTCTATCCACTTTCTCCACACTATGCATGGTTTTATAGACCGCTATCATGTCTGCCCGCAGTTGTCTTTTTTCTAAACTAAATAGACCCAGGTGTTGTAGCCTAGCCTCATAAGAGAGGTGCTCTAGACCCCTGATCATCTTGGTTGCCCTGAATTGTTATCTCCCTTATGGGCTGGGGCATTCTGATGAATTCTGTGTCTTAGTTATTGCCTGATGACTAATTTACAGGAGTCACCTACAAGATTTCTACGTTTTGTGCTGCTGCTTATAGATCACAAATATAGTAATGGATGCTCTCAGTCAGTAGATATGGTATATGGGTGATAAGTGTAATTTTTAGAAATATTATTTTATGAGTTTTAAATAATGTACTGTTTAAAGTTGGTATTAAGCTGGATATAGATGGAAATAAAGACATTGAATTGAATGAACATCTATCCTACATTCAGCTCTCCTTATTTATTAGAGACTTGTGATTTTCTCCTTTTCTGCAGCCTGATCAAAATTCCCAATGTCTTGTTGAAGAGTATAAGCAGAGATGCCTGTGGAAGCATTGCATTTGTACACTAACTTGGCATACAAAATATTTTCTTCTACTCAGCATATAGTGACACTGTTATATTGTGGGTCCAGTAAGAAGGGGTTTTTTGGGCAGCAGTAGCAGCATCATAAAATAATTGAGGGGGTTGGACAGAAGGGGCAAAATGCATTAATGGGTGGTTGAGCTGTGTCCCACATATTAGATTTCTGAAAGAGAAATAGTGGGTAAATGACTTGTCTGGAGGCACTTGTCGCTCATGCACTACTAGTAGTACAATATTTTAATTTCTTTTTGTGTTTAGCAACTTTGAAGAAATGTAGAAAATGTCAGCATTCACAGTATTTCTTTTAATGTGTATTTCAATTTAACTTGATTTGAAATGATGTAAGAAATATAATGCTGTTCTATCTCTTTATAGTGTTGAGTGTCTTGTAGTTCTCACTTTTGCATGAGTAATTTAGTTTAGTCAGTGCAATAAAGGTCATGACTACTTCAGTTTGTCAGTAATTATTATTGTTAAAGGGAGTTTCCCCCAATTAGTGTTGAGATCACACTTTGTGAAGACAGTAACACTTTTCAGTTTGGGTTATTGGTCAAGTTGAAGATAAAGCTAAAGAAAGACATAACATAATTACCGAAAGGCAAAGTTGATAGTTTGGTGTAACTTGCAGATTTCAGTGTGTTTTCTCTGCATACTGCTGATAGTTTGGTGTAAGTTGCAGATTTCAGTGTGTTTTTTCTGCAGACTGCCTGAGGCTGTTGTAAATATTTATGAATAGTTTGTTAAAAACTTAAAATGATGATTAGCTTAACAGGAACAACATTGGCGAGATTATTTGTGAAATGAGGAAGGCAGATGTTTCAAACTGAGACTGGTGGGTCACATACCAGCAAAAATAACTTGTGTTTATAGAGATGATGATTAGTTCATAAAATCAAATTTTCCTTGGAATGCCTGTGTGGTTTGGGTTTGTTTGTTCTTTTAAACATGATACCTTAGCATAACAGACTTTTCTCTACTATGTTGTTGTTCTTTAGCATGAACTGATTACTTTCATCAGCCTTTCCTGGACATACAGCTTTGATTAATCTTTTGCATTATATTTTGATTGCAGCTAATTACATTGAGATCTTCTGTCACTAAAGGTCGTTGTTAAACAGAGAAAGCTGAGATATTTGTAAGAAGCATGCAATATTTTTTTTGTTTAGTACCATCTACTCTTTAGCAAAAAGTGGGGAAAAATTATTTCTCAAATGAATTTATTTATGGTACAGGTTGAGTATCCCTTATCCGGACTGCCTGGGACCAGAAGTCTTCCGGATTTTGGATTTTTCTGGATTTTTGAATATTTGCATAATGAGATATCTCGGGCATGGGATCCAGAGTGCCAAAACAGGCGCCAAACTGAGCAGGGAGTGGAGGGCTGCTGTTCCTTTCCCTTTGAGTACCAAAGCGAGAACATCAAAAACATGAAAAAGCTTCACAATAAAAACAATAAAAACTAGAGAGAAGTACAGACAAAGCCCCTGTCACTAACACCCTTCTGAAATAAGTAAGTTTTGACTGCATGTTTAAAAGCAGCAAAATTGGGAATCTGCGAGTGAGTGAGCTGAGGCGTTTTGTTTTTTGTTTTTGTTACGGCGTGGTGTCCGTATTTTGGAGCATTCCAGATTTTGGATGTCCGCATAAGGGACACTCTACCTGTACACTAAGTTTATTGTTCTCCTTCTTGCTTTTCTGTCAGAATGGCTAGTCTTTTCTCCACTCAGTGGGCTTGTGCAATCATAATCCTCTTAATCGTGGGTAATAAACAATGAGTTGCCCTCATGAACATGCATTATCTCCTAAGAACCCTCTTCTTACTGGCTCGAAAGCAACCAGTTCATCAACACTGACACTGACTATCCTTAAGGCTAACCTGAGATGAGGGTAGGCCACACTTTACATGGCAAATCATTAGTGTTACACCATTGTTTCCCACAGCAAATGCCAAGAAGTGTTGATGACACACTCATGTCTCTAAACAACAGCTTGGATGTGTCCAGGAACTGTCATTGTGCCAGGATGCCAAGACATATATGTGCTGGTTTGTAGATGTCTGTCAAACCTTGACTGTTTAATTCACACTCCCCACAGGTATTGTTGACTCAACTGATGTTTTTATTCACTTATTTTATAGGTAAGAGAGCAAACATGAAGTGTGGATGCTGGGCTGTCCTTAAAAGACAATGTACAGTTAATTCACTGTGCTGAAATCCAACACAGCTCAGGCACTGAAGAATATGCACGGGAAGCAGTGGCACAACATTGGTGTTCATAAATGTTGACTGCCCCTGCTAACTGGGCAAAGAGGCACCTTTTTAATGTGGTGATTCCCTTTATTTAGCAGGGGGAGAATAACTGGCCCTATCCACCACCAGCACAGTACTTCCAGTGACTGTTGCTGGTATCTATCTTATGTTTCATTTTAGAATGTGAGCCCTTTGGGGACAGGGAGCCATCTTATTTATTTTGTTATTTCTCTGTGTAAACCACCCTGAGCCATTTTTGGAAGGGCGGTATAGAAATTGAAATAATAATAATAATAATAATAATAAGAAGAAGAAGAAGAAGAAGAAGAAGAAGCAGGCTGGATGAAAGAGGTCAAAAAATGTAACCAACAAATGCAAGATCTAATAATAATACCAGAATTAATAAGTGAAAGAGCAAAGAAAATTAAAAATTGGACTGCTCCAGGCGACGATGAACTGCATGGCTTTTGACTTAAACACCTAACAAGCCTTCATAAACAACTATCAAAACAGTTCAATCACATTTTATAAGGAGGTGATATTGAACAATGGCTAGCAACTGGGAAAACTCAGCTCATAATGAAAGACCCAGCAAAAGGTGCACTTCCAAGTAATTATAGACCGATAACCTGCCTGCCAACCATGTTCAAATTATTAACTGGAATAAGAGCAGATGAAGTGATGCAACACTTATTAACTAACAAACAGCTTCCAGTTGAACAGAAAGGAAATTGCCCGAACACCAGAGGCACAAAAGACCAGCTGCTGATTGACAAAATGATTTTAGAAAACTGCAAGAGAAGAAAAACAAATCTAAGTGTTGCATGGATTGACTACAAGAAAGCCTTCGACTCATTGCCTCACACATGGATACTAAAATGTTTAGAAACAACTGGTGTCAGCAAAAACATTCAGATATTTATTTAAAAAGCAATGAGCATGTGGAGTACACAGTTAACAATCAATGGCGAGACACTTGGACAGGTTAGCATTAGAAGAGGCATTTTCCAAGGGGACTCACTATCCCCTCTGTTGTTTGTAATCGCCATGACCCCACTTTCGCAAATACTAAACAAAACAGGTCTTGGATACCAAACATCTAAAACATCAAGTCAAATCAACCATCTGCTGTACATGGACGATCTGAAGTTGTATGGAAAGTCCCAGTCAGAAATTGAATCACTGCTAAACACTGTCCGTATATTCAGTAGCGATATAGCAATGGAGTTTGGACTAGACAAGTGTGCTGCAGTAATAATGAACAGAGGGAAAATAAGAAAAACAGAAGGAATAGAACTGCCCAATGGAAGCAAGATCAAGAACCTGGAAGAGAAAGAACCTTACAAATACTTGGGCATTCTCCAGGCTGATAGCAAAATTGGAAGTGAATACATCAGGAGAGTTAGAAAAATCCTCAAGTCCAAACTCAATGGCGGGAACACCATACAAGCCATAAACACCTGGGCTATACCTGTTATCAGATACACTGCAGGAATAATAGACTGGACCCAGGCAGAGCTAGAGACGCTGGATCGTAAGACCAGGAAAATCATGACCATCAATCATGCTCTGCACCCCCGCAGTGATGTCGATAGGCTATACCTTCCTCACAGCTCAGGTGGAAGAGGAATGCTGCAAGTCCATCAAACAGTAGAGGAGGAGAAAAGAGGCCTTGAAGAATATATCAAGGACAGTGAAGAAGATGCACTTCAAATGGTCAATAATGCGAAACTATTCAACACCAATGAAACAAAGCAGGCCTACAAGAAAGAACAAGTCAAGAACCGAGCAGAAAAATGGAAAAATAAGCCACTGCATGGTCAATATTTGCACACTATAAGTGGAAAATCAGACATCACCAAGACCTGGCAATGGCTTAAGAATGGCAACCTGAAGAAAGAAACAGATGGTTTAATACTGGCTGCACAAGAACAGGCACTAAGAACAAATGCAATAAGAGCAAAAGTTGAAAAATCCACCACAAACAGCAAGTGCCGCCTTTGTAAAGAAGCAGATGAAACAGTGGACCACCTAATCAGCTGTTGTAAAAAGATCGCACAGACTGACTACAAAGAAAGGCATGACAAAGTAGCAGGGATGATACACTGGAACATCTGCAAAAAATACAAGCTACCTGTAGCCAAAAATTGGTGGGACCATAACATTGAAAAAGTGGTAGAAAATGAAGATGTAAAAATATTATGGGACTTCCGACTACAGACAGACAAACATCTGCCACACCAGATATAACTGTAGCCGAGAAGAAAGAAAAACAAGTCAAAATAATCGACATAGCAATACCAGGGGATAGCAGAATAGAAGAAAAAGAAATAGAAAAAATCACCAAATACAAAGATCTACAAATTGCATTTGAAAGGCTGTGGCAGAAAACGACCAAAATAATCCCAGTGGTAATTGGCACCCTGGGTGCAGTTCCAAAAGACCTTGAAGAGCACCTCAACACCATAGGGGCCACAGAAATCACCACCAGCCAATTACAAAAAGCAGCTTTACTGGGAACAGCCTATATTCTGCGACGATATCTATAACAGCAACAACAACACTGACAATAAAATTCTGGCATCTCAGGTCCTTGGGAAGGACTCGATGTCTGGATAAAACAAACCAGTCAATAACACCTGTCTGACTGTGTAAAATAATAATAATAATGGTTCCTTGCAGTTTGCTTGCAAATAAACCCTTGGTAGGAAAGAGGGAGGGAAAGGCTGAACTGTCTGTTACACAATGGCAATCATTGGGAGGCCATGGCAGAGACAGGGATACAGCACTTAGTCCTGTACAAGTGCACAGTTCCTAACTGGATAGTTCCAACGTGGGCACAGGCTGCTGACATCAGGAGCAAGCTCTATCTAGGAAAGTATTTTATGCTTGCATGATGCTGTCAGCAAGACTCCCTTCCATGGCCACCTGGTGTTTGAAAGGTAAAGGAGATTTCGCTCTCCATGCTTAATTACCATGCAGTGGCCACTGGAAATTTCACCTAGCTGCCTCAACTGCACCACTGAAGTCCTATTTTATGCTATCTTTTATCACTTCCCCTGTGAAATTCCAATATTACTCTTACCTCTGAAATTCTAATATATTATAGCATCTTCTTAAAAGCATAAATTGCAGTTAAGTATTTACTTTGATTATTTCTCTTTTGAAGTGTCAGTGTAATTAAAATGCCATTGCAAGAATAAAATATATAATGCAGAGTTTAAAAAAAAAAAAACCAAGACAGGCTCCCCCTCCCCCCTGCTTTCAATAGGGTGCATTGGGTTTGGAAATTGAGGTATTAAATGGTACTGTCTAAGGCAGTAAATAAAAGATAAATAGAAAAGCAAGAAAAATCATGCCTGTTAGTAAAGGATTAAAACAATCATAGCTTTCAAGTGCAAGACAAATTGCGCCTTGCCTAGGTATTCTGACATGGACTAAATTTATTGTTTAACAACAGCCTTGCATTTTTACACATCCAAAGGCTTGTTTTATAGCATAGAGATGGCTTATGAAATTTTTCCTGCTTTTTGTTTGCACTGCCCTTGTTCATCATTTACTTTTCTCAGTACAATGACTGTTGACTTGAATTACTCAGTGCAGAAAAAGCTAAACAAAATCCAAGGATAGGCAGATGTGCCAAGATTTTCATTGTTTAGTACTTTTATAGTGTGTTGCTGAGAATTAGTTGTCCCTATTTAGAGTAACTGCGGGCATTTTAACTAAGTGTGGGAGGAGATAGTACAATATTCTTAGGAGTGACTGGGATCAGGCCACATCAGATTTTGAAATCCTAATTGCCAAGCCCAGGAGAACCATTAAAGTTGTTTAACCTACATATACCATTCAATCCATGTCACCCTTTGACCAAGAGGTTTTTTCTTCTTCCTCTACCCCCGCAGATACAGTGCCCTTCACTCCTCTATTCTACTCTGCCATGACAGCCGAGTTGCAAGCGCCACCGTCATCCAAATCCATTGGCACCTGCCCTAAGAAGATATACACACTCCCTCCTCCATATTATTATGCCTGTTATAGCAGTTCCTCATGTAGATGCCCTGGTTGCCCAGCTGGTCTCAGACACAGTGTTAAATGAGAAAGGCGAAGGGCAATTAAAAATCCCAGAGGACAAAAAATGCAACTTCTTCCTACCCAAGGCCCATTAGGCCTCGGCAACTGTTATCGGGGCAGTGGCCACCAAATCTATCTTCACTTATGCTCTTTTCTCTGGGCAAAAGAATTGGCTCAGTATATTCCTCCAGACAATGTTTCCAGGGGGCTAAATTATTTGGGGAATCTCTGGACTGAGCTATCAGCCACCTCCAGTCTCAAAGGCAGGATGCCACTTGAGTACCAGTTGTAGGGGAGTAACAGCAGGAGAGAGGGCATGCTGACTCCTGCTTGTAGTCTCCCTGCGGCATCTGGTGGGCCACTGTGTGAAACAGGATGCTGGACTAGATGGGCCATGGGCCTGATCCAGGAGGACTGTTCTTACTATGAAAGGTTTTTCACATTGTATGGAGGTCATTCAGCCCACCTGTGATGTGTTTTTGGCACTCTTGGCTCTTGCTTCTGGGAGGGTGGCAATTCTCAGGGAGTACAGTTTCCAGCACATCCCTCCTCTGTCCTTAAGATTTTGTTCCTGTTTTCTTGCCTTCCTATGTTCTGCCTGCCTTCTCCTGAGCTAGTCTATGCACGAGTCCCAGAAATGGGGTTTTGGCACCACCTGCCTGCAGGAACTAGCCCTTTCTCATTTGCTTTCTGTTTTAGTCCTGTCTGCAGGGAGCATGTTTGGTCCAAAACCCATGTTAATGGATGACTTCTGTAGTCCTATCTGTGAAACATGTATGTTATATTTGCATGTTTTATCTTGCTAATTGGTCAGCATCATCTTGTATAAGCATAACTTCCTGGTCTGTGAGATTTGAGCAAGTTAATATTTTTAGTTTGAAAGGCATACAAGCTTTCTAAAGACAGTTGGTATACATGGTAAACTGTGGTTTGCCATGAATGAGGAGGGGAAGGTATCTGATTGTACAAAGTTATGAAAGAAGGGAGGATGACACATGAGAGTTTGAGAATGGCCAATCTATGGTTTGTAGTTATGTGTATGCCACCTCATATTTGATGATTCTCAAGCCCACAAGTTTAATTCTCCTTCTCCCTCACCCCTCTGTACAATTGGATATCCTCCCTTCCTCATTCATGGCCAACCATAGTTTACCACTAAACAAGCTATGCTTTTGTGTTGTATGAATTCAGGATTCCTAAAGATTCTAGGTATTGCATTTATTTATTTAATTTATTAGAGACATTTAATATACCGCCCACTCTGAAGACTCTGGGTGGTGTACAAGAATAGGCAAACAGGCAACATTAAAAATTACATTACATTAATAATTAAAAAAATTATCAAAGAACTAAAGTAACTACCAGAAAACAGAAAAATGAACTACAGGGCAAAGGCCTGGGGTGTGTGTGGCGATTTCAGAGGTTACCAGAGACACAGAGGAGGAGAGATTATATAAGATACTCCACTGCTGCAAGAAGAATAAGAGATGTAGTGCGAGGGAGTCCTTGGGGATCACTGGGGAATGATAGGTAGAGGGGATTGTCTAATTATTCTGTAAACCGCCCAGAGACGTAGGTTTTGGGCGATATAAAAATGTTTTAACAAAATACATAAAAATAATAATTAGCCCATTTATTATTATCTCTTATGAATACAGTATTTAAAGGTTGTTCTGAGTTCTTTCAAAGAAATCAAAAAGTGAGTAGAAGTTAGGTTGAGCCAAGGTGAGTCTGGCTATTCACTAGTAAATATCTTGCTTGCATTCTTTGCTTTGTTCGACAGAGTCAGTGAATTACAAGTTTTCTAGAACTTTAAATACATTAAGGATGTTTTTTATGCTTTCCATGTTAAAGCCAACAATAATAGCCTTTTATTTATTTAAAACAAAAGAATGCTACTAGTTGGACGGCTAAAGGCCACCTCCAGCCTCAAAGGCATAATGCCTCTGAGTACCAGGTGCAGGGGAGTAACAACAGGAAAGAGGGCATGTCCTCAATTCCTGCCTGCGGCTTCCAGTGGCATCTGGTGGGCCACTGCACGAAACAGGATGCTGGACTAGATGGGCTTTGGGCCTGATCCAGCAGGGCTGTTCTTATGTTCTTATGTTCTAATACATTGGGAAACAATTCATCCCTTCATTTATTTAAAAGAAAAGAACATATCAGAGAGTAAGTTTTTTACATGTGAAAGATTAAAAATATTTCATTTTCTCACCATTTTGAAATGGTGCACTTTGTGATTTTGCTCCACATATAGCTCAGCTCACTAAAAGCAGAAAAATGTGAGGTTCTAACAGCCTTGGGGATGATTCCTGGTATGGCTTACTTATGTGCATGATATTTTCTTGTGCCAATACAGTGGACTAGTTCAGATGTCCCAAAAAACCATGGTGGTGTTGAATTGAGAGCATGAGTCAAATGAATGCACACTTCCATGGTTCTTTCTCTCATTTACTTTGCTCTCACCTTGCATGAGAAAGAAATCTTGGTTTATTAAATCACACTTTCACATGCTATCTGAACCATGTGCCATCGGAATTAACCATGGCATAGAAACAAGACTGTGAAACAATAATATTTACTAGTTGGTAAGCCACAGTTAGCCACCTATTGGAGCAGTGGGGAAATGACTTGATTATCAAGCCAGAGGTTGCTGGTTTGAATCCCTGCTGCTATGTTTCCCAGACTATCGGAAACACCTATATTGGGCAGCAGCGATATAGGAAGATGCTGAAAGGCATCATCTCATACTGCACGGGAGGAGGCAATGGTAAACCCCTGCTGTATTCTGCTAAAGACAACCACAGGGTTCTTTGGTCGCCAGGAGTTGAAACTGACTCGACGGCACACTTTACTTTTACCTTCAAGCCACAGTTAAACTTGTGACAATACACAGAGCTATGCTATAATAAACTAGGATTAATCATCACAGTCCTATGCCTGAGTTGAGGAGGAAAGGGGACAAAGTTCTTCAGCTCATATCAACTATGGCTTGTTGGATCTGAAGTGTGTGTGTGTGTGTTTGAGAGAGAAAGAGAGAGATTTGTCCCAGTTTAATTTTTTCCTTAGGATTCATGAGCCTACTCTTGGCTTCTTGAGTTTTCTTATTGGTTGGTTCATATTTTTAAGGAGCTTTGTGCTGACCTGTGCCATCTGGATGCCTAAAGAACCATGGAACAGAAAGGATATTGGATTGTGCTTAGCCTCAGATAAGCCCTACCAGCTGCATAGTATTAGTATCGAGAACTGTCTGAAAGGAGCTTTGGTGGGTGGCACCTCAGCAACTAGGGTTTTTCTGTGATACTTGGTATCTGTCCATTTATTCTGCTTCATATGCATGACTCAGTAGTAACTCAGTTCAGTTCTCATTTTCCTCCATGATTTTTTGTTCTTCATATATTCTTCCATATAAAAAAACATTCTTTTCACATTGTCTGTCTGCTAATGCAAAGATCTATCCAACATTCTTAGTGGAATTACTCTATTCTGCAATGTCCCTATGGTCTTAAGAACATAAACCTTTATTGATGTTGCTTTTATTTATGCTTACAGATATGCTTTTTTTTTTTTTGCAGAGCATTTATAGAGTTGATGCATCTTCTTACAAGTATGGAAATGTGATCATTAGTATGACCATTAATATGTGGACAAACAATTATTAAGCTATAAATAAATTTTGTTTGATTAATAGAGTGTTTAAATTGATCAAAATTAGTATAGTATTTAACATGACTGTGGGAACGGAAAGTTTAATAGTTGTAGGAAGATCTTCTACCACCAAAGGTGTCTGAAAGAAGAATCTCCTTTTTATTTGTGTGTGAGCCACAAGATGGCTGAAGGGATAAGAAGCTCCTGATGGATAGATAGATGGATGGATAGATTCTTTAGACTGTATAAATAAACACCTCTAACTTCTTCTCAGCAGAAGTAAGTTTGTTTGATAGATAAGGTTACAGGAACTGGAAGTTCGGTTAGCAACCATGATTTGTAATGGTGTGTCAATAATGTACTTTGCAAGGTCTGTGAGTGGTATAATTTCTGCAGAGTAATATATATTTTAAATAATATATATTTTGAAACACACACACAGAGAGACACAATACTTCCCGGTTACCTACAGATAACAAATTTTGCATGAACAACCCCTGAAATTAGCCGAATTGGCTGCTTTATACATTGGAATACACCAGAGGAAAGGTTTGTGTGTGTGTGTGTGTGTTGAATTTTTATAATAAATTCTGAATATTTATCCTATTTTACCTGTTATTCTTCTCAACAGATTTTTAACACTCAATAATCGTATCAATAATTCCAAAATGATGCCATGATAGAGGTCTATAAAATAATACATGGTGTGGAGAAAGTGGAGAGAGAGAAATTCTTCTCCCTCTCACAAATACTAAAATGATTACCATCCCATGAAATTGATTGCCAGGAAATTTAGGTCCAACAAACAGAAGTACTTTTCCACACAACGCATAATCCTCTTGTGGAATTCTCTGCCACAAGATGTGGTGTCAGCCAACAACCTGGAAGGCTTTAAAAGGGGTTTGGATAACTTCATGGAGGAGACGTCTATCAACGGCTGCTAGTCAGAGGGCTGTGGGCCACCTACAACCTCAAAGGCAGGATGCCTCTGAGTACCAGTTGCAGGGGAGTAACAGCAGGAGGGAGGGCATGCCATCAACTCCTGCCTGTAGGCTTCCAGCAGCATCTGGTGGGGGCTGCTGTGCGAAACAGGCTGCTGGACTAGATGGGCCTTGGGCCTGATCCAGCAGGGCTGTTCTTATGTTCTTAGGTTATTAAAATCTTTCTCAGATTCAAATTTACCATGATATATATTTACCATATATTATAATTATTCAAAAAATGAACCATGTTTAAAGTTGAAATAATAATACACTTCAAACTGTTCTTTTACTTCCTTTTTGAAAACACATTGATTTTAAAAACTCAAAATATCCAATCAATAACCCATACAAGTCGCCCTTGCATAGCAGTTTTGCCCATTTGCAGACCACCTCCCTGTATACCAGGCCTGCACCACATAAGGTCTGGGGGCCAGAACTGGCCCGCAGGAACTTTTTTGCTGACCCCAAGGTAGGAGTATCCTGCAGTAGGAACCACTAGGAACAGCAGGATCCATGAAGAGCTCTAGGACTGCATGCCTAATATCTGAGTTTAAAAGCAACTGTGATTGAGGAAGCGGAGCAGATGACTTGGTATTTATTTGGGGCTGGCATACACTACAGATGCCCCACTGGCTGAGCAAGGATAGGACCAATTTTATGGGCATTCTCCTTGGTTAAAATTGTGGGTCCCTTGACGGGGAAAGATCCATAAGTAACTAATAGTTGATTCCATTGATGTTTTAAATAATTTTAATATCATAATGCACTGAAAATTGACCCTGGCCCTTGCATGCCAGGTCGTGTTTGGTTCTGGGCCACTGAGGCATTTGAGTTGTGCACCCCTGCTGTATACTAATTTCATTATTGTGGGGGATAGTTTCAGTTATTCATGGTTTTCTACCCCCACCCCCATTCATATACAGTTTAAATAGCCACTCTCCCAGCTTCTCAGTAGCAGGTGGGAAGACTTAAGGAAGTGGCATAAGAGGCACAGCCTGCTCCATCCACTCTTGCCTCTTGTGCTGCTTGTTTAGATCTCCCCACGTATCAGCAGAGGAGTGGGGAGAGTGGCTGTTAAAATGTTGCACCTCCCCATGCTTCTCAGCTGATGCACTGGGAGGTTTAACGATGAAATAGTCACTCACCCCGCACAGGCTGTTTCCTGCAATCTTGCTGCAAGAATGGATTGTTTAAGCAAGGAACTCAACCCTATATTTGGGGTTACATCAAGCACTCCAATATTGTGGTTTCTGAGAACATTACCCCTGTGATGATAGAGGGCCTCATGGATTTCATTTCTTGATCTTTCCTAGCAGAATAAACTACACAAAAATGACTTTGCCCAGTCGGTTGCTGGCCTCACCTACTAGTTCTATTCTATTTTTACTGACAAGGTATATGCTGACAAAGTAGATAATCTTGAACAGATATTGCTCAACAAGCTGTTCTGGTTTGTTTCTATGTTTTCTTTTGGTTTGAGTGTGTGGTATGTCTGCAATAAAATGTAGGGGAGTTTACCTGTCTCATTATTTAGTACCTGCAGTTAGCTACAATTAAAAAGTTGAGATGATGATATTTTTCACTGTATAATTTTCATGCCACTTGATATCTTTCCTGCTGAAAGACAAGATTAATAGTTAATAGACATCCCAGCTTCAATTAAATGCTATTGTGGAATTCTTTAGCTCTTGAATGCATAACCTGGACTGCAAAAAGAGAAAATAGCTACTAGTTGCTTCTCAACAGCTATTTTGCACACTATCTTTTGTAGTCTGATGATTTAATTACCAGGAAATTGTTCTCAAATGGCAAGAGTAATAGTCATACCCAGCAGTATAAGTGGCATTTAATCATGTATGTTTTTCCAGTGGTAATGTCCACTTTTTACTAATCATGCCTTTCTGCCATTTTCTGAGAGTTGCCATCAGACAGTCCAAAGGGCTGTGATAATTTAATTCCTTTTGAGTTTGATAATTTGATTCTTTTCCTATTTGTTTCCAGTTTTCTCTCATCAGTTTTGAAAGGCCTTTCTGGTGATATGGAAGAGCTGCTAGCATATTGTCAAAATGAGATTTTTAGTTGCTGAAGTGAAGCTTCAGAAACTGGTTGCCAGAAATACCAATGTTATCTTGTACATGGGTTCTGACCATTGTGGAAGGCCAGGGTAGTTTGTAAAATGGAATACAAGGTGGCCTAAAAGCCCTGAAAACCAAGTAGAAGGTTGTCCTGAGATGACTATTCAGCATGTGGTGGCTTCTTGTGTACAATCTGTGCCTGGATATTTCAGGCTTTGACAAATTTCCTTTGGATCTAGAAGCCAGCCTAGAATGTAGGAGCCAGAAAATAGACACCTTTGTGAAAATGGGCAATTGCTGAACTTCGTTTTGAACTTTGGAGAGAGGAAGGGTAAATGGGTTGATATTTAATCCCTTTGCAAGTAACATGCTTCGAGAAAAGAAATAAGGTTGTGTGGAGTGAATAATTCTGCATCATAATCTCCAGTCTAGGTACCATGGTTAAATTCCTAGGTGCCACGGCTAGACTTCATCAAGTCCTGAATAGAAGGATCATTTTGCCTGAGGCAAAATCTGGCTTGTTTTGCCCCTGGGTAACAACCCCAAACCAGCATGGTGCAGTGGTTAGAGTGCTGGACTAGGACCAGGGAAACCCGAGTTCAAATCCCCATTCAGCCATGATACTTGCTGGGTGACTCTGGGCCAGTCACTTCTCTCTCAGCCTAACCTACTTCACAGGGTTGTTGTGAGGAGAAACTTAAATATGCAGTACACCGCTCTGGGCTCCTTGGAGGAAGAGTGGGATAGAAATGTTTAAATAAATAAATATATATATATATATATATATATTTGAGTGGCATGTGAGTAGATTCATTAAGTACCTAGGGCTTTGGGGGCGTTCATGATATTCTGTAAGTCAGGGGTGCTCAATTTCAGCCCTCCTGCAGATGTTGGCCTACAGTTCCCATAATCCCTGGCTATTGACTGAATTGTCTGAGGATTATGGGAGTTGTAGTCCAAGAACAGCTGGAGGGCTAGATAGGAAACAGCTGGAGGGCCAGATAGAAAAGAAACTTCTGATTATGTAAGATGGCTGTACAGTAATCGGATGCCTTTTGAAATTTCTCAGATGGCCACTTGTTCAGGTATATGTTCAATTAAAATACATGAAAAAGAGGGTTAATTTTCTTCCCCTCTTTGATTTGCATTTCTTGGGAGTTTTACTGGTGGCTCCTTTCCTGTTATATCATCTTGCAGGGAGAAACAATGTACTGAACCTAGTAGGGAATGCAGCCTAGAGGAACTAAGGGTGCTCGCTTGCACCCTTGAGGAGTTTTATACAATAGCAGCCACATGTAGTACTGATAAAGTACTGGGAAGAGGAATATACCCAAGTTCTTTTGCTACATTGTTACCTGTGGACTGTGCTTGAACTGGCCCGCCCCTGTGTTCTGGGCACTTTTAACTGTGAATAGAACAAAAACTAACATTCCCATTGATTTGGAAAGTTGCTGAGCATCAATTTGCTATTTTTGATGGCGTGAAAAATCTGAGTTTATTCAAGAGGAACAAACTGTGGCCCTGTGGAATATTTAGAAAGAAAGAAAGAAAATTGTTTTATTTTTGAACACTTTAAGAATCTATATAATTGGGATGAATTATTGGTTTAATATTTAATGAATGATTTATTGTTATATCTATTTATATATTGAACACGTTATACAAGATTAAATATCTAAGTGATATTAATCAGTGATCAATTTATGTACTTAATGAATATAAATCATGACTTTGAACATTGTCAGAATGGAAACATGAATAGCATAAATGAAATATTTTGATATTGACAACACTTATAACTAAATTATATTTTAATCTGAAATTTACAGTTTGATTTAAACCTGATAAAATCATTGCTGGTCTCCAACCGAAATAAAGTTTTACTTACTTACTTACTGATAAAATCAAAATCATAATTGAGAGAATGAATTGAATAACTTTAGAAATTAAAAATTGTTGACTAATTGTGTGATAATTTGAAAATCAATGCTGCCTTAGAATAAGCAAGACAATGGAAGACAATAGCTAACTAGGTAGTAAGGTTACTGTGGTGATGGAGATGTTGAAATGTTAAGGGTGACCAGAAATAACAAAGTAAAGATCTATGGGGGAAAGCCTGTCAGAAGGATAAAAGAATAATGAAAAGATGAGTGAAACTAGACAACAAAAGACAGAAATTGAATAAGGAAACAAAGTTATACAATAGCCCCATTGCGAAATATTGCAAACCATGTTTGGCATTAAGTCCATGTGGTACAATAGGTTTTGTACTTATAAATCTCCTTCTGCCCTCCTTCACATATGAGGAAATATGATTTAAAGGCTTATCTAAAGGAATTTATGCAGGAAATATGCATGAATGGCATTTAAAATAAATTCAGTTGCTGACATCCAACGACTTGCAGAAGGAGTAGCACTAAGTCTGGACCTTGAGTTCCAGACTAGTGTTGCACTATCACAAGCATGGTTTTAGTTGTGCGATTGCAACATGCCTTGCTTATTTCAGTGGGAACATATGTGGAAGATCACTATAGCACAATAGTGCTCTTGCACAGCTCCTACATTTAGGAGTTGTGCAAGGCATCCTCCAGACAACATAGCACAACAATATGTGTTCCACATCTGGTTCCTTGTTTTGGATGTCAGCCAGTGTTTGGAAGAAATTGAAATCATGGTTGATATTATTCATGAGCTCCTGTCTTTAAGGTGTAAATTCAAATTTTTGATTGATTGTAAGGAGAAAACAAAATTTCTCATCTAAAATACAATTTCTGATTGAAAAGAAATAATTTGAGATGTTCCTCATGCTAGTGAGTTATTGGACTATTTGAATATAGGATAAGGATATGTTTTGGTCAAGTTAACTTACTGAAGTAAAATGAAGCAACTTCATAATGCATGTGTATCACTCTTTCATGTCAGTATTGTTGTGTTGGTGACATTTGAAATCATCTAGAGATGGCAACAGAAGTGCCTATGCATTCTGGTAACAAGGTATATGGTTTTCATTAAAAAAGATAAAACGGAGCTTAGAAGAAAAGAAGGATTAAGTAAATAGAACAAAAGGGCTACTCTGACATAGATAACAAAAATATGGGAAAGTTCACCTTTGATATTCTTGCCTTCTCTCTCACACTCTTTTACATAAAATATATATTATCTCACATGGGTAGACCAGTCTTCCAAGGTGGGCTTATGCACCAAGTCCAGAGTGGAGGTCTGGTCTACCTGCTGACCCCAATTGGTAGATCAGCTCTCCCTGTGAAAGCAGCCCCCCAATGGTGCTTGAAACACTCAAAAAGTTTTGATTCATCAAAACAGCTGGCTTGGCTGCTATTTCAATGAAACATTTTGAGCATTTTGCATTTCATTTTGAGCTTGAAACGAAACACAAAATCTGGTGGGCATCTGGTGGGCCACTGTGCGAAACAGGATGCTGGACTAGATGGGCCTTGGGCCTGATCCAGCAGGGCTGTTCTTATGTTCTTATGTTCTGTGCATATCCCTAATGAATTATGGTGATAAACTTTTATAGTGATCCAATTCTTTTTGTCACATCCCATTTGCCCATCATGGACAAATTTTGCCCTCTTTGGGAAAATTTGCATGTGAATCAAACAGGAGTTGGGCTGCTAGTTTTAGAAAAGCGTGTCATACAGTGATGTATTTAAAAATTAAATAAATCACTCAGCTCCCATAGCAGAAATAATTAACAATGACCTGGTCAGGTGTGTGTGTATGTGATAATCATAGATGATAACTGCCAGATAATACCAGTTCATTGTGGAGAAGGTCCTGGATACAAACAAATCCAGAAAATTAATGTTCCAGACTCATGAACATGTTTTATTCATCAATCTAGAGAGGATTTATCAAAATTGACAGATGGCAGGAACACACAAGACTTAAATGGGTTCTAGATAAGCTAGTTTGAAATATTGCAATACACTGAAATATTGCAATACACTCCCTAGTGAAATAAGATGCTCCCCATCTCTGACCATTTTTAAAAAGTCTTTAAAGACTCATCTGTTCACCCAGGCTTTTAACTGATATTGTTTTTATTGTTTTTAATTTTGTTTTAGAATATTGCTTTTAGAATTTTAAATTGTTGTGTTTTAAATTTTTTGTTTTTAACTAATGTTTTACTTTTGTTTTTATCATGTTGTAAACCATCCAGAGACGTAAGTTTTGGGTGGTATAAAAATATGATAGATAGATATGAAGTCCCTATGTTTGAATCTGTAATGTTCCTATCATTTCATGTGTCAAATAACTTCTGAATGAATATGATCATTTCCACAAAGGAACCAAGGTTTGCACTGGAGAACAACCATAGACATTTGTGCATGAATTTTAAATTTGCATTTACATTTTATATTTTAATTCTCTATTAACTTCCATGAAATGTCAAAAAGTGTAAAAATTCTAATATTTATAAAATAAATAATCAGTACTGTAGAAAACCTTATACTTGACCAGGTCCTGGAACCTGTTTCTATGTCAGCATTTTGTCCTGGACTGTTTTTCAATAAAAACAGTAGCTGGCATCCTAATAAAGTGTTTGGGCAATGAGGGAGTGTGGGGACATGACTTCCCCAGTCCCTCTACATGTAAGTTGTTGCACAAACATGAGAAACCTCCCTGCTCTGCCCACATTCCAGAAGTGTCTTAGAAGAGTGGAAACGTGTAACTCACGTTGCCTTTCTTCCAGAGTTCTGATGGAGCATGGGCAGAATGTCTGGGGGAATTGTGTCTGGGCACCAGTTGCACCCCACAGCCCCTCTTTACATGTATGCTTTGTTAGACAGGATGTCAACCAATGCCTCTGAGCTCCTGCATGATGGTGTGATGTTGAAAGGAAAGACCCTGAATGGGCTAGCTTTCAAGATGTCTTTTTGCAGATACAGATAATTTAGAAAATTTATTGAATAAGTAGAGCTCTTCCATTGTTTCTGAAAATGTCTTAATTTATATTTATATTAGTTGGTGTTTCATTTTTTTAAAACTGTGGCTTTGCAGTGGTAGAAGAGATGGATTCTCTTTTATACTTCTTTTTGCTCTTTCTCAAAATTCTAAGCTGTTCATTTTTTCTTCAGGCTACTGATCCATACAAGCCTGATTTGCCTATTAAACAAAAGCAACAACAGAGAAGGGAGGGGGAAGATGTGAAGCACCCAGAAGACCTTAGTAGGGGGGGGGAGGAGGAGAGTTTGGTCCTGCCAAACTAAAATATAATTACTACCTTTGGGAATGTTAATGTTTTCCCAAGTCCAAATTTTTAATATTGCTTCCTTCAAGCATTTAAAAATGATGAATCAGACCTGATGAAATGAAGCATGCACCCACATATATTTGAGATTATCCCACTCTCTAAATTAAGTATTAGGAACTGTTGATTGGACTGATTCCAAGCCATGTGTGAATCATTTGATCCATGTAACTGATTATTTGAAAGATTTGTAAAATCTCCTGAATTCTTTTGATCTGTGTTCTGCTGTAGATCATTCTGGGGATTTTATTTGCTTGCTTTGTCCTGCCTGTCATTTAGTGTTCACTGGAGTCACATTTTCAAGCTTTCTCCTCAACTGGTAAAAATGAAAACCCAGATTATCATTCAGTCCCTTCCTTTCTGAAGGGAAGTCATTAATGAGAGAAGCGAAAAATCCCCCTTCTCACATGAAACGTCCTGATGGTAGTCATGCATCTGAAAATCTAAAGGAAAAGGCAGCCTACCTACCATCATGTAATAAGCAAAGCTAACTGTTTGACAGTATCCCCAGTTTTCATGGGGAGTCTGTTTCTCTGTTCATGTTCTGGGCTGCTTTAAGTGTTGCATGAATTTTTATATCACTTTGCTCTCACCCTAGATTGATTTATAAATGAATAGGGAAGTATTCTAAAAACAGAGCAGAATAATGTTCAGCCATTGGAGTCCAGAAAAGAAGAAGAAAATGTTGGCTTCTGTAGCATGGTTTGTAATGTTAGGAACCTCCCTGAGAAGCACAGACAATTGCAAGGGAAGATCAGATGTGACCTTCTCCTCAACTCTTCCATCTCATATCAGCATATGAATGATTAGTCCATGAAGTTGGTGGCTAACCTCCTCTTTCTCAGGAGCTGGTGGTGATAGCTGGTGATGGCTATATCATCATATTAACAAGAAAGCGAAGTCGTGAATGTGGAAGCTGTGTTTCTGATAGGCTTTTCCCATCTCCGGAAATTTGTGTCTTGGTATCTTGGCACAGCGGGGAAATGCTTGATTAACAAGCAGAAGGTTGCCAGTTCAAATCCCGCCGGTACTATATCGGGCAGCAGCAATATAGGAAGATGCTAAAAAGTATCATCTCATAGTGAGCGGGAGGAGGCTATGGTAAATCCCTCCAAAAGAAAACCACAGGGCTCTGTAGGTGCCAGGAGTAGAAATCGACTTAACAGCACACTTTATCTTAAGAAACCTGCATGGACCTGGGTGGGAATCTCAGAAGAGCAATTTTTAAAAATATATTATATTTTCAGATTCTCAGATCATTTTCTCATGAGCCAGAGACACTTTACTGTGATACAATTTTGAGAAGCTCTTTTCTTTTGGTGAATATTTAACACAATAGTCCTTAATTTTATTTGTCTTGTCTTGAAATGATGTATTGTGACATGGCATATATGAGAGTTAGATTTACAGCAGAAAGCAGGAAAAGCAGACATGTGGCACTTGGTACCTTTTTGAAGCACACAGTTGTAGCATACAGTTATTTTACTTTAATGTCATTCTGCTCCCAGTGCAGTCATCATATGTGTGACTCAATTAGGGGCCACCAGGCTGCAGTGCTACTTTAAAAAAAGAAAAGAAAAAAGAAAAAGAGAGAGTGGCAGTTCTTGAAAAGCTTGATTCAGATGTAATGTTTCTAGTTCCAACCATGATTCGTAAATCCAGAAAGTGCTGTGGGCTCTCACCGAGGTTCACCTAGGAAATCTTGGAGCCTGGACCTAAAGTCCTTTGGAGGCCACTCTCCCTGCAAATTAAGCATCATCATGCTTGGCTGGGCGACCACACCACCAGGGACAGATTAAAGATGATTGCCCCCCCCCCAGGGGCTGTGGAGGTAAGAGTGCCTCTGGGATAAGAGCGCCTCTGGGCTCTCACGTAGCCTCTTTCCCACTTTTTTTTGGTCAAGTGCTGTTCCTTTACATGTTTTGTTGTTGTTGTTACTAAATTCTAGTATTATAATTGCAACAGATCTAACTTTGGTTATAAATAATCAGGATTATGTCAAAACGTACTTTGATCTGCAATCCATGATTTCAGGAAATTGCGGTTAGCACTAACCATCACCCAGATACAGAGATAACTATAAACAATAGCTATAGCAAAGAAGAAGGTAAACTTGCAAATTGAACTCATGGCACATTCCTGAATCCAAAACTGTGATTTGAACATCAGAAGCATTATGTTTGAACTGAGCCATTGGTAGCTTCTGGGTCAGTTAAGTTTTTGTTTTTTTTTAATTCACAAGGATTAGGGAGGCCTTAGCAGGTTTGGGACTAGAGTGTGTTTCATCTCTTCAGGGTCTAGACATGGACAAATATGTATAAAGGTTCCAAATTGATGGCTGTGGTTCAAATCAAGGGACGTAGGACAAGATAGCTAAGGTGCGGCATATAATGTAAGTCCAGGCTGACTGAAATAGGCCAGGAACAGGTTCTTGTCTTTTTGCCTGTCCATTGTTGTTCCCAAGTCTGAGGCCCTTCCACAAGGACTGAAATGGTTTTTGATGCCAAAGTTGGCCCTGCAGAATAAGCTCTGGGCTCAGCTGCAGCAGTCTGGTTTGATTCCTGATAACCCCTCCATCTCAAAGCAACAAAAGATTGCTCTACATAAAATAGACTTGAACTAATATAACATGTCCAGAGAGGTCTAGATTTCAATGTAATCTGAAGCAGCATTCTTGAAATCCCAAAACCATGTAAAACTGATCCTTTTAATTTAGCCCACAATGAAGAGTGCTGTAATGTAGTTTTTCATTAAATTAGGACAGCTTCCATTATTCTGCCAAATGATATGTTGATTTCATTGTTAATCAGAGATAGGCAGCTGGTTGCCCTTGGGAGATCAGGCCTAGGAAGAGAGAGCGAGCAAGA
The DNA here is from genome assembly GCF_027244095.1 of Hemicordylus capensis. Taxonomy (NCBI): domain Eukaryota; kingdom Metazoa; phylum Chordata; class Lepidosauria; order Squamata; family Cordylidae; genus Hemicordylus; species Hemicordylus capensis. The sequence continues at coordinate 345,337,587 of NC_069657.1, read as the reverse complement.
GCGTGCATATATGACAGAATTAATGTAGCCACTCATTGTGGGCTAATCTATACATTCCCTTACTTGTGTCATTAACAAACAAGCATAAACCAGGAAGCTTCTCTTATTTTAGAACAGCAACCATAGGGAGGCTCTTCAGCGAAAGGGCTGTAGCTGATTACTGGAGTGCAAGCTTAGCTTTGCATATAGAAGGTCCTAGGGTCTGTCCCTAACATATCCAAGTAGGGTTGAAAAGATCAGAGTAAACAACATCGGAATAAAGGAAGCTTCATATATTCAGACAGGATCTATGAGATTGGGTTATCTCTCTTCTTTTGTGCCATTTCCCCACCAAACATGATGTCATAGAGCTGCTGTATGCCACAATAATGGCTGTTTTGCAATTAATATAGCAGCTACAGGGAACAATTGTTAAGAAAACAGTGGGAGGAGAAAGAGTTAAGCCCGTCATGCCTCAGTGTATTTTGGATCAGGGTTTTCTCATTCTGGATCATTCACAGTTGCTTTTTATTAAATACTAGGAAATTTGTTAAGAATATCTGTTAATGACATGCTTAAGGGAACTTCTTGTTTGTCCCTTAAATATAACTTTTTTGTTTTTGGGTGATGGCCCAGGTGCTAATATTCAAATATTTAAAACCTAACCACCTCTGAAGGAGTTGGGGTGTGCAGCAAAATCTACTTCTGGCCCTTGGGACCACTGTCTGGATAATAGAATAGAAGCTGGCCATCTTTCTTTAAATGATCTGGGGGATTCTTCATGATTACTGAACTGCTTTTCATGTGCAGCTTGTTAAATATAGATGTGAGTAGGTTGACAAGAGAGAGAGTACTCTATGTTTCACGTTGTTATTGAGCCAATGAAGTCCTGCAAAGTTCCCTGGGATGGCTTGGTCATTTGCATTGTATTACTGTGTATTGTGCTGCCATGTGGTTTACATTGCACAACAGCCAGCACGCATGGTAAAATAGTCATCTGCATGGTATCACTGTTGAAAAATTCCACTTTCAGATGTACACATTAACTGCAGTTAACACTAACTGGAATTAAAATTCCAAACTCCTGTTTGCGCCGTAGACATACAGCTAACCGCCATTAGACTAAGCGAAGTAAAAGGAGTGCCCCTGCTTGTTGCTCAGCCTCTCAGCCAGCTCTATATCCAGACTGTGGGCAAAGCATCAGTCACTCGGCCATGATTGGCTACAATCTCCTGCTGGACTTGCCGAGCATGATTGTGCATTTTCAGAGCACCCCACCTGCCTTTGAAAGCCCTTTAAATGCAATGTTAGTGCCACTTCTGCCAGCCATGGCCACGCACCCCAAAAGCACCACACAAACTCTGATTCCTGGGAGGATTGCGGGCATGGTGGGTGATGGAATCCGGCTTTCATTGCAGGAGGGGAGAACCCACATTCACTAGAACGGGATATGCAGATGGAGCCGGGCAAAGGTGGGGTCTGTTCCTCCATGACCAGGGGAGACCCCAGGCAAGCACTCCAGCCAGACCCATCACTAAGCCACTGCAAACAGCTTGCTGCCCAGGAGGCTCACACTCTCATGAGAGGACCAATCTGTTGTGGATATGCCTGTGCCCACTAAGACGTGAACCCCACCTGTGGGCTGCAAGCTCATGAGCTGAGCTGGCCACTTAACCACCAAGGCTTCCAAGGGGGCCCTCTCTAGTGGGGCCTCGGCTGTTGAAAAATAGAAGAAGAAAAACTATTTCCCTCTCCCCAAATCTCCCCGCAGCCTTGCATGTACCCCAGAGTACATCCCCACAATCCATGTGCCATAGCCTTGTGCCATTCACTTGAGTGAATGTAGCCCATGGCTGTGGGACCCAGTACATTCACGCAGGTTTTAAAGGTCCCGGTCCTGGTCCATCGGCGCACCCTATGCAGATGAGCAGTGTGGGGAATCTAGAGAGAGGGCATTTTCCTCTGCTCTCCTGACACCAGGACTGGTGTTGACTTTAGGGATTGCTGGCGATCGTGTACCTTTGCATAGGTGTGAATGGCCAGGCAGGGGGCTGGTTTCCCGGGCACCTCGGCCACTGGCCCCGGAAGCAGGAAAGCAGTCTCTGGAACCTCCTTGCCCACTGCTCCCCAACACAGCTGTACTTGGAGCACCCATGGAGGGTCACTTTTCTGAGCATTGTGGCCATTTAGTCACCACACCCCTCATCATAATGTTTTGATGAGGAGTAACCAAGGCCTTGCTCATGAGTAACCAGGGGTTCTAACCGCCCTCCCCCGGGGAAGTATCTGGGCCCCACTTACCCACCCTTTCTTTATGAAATATAGAGCAGATACCCTCAAACCTCCCCACACTCTTCCTCTGTTTGTACCTGTAAGCACCTAGACACCCCCTTGCTTTTCACCCTGGTGTGTGTGTGGTGTTGGTGGAGGGCTGGACACAGGCACGGACCTTTCTACCATTCAGAACCCCTGGTTCCTGGTTCACCTTCCCACTGTATTCAAATACAGAAGAGGCGACATCCCCCTCCCACTCTCTGGACAGTGCTGGAGAATAGGGTAGCTGTTCCAGGGTACCGTAAAGGGTACATCTGAGCACATAGACATGCGGGCAAGAAGGGCAATGGGAGTACCATATTATACATTTCGTGTCCATGGCCATCAGCAGTTCTTCTCATGAGTAACGCTTAGGGAGTAAATATTCCCACTTTTGGAAGGGGCTGGGCCCAGAATTTCTGTGTAAAGAGCAGAATGTGGCTGCTCCAGCTTCCCTGCTTGGGTCTGCCTTTGGACTTCTCCCTCCTGGAGTCATGAAACGGTGCCCTGCTTGTGCTGCCATTTGGGGGGTTTGTGCTTGTGGACACCCATGACTGTTGCCCCCAAGTGGCTGAGCAGCTTGATGGGCTGGCCAGTCTGGGACAGGGGGTGTCCCTGTTGTCTGGCAACTCCATCGCTGCAGGGCTGACAAGAGGGGTGTGGCAGTTCCAGCAATCAGCCGCATGGAAGCATGGAGCAGCCATGTCATTGGGTGGGTCTACACTGCCACCTCTATGACTGGAGTTTGGAAATGGGTGCTTAACTGCAATTATGGGCAAGTTATGGGAAAATATCAGGTTCCAATCGGAATTTGTTGGGGCAAACTGGAATTAATTTTAGACCCCTAACAGCAGTTTTCTGTAGCGCAGTTTGTACTACAGTTACAAACTGTGACAGCTTTAACTGCAGTTAAAGTGTATGTGTGAACTGGGTGAGAAAGTCAGTTGTACTCACTTCTACAAAAGTTTGTTTCAAAAATGTACTTAAACATGCTACGTTGCAAAATGAAAAATATGCACTTCTTTAATTTTCATCCCTTTGTATGACTCTGATTATAGACCACTCTCTTGAGTGTAGCTACAGTCTTCACATCTGAAGATATATGCTCATAATTTCATTTGTTAGGTTATCTAAATTCTTGTTTAGCTTTGCTAATTTGCTAATTAGGGTGTATTTGCCAAAATCACTTGCCAAACATATTGTGTAGCACCATCAGCATCAGTGAGTGATCTCATGGGAGAATGTATGGTCTAGGACAAAACAGGAGAATGCATTTGTAGTATCAATTGGATCCTTTAAACCCCTGTTGAGAAAATTATGTTATATGCAGCAAGATCTCTTTGGTTGTTCATCAGGTAAATATAAGAGGGAACACTTGCTGACCAACCCTATTTACAATAATTCTGGTTTAAGAACAAGATGGCTACTTAACTCAGTTTTCAGTTCTCAGGAGAAATGTATGAGTTTCTTAACTAGCAAATCTTTGAAAGCTAGATTACAAATCTTCCACCCAAGTGTTTGATTTACTGTGTTTAAAAATCCTCTGGGGCTCTGTCAGCAGAAAACCCTGCCTTACAGCATTACTTAAGCATTCACATGGAAGTAATTATGTTTTCATGGTTTCTAAATTAGCTAAGCAAAAATTATCTGCAAGTTTCACAAGGGAGATTCATTTTATTATGTCAACAAAATTTTGTGGGTTAGGTAAAATACATGTTGAGACATCCCTTCCCATCTCTCCCTTTCAGGAAGTATTCTGTCTAAAAATATCATGTATTGCAAGTATTGTCTATATGTACAGTTCTTCAAATGTGTATGTGTGTGCATATGCTTGTGATAGAGGAGCTGAGGAACTTACTGTCATTGTTGATGGCTGAATTGGCTGAATCACTATCAAGCCTCTGTTTTGATTGATGGCATTTATTGGTTAGGCCCTCCATTGCATTATTTGACTGTATCCCTTTTGAAGGAAGGACAGAAGTGAGTGCTGTTGGATCAGCTATCTTTATTGAACATGCGGAGAATAGGTGGTTCCCCCCCCCCGCCGCCTTCATGGTCTGTTAAAACTCCCTATAGTATTGAAATCTAGAATGAGAGGAAGAGAGAGAGTGTGTGTGCATGTTGTGTGTGTGTCTGTAGCTTTATGTTAATATCAAAATTGTCTGGGGTTCAATTTTTTCCATTGTAAGTGAAAAATTTGCAAGTAAACGCTCTTCGGGCTGTGATCTTAGCCTTTTCATAAGCTATTTGAAATGTCAAACATGAGTGTAATTTCTAGTATTCATTCTTTAATGTGTGTAGTTTTCCATTGTGTAATTTCTAGTATTCATTCTTTAATGTGTGTAGTTTTCCATTTAATCAGTCAACTGTGCTTTCTGCAAGAAAATCCTGTGTGCATTTGTCATCAGTTTATCTTTCAGCTGAACATAATCCAATGTCCAGCTGCACTAAAATAAAATAAAATGCATAAGAACCTAATACTGAATGTCTTTAAATGATTTTAATTGGGACATCCCAGTCATATAAAATTTGATCTACTTAAGTTATGCCCTCCAACTGGCTCCCATAAGGTTTATCATATGGTGGCTGTATCTGTGATAAAGTTCTTGAGCTGAACTCAGTAATAGAGCAGGGAGGAAAACTTTCCATTATTTTTCTTTATTTTTCAGTCCAAAATGTCAATTTCTAAAAATCTGTTCCATAAAATTGATTAATAACAATCAATATATGGCCGGTTGAACTATATTGTTTGGCATACTTATCGGAAGCACTATGTGTGCTTTTCAGCATAAGAAAAAACTTACATTTTTTCATAAAATGCAATATAAAGAAGCATATATTATTGAATCGTCATGTTTTAAAATGTTTACAAGTATTATATATTAGAAATAATTTCAAAGTGAAGCTTTGAATTTGTTTGAAAATGGCATTTAAACCTTATTATGTGTACTTGATTTAATTCTGTTCAGGATCAAAAATTGCAATTCATCTACCTTAGGCTACTGGGAATAAACTCTTGAGGTATTTATACAGCATGAAAAATTAACATGGTATACTTTTTCTTTTAGGTTTATGTACTAAATATGTCAAATTGCTAAATTGAATCCAAGTCCATGCAAGTCAAAACTTAGTGAAAATTTCCCATCCAAACTGTAACCATGCAATAACAACGATTCAATTATCATTTTAATCAATGGTTTTGAAGCATCTGACTGAAGAGTTTAAGCTGTCTGAGTAAGGCAACTATTCAGTGGGGTTTTTTTGGTATTTGTTTAGGAAAGAACTCTTAAAAGAAAGTATGTTTTTTAAATTTTTATCCTTACTATTCTTAAGCTATGTTTTACATGTAGTAATTCAACCAATAGTCTAGAAATGGCCCTGAAATTGCAAGAATTAGATGAGTATAGATCAGGATTTCAGGTAAATGAAGTCGAGAGAAAACAGCATGAAGGGCAAAACTCATTTCATTCCTAAGCTAAAGCATAAGTTGGCTTTCATATTGTCGTAACAGCAGTCCCTTCTGTATCCTGTTCTTGACATCAAGCATTAGAACTGACCTGCATCTGAGCTCAAGCTCTGGATAATTAAGCTAGCAAGAATTCATCTTTTCCTGTGGCTGGACAGAAAGAAAAGATTTGCCAGTTGAATGCTCTGCTGAAATGTTAAGGGCAATTAGATATTGGCCAGTTGTAGAATCTGCTTTTCTCCTCTTAATGATATATACTGGAGCCTTGCAGGGGAGAATAGTCTGGGTGGGGGGACTTTTTTGTCTGGTCAGCACAAAACATGCTACATTGCATGTATGCAAAACTGAATCCATATTTCAAGAGAAGCTGGTTGGAGCCTAAAAGTTAGTTTTCTAATGCAGCCATTTTTTGTAGGAGTGATATCTTGTGCCTCCAAATTCTGAAATTCTGAATCTAAACTCTTTTCCACCTCTTTGTTACATCATACACCATATGATCAACAATCCTTTCCCAATCTGTTGCATGCCCGTGCTTACAATTTATTTCTCCTTAGAGCCCACATTTACCTTGCATGTTTATTGTAAACATTACAGTTTAATTCAAAACTTAAGAATTCAAAAATATGTCCTCATGAAGATCAAATTACCATAATGTCCATAAGCATATTTGCCACAAACCTTTTTTGTAGTTTTTTCCCTTTTAAGTGTCTACCAAACCAGTTTCCCTACCTCTGTTAGAATTCCAAACCTAAAGGTCCAAAAATGTATTTTCTTCCAGTGACCACATCTTTCAATAGTGACAATATGGAGAAGTCCTCACTATTCTCCTGAGCCCAGAGAAGAGCAGAGAATCTACACTTAGCTTTGGTACATTTGGATCCTCTGAAGTGTCTCAGAATATTCCCAAGAAAAGTGGTTTTTTCTTTTGTCAGCACAAGTATGCCTTATACAGTATGTAGAACTGAACCCAGATTTCAAGAGAAGCTGGTAGTACCCTAAAGGTTGTTTTCTTAATGTAGTAATTTATCATAGAGCAAACTAACGGAAATTTTTCATAGAGCAAATCTCACAGGCCCTCTGGAAGATGATGAGGGGTGTGTGTGTGTGTGTGTGTGTGTGTGTGTGTGTGTGTGTGTGTGTGTGTAATGGTATCCCCTAGCTGTCCTAGCTATCATCTCTGGTATCTTCTCACCTGTGTTTTTGCAAACCAGGCTTAGGCAAGCCTCATAGAGCAAGGACATTTTCTAGGGCAATATGCAGTCCATGGACTCCACGCTCTGCCCTTTGTCTCTGAGGCAGCTTGCAGTCATGATAATGACTGCCTTGCACTATCAGACTAATGACTTATTCAGCCTTGTGCCACCCTGCCTCTGGCTCTCTGTTTGACTGTCTTCCTGGGTAGTTCAAGCACATTTTGACCCTGACTTCGCTATCTGTCTCTGCCTGATTCTTTTTTCATGCTCCAATTCAATTAAATTGCTTGGTAAAGGTTCAACTGATTCCTCTTCCTCTGCTTCATAACAAAGAAGTCCCGGGCACCAAACAAAAGTTAAACAAAAGCCAAGATGCTTATATGCTTTCTGCAGATAAGACCTGAGTTGAGGAGCAGTGGAAAGCAACTATACTGAAGTGCTGGTCCAAAGGAACCTTCATATATTGTAATGACTCCATAATGACCTGGTTATGTATGAAGGTTTTAATGTCAGTTATGAAGATTTATTCAAACTGAAACTTTCTTATCAGTATCTATCTCCTGAACGTGTAGTTAGACATTTTCAGGTCCATCAGAAGGAGCCAGCATCAATGGGCAGCTGCCCGAAAGCCCTCAGAAGGGCTCACTGCCATTCCATATCCTTCATGTGGTGCGAGACTCAGCAGACGGACTCTCTCTTTCTTTCAGCAGAGAGTCAGGCACTCTTTCCCTCTTCTCTCTCATCCCAGAAGCAACTTAGTCCCTTCTCTCAGGAAAGCCTCAGTGTGGATCATATTTCTAGTATATCCCACTACAACACTTTTCTTTTTTAAAGCAACAAGCCATATATCATCATCATCATCATCATCATCATCATCATCATTTATTACATTTTACAACCAGCCAGCAATTACAACAATTAACAGTTACAGGCAGTACAACCTGAAGTACAGGAAGAACTCTTTATTTTCAGGGGTTCAGTTCCCCACCATTAGGTTCCTGGAGGCCCAAAAATTGCAAGTAAAAATGGAGCGGGGATGCAAAATAAAATGCCCTACCATAGTCTGTGGGCCCCCCAAGTACCAATTTTTTTAAATTTCCATTAAAAATCTTGTCTGAGCTTTTTTTTTTTTTTGGTCAAAACGAGCCACAAAATGACTCCAGGTCACAAAATAACCCATGGATATGTGAAAGTGAGCCCCTTTTTGCAGATTTTTTTTGTTGCTTATGCTGAGGTTGGGTGCCAATTTCCCAGCTGTGGATACGCGAAACTGTGGGTGTGAAGTCCATGAATGCTGAGGTTTGCCTGTACTCTAATTATACTAAATAATAATGAATAATACTAGGACTACCAACCATCCACCACATATAACACATATACCTTACATGACATAAGGGCTAACCATTTGTTTCCTAAAATAGCAGGCAGTAGCACAGAATTTAGACACACAATAGGTAATCTCAGCTTTTGAAAGCAGCAAGAAGGAGATTTACATAAAAATCATCCGGCTGGCCTGGATAGTGTAACAAAATTGACTAATAAGAAGAGAACATATATATTTATAAAATACACAGTAAAGTAATACATGCTCCATTGACTCAATCATGCCTGAACGGCGGGGCAGAGCCATTAGGGATATGGCATACGGTGAAATCTTCCTTTCAAAACAGCTGAAGGTAACACAGAGTAAAGGCATGGTGGAACTTGGGAGCCCATGTAGCTGTACCAGTCTGGTCACAGTTCCTTGACCATGCAATTAATGGGATGGCACATCCCTTTATCGGGGGGAGAGGGTTTCCATCCAAATGGCCCTTGTACATGTGCTAAAAGTGCTTATTAAAGAAGTATTTCGTGTGCATGTAGAGAGGACATTTGGATTAACAATTCCCCAAGTGTGCTGGGGGGTGCCATGATGTCCATGATCAGATCTTGTGGGCAAGATTTCCTTCCTAATCTTGTGAGCAGGAACAGTATTATCCAGGATGGTCCAATATTACATAACACTGTGTGTGTGTGTGTGTGTGTGTGTGTGTGACTTGATTGCAAAATCTCTCTGTTATAGTGAATGCAATTCTCCTGCTATCACTTTAAAAAAAGCAAAGAGCCTCTGGCGGTATAAAGGGAGCAATTTAAAAGGGACTGGCTGACATGATGCACATTAGTCAGGGGATGGAAAACATTTGTGCTGCTGTAGGCCTGGAAGCAGCGGCACCACTGTAGTGAACTGGCAGTAGTTCTACAAAAGCGAATACTACAAATATTTATATACCACTTTTCAACAAAAGTTCCCAAAGCAGTTTAGATAGATTTAAATAAGTAAGTAAACAAATGAATAAAATGGCTCTACAAGCATTAGCACAGTTTTTCCCATTTGAGAGAATGGGAATAAATACAGTATTTTTGTAGCGCTTCTGCTGGTTCCCTAGAGCAAACAAATCTACAACAGCAGCAGCATCAATGTCTTCCATGTCCATCAGTACCACACATTGTGTCAGCCTTTACCCTGAACAGTTTTACCAGTGGGGAAGTGATACTACAATGTAGGTAAGAGAATAGTTTAATGTCTGTCATCTATAGGCATTTATCTCCTTTATCTCTTTTACTGTAGCTGAAATTCACTGTATTTATCCTTGCAAGGGCCCTGTTCAATGTAGCTGTAGGGATGTGAGATACCATGTTCTACCTTAAGGCAGATCTGTGAACTAAAAGTGTTGATTAAAATAGAGACTGTCTTGATTTGTATGTTAAAAAGGCAAATTAATTGCATAAAAGTAGTGTAGACCATTGATGAAAATTAAAACAATATATTTGATAGGGTAGCAGTGGCACACCTGCTTGATTTTGGTGCCTGGAGTGCTGCTATTGCCACCATGAGGTTTCCTCCGCTGCCGCAAGGCCCAAATGTGTGGAATCACAGCTTTTCTGCACTTTTAGCCACCGAGAAGGCCTCCCACTGCCATGGGAGTGGTGGGTGGAGTTGCTGGTGGGCCTGTCCGTCTGGCCCAGTGGCCTTGGAGACCTGAGAGGCGCACCTGCGCTGTTCAAATATATCGTTGGAAGCCCATGACGTCACGGGCTTGCGATGATCTAGTTGTGCTGTGCAGGTGCGCCTCACATTTTTCAAGGGCCACTGGGCCGGATGGACCCACACATGGTGGCTAAAAGTTCAGAAAAGTTGTGGTTCTGCACTGCTGGAACTCACAGTGGAGCAGGTGTGGGGTGGCGGCAGGAGTCATCCCGGTCTTTGGAGGCCCCCCCACCAGACCTTGGAGGCCATTGGCTGGGGCCCCAAGGTCCGGGGGTAAGAGCGCCTCTGTAGAGTAGTAACTTTACTTTAAGTAGTATCTGGAACTCCTGATGATGAATCTGAAATACTGGATTATTGTAGTCTACATAGCAAAATACGTCCCGTGGAAGCACAGACAGACTGAACAATACATTTCTTAGAATGCAGGGTTTATAACTGGAATGATGAAAATATTGAGATTGTGGGAATGTGAGGACGTTTTCTTGGTTTTTTTCTTGAACTGGAAACTGACCTGCTGTTCCAAAGTCAATCAGTGGATAGATCCTTATTCCTTAGAAACACCAATGAACAGTTATTTGGGTAACTGAATAAGTGTGGTTTTGAGAGAGAGTCAAATTTAGGCAGGTTTGATTCTGGACACTCTTGTGCATTTGTACATGACATACTTTTTTGTAGCAACACTGGCAGTAAAGGGTAAATAGCTAAAAATGTGCTTGTTCATGGTGTCATTGGCTCACTTAAGTTGTTTTATTTATAAAACTAACAGAATATGATGGTCCCTATATTGTGAAAACAGAGAGAGGATTGATTTCTTTCTTGATTTAAGAAAAGATAAATAATGTGCTTATTAATTTTTGTTTTGTATGTGTGTAACATCAAAATAGTCCCAAGAGTAGATGAAAGTTTAATTACTTCTTTTAAGCTATTTTCTGTATGTGCTGTAGGGTCAGCTTTTCTGGGAGTGGAACCAGTTAAGATTTGCTTTCGCTGGTTGCTAGAAGTAGAAGCACACTGATACTTGTAAGAGACACTTCCATTTTCATAAAATAACACTTATCTAGATATTGGAAACAGAGAATGAAACAACAGATGCAGGCAGATCTTGTATGAGTTTTGAGAGATAATGCAAATATCTCTATAGAAATTCTGTACCCTCCCTCCCCTCCAAAAAGAGCCCTCAAATTATGTGGCAAGATAGATTCTTCCAAATATTAAGGTGAGATTGTGCATGCTGTGTGATTGTTTTTCTGGTAAACCTTTTGAACAGTGGTTGTGTTGCTCTTTTATATGTCCCAAACTGTTATTGGTATTGAACTAAATATTGATCTTTGAAGTATATAAAGCAAATATTCTTTTAGAAGAAGAGTCCTAGCAGTGATAGCTTTAAAAAAATTATTTTCAGTCAATAAGAATGGTGTGTTGCAAGAAATTACAACCTCTGTACTCAGAGTATATGCCAACTATAATATATAAAGTGTGATTACTTTTCATGGGCACAAAATGATATTATGAACCTTAGAATATTTTAATATAATAATTGTTAAAGGAAAGAGTTTTGGAAAGTTCATGGAACCATTGCCATACCCCTGCTAACTTGGCAAAGAGGCACCTTTTAATGTGGTGATTCTCTTTATTTAGCAGGGGGAGAGTAACTGGCTCTATCCACCCCCAGCACAGTACCTCCAGTGACTGTTGCTGGTGTCTATCTTATGTTTCTTTTTAGATTGTGAGCCCTTTGGGGACAGGGATCCATCTTATTTATTTGTTATTTCTCTCTGTAAACCGCCCTGAGTCATTTTTGGAAGGGCGGTATAGAAATCGAATGAATGAATGAATGAATGAATGAATGAATGAATGAATATCAAAGACCCATTAAACATCCATAGACTCATTAACATATCAAAGTTTTGAGGGCATTTGTAAATATAGCCTCCTTGCACGTTTGACATCTCAGGCATATAAGTCTGTTGTCCTATGTAGACAATATGTATCTCAGAAATGATGATTGCCGAAATGAAGAGAAGAGGAAGGAACATAAACTCTCTGGCAAAAGAAATGCAAGGAGACAAGGGATGCAAAAAGAAGTTTGAGGAGCATATAGCTAGAAGTGTCAAGGGGAATAACAAAAACTTCTTTAAATATAACAGAAGTAGAAAACCTGCCAAGGAGCCAGTTGGACCTGTAGATGATGAGGGCGTGAAAGGGATTATTGAGGAGGATAAGGAGATTGCAAAGAAGATTAATGAGTTGTTTGTATCTGTCTTCATGGTGGAGGATAATGACCTTATACCCTTTCTGGAACAGAGCTTCTCAGGCTTGTAGGCTGAAGAATTGGGTCAATTTGAGGTGAGGAGGAAAGATGTTGTAAACTCTTTTGAGAAACTAAAAATTAACAAATCACCAGGGCCAGATGACACCTACCCAAGTGTACTGAAGGAACTCAAATCTGAAATTTCTGACCTCCTAGCAAAAATATGTAACTTGTCCCTACAATCAGGCTCTGTACCAGAGGACTGGAAAGTATCTAATATAACTCCAATTTTCACAAAGAGATCCAGGGGGAATCCAGGAAATTACAGTCCACATAGCTTAACAGCTGTGCTGGGTAAATTAATAGAAAACAGACTTAAGGACAAAATTAGAAGAACAAGCCTTGCTGAAGGAGAACAAGCATGGCTTCTTCAAGGGCAAGCCTCATCTCACAAACCTTTTGGAGTTCTTTGAGAGTGTAAACAGGCATGTGGATAAAGGTGATCTGGTTGATATAGTATACTTGGACTTCGAAAAAACTTTTGACTGAGTTCCCCACCAAAGACTCTTGAGTAAACTTAATAATCATGGGATAAGGGGACAGGTTCATGTGTGGATTGGTAACTGGTAGTAGGAATAAATTGAGAGTTTTCACAATGGAGGGAAGTAGGAAGTGGGGTCCCCCAGGGATCTGTACTGGGACCAATTATCTTTAACTTCTTCATAAATGATCTAGAAGTTGGAGTAAGCAGTGAAGTGGCCTAATTTGCAGATGACACAAAACTATTTCAGATAATGAAATCCAAAACAGACTGTGAGGAGCTCCAAAAGGATCTGTCCAAACTGAGGAAGTTGGTGACAAAATAGCAAATGCGTTCCAATGTAAACAAGTGTAAAGTGATGCTCTTTGGAGCAAAAAACACCAACTTCATATAAATGCTGATGAGATCTGAGCTGTTGGTGACTAACCAGCAGAAATATTTTGGGGTTGTGGTGGACAGCTCATTGAAAGTGTCAGCTCAATGTGAGGCAGCTGTGAAAAAGGCAAAATCCATGCTAGGGATCATTAGGAAGGGGATTGAAAATGAAAACATTAATAAGATAATGCCTTCATACAAATCTATGGTGCGGCCACATTTGGAGTACTTCATATAGATGGTCACCGTATCTTAATAAGGATATTGTAGAACTGGTAAAGTGAAAAAAAGGGCAACCAAGATGATCGAGGTGCGGGAGGGGCCATTTTAGTTTGAAAAAGAGGTGACTAAGGGGAGACATAATCGAAGTGTATAAAATTATGCATGGAGTGAAGATGGTGGACAGAGATAAATTTCTCTCACACACACACAACACTAGAAGGAGGGGTCATCCCATGAAACTGAAGGTCAGGAAATTTCGGACTGACAAGAGGAAGTACTTTTTCACACAGTGCATAATTAATATATGGAATGCTCTGCCATGGTATGTGGTGATGGTCACTAGTTTGGATTGTTTTAAAATGGGTTTTAGACAAATTCATGGAGGACATGTCTATCAATGGCTATTAGTCTGATGTCTATAGGCCTGCAGCCCCAGAGGCACAATGCATCTCAGTACTATTTGTAGAGGAGCAAGAGCAAGTACAAGAGTGAGGACATACTCTCACCTCTTTCCTGTTGGTTTCCAAGAGGCATCTTGTGGGCCACTGTGTGAAACAGGGTGGTGACTAGATAGGCCATGAACATGATCCAGCAGGTCTGTTCTTATGTGGCAGCAGGTAGCCAATCAAAGGCAGATCCATGAAGCAAGAAAACAGAAGTGGTTCTGCCTTTGGAGTGAACTTTAGAACTCTAAAAGTAGTGGCCTGACTCACTATAAGGCAGCTTCCTATGTACCCTGCTACAGTTCTCGCAGATCGGGCTACATTCTGGTTAATTTTATTCATTTAATTCACCCTGTGAGGTTATATATGCTGTGTCCCTTGCAGCTTTAATGAACTGCAAGTCTAGCAGTACTCTTCAGCCTTATGGAATCTGATTATCTCCTCTAAACTTGTTAGATCGTCTTTGGGTTTCTGCTCAGTAAAACTTTAGAGTGGTTATGTTTCAGGCAAAAGTGCAATGGTCCTAGAGTCCCAACACCTGTGCCTTCTCTCCCTCTCTGCCCTGGAAGTTCCTAGACCAGGCCTGCTCAACTTAACCCCACTAACCTGTTTTTGGACTACAACACCCATAATCCCCAGCCACAATGGCCAATAGCCAGGAATTGTGGAAGTTGTAGCATATCTACAGGAGGGTTGAAGTTGAGCAGCCCTGTTCTAGACCATAGTCTGGTTTATGGTCAGTATTCAAATGGACATAGAGATGGCTTTATCAATTTATAGCATAATATATTCCATTGTTGCTTCTATTTAAATGGCTTTGGGTAAGACAAAAGAGGAGGTATGATACTGGTGCTTTTATTCCTTGTTGTGTAACATTTTTTATCTCTTGCTTAACAGAAGCGGAGAACCAAGATACCCAGAAGCATATTAATCTTACACTTTCAGTTGCGCTGTCAAGGTGGTGTTCAGTTAAGCTGCAGAGGCAGAAAATGTGGCGGACTTGTCACCCAGGCAGTATCATGATGCTGGCACTCTTTGCAGGAGAGGTCTAGCCCACTTGAAAATAATTGAATTTGTTTTCAAGATTTTATATATGCTGGGCCAAAAAGAGAACATGAGTTGCGAAGTAGTATTAATTCAGAGATGATATTTGCATAAATAAAGAATGACGAATGTGATGTAATCCAGTAATGAAATCTTGCAGAAAGCTTGGTTTTAATGAAAAAGTTCAGTCCTATATCTGCACACTGGGAATTCTGTTGTAATGAATGTTGTAAACATTTTCTTTCTCTTTGACAGGTAATATTTGAAGCTGAAGTCTCAGATGGGAGAAATGGCTACATTGCCATTGATGACATCCAGGTTCTGAGCTACCCTTGTGGTAAGTAGTGATTAAGAGTAGCATTTTTCTCTGTCTTTTCAAGACAGGTTCAATATTGTCTGACTGCTATTTTTGCCATCCAACCATTTGGTATCTTTTCTCCTTCTCTCTTTCTGTAGCTTTTATTTTACAACTTTGTAGAGGAGGAAAATGTGTTGAAATACTGAATTAATTTTCTTTTGTTATCATTAGTGGAATACCTTGCCACAATTAACTGTTCATGGATGAGATCATCAAGAGAGCGCATTTGTTAAGTTGTCCTCCTAAGGGAGTTAGTATGTATGGAGCAGTGGAAAATGTGCTTTCCAGGATCAAACCACCTGTCGGGAGATTGGCTTTCATATTTTATAACTGCTGATGCTTTCAAGAAGTTGTCCAAGTCAGACTTTTATAAATTGTATTTACTATTTATTTCTGAAAGAGCTGGAAATGTTATGGATGCATAACTGGAGCACCTGTAAGTGAGAGGAAGGTACTGGCAGACTTGGGGTAACCTGCATATATGTCAGTTTCACAAAAATCTGAATTAATAAACCTAAGCAGGCCAACCCCCCTCCCCCACTCACCTGAGTTTAACTCATTGGAGTGGAATGTTAAAGGAGGGTTTTAACAAAAAGAGCAGGACATTTCTCAGCTTGAATTATATACTCTCAAGAAAGTCACAACCAGCGTTGCCTGTGACAGGAATTCTCACATGTTGTTGACTACAATTCCCATGATCCTCAGCCAAAGGCCATTGCAGCTGGAGATGCTGGAAGTTATAGAAGCTCTTCTCATGATCCTGTGAGAAGCAGTGCTTCCTCTAATTTTTTCTTCTTCCATCTCTGTGCGGAATGAGTTTTGTTCTGGGTGGCAGTCTCAAGGCACTGTGTGCACACATGCATTCAGAATGGGGCCTTCCTTATTCAACCCGAGTGGGGTCTAAAATTAACTGAGCGGACATCAGAAAACTTGTGAGTGCACGTGCACACTCCTTAGAGGGAACAGCGGTGAGAAGGCTACCCTCCTTTGTGGGGAGGAAGCCTGAAAGCCCTTAGCTCCCCACAGACGATCACAGCCAGGACTCTGGGTGGGCAGATAGGTGGCACAGACCAGCGGCAGCTCTCCTTCCTGCACCTCACCCAGCAGCTCTGGGGGCCGGATGAAGGAAAATGCCACTGCACAGCATCCTGCCCCCCCCCCAGTCCCAGTGATGGAGTTCGTGGTGCATTTCTGGGATCCCCCTCCCCGAGTGTGCCCACCGCACCACGGCAGACACACAATCCAGTAACCCATTTTAAAACCCAGGTTAAGCAGTGGGCTCTGTAAGCGGGCTTGCCGCCGAGCCACTTCCAGGAGCCGGGCTGCTCCCATTAGTGCACATGAGCATCAGAAACCGGACCGGGATCCCTTAGCCCGGTTTCTGCTCCTCATGAGAATAGATTCACAGTCAACAACATCTGGGAATTCCCATTACAGGGGACACTAGTCACAACTCCTTCTGCTTCTGAAGAAGATGTCAAAAACTTTCACCATGCTCAGGCAACACATGCACACTAGGGATATACTGCAACATTCTGTTTTGTGCCCATACTTTTAGTCTGTTCCTGAGATTGCAAAGAAACAAATGATGATCACTAGGTCTGAATCAGACAAAATAGTGGCAACTTTACTACCCAGTGGAGTCAGCACGACCTTCTAGAAATGGTCACAACCAGGGCTTCTAGGTTTGGCAGTGTATATGACACTGCTGTCATAAGAGGACCTCCTATTTTGTGTATCCTATCTTCCTGAAGTTGCAAGAAGGGATTTAGTTGCAATTAGCTGGTGTGTATCCAGTCTCTTACAGTGGACAGAGGCATAGATATGCACTAAGACCAGAATCTAAGCTGAATTAAAAACATGGGCGTAATTACGATCAAGCAAGGGGAGACAGTTGTCTGGGGGGCCCACTTTTTGGAGCCCCCCCCGAGACATGTCACATGACTCCCCATTGCCTAACCCCAAGGCCCCTCACTCAGCCAGTCCCCCTTGCCCTGTTCGCCCTCTCTCCTACTTGCCCTCCTGGCCAGCAATCTAAGCAGCCTGCAAACTGCTAGAGCTCCTTCTCTCAGCTGATTGGTGGGTGAGCGGAGCTTTCAGCGAGGTCTCCGTGCAGGCCTCCCTAAAGCCTGAACTCTAGTGCCGAAGGAAGGAAGGAGGCAGGCAGAGTGGCCAGTGCTGGCTGCCCTTACCCACCACAGTTCTCTTCAGACCCTCTGCCCAGCCCAGCTAGCCAGCCTTTGCCAGTAATGGGGGTAGAATGTGAATTCCTTTTTGTGGTTAACCTGCCCCCTGTTTGCTTGCTGTAGGGCTTTGATATGAGCTGGAGGTGGTGGTGGGGGGAGACTGAGAAGTCTCTGAATATTTACAGATTGGAAAATTATGCTGGCTTTTTTTTTTTTAACTATCTAAAAAGTCCTGTAAGCGGCTTGTTTCATGGCAGAAAATTACAAAAACTTCTGGAACAAATACTATTCATTCATTCATTCATAAATGCACTTATGTTCAAGTGGTTTTGCAACCCAGAAGGTCTGAGCGAGAACTATGAAGCATGTGTTGTGCTTTTATTTTATTTTATTTTTCTTTAGGAATGCTAAGCTGGTTGGACATGTCCAAAACCCTCACTCACACTATTTACACTATATGTCATCAGTCAGTATGATTCTGTAATGATATGAAATATTAAGGAGGCCCTGCACATGCTGATTTGCCCTCCAGCCCCACACCCCACTCAGGATGACCCTACTTCTGAGCACCTGCAGAGAGTGGTTTTTGTCTCAGTATAGTGAGAGACCACAACCAGCCTTACTTCCACATTGGGGAGCAGGGAGAATGACTTTTAGGACAGACTAGGGTATAACTTCAGGAGCTCCTTGAGCCCTGACATGTCTCATCTATCTTAAAATTTACCAAGAAGAGGCAGATTCCTCATTCCCCCTACCCTCTTTCTCTCCTGAGGGATGGTGCTAATTCTTGCTCTTTTCTCTGTTTCTCCCCACCTATCTTTCTTGCTTCAGTGGGACTTACTGGTCTCCTATAGGGAGCAAAATATGCTGGGAGCACAAATTAGTTTGGTTTGCTTTACATCCTTGAGCATGTGGAATCCTATATGCACTTACCAGGGAAAGATCTCAGACTGTTGAATGCAATGGAGTTTATTTTTAAGTAGACATGCTTTCCTTGCTAGTAAGTCCTTTAGGTTTCAGTGAAATGTATTTCCAGCTAAGTGTGGTTAGATTTGCTGCCTGAAGCTGCAATACTCCACACACTTACCTGAGACTTTTAGACACAGCTGGCTTTTCTGCAAGTTTACTGGGAGGCTTTGCTGCAAAACTGAAGTTGTCCCAAACAACCAATGCAAAATAGTGTTGTTGTTTTTTACTCCACATATAAATCAGACTACAGGAGCAGTGAAAAACCTGAATTGTGTGTGAACTGCTCCCCAATAACTCGCAGGGAATTCAGGGTAAATCTGGCCAACATGTGAATGCAGCATCTCCATTCCAGAGGAGATGTGTTAAAGGGCTTTAAAAGTCCCGTGTGAAAAACCTCCTGCAATCAAACTTTACTGAATTTTTTCAGAATTCTGAGAAAACATAAATAGGCTCACACTGCATGTTTGAGAGTCTCCTTTGCTAATCTGCATCAAGGGGCTCATTTTAATAATTAGTGTTTCTAGTGAGTTCTAGGCATTAAAAGTAACACAAATATATAGTATTCAATGTATATCAAATATTGGTGGTTTTCTTTGTTTTTTTGTTTTTTAACATTTTATATCCCGCTCTTCCTCCAAGGAGCCCAGAGCGGTGTACTACATACTTAGGTTTCTCCTCACAACAACCCTGTGAAGTAGGTTAGGCTGAGAGAGAAGTGACTGGCCCAGAGTCACCCAGCTAGTATCATGGCTGAATGGGGATTTGAACTCGGGTCTCCCCGGTCCTAGTCCAGCACTCTAGCCACTACACCATGCATGTGTATATTCAGTGAAATGTATTTCCAGGCAGCATACTTATTTTGAAATATCAGACTTAAATCCTTGGGGTGTGCAAAGGCCCTGGACTTTGAGGGGGGAGCATTTTAAAATCTCATCTCTGGGCCCAATTCAACCTTGCTACGCCCCTAATTAAAAGGTAGCGGTATGGCTGTGTGCTATCAGTGGAATAATGACAAATAATAGGATGCCTCTGAATATTCTCATGTGGTATAACATTGCATAATGTGAGAGGAGACATGAAGAAACGGTTGTGAAATCTCTGGAGGACATTTCTGGGAAGAAAAAAGTAACTACTCATCAGCACTATCTGTGAGCTCAGTAAATACCTTCCAGGTAGATTCCATTGATGTCTCATGATCAGTGTTAGTAAGCTGCACAAGAAAACCTAATCATATCAGTAGGGTGCATTTGTCCTTTTTTTGATATTAGAAAAAGATGGTTGACCAAAGCAGTTTCAGTGCCATGCCTAAATCAATAGCCAGACAGGCAATGATCAAGAGAATCTGTTTTATTCCTTGAAGGAATATGCTTGAAGATGTTGCTTAACCTTGCAAAAAGGTTAAGATGTTGCTTTTCCTTGCAAAAGGAAAGTTCAGTATTTACTGACAAGTGGCCAGGGGGACCAGCAACCAGATGTTGTTTTACTAACCATGGACTCAGAAAATTTACCTCCATTTTAATTATGAATTGATTACAGCAGCAAATATAAGACTCAGCTTCTCCTATCTGTGTTTAATCAGTGATGATGTCCTTGAGTACAGGATCCATAATACTATAAATATTGCACTTGTTCCTGGTAATTGATGCATGCGTGAATCTTGATTTTTCAATATTTTGGAGGTGTGTTCAGTAACAAGCAGAGCGGAGCTGGATAGCTCTGTTTCGCTTGCTAAGCATAAACTATGCTTCCCTTGATGCTTAGCCTATACCCAGGTAATTAGGAGAATAATGTGTGAGAGCTATGTGGCATATATATCCCTCAATTGCTTCTCTCGCCTTACTCAGACCATAATATTTCACATGGATGGTTTTGTCACTGAGCTTTCCTTGAGGCAGTGTGGTAGTATGAAATAGGTCTTTCAGTGGGTCAACTGTTACTGCATTTAGTGGTGCAGGTGATATGTATTGACAGGAACATTTACATTACACTGAATAGTGCTGTATACAGTTAATTAAATCTGACTATTTATGTTAATGCAGTGGCTTCATGTTGCTGGCTAGGATGTAATAGGAATTCACTCAGAGAGGTTTTGGACCTTTTTTCTGTTGCATATCCTTTTATGTTTTGGTTTATTATAAATCACTGTTATAATTCATGTGTGACAAGCTCTAGCTGAATGTGTGTGATAGGAAAGAAAATTGCAAAACTGTTTTGGTCCTCCTCCTTGAGCTGAAACAATTATTTTCTTTCATGTAAAAATTAGTTTTACCCAAAGGTGGTAGTAATCTGTATCTTTTCAGAGAAATATATGGGCTCTTGTGTCTGTAAGCACATCTTGTTACTTTTTTCTACCTATACAGATAAATCTCCTCATTTTTTGAGGCTGGGGGATGTGGAGGTCAATGCAGGCCAGAATGCTACATTTCAGTGCATCGCTACAGGGAGGGATGCAGTGAATAACAAGTTATGGCTGCAGGTAAGGCTAACTTATCCTGTTCCATTTTATTTTCAGTAAAAACCAATATATTTTAGTTCCGTGTTATACAAATCACATAACTGTGGTATTTTAACATTTTTTGGTAAGATACGGCCACCGCATCTCAGACTAAAGGTGTAATTACATTGACTACTCCCACCTTTTCTTTTCCTAGTCTATTAATCAGTACTGCAGTAGGCAAATATGAAGTCCTGGTCACTACTTTAGGGGAAGAGGGACTGGGGAAAGAAAAGGTGTGAGTAAGGAGAGGAGAGCTGGTATTGTGGTAGCAAGCATGATTTGTCCCCTTAGCTAAGCAGAGTCTGCCCTGGTTGCATATGAATGGGAGATGATGTATGAGCACTGTGAGATATTCCCCTCAGGGGATGGAGCCGCTCTGGGAAGAGCATCTAGGTTCCAGTTCCCTCCCTGGCATCTCCATGTTAGGGCTGAGAGAGATTCCTCCCTGCAACCTTGGAAAAGCTGCTGCCAGTCTTGGTAGACGGTGCTGAGCTAGATGGACCAAGGGTCTGACTCAGTATATGGCAGCTTCCTATGTTACCTCATCTTCTATTTTCTCAGTGCATTTATATTTTGAGTGCTCCTTCTTTGCATTAGAAATATTATTTTAAATAATATTATTTTAACATATTATTCCAAACTGTTGTTTGGAAAAACAGGTAAATAATGTTATTGCATGCTCTCTTGCTTTTGGCTGTTACCTTGTTACGACTTTTACTGTAGATAGTCATACATGCAAGTACATTACTCTGTTACTGCAATATTAAGTGATCATTTACACGTATTTAACCCTCACCATGGATCTTTAACAAGGTAGACCGTTCATTCATGCTAGTGAGAATCACTGAGTAGGAAGTGTACTTAAGTGATATATGTGCCTTGTTCACATTCACTGAAGGTGGTGGCGACACATTTTTAGCCTACTTTCCAGTAGGCTTATGATATCACCCAGCATTATGTGTGTAACACCCCCCCCCATCAATTTCACAACACCAAGATCAATATGAACCAAATAGGGTACAGTTGTGGGGACACATAATAACACCTCAGTGGTGTAGTTTGTGATGATGTAATCCACCCCAATTCAAGATGGTGGACACATAAACATTTGAGGTGCAAGTGGGCTAACTTGTGGAGCATCTAACAGATTTGAACCAAAGTAGGTACAGTTGTAGTGAGTGACACACAGGGACACCTCAATGGCATAGTTTGTGTTGATGTCATCCACCCCAATTCAAGATGGCGGATGTGTAAACGTTTGAGGCACAAGTAGGCTAACTTGTGAACTGACTAACCAATTCAAGATGGTGGATGCATTAACTTTTGAGGTGAAATTGGGCTAACTTGTGAACTGCCTAATTGATTTGAAACAAATTTGCTAAAACTATAGGGACACATTAGTATGCCCCAAGGTATAGTTTGTGATGATGTCATCCACTCCAATTCAAGATGGCAGATGTGTAAACGTTCGAGGCACAAGTGGGCTAATTTGAACCAAATTTGCTGTAGTTGTAGGGGCACACAGGGAAACCTCAATGGCATAGTTTGTGACACACAAACTTTGGAGGCACAAGTGGGCTAACTTGTGAACTGCTTAACTAATTTGAACCAAATTTGCTACAACTCTAAGGACACATAGCAATGCAGTACAACCAAAAAGGGGGCAGTATCCTAGAATGCAAAGCAATAAAGAAAAAAGAATAAACCAGATACTGCTATGCAGTTAGTTTAATGTGAACAGTATAGATCAGGGTTTCTTAACCTTGGGCCCCCAGATGTCACTGGAATACAACTCCCAGAATCCCAAATATGACTATGCAGTACCAACAAAAACGGGGCAGTATCCTAGAATACGGAGCAATGAAGAAGAAAAATAAACCAGATACCGCTATGCAATTGGTGTAATATGAACACTATAGATCATGATGAGTTGACTCGTGATGATTATAATTGAAGAAGTGATATGAAACAGTCTTAGTGCTTCCTGTTTTACAGACATAAGATCTCGCAGCCATTATGGCCATCCATCTTGCCGTCATCAAAACATTTTTGTTGATTATCAGCTCTGCAGTTACTTCAAGTATTACTCAACATTATGAACTTAGAAAATTTTGTGTAAACAATCATCTTTGGACATTCACATTCATCTCTTAAGAGACATACAAAATAAGATATATAACTTATGTTGTACATTGTTCATTCATCATAAACTTCGTAATGCATTGCAATATGATCTATTAGATTGAAATACGTTACATTAAGATACGATCTATAGTATTCATTTTACACTAAACATATAGGGATGCCCCAATGGTGTAGTTTGTGATGATATCATCCACCCCAATACAAGATAGCAAACATATAAACATTTGAGGCGCAAGTGGGTTAACTTGTAAACCGCCTAACTGATTTGAACCAAAAGCTGTAGGGACACATAGGGATGCCCCAATGATGTAATATTTAATTTATTTTTTCAATTTTTATACCGCCCTTCCAGAATGGCTCAGAATGGTTTGTGATGATGTCATCTACCCCAATTCAAGATGGCGGTCACACAAACATTTGAGGCACAAGTGGGCTAACTTATAGAGGGTTGAACCAATTTAGGAACATAGGAAGCTTCCATATACTGAGTAGACTGTATTGGTCTATCTAGCTCAGTATTGTCTACACAGACTGGCAGTGGCTTCTCCAAGGTTGCAGGCAGGAATCTCTCTCAGCCCTATCTTGGAGAAGCCTGAGAGGGAACTTGGAAACTAGATGCTCTTCCCAGATCGGCTCCATCCCCTGAGGGAGACCACTTCCTGTGGTCTCCCATTCAAATGCAACCAGGGTGGACCCTGCTTAGCTAATGGGACAAGTCATGCTTGTTACCACAAGACCAGCTCTCCTCTCCTGTACCAAATTAAGTACAGTTATAGTGAGTGACACACAGGGACACCTTAATGGCATAATTTGTGATCATGTCATCAATCCTAATTCAAGATGGTGGGTGCGTACACTTTTGAAGTGCAAGTGGGCTAACTTGTGAACCGTCTAACCAATTTGAACCAAATTTGCTACAGTTATAGGGACACATAGGGATGCCCCAATGGTGTAGATTGTGATGATGTCATCCATCCCAATCCAAGATGGCGGACATGTGAAAATTTGAGGCACAAGTGCACTAATGTGGGCTGTCTTACCAAATTTTGTTTACTTGTAGTGAATCACACACAGGGACACTTCAATGGTGTAGTTTGTGATGATGACAACTACCCTGATCCAAGATGCCGAATGTGTGAACTATTGAGGTGCAAGTGCACTAACTTGTGGACTGTCTAACCAATTTGAACCAATTGTAATGAGTGATGTACAGGGACACCTCAGTTGTGTAGTTCGTAGTGTTATCATACACCTCGATCCAAGAGGGTGGACATGTGAACATTTGAAGCACAAGAGGTCTAACTTGTGAACCTCGATTTGAACCAAATTTAGTCCAGTTGTCGGGATAGTGAAAGGAAAGTATGCAGATTAGTTCTTACTAGAACAACTTGTTACTTGATAAAATTTGTCTCAATCCATAAGTACTGTGTATTCTTTACTATCTATTCCATTTTATTCCTTTCATACAAATAACAGGAAATAAAGTTGCTGTTATTCCATGGTGAAGTAGCCTTTTGTTTTTGTTTTTTTAAAACCAGTGTTACTTTATTTAGAAATAATGTTTCAGTGTTAGCAGTGAGGATGAGGTATTGAAATAGGGATTTATTTTGTTTATATTTAAACAAATGGAGGAAATACAGCACAAGCTTAACTAAGAAATTTGTTATAATTTTCAGTGATGATTCTGTGAGAGAAAATTGCATTTCAGGATAAATTGATCATATCTGTTTTGAGGGGAAAAATGACTTAAGTTAATATTATCTAAGTTAATACAATTACTGTCATTTAAATTAAAATGTAGTTAAAACAAAATTGAAGTTAATAGTTTGAAATACTTTTGCATTTTAAATAATGAAATATATCTTCTGTGTGTGAGGCAAACAAATTCAGAAATTCCAAATTTAATGACAGGTTGAGGTAACTAGTAACCCATACAAGAAAATGTGTTTATGTATTTATAGTTCGATTTCTATATTGCCTTTCATAAACTTATCCCAGTTTATCCCAGGTGGTTTACAATGTTAAAATACAACAGTAAAGGCCCTCAGGTTCACATTAAAGTATCAATAATAGGATACAAACAAAAAACTACAGAGATAAAGCAGGGAGAGAACAATAAACCAGCATTGGGCCTAAGGTATCAGAACCTCCAATAGGTCAATTTTGCCTCCCCCGCCACACTGAGGCAGCCATACCTGATGCATTTAGCACCAGATAGTGCACTGTTTGCAGAGCATAGGTTTCCTTTAAATCCTGACTTGGAACTTTTGCAGGGGAGGCCAGGTGGTCCTGTGGGAGACATGCAGCGAAGGCTGGGATGACCTTGTTGACTGGGCAGAATCACTCAGGGGCTTGTGATCCTTAAGATATCCAAGCCCCTGCCTGTTAAGTGCTTTAAAAGGTTATAACCAGAACCTTGAATTGGATCCAGAAACAAATTGGCAGCCAGTACAACTGTTTCAAAATGGGCGTAGTGTGTTCCCAACAAGTGGCTCTGAACAGAACCCTAGCTGCTGCATTTTCAATCACCTGAAATGTGCGAATCTTCTTCAAGGGCATCCCCATGCAGAGTGTATTTCAGTACTGTGACTAAGACATGGATAACCATGGCCAGATCTGCTTTCTAGAAATAAGAACAATTAAATCCTGCCTAAAACTATCTGCTTCAGTATGGTATCTCTAATCATGGAACTTCTGAGACTAAACATAGTTTTGTTTTACTTTACGTGGGCAGTTGAGTAATCACAAGCCATATCACCAAGCATTACTCACATCATAAGAATTTCCATTCAACAGAGGGCATTCTTTAAAATGAATAAAAACAAACAACTCATTAGAAAAAAGCAGACAGTGCTGAATGTCAAAGTGAACACAATTTAAAAGAACACAGATAAAGTGCTAACAATGATAGTATCCAATATTAGTCTCTAGTTCCAGCACAGATAATTGCTGGATCATAACTCATAAAAAAGAGCCAACTGGAATTTTTCCATATACAGTCCTCCCTATTAGATAACTGACAGCTTATTTCAACTTTTTCTCTCTAGGGAACATCATAAACAGCCAACACTATTTAGTTTGTTAGACATGACATATGTTTTGTTATGCCTACACTATACAATTTGATATATTTTTCCTGTCTTTGGTTTTCAAAAATAATTGTTAAAAAAGTCTGCCTTCAAAATAGTTTTCAAAATAAAACACCATGATTTAAAAAACATACACAATAAAGATGAACAAGAATGCAATAAAAGGATAATATATATTAACATGCTCCAAAATGTAATTCTAAAGAATCAGCCCATGGTCAGTACAACATAAGTATAGAAGGAAACACAACAATCCATAAAAGCCACAGAAAAGGAACTGATTTCCTGAAAGTGCCACTGAATGAAAATGGTTAGAACTTTTGTGGAATGACGACTGACATGGAAGATGCCGCCACAGAGAAAGGTTTGCTTCAAGGGAGGCAGATTTAATCTTTGGTAAATGCATTTGAAACTGAATCTTCCTGAAAGATTGTAGCACATGGGGACATTCAGCAAAATCCTTTGGAGAGATTTGAGTACATAAGACTTTGCCAATCAAATTAGATTACAACTTTCCATATAGTTATTCATTCAAATGATATAATATATCACATGGAGTGCTTTATATGGACATTGAACAGTTGTGTGTTTATGCTCTTCCAAACATTTTGTGTCTTGTGTACATTTGCTATTTCTGTTAAATCCCCCAAACTACCCGCAATGTTGCTTTACATTGTGAAAGCTTCTGATAAGCATTTATGATTAAGCTTGTGTCGTATAGCTTGTGTAAAATGTGTGTGACATGAAAGTTCATCTCCACTTTGCCCCTTGGAAAAATAAACAAAATGCATGCTTCCACATCATGTCTGTAAGTGAGAAGTGACCCAAGTTTGCCAAACAGTAGTTGAATGTTTGCAATCAGAATTATTCCTGCATATTTCTTTCCTTTTGATGGAAAACCACACTCCTTGTGGTGAAAAGTTGGAGTTGGTGTAATAGCAACTTATATACTGAAAAAATAAATCTACCTATTTTATTTGAAAATACCTGTTTAAAATTATAGAGGATGAGTTCATAATGACAGCAAGGTTATGAGAGAATTATGACCTTCCAACTAGCTTTCATTGCTTCAGGTAAAAGAACCAAATAATTCATAAGCTCATCTGTAATAGTAGTTTTGCAAGTTCAGGTTATCAGGTAATAATTCAATTACAATGTACTGTAGCAATATGTATGTGTTATCTTGTTCTTGGAAGGGCAGTGGCTCTGAACCAATCAGTTGTTATCTAATGAGGCCTTTGGCATGTGTGCAGATGACCTTTACTTCATTTTCCCCACACAGACACACACCACAGCTTTTGTCCCATATATTCACATCGATGGGCCATCATCTCTCTCTGTTTAGCATCAGTCTGCATAAATGTTGCACTGTATGTACCTATGCACCTGTTCCAGGTCTTTAGTTTTGCATTGCTAGTTGTGTTTGAAGAAATTCATAACAGATTTGTTGCCGGACAATTGACATGTTAATATGTTCTCCCATGAGTTTATCCGTACTGACCCATTTAAGCTGGGTTAAAATATTGAGCGTATATATGACTTTGTCCCATTGGAGGCATGAGTGACTGTGGAAGTGGGGATAAGGGCAATTACTCTTCCCCAGATTCATGGCTAGATTAATATGGAGCAGGAAGTGCTTTTAATATATGCATATACATATGTATATACTTTGCCACGATCACTACCCTCTTGGAAAAATTCCTGCGGATACCCATGAATGAAGGGAGTCCCAAAGTTGTGATTCAGCTGCTGAGAACATTTCTCTACCTATGGACCTGGCAATTAAACAGCTGAGAAGATGTTTATCATGAAATGGCTCACAATAATTTTTTGTGTGTGCACGCGATTGGCTTTTTTCCTGCTTGCTTTTTAGGCTGCTAGAACATCAAAGTATTAAGTCAGACTTTTTGACTTAAGACTCCAAACTACTCCATAGCAAGCATGCACCTCTCTCTCTCTCTCTCTCTCTCTCTCTCTCTCTCTCTCTCTCTCTCTCACACACACACACACACACACACACACACACACACACACACCCTGATCTGAGGCTGATCTAGCTTGCTATTATACATGTTTACTATGCCTGTGCATGGCCAAATTTTTCAGATTTTGACAAGACCCAACCGAATAGCACCATTGGGAATATCCATGTCAGCGCCTTTCAATTATTGGGTCAAGTCTTGTTGAAGAATCTGGCATTGTCTTAGATTCCTCCTCCTCTTCCTCCCCATTCTTTATCTATAACTTGGCTGGGGGTAGGGGACATGCTGCATCACTTCCTTTTCTCTCCAGAAGGAACACTCAGCCATCTGCTTTGCCAGCTTTGATTTTAAAATGACTTTCCCCTCTTTATCTTCCTTCCAAATAGGAAGTTAATGCCCAGGACCACCTAAGCCACTTAGCTGCCTAGTAGAACCGCTTTCCATTTAGGAACTTGATTTGTCCTAAGGAAATCTGAGGGCCTAGAACATAAGAAGAGCCCTGCTGGATCAGGCCCAAGGCCCATCTAGTCCAGCATCCTGTTTTGCACAGTGGCCCACCAGATGCCGCTGGAAGCCACAGACAGGAGTTGAGGGCGTGCCCTCTCTCCTGCCATTACTCCCCTGCAACTGGTACTCAGAGGCATCCTGCCTTTGAGGCTAGAGGTGGCCCACAGCCCTCCGACTAGTAGCCATTGATAGACCTCTCCTCCATGAAGTCATCCAAACCCCTCTTAAAGCCATCCAGGTTATTGGCTGTCACCACATCCTGTGGCAGAGAGTTCCACAAGTGGATCACGCGTTGTGTGAAAAAGTACCAAGGCCTGGATGTTATCAATCAACTATTGGATAAAACTGCATCTTTCCCCAACAGGATTAATCCCCAAATTACTGGCAGCAGAGCCACAAGCGTCCTGGTGCAAGGAAATAACGCACAAGCTTTCCTGCTGCGGATTATCTCCCGCTTTACTGTTGGAGGCTGGTGTGACTACAGCTCGCAAATTGGTGCAGCAAAGACTGGTCAATATAGAAATACAAAATGAGAGGGCTATTTTACCTCAATTTTACAAATCTGTACAGCTAAAGACAGACTTAAGCCCAGCTACCTACTTGTTTATGATTACTCAATGCAGTCATAGATGGGCTTTCTCTAGGGTGAGGTTTAAAGCCTTCCCTTCAGCGTTTTTATATGGGAAGTATAACAAATTGCCCTATGAAAAGCGCACATGTCCTTGTGGCCAGGAGATTGAGTCAATGGCCCATATTTTATTAAAGTGCCCACTTTACCAGGATGCAAGGCAGCAATTAATCCATCCCTTGCTAAATAATTTGAAGGGGAAAACCGGGGATCTTCTTTTAAAGTACTTATTAGCCGATGAAGATTCAGTAATCTCCAGAACAGTTGCTAAGTACTGTTATGTGGCTTTTAAAATAAGAGTCTTAAACTCATGAGGGTATTCTTTTTTTAAAAAACTGCCATTTTTAGGTGTGTGTGTGTGTGTGTGTGTGTACACACATATACATACACACACACACACACACACATACATATACATACTCTTATTTTAAGGATTTTATGTGATTTTGAGTTATTAATGATTGAATATATCTCTTTTGGTCACTAACCGTAAATAAATTAAGTAAGTAAGTAAGTACTTCCGTTTGTTGGTCCTAGACCTCCTGGCAATCAATGTCATGGAGTGCCCCTGGTTCTAGTGTTGTGTGAGAGGGAAAAGAATCTCTCTCTCTCCACTTTCTCCACACCATGCATGATTTTATAGACCTCTATCATGTCTCCCCGCAGTCGTCTTTTTTCTAAACTAAAAAGCCCCAGGTGTTGTAGTCTTGCCTCATAAGAAAGGTGCTCTAGGCCCCTGATCATCTTGGTTGCCCTCTTCTGTACCTTCTCCAGTTCAACAACGTCCTTTTAAGATGTGGTGACCAGAATTGTATGCAGTACTCCAAGTGTGGTCGCACCATAGTTTTGTATAAGGGCATTATAATGTTAGCCATTTTATTAAAAGCACCAGTCCCAGTACAGATCCCTGGGGGACCCCACTTCTTACTTCCCTCCATTGTGAAAACTCTCCATTTATACCTACCCTCTGTTTCCTGTCTTTCAACCAGTTAGCAATCCACACATGTACTTGTCCCTTTAAACCATGACAGCTAAGTTTCCTCAGGAGTCTTTGATGAGGAACGTTGTCAAAAGCTTGGAAGTCCAGGTAGACTATATCAACTGGATCACCTTGATCCACACACTCGTTGACACTCTCAAAGAAGTCCAAAAGGTTGGTGAGGCAAGATTTACCTTTGCGGAAGCCATGCTGGCTCACTCCCAGCAGGGCCTGTTCTTCTAGGTGCTTTACAATTTTATCCTTGAGGATGCTTTCCATCAATTTGCCTGGAACGGACGTTAGGCTAACTGGCCTGTAATTTCCCGGATTGCCCCTGGATCCCTTTTTGTAAATTGGTGTTACATATGCTACTCTCCAGTCCTCTGGTACAGAGCCCGATTTCAGGGATAAGTTAAATATTTTAGCAAGGAGGTCGGCAATTTCACATTTGAGTTCTTTGAGGACTCTTGGATGGATGCCATCTGGCCCTGGTGATTTGTTAGCTTTCAGTTTTTTCAGACAGTTTAGAACACGCCTGCTCAACTTCGGCCCTCCTGCAGATGTTGGCCTACAATTCCCATAATCCCTGGCTATTGGCTGCTGTGGCTGAGAATTATGGGAGTTGTAGTCCAAAAACAGCTGGGGGGCCTAAATTGAGCAGGCCTGGTTTAGAACATCATCCCTTGTCACTTCTATCTGACTCCGCTCTCTAGCTTCC
Source organism: Hemicordylus capensis (assembly GCF_027244095.1). Taxonomy (NCBI): domain Eukaryota; kingdom Metazoa; phylum Chordata; class Lepidosauria; order Squamata; family Cordylidae; genus Hemicordylus; species Hemicordylus capensis. The sequence goes on along the minus strand of NC_069657.1, from coordinate 345,306,674 downwards.
ATCCCTAAAAAGCCTGGTTCAGGAACAGGTATATGCTCAGTATCCTCTGCCGTGAAGACAGATGCAAAGAACTCATTCAGTTTCTCTGCAACCTCCATATCCTCCTTAATAATCCCTTTCACTCCCTCATTGTCTAATGCTCCAATCAGCTCCCTGGCAGGTTTCCTGCTTCTGATGTACTTAAAGAAGTTTTTGTTATTCCCCTTGATACTTTTGGCTAAATGTTCCTCAAACTCTCTTTTTGCCTCCCTTATTGTCACCTTGCATTTCTTTTGCCAGAGTTTGTGTTCGTTTCTGTTCTCTTCATTTGGACAGGCCTTCCAATTTTGGAAGGAAGTCTTTTTCCCTTTTATGGCTTCCTTGACAGTACCCATTAGCCATGCTGGCATCCTCCTGGACTTAGTGGTACCTTTCCTCCTTTTGGATATACAATCTAACTGGGCTTCTAGTATTGTGGTTTTGAGTAAACTCCATGCACTCTGGAGCAAAGTGACTCTCTTGATTTCCCCCCTCAGCTTTCTTTTCACCATACTCCTCATTTTGGAGAAGTTTCCTCTTCTGAAATTCAAAATGTCTGTGTTAGACATCCTTGGTGTTTCTCTCCCCGCATGTATGCTGAATTTGATGGCACTGTGGTCACTGTTCCCTAAAGGGTCGATGACACTGACATCATGCACCAGGTCCTGGGTGTCACTCAGAATTAGATCCAAGGTCGCCTTCTCTCTGGTCGGTTCCATGACCAACTGTTCTAGGGCACAGTCATTTAGTGTATCTAGAAATTTGACCTCTTTGTCCTGATTTGAATGTGAATTTACCCAGTCTATGTGTGGGTAGTTGAAATCACCCATAATTATAGCCCTGCCTCTCCTTGACGCCTCCCTGATTTCCTCCTGCAACTCCCAGTCACTGTCGGCATTTTGATCCGGAGGGAGATAGCATGTCCCCAGTAGCACGTTTCCTTTCCGGCCTTGTATAGTCACTCACAGGGTTTCTGTGGAGGACTCCAGTCCACTTAGGTTTTCTAGCTTGTTAGATTCTATCCCTTCTTTAAAATACAGTGCTACCCCTCCTCCATGGCCCCCCCCCCTGTCCTTTCTATAGAGTTTATACCCAGGGATAACAGTGTCCCACCAGTTCTCACTGTTCCACCATGTTTCTGTTATGCCCACTATATCTATTTCTGTGTTAGCAACCTTGCACTCCAGCTCACCCATCTTGGCTCGGAGGCTTCTGGCATTGGCATATAAGCACCTATACACTGAATCTCTCCCCTGATGTATGCTATTCTTTTGACTCTTTGACCTGCTGGCACAGGCTCCCGTCTGCTCATTATGCAGTTGTGCTCCGTCCCCTTCTGTTTTATTTGAATTCTTTGCAGCCTCACATTTTAAAGGATGGCTTTTGCCAGACGGGATACTGCCCAGCTCCCATCGGCTGTTCCCCAGGTGTCATTCCCCACCCTACAAGAAAGGTTGTCCTCCTTGTTGCCTGAGTGGCTTAACTGCTTCTGGGATTACCCAGACCCTATTATTATTATTACTACTGCTACTAGTAGTAATACTAATACTAATAATTTGATTTCTATACTGCCATAGAAGGTGTGTGTGTGTGTAGTGGTGGGGAGTCACTTTAAATTCACACCTCATATGGCAAGTCAGTTAAGTGCTCCATGCAGAGTGCAGAGCAAGTGAGGCAGGGTGCCCCCACCCTGTAAAAAGTGAGGAGGAGAGGGCAGGGCAGTGCTGTTGGGGGTTAGGGTTCCAACACACATATCAAAGATTTAATATTGTCTTGGAATGACAGCAGGGGGCTCCCAACAGTTCTAACTGTTTGAGTATCCCTACTCTCATTGTGAAATTCCTCTGGGATAAAGGATGGGCATGTCCATATGAGATGCTTGTCTGGCCGATTCAGGCCTTAATGCTTATGATGTAAATCCTGTTGAGTGGAATGCGTGTGTAGGATTGTAGTCAGGATGCTCCCATTTTCAAGAAGTTCATGTAACCTTATCCTAAACCAACCAACCAACCCTCAAATTTAAAGTTTGCAGGTGTAAATTAATCTGTTGCACAATTCAAGCCTTTTTAGTGGTACATTTTGTTTGGCAAATATCGACTCACTCCATTTTCAAAATGAAAATGGTAACAGGTGGGATTTGTAAGGATTATCCTGTTCCTTTATTGTTCTGTAAGTTTACTCTGCATCCCTTCTCCTGAATTTTAGCTTAATAGTTGAATTTGCTAATTCCAGAGTTGGAACCATGCACAGTTTACCACAGCTTTTGGCTCAGTTTTTCAATGCCTACTTTTTATTAATTTGATTGTTTACCCCACCTTTCCCTGTTATAAACAAGCACAAGGCAGCTTACAGTAAAACACTACATATCAGAACAATAATGGCTCTCTGCAGTTTCTCCAACCATTGACAGTTTGGGCTGAGCTATTGATATAGATCTGAACCACTTTGAGGATCACAAATGAATGCTGTGGGAATACAGATTTACTGCATGGTATTGACAGCCCAATACCATTACTTAAAGTTCACTTATTGGATGCTGTGAATAATGTCACATTGCAGCAGGCAGAAATCCATCAGTTGCATCTGCTGCAGCTGTCCAATTTCTGCTGGAACATATCCCTCCTCAGTCTAGTTGTGAGCCACAAGATCAAGGAAAAGTATGGGTGTGTGAATCCTGATTTTTAAAAGCCAGCATAAGATATGGGATGGTGAAAAGTCTTGACTTTGTATCATGGAAGCATTACCATTTTAACCTTTAATTTCTATAGCTTTTAGAGCACAAATGAAAATTATTAACAACTTAACTCTGATCGTAAACCAATGGGGTTTTGATATTTTAATATAATGCTTATAGTCTGCTATTTAATAGATGCATTTTTAAAAATAAAAATTAATTACAATTTGGTCAATTCAAAGAATTTGGTTTCACATCTGTGCATCTAATACCTGTAGCCTAACCCAGCTACAAAATAGGGAGACAGAGATGAAAAGTAGGTCTTGAAGAAGAAGGTAGTTGGTGGGATTGGTGGTGGTGGATGGGGTTAGAATGGGAATAAGTTAGTAATGAATAAATTCATTGAAATCAACAGGACTTAAATTGGTCATGTCTAAATTGTCTCATTCATTTCAGCAGCGCTTAGTGATAACTAACTTAGACTAGATCCTCCCCTAGCTGGAGATTCGTCTTTGAGACCCAGCTGGTACCTTCCATAAGTTTCATCAAGATGGCTTTTTCTTAGTGTATTACTAATACACATGTCAGTAAAACTGCCCCCAAAGAACCTTGATGCAGTCATATGTACAGTAACACCCAGATTGTTTTTAACATTGTTTTATCAATGCATGTATGCACATTAATTGAATAGAGATGTGGGAGACATAAATAAACTGCAAGCTGAGACAACGATGCATGCAAATTGTTTTATACAAAATTCAGAACTGAAAAACGAAACATGGCACATTTCTTAATACATCAGTTTCCCAGGAACAAGATAAGGCTTTTTAGGAAGCATTTCGGAAGCATCCTCTGTTCAGCATGAATATAAGAGCCATGGGCTTTTGTTGTCCCTTCTACTGTTACTTCAGAAGCGAGCTGTCTTCATCTACTCTCCAATTTGGGAATGATAGTGAATGTCATAAGCTGTCCCAAAAGGTTTTAGTTCTCTTATCGGTGTCCAGCATAAGATAACACCTATGTAGCCCCATCAATAAAGCCCTTTGCCTGGAGCATCTGCTAAACCATATGCCCTGGCTCCAGGTTCAGCTGCTGATAACTGAACCACTAATGAGTCTATCCATCACTGTTGTGCCTTGGCGTGAATACAATATTTGGCTCATGAAAAGAGGTTTGGCCTTACTTTGTAATTCAGTTTCTGCTTTGTCATGTGGGCCCTGGTGTTGCTACCATTTGTTTTGGTGAATTTGAAATTGGGTAGGCAATCGCTTGTGCTTAAAAAGTCTTAAAGCATGGCTGGTAATCCTATGCAGATCACGATCAAAGCAACAATGCAAGTGGGCCAATCTCACAGCAATGGCTTTAGGTGCTGGCAAAATGCCTCCTCAGTTGGCTTGCCAAAGCTGGAAGAGGGTGCCATGGTTTCACCCTTAGAGAGACTCATCAGAATTAATACAGTGTGATGCCTTTCTTCTCTGAGCCAGAGGAAAATGTCATTCCTGGTGGAGTTACAGATAATTAAAGCAATTGCCTGAAAGTAGTAAATGGCAAGTAGAAAACAGAATGGAAATCTAGAGTGCAGCTTACTGCAAATCCAACTCAGGTCCTTCCATGTACTTGGGTTTCCTTAAACAGAGGGCAATGGTTTATCTTCTGTTACATACAGTCATCTTTTTTCTTAGGATCCTTCTTCTGTGGGGAACTGTGCATTTTCCTAGTGGTTAAGCCACATTGTTTTTATTGTTTATAAAAAGCAGTGTCTCAACTGGATAGTGCATTTATAATTGCCATTGCTATGTGGAATTTCTTCTTCTTATTATTTATCACATGTGTTTGCATGACTCAGACACCTATTGAATGTAGTTAGGAACATAAGGAAGCCACCATATACTGAGTCAGATCACTGGTTTATCTAGCTCAGTACAGTTTTCACAGACTGGCAGTAGCTTCTCCAAGGTTTCAGGCAGGAATCTCTATCAGCCCTATCTTGGAGATGCCAGGTAGGGAGCTTCTGCTCTTCCCAGAGGGGCTCCATCCCCTGAGGGGAATATCTTCCAGTGCTCACAAGTGGTCTCCTATTCAAATACAACCAGGGCAGACCCTGATTAGTTAAGAGGACATGCCATGCTTTCTACCACAAGACCGGCTCTCCTCTCTAGTTACTTAGAGGATGATTCATTTCAGTAGTGCAGTTCCGCTTCTGTCCATGCAAAGAACAGGAGGGCTGTCCACAGTGTTTCCTACCATTGTACATACAGGTACTCATTATCCGTGGCCTTCGTTATCTGCAGTCCTGGCACCCACAGTTTCATGTTTTGTGGTTGGGCCATGTACTCCTGATCTCATTATCCATGGTTCTAAAAATAGTTGAAATTTGCCTATCCATGATTCCCAGGTGGCCTTGGAGGTCATGTCTGACCATCATTTTGCTTAACTGAGACATTTTGTGGTGCTTTCAAAAATAAATAATAAATCCCTGCTATTTTATGTGGAAAATCAGTGGATTTGGGGGAGCATTGCTAGATACCCTGAGGGCATGGTATGTTACTTAATTACTCTTATTGCTGACTTTTAAAACCATTTTGCCTCTCTTTTAACCTAACTCCCCAATCAACGTAACCCCCACATTCACTCAGTCTCATTATCCACAAATATAGGTGAGAATGGAACTCTTGCAGATAACGAGGGCCACCTGTACTTTTCTGCTTAGTTTTCTGTTGAACACTTAGTGCTTTCACAGCTTCTGTTTTGAAGCACACATAGCCAAATCTCAAAAGAAGCAAGTCTTACAGCCCACGCCCCCATGCTTCCCGTCTCCTATTACATGCCGGCAGAATTTTATAGGGTTTGCATTTGCAATTAAAATGCACTTGCAAGAGGATCTTGCAAAGGTGACAGTGTGATTGGGTATGCTTTGGCAGGTCATATGGGAAGGTCCGGAGTAAGGTTGTCAGCAACACCAGCAGTTTCCAGTTCACTAATTGCATGTACTGCTGACCTATTCAAACTTGCAATCTGACTGCACATTATAATCTTATTGAGGATATCTCCTTACAAGCAAGGCTTACTTAACCTTGGCATTAATTTTGGACATTGCTGTTGTAATCCCTTCACAACCATTATTTTTACTTTTCAAAGTGTTCAGACCCCCTAATGGCAGTTTGAGAGCTGAATCTGTCACAATGGATGCTAATTCTCTTCTCCAGCCCAACTATTTACTTAGCTTTTTCTTTGTTTATTACATTTGTTCCTCTGCCTTTATTGAGGTAGCTCAGGATTATATTTGTTCAGACAGCATTTTGTAGGGGGAAATAGTTTTTTGTTCCTGCTTTATGTAATTTGGTTGAGAATTGGCTCTGAATGACTTATGTTTGCTCCATTTTATCTGTTGTCCTTTCTGCCCTGTCATGGGTTGTATTAAAATATATTTCTTTTTAAATATTTTGCTTTTTGTGGGTTTTCCATTTGTTAAGCTTAAGAAATTTGTGGTGTGTGTGTAAATCCCATTATTTTAAATCTGTCCCAGGTTAGTATTTTAATTCAGAAAGGAATATTTATCTTTTTATTTTCAGGAAAAGGATATTTTCAGGAAAAGGGAAATTCATGTGAACAGATATAAAGAATATAAAACTGGAGCTAACTGAGCCTGTGCCAATTCTGAATTCTTTATAAAGAACTAGAAAGGTAGGCAGAGTTGAAGATTTAGAACATGGGAAAAATCCATCCAGTCTTAACAAGAATTGCTTAAAAATGAATAATCATTTGGTGGGCTGATGTTCTTTCTGCCTTGGTAAGACAGCTGTGCAGTATTAGCTCTAGGCAGTAAACCAACCAAATTAAATAGCATCAGAAATCTGTTACCTTTTCACTTTAAAAGAAAAAGGCTAACCAGCTGGAGAAGGGAATCCACTCAAAGGACATCTTTAAAAGCTAATGTTTAGGAGCCAAAGTACTTTAGAAAATATGGTTGAAAAAATGAGCTAAATATTTGTCAGTTTGGGTAAATTCATGACTCTAAAAAAACAGGAGGTGGAATAGGTGGCCTTAAAAGTGACCCTAAGTGTAAAGTCAGATTTTCCCACCGCCCCAATGTCTGTGTGACTCTCTGGTGCTTGATAATTGAAGGTCACTGTAATTCTACTTTCTGCTGTATTAACTACCCCCACTCATTAGGAACCGAAGGTGAGGTCCTGCACAGGCTCTGTCTGCCCATGAGAGAAGTAACAGGGTCTTCTCAGCTTCAAAAATATCTTCCAAGTGAAGTCTTGCCAGTTCTCAATTCTGTACATGATTAAAAGTGTGCTTGCTTAAACAAGTCTTTTGTACAGAGCTTTTATTAGGGCTGTGCATCATGTCTGATCTGACAATTGTGTCATATCTGACACTGCCTATGTCAGATTATGTCGGACACAAACATATATGTGTTCAACAACAGAGACTGTTGTTTTGAATTACTGGAATACATCTCTATTCTGCCTAATTTTCTATTGGAACAGTGTGATTTATACATTTATATTTTATATTTAGATTTATACATATACGTTTATATGTTCTTTAAGGGCTTCTGGAAGAGCAAACCATGTTGCTCAAGAAAATGTTTATCATGCCTTACTTGGATGGGAGGAGGGGAAGATGCTTGGAATGATATATAAAGCTGGCCATTAGCAATTGATCATATCAGTAATTTGAGTCTGTTGCCTCCCAATCACAGAACTTGTAGAGAGGGACATAGATTCCTTTATGATCATGCTGAACTGCTGTTTTCTACACTTTTGCTAGTATTCTATGTGGAAAATGCTGAAAGTAATGAAAGAACACAACAGTTTTTGCTTTTGTCTGTCTTCATGTTTGTGCTTAGCAATCTGTGACTTCCTTCAATTTTTATAAAGCAGTTGTGGCATTTATACAAAATTAATTTTTAGAAAGAAACTTAAGACCAATCTCCTTCAGATTCCACATAGGTAATCACCATGTACTACTACCATGAGAAGTCCTCAGACTTCTCCTGAGGATTAACATGGAGTTTCAAAGGGGCAGGGAATGTACTCCTTCCACATGAAGGTGAGGATTAATTTCCTACAAACCATGTAGCCTTAATGTTCAGCGGGGGCTGTACTACCAGCATGAGAACATAGCCTAGCCATTCATCAGTTAAGTTTATTTATTTTTCCTATTGATACCTATGGGGAAACTGACTTGTTGAATATTTCCAACTAAAAACCAATCTAATCTGACAGTTTAGGAGTGGACCTCATGCCGAATCAAAGTTACTGTCTTATTGCATCATATCAGATTGGATCTGATTTTTGCACAGACCTACTGTTTATATTACTGATATGCAACAGTCTTGGTCTTCCTTCTGGATATAATCTTAAAACATTAAGTTCTGTTTTAATGTTACTTTACCTATTACATAATGCATGTATGCACACAAAACCATGATATGTACAAGTAGCAAACAGATACTCCTCCTCATTTGTGTGTTACACACACGTGCTGTAGGAAATGAATATTAACAGTGGCTTCCCACTACCATGTTTTGTACCACAGGTACAAAACATGAAGCAGCCCGTATTCATCTCATTTGCATGTAAATCTAATGGCAGACATATTTTGTGTCTGCAAGTGGTGTATTTGTACTTTTAGTAGTAGCTGAGGCTGGAATGCTGATAGGGACCACAGCACATTCAGGGAGGAATGACAGTGAAAATTATTTGCCTCTCCCTGAAAATGCTGGCAGGCCTGGAGTTTTTAGCCTTTCTTATGCCTCAGGTTTGTTCTCTTTGCATCATAGTGCTAAGGCTGTTCTAGTATAGCTCTTTGCTTAGGCCCTAAGCTACTACCTTCTAAATCAATTATTACTGGATTCCCCAGCGTACTACTGTTACACAGCATTGCTTTTAAAGATTGCTTGCTTCACACTTCTTACTTTCCCCCCTTATTATAAAGTTAATTCATAAAGATCTCGGTGGCTTTTTAAATTTGTCTTTCACTACCATGTAAGCAATTTATGTTTGTTCTGTCTGATTGCTGCACTGAGACTGTGGTGACACATGTTTCAGGGTATTGCTGCAGGTTCAGTCCCTGTAGAGTCAATTCTGCAAATTAGCTAGTGCTTACAGTACATCCTGCATTACATCATTCGTCAGAAGTTGTCTCTCTTTATTATAGCTCTTGCTAGGAAAGTATCTTTCCAATGTTCTTTTTCTGTGATCCTGATGGTGTTTCCATAAAAATAGATGTTTCTTTCAGCTGTCTGATCCCCCCACCTTTTATACCCAGTATGCACATTCTGATCTTAAACAGGAGCTCTTGCAATGCCTTTATATATCCCAGCCATTGATTTCAGAGCACTTTACAAGTTGTTTCTGTCTGCAATCATAACCTATTACTGCTGTGAAACAGAAAGGTGCATTATATTAATTGATCTTAATAGCAACTGCAGTGGGCTACATGGCTTGCCCAAACTTATGCAAGGTTCTTTCTAATTTACCCAGAAATGAAACCTTAAGTTTTTTATATTTTTTAGCTTAATATTTTTATTGTCTTTTTATTGTATGTTTTAACTTTTGTAAACTGCCTTGGGGTTGTCTTTTAATGAAAGGCGGTATATAAATGCAACAATCCTCTATAATAAAGAGCCAGGGTGTGCGCCTGTGTCTCTGTGCCCGTGTCTTTCTCGGCCGTTCTGGGCATGCGTGGAGCGCATGCCCAGAACGTCCGAGAAAGATACGGCCGCAGAGACACGGCGACCATGTTGGCTCCCGGACCAGGAGAAGGAGAAGAGGGGACCGGGGAGCAGAGGCGGCGGCGGCAGGTCCAGGCCAGCTGCGGGAATAGGAGAGGTGGTGGCGGGTCTGGCCCGCCTGCCAAAAAGAACAGGGGCAGCGGCGGCTGCAGGGAAGGGAAAGACACCGGGGGCGGGCGGCCATGTTGGCCGGTTGGTTGGCCCGGGCACAGGAAGGCCAGAGGCGGCCACAGGGAGGGCAGAGGTGGGGGCGGTGGGTCCAGCCCAGCCGCTGGAAGAGGAGAGGCGGCGGCAGCGGGTTCGGCCCAGCCGCCGAAAACAACAGAGGCGGCGGCGGTTTCGGACCGACCGCAGGGCAGGGAAAGACGGCGGCGGCGGGACTGGCCTGACCGCGGGGGGGGGATACGGCAGAAGAAGACGGTGGCAGCGGGACCGGCCCGACTGCAGAGAAGAGAAATACGGCGGAGCCAGGATCCGGACCGAGCGCAGGGAAGAGCAAAACGGCCGAGGCAGCGGAGGAAGCCGGGCGAGGGGGAGAGGGTGGGCTGAGCGCGGGGAGAGGAAAGACGGCGACAGAGGCCGCCCTACTAGCGCCCGTTATTTTAACGGGCTTAAAAACACTAGTAAATAAATAAATAAAACAAAGCCACTTCAGGTTCTGTCTCTTTAAAAGCATGAATACTGGAGAACCATCAGCAGTTTCAGTTTTCGGTCGTAAAATGTTATGTCTTGCTGGAGTAGCTGGAAGACTGATCTCAGGACCCACTTCTACCTTTCTTTACAACATGGGACTTTTAAACTGTTTCTAGTACACATCCATTTGCATTACCCCAAATGCATTGGAGAAAGGCCTGGAGGCAAATATATTAAATATTTGGGTAGTTGTATATTGGAAAATATTTTCATGTACTTTGCTAACTGAGCAAAGACACACATTTTAAACGTGATTATTCTCTTTATTGAACAGGAGGAGAGCAACTGACCCTATGCAGCCCCAGCACAGCATCCCTTTAGTGATGTTTCTTATAATGTTTCTTATTAGTGTGTGAGGACAAGGATAGGGATCCACCTTTATTCATTTATTTCTCTATGTAAACCACTTTGGGAACGTTTGTTGAAAAGCTGTATATAAATATTCATCGTTGTAATCGTACTTGAACTCTTGAAGTCTGAAACAAAAGTAATGTCTAAAAATAAATAATTCATTGTATAAAATAACAAACTTAGATTTCACAGTACATTTTCTTCTGGCAACCCAATGATAGTTATTTTATTAATATAGCAAGTGATCAAAATTAAAGTTACTAAGTTACTTTAAAACTATATACATGCATAACACATCTACAGCCTACTATCGTCCAGTGAAGACATAGTAATATATTGTTACATTTGATTCAAAATTACATTGTAGCTTGTGTCACATTAAAATATTTTTTTGTTTGTTTCAGACTCTCAGGTGTTGCAAGAATAGTAAACTTTTGTTCGTAGGTAGTAGCATTTGACACTGATGCTGCAGTTTTATTCTTTATAACATATCACTTGAGATTTATCTGGGAAATTCAGTCTAGTGTGTGTGGTATGTGAAATCCATCTTGTCACTTTGCATTCTATCTTTGGAGCCATCTCTGTCATTCAGCTTTGAAGTGAGCTTTTCCTTCTCAGATAAATGTGATCATTTCCCCTGGCTCCTTAGTTTGCCGTTCGTTGTTTTACCTTGTAACAACATCAAATGATAAGTTCCAACTGGTTTGAATTTAATTCTGCCTCAGTTAACTAGGTTCTCCAGTGGACAATAGCTAAGAGTCACATAAGCTTCATTCCATAGCCTCCGCATTTTTAATCTGTAGGATTCTCTCTGGAAATGCCTAACTATACTATGTTGGGCTATTGCATGATTTCTGAGGGAATTTTATTGTCAGATACTTTGCTATAGGCTGGAGGCTCACATCACTGACCATGTATAATGTGTTATGATTCCCTTCTGCCAGTTTGTAGTTCTGAAATAAAAGCTGTGGTGAATATAGTTTTCCCTTAAAACTCTGTCAAGTCAGGGGCATGCTGATTACTTCAGTGCATTATTCTATATACTCTAGATCTGAATTAGCTGCTAGATTAAATAACTGCATCGTTCATAAAAAGTGCTATTGCAAACTTTCTATCCCAACTCCTTGTCTTGTTGTGGTGAAATCATGCTAATAGAAGAATGGAGAAGTGTCGGGGGGTTGTGATTGCATGAGAGTGGCTACTAGTGATTTGAAGAACTTTAAGTGGATGTTTTTAATCAGTTATTAATCTTCTCAAAATGGTGAATGCAAACAGAAGGACTTTGTTTCATAGCAGAGATTTTCTAGATGAGGCAGTTGCATGGGATAATACAAATTTTATTTCAAGATGATCATCCGTTAATGATCAGTCTATGTCTCAACTTGGAATACTAAAAAAATACCATGTTGCCCATGGCTCATTTGTCATAGAAAAGCTTTAAATTTAACTGAAATTCTGAGAGAAATGGTTGCATGTATAATTGTGGCAGCCAGGAATTTGTACTCAGATACTGAAAAAAATGAGGATTGTCATTCATTAAGATATGGATTAGAAAATGATGGGTACACAAGCATGTAAACATGTATAAACTAGGAGGCGCAGCCCATTGTTGATCAGGCAAAGTCATTTTACATTGATTATACTTATAGTTCAAGAAATGAAATATAGGTCATATAATTTTTTATTACTATGCTTGCAAAAGGGGAGTAAAACAGTTTTAAATGTATAGGATTTCAACTTCAGACATGATTCATTTCAGTGAATAATTACCATATATAGTAAATTTGAATTGTTGAGAAAGATCTGCTTCTCTTGGGCATGATGTCATTTGTGAATTGTTGATTTGAGTATTGAGTGTTAAAATATGTTGAGAACAATAACAGTTAAAATATGATCATTATATTCAGCATTTCTGATAGATAGATAGATATATATATACACACACACACACACACACACATACACACACACACACACACACACACACACCTTTCCCCCATCATATTCTTGTATAAAAAGTAGTGCATTCAGCTAATTTCAGTGGCAGGATTGTGTATGCAAAATTTGGTATCTGTAGGTATTCAGGATTGACTTCATTTTGCACAAACAAACTCTTCATTTGTATGACTGCTTTCAATTGTGATTAGAATTCTGCTTTCAATTGTGATTAGAAACAAGCCAGGATCAATTTTAATAACCAAACTGACCAATCTTGGCTTATTTCAACCAAAGTGCTTGAAATAAACCAAGATCTGAACCCAACTTCAGAAGTGGGTTTCAGCCTGTGGTTTATTTCTAACACTTCAGTTTAATAATCCAGGATCAATCAGGTAGCATCATGTCTAGTCCAGTATTGTTTCTAGCCAGAATTAGAACCATGTGGGCAGGGGATGCTCTAGAAACTGACACACAAAGCCAAGGGTTTTTTCCTAGCTTTGTGTGAAATCTGAACCGGTCTAGTACATTTATGAATTCATTGTAAAAGACATTGAGGAATTCATTATATTACTTAACTATTTTTATATCTTGCTGAAACACTTCTTTTAAATGTTTTCAAACAAACAAACAAAAAACACCAGTCCCTGTAATCATTCATTCTTCATGTTGATTTTCTTGGGTTTCAGAGACGCAATGGAGAAGATATACCAGTGGCTCAAACGAAAAACATAAATCACAGACGGTTTGCTGCTACCTTTAAACTTCAGGAAGTGACAAAAACAGATCAGGATTTATATCGCTGCGTTACTCAGTCTGAGAGAGGATCTGGAGTTTCCAACTTCGCTCAACTTATTGTTAGAGGTAAAGTTTAACGTCTGTTTCGTTTCGGAAATGAAATGTTCACTCTACTTGCAGTTTATCTCAGTAATGCCTTGAACTGAAATCCTGAACATAAGAACATGAGCCTTGCTAGATGAGGCCCAATGCCTGTCTAGTCCTGCATTATGTTTCCCACAGAAGCCTCTGGGAAGCCCATGAGGAGGAGATGGAGTGCCCCATTTTCCTCCATGGCTCCCCTGCAACTGATATTCAGAGGACTCCTGCCTCTGAATCTGGAGGTAACCTATGGCCATCAAGACTAGTAGCCATTAACAGGTCTTTTCTCCAAGATTTTATCTAAACCCCTTTTAAAGCACTGGTGGTGGCTGGTGGCCATCACCATGTCTTATGGCAGAGAATTCCATAGATTAATTATGTGCAATTTGAGAAAAGTAGTTGCTTTTGTTGGTTCTAAATTTCCTGTTTCATTAGTTTTCATGGGCTGACACACCTGGCTCTCCTTCTAAACTAAAAAGCCACAAATGTTGTAGTTTTACCTTGTAAGGTAGGTGCTCTAGGCCCGTGATCATTCTGGTTCAGTGTTCCCTCTAATTATCTCCAGTGAGTGGAAAGAGTTTTGTTCTGGATGGCACTATCAAGGCAGTGTGTGCATATAACTAACTCTCTCTCTCTCTCTCTCTCTCTCTCTCTCTCTCTCTCTCTCTCTCACACACACACACACACACACACACACACACACACACACACACACACATATGCCTCAGGAAAATATAGATAAACAAACAAACAAACAAACAATAAATCCCCCCTGACATAATTATTTTTTAACCTTTTAAATCCCGTGTCGGGGTGGGGGGGAGCCACCGCCTCCAATCATCCTTCCGCCACCCACCACTGACTTCGTCCTCCCCAGGCCCCCACCTTTGGTCTCTCTGGACTGCCGGAGGGGAGCTGCTGCCCGTTCTCCTTCCTCCATCTTCCTCTGGCTGGAGAAGAAGGGAGGAGGAGGAGGCGGTGGCTCGACCAGGGAGAGGTGGAAATGGGCAATGCTTCCCTTCCCATCTCGGCCGGGATAATGGGGTGCCGGGAAGTTGGGTGGTGGTGGCGGGCACAGCAGAAACTACGTGCCCACCAGAAACGGCTGCACAGGGGCCCAGGGGTTGGTGCACACATACATACACCTTAGAAGGAAGCCTGTTTTGGTTGCCCACTTCTGCAGTTTTCCCAGTTCTGGAATGTCTTTTTTGAGACTTTATCCACTTCCTAATGATCCATAGCATGGAATTTAGCTCTATAGCTGCTCCAGGGCTGTGGAATGTGCTCCCTGCGGAAATCCGCAATTTGAATTCTCTATTAGCCTTCAGGAGAGCCCTTAAAACGTATTTGTTTGGCCTGGCTTTCCAGGGTTTTAAAATTGGTTTTAATATTCTAACCCGATTTTTGGGCCTTTTAATCACTGTAATTGTTTAATTGTTGTTTTAAAATGTTTTAAAATTGTTAATCGTTAAAAAACAGTTTCAGCTCTTTACTGTTTTAGTGGTTTGTTTTAATTGTAAACCGCCCAGAGCCATTTTGGAAGGGCAGTATATCAAATAAATAAATAAATAAATAAAGATTTGCCTCCCCCGCCCAGCAAATTAATGTTTTTCACATTTCCCCCCTGCAATAATTTAACTTTTCACAATATGTATCCTGGATGGGGATCGTGTAATTCCATGTATAAATACTGAAATCTTTTAAAATAAAACGTTACTAATCAGAAAATAATTATATGAAGGACATTTTAATATCTCAAAAATTGTAAAATGTTATACTTATACTTGTTATACAAATGTTATTTGGTTTACTTTTATGTAAACTGAGGTGAAAATATTTCTAAAATGTTCCTCACATCATTTACTTCATTTTTTCGGTTACTGTGAAAAAATTTTCTATGAAGTAGGAGACACAACTAAAGTCCATTTACAACAATTGACTTACAACTTTTTAATGTGAGTAGATCCTTTAAGAAACATATCCAGGTTTATTGGGAAGGATACGTTGAAGCCAAGCTTCAACAAAGCAACTTAGGAGCAATAGCTCAGTGGTGGAGCATAAGCAATGCATCCAGAAGGTCCCAGGCACAATACTTGGCATCTTAGGGACATATGAACATAGGAAGCTGTCTTATACCAAGTCAGTCCATTGATCCATCTAACTGTTGCTTCTCCAAGCCCTGTCTTGGATATGCCAGGGAGGGAACTTGGAACTTTCTGCATGCATGCTCTTTCCAGAGCAAACCCTCCCCCGAGGGGAATATCTTACAGTGCTCACATGTCTCCCATTCAAATGCAAATGAGGGCAAGCCCTGCTTAGCAAAGGGGACAATACCTGCTTGCTACCACAAGACCAACTCTTCAGTTAACAAATATTAGGTAGCAAGGAAAGAACATCTGTTCGATATTTTGGAAATATGCTGCCAATCAGAGCAGATGTTTCTGGCATAAATAGACCAGTTGTCTGACCTCCTTATATTCTAGTAACCAAATGAGGGTAAGTAATTGAACCTTTTTATTTTCTAGTTCCATGCTAGGAGGCTTTGTTTTTATTTTATTGCATTTTCTGCAATAAAAGGGCAATAAAACAACAAATGTATTCTTGCTCTGTTAGTGTATTAAACTCTCTCTCTCTCTCTCTTCCCCTGCCTACACATTAGACCAGATGGTTAGATTATTTCTCAACTGTTACAAAAACTAACCTTAAATAAAAGACTCTTCCATTGGAAAAAGCCCTTGAATCCATTGGAAAAAGCCCTTTCCTTGCAGCCCTTGAAGGAAACATTTGATTCACTCCACAATATTTAGTTTACATACTAATACTGAAATATCAAATTATGTGTGAAGTTCATAGACAGGGACTTGGCTCAGGATTTGAATTAAATGCACACACTTCAGAAGTAGAAAAAAAGGTGGGGAAACAACTTGTTCCAATTATGGAAACTACTAATGATGGAGAAACTTCTGTTGGCATTCATACAGACTTGGCTCAATCATTATGAGCTTTCTTGGCAACCCTTTGTAAAACTGAGTTATGTTTCAACTTGTAAGGAAGATTTCCCAGAAGTCATCTCCCAGCTCATAATATTGCGGGTACATGTTTGGTGATGGTGCCATGTGGATGTGCCTTACCATATTGGCTCCTGGGCCAGCGTGGTATGGTGGTTAGAGTGCTGGACTAGGACTGGGAAGACCCGAGTTCAAATCCCCATTCAGCCATGATACTTGCTGGGTGACTCTGGGCCAGTCACTGGTCTCTCAGCCTAACCTACCCCACAGGTTTGGCATGAGGAGAAACTTAACTATGTACACCGCTCTGGGCTCCATGGAGGAAGAGTGGAATATAAATGTAATAATAATAATTGCAGTTCTTTGCCCCAGCCATTATGAAGAGCCACCAGCACTCAAAGCAACATAATTGCATCTGGGAACAAGAAGCTTTAAACTCTGGATTGAGGACAACAATCACGTAAATCTTTTCTAAGAAGTGAGGGGAAAACGTGATGCACATATAGAGAAGATGCTCAACAAAATGTGTTAGTCGAAAACTTGGTTTTCTGGAAAACCAAGAGAGTTGAAGCATTTGTGTGCATGTTCCCACAGAGCAGCTGGCTTTAGAGATCTGGATTATGAACATTGATTATCTGTAGTCAGCCACCTTTGGTGCCAGGTCTTTGGTGAGGACTAAGGCAGTGTATATTCTTTTATGACTGTTTAGAAGCTGAAACTGTTGTTTAGATAGCTTCTGTTGTGTGAGTCCTGGATGAGATTAGTCTACAATGTGTCTAGGCTTGTCTGGAGATGGGGAGACAGGGGGCGTGTCCATTGATTATGGGGTGGCAGTTCCATTGGTGATGGTGAATAGAAGTTGACAGGTCAGCAGGCCATTACGGGGAAAGGAAAATCAGAAATGTATTAGCTGTTTCCCATTCCGGCTGCCCTGCCATCTCTTTGATCTTGGGAGCAGTGCCAACTACCCACAGAGCTTCACTTGCTCCTTTGTAATGCTAGGCCGGTCCGGAATAAATAAAAAATCTTCCATGGTCTGATTATGGATGAAGGGGCAGACTTAATATTATCACAGAGACTTGGTTGGGGGAGGCTAGTGGCCCAACCTGGTCCCAGCTTCTCCCTCTAGGTTACTCTGTTGAGGAGCAGGTGAGAGGGCATTGGCCTGGAAGGTGGAGTTGTTGTGGTCTATAAGCATAACATCCCCCTTACCAGGATCCCTGTCAAAGTGTCTAACCATATAGAATTTGTGCACGTAAATTTGGGGACCAGGGATAGACTGGGACTTTTGTTGGTATACCAATCACTCCGCTGCCAAACAGAGTTCCTAAATGAGCTGATGGACTTAGTCTCAGGCTTGGTGTTGGAGTCTCCCAAGCTTGTGGTGGGGGACTTCAGTGTTCACTTTGAGACCAATTTGTCCATTGTGGCTCAGGAGTTCATAGCGGACTTGGGACTGACTCATACTGCTGAACACATGCTTGATCTGGTCTTTTACACTGACCAGGGTGGTGGTCCAGCGGTGGGGATTCCAGTAAGTTTCCCATTGACATGGATGGACCACCATCTGGTTAAGGTTAGACTCACAATCATATCCCACCTCTGCAGGCATTAGAGGCCTTTTAGGATGGTGCACCTGAGGAGGTTATTGAATCCAATAGGATTCCAATAAGCCTTTGAATGATTCTGCCGGTGATTCTGTTGGTGCCTTGGTAGAGAATTGGAACAGCAAACTCACCAAGGCAGTATACATGATTGCTCCTAAGCATCTTTTCTGACTCGCTTCAAAATTCGCCCCTTGGTATACAGAAGAACTATGGGACCTGAAGCGGCAAGGTAGATGACTGGACCACAAGTGGAGAAAGACAAGACTATTATTACAACACATCTCTTTATGTCAAGGACTTAAAAACGAAAGAATTATTATCTTCAAAAGTTTCAGATAGCAGAACAGACAATCATTACAGCGTATTTCTCTTTGTCTACTACTTTGGGAAATAGTGAAATTGTTATTTAATTTTTGCATTTGCATATATATATATACATTTTTGCATTTGTATATATATATATATATATCTACCAGCAAACAAACCGTGTGCAAACAGCAAAATATATATGCGGCAAAATATATTTGCAAACAGCAAAATATATTTGCACACGGTTTGTTTGCTGGTTTTGGTTTGTTCTTTACATGTGTGGCCCTTTTGTTATGTGTTTCATAAGGAGAACTGTCCAAAACAGAGTGAAAGACTGGGTGTTAATTCAGCCTGGGCAAAGTCCAGACAACATAACTGCGAGGTGTTAACCCCTCTGAGGGGAAAACAACCAGCCTCACCCACCCAGGACACAAAACTCTCTCAATGGTGGGTGCCAGCCAGCCTCCAAGTAGGTGTGGATCCCAGCCCAAGGGCTGCAAAACCTGCAAGGGCTGTTCCTCAGCTTGCCTTAAATGGTCCTCCAATCAGAAACCGATCAAGACAACCTATACCAACCTGCACTCAGCAGCTACAAAAGCAGGACAAACCTCTGTTTAGTCCCACTTACCCCACCTACCCAAAATTTCACAAATGCCTCATTGCAGGGCCCAGAGAAACAAATTGTTCTCCCTGTTAGACAAATGGACCCCATCACCCCGATACGTGGTGGTATTGTGGGTCTGGATATTAGGGTACGAAATAACATGACCACCCATAGCCACAACAGCCCAACCAATCTCCTGATTAACCTTCTGCTGGGCACAATTAAAACATTGAATCCCACCGTGGCCATGCCAATGTAACCGGGGAATCATGCCAGATTAGCTCAATATCCAGAAAATGGGCAGTTATGCATTGAAAATCAATGACTTGCAGAATTAAGGCTTTGCCACAAAGCAACCCAATATCGTTCCCACCCAAATTAGTTACTAATAGGTGAGGGATGCCATACTTGGCAATATACTCATCCATAGTGGGTATGAATAGGCTCCAAGTCATCCCATGATGTCCAAACCAGTGTACTTCGGCCACACCAGCAAAACATAACTGGATGCCAGTGCTGGTCTGACGAGTCTGACAACTGGCCCAAGCTATGTAACTGTGGCCAAAGATGAGAACCCGGACAGGAGATGGCAGCTGTACAACTGAAAAACAGAACTGATTAGTACTGCTAGGATTACCTAGCAGTACCTGCTAGGATGAATGTACCGATGGCATACAGATGAACGCCAATGCCCAAGAGCAAAAATCTGACCCTCGGGCATGCCAACTGCTGTTGCAGAAGATGCAGCACTGATACGGAAAAAGTGGGTACCTGATTCTGCTGGATTAAGACCTGCTTTATGTAGTGCATCATGTACCCAAAATTGGTGATGGGTAAGCATGGAGGTATCCACATGACACAAGAAAGGACTGTGATCATTTCTGCATACTCCCAGGTAGGCTATAACAGCTGACATGGGAAACAAAGAGTTAGTGTCGCCTCATGAGAGACCAATAATAGCCCGCGCTGGTCAGTTTTAGCCCAACAAATTACCAACTCCACCCCTTTACTTGTTAAACGCACATTGTGATGCTGCAGGGCCCGAGCCAAAGTGTCCCGGTTAGATGCAGTAAGAAGTTCACTTACCTGAAGAGCACCAAAAGCCACGAGAATAGCTGCCCAAAATAAAAATACCTCAAAGTTCCAAACATATTGCATTAACGTGTGTCAAAATCTTATCTAGTATAGAAGGGGAAATTGGTACCCGAGAATCACAGCATGTGGGAGTTACCCTAGCCCAACCTTCCAAAGTGTAGTGTACCCTAAAGTCAGTTATGGAGTCTCTGAACCTGTTCTTAGCCTGGAAGGCAAGAGATGCCAACTTGGCACCAATTGACCTAGGCGCAAAACCCTGCCTATGCAGGTTAATGCAATAGCGTAACACATGGTCCACTGGAATAGGACAAACTTAATCCAGCCCAGACAAATCCCTAAACTCACAGAACTCACGTACAGCCGCAGCATAATGTTTCCTGGTATTAGGAGCCAAAGAGGTAGATAGCTTGTTCAGTTTCTATTTCGCAAGCTTCCATAACTCGGTTGGAAAGTTCTTGGATGTTTCTTTGGCCATTGGTGCAAGAGTCCAAAAACGTTCCTCCTGCACCCTAGACAATGCATCTGCAATATTATTATCTAAACCCAGAACTTGGTGAGCAATAAACAAAATATTATGCCGCAAGCACTGTGAAGTGAAATGCCTAACCAGCCGCATGACCCGAGGATTATCAGAAGTCCCAGAGTTGATCATGTGAATGGCGGACAAATCGTCACACCAAAACTGTATTATGTGATTCGCAAACTCGCGAACCAAAACGTGTACTGCCACAAGAACTGGAAAACATCCCAAAAATGTCAAATCACAAGTAACCTGTGTAACCCAATCTGTTGGCCATCTGACAGAGCACTATTTATTCCTGAAAAATAAACTGAAACCACGTCTCACAGCTGCATCAGAATTCCCTTGCAGCTCAGCTTCTAATAAAAATTTGGAACACCAAAGGGAAATACCATTAAAATCTGAAAGAAATTTGGACCAAAGTCTGGAATCTTCCCAAATTTTGCGGGTTATCCAAATACAATGATGAAGGGCACAAATACACTTAGTAGTGTCACATAAATGCCTCAGGAAAGCCCTACCAGGCTCAATTACCTAACACGTGAAATTCAGATGACTGGTGATGCTGCATATCCCTTAAAGTAATATTTTTAGCTTCCAGTAACCCACCTGAGCTGACCCAAAACCAGGACCTTATCAGCCAGTAAACTGCAGCATTGAGCAATAGTATCAGTTTCAATGCCCAAGAAAGTCAGACAAGTGGCACTGGTCAGACCTTCCGATTTCTCATCAGCCAATAGAACCCCAACTCCTGAGTCAGTCCCTGGAAGGAAGTCACAAGGTTTTTAGATCAAAGAAGAGCCAGGACCGGCAAAAATAAAACATTCAGGGTAGTGTACCACAGATGTCAAACCTGTGCGATTACTCAGTGCCCACTCCAAAAAAGGAGCTAAAATGTTCAAAAGCCGAACAGTAAATTGAACATCCCATTGGTAGCGCCCAACCCATACAAAAGGCACCCTCAAAAGATAATCCAAAATCCAGGTCAAAATCAGCTGGGTGAATTGGCAAAAACCTGAAGGCCTATTTAATGTTGCATTTTCCCCACCCACTGGGACCAGACCATACGCACAGCTGATTTAAATGAAGCATACTGTACCGAGCATAAATGCTGAGGCATAGCATCATTCATGGAGCTGCCTGCAGGGAAGGACAAGTGATGTATCAAATAATACCCACTGCTTTCTTAGGAACCACTCCCAAAGGGGAAATCCGCAGATTAGGTAAATGTGAGACGGGGCCCAAGACCCTCCCTTCCCGAACCTCCTTTTCAATTTTAGCTTAAACAATGTGTTCCATTCCCATTATAGAATTGAAATGTTCAGCCCAAAAGGCCACCCTCGGACCCTGGTAAGATATCCTAAAGCCATAACAGAAACCTTCCCAAAGGTAATTAATATCTTGCGCAACCAAAGAACATTGTAGTAAAGACCAAAGAGAACCTAACTTTATTAGACTAGGTGCCTTTTGAAACGGTGGGGGAGGGGATGTCCTTGATCTGCCCAAATCCCTCCTACCAGATTGCCAATGCTTTCCCTTCTGGAAAGCACTGAAGGAATGGGACCCACCATAAATTGAACACATGTGGCGATACAGACAACAGGGACAGGAGCACACACCATTAATCCAAAATTCCCAACACAATGGGTGAAAAGAATCTCCAGAGGCCTTCACCTGTCTCTGGATGGAAGCTGCTGAGAACTTGACCACCAAGTGGCCACTATCAGAGTATCCCCCCAAACCGGGTGATTAGGAGTCATAATCCACAACTAAAATGTTGGTTGGGGACAGTCGCAAGGGAATGAAGGATACAAGGCTGAGCGATGCTGAAACGATTAATCATAGCGGGCCCACTAAACTCTGAAAATGCATGATAAATAATGTCCAAGTATTTTAAGACCACCCCCATGTAAACCATGCAGCCCACCAACCAGTTTGACCAATTATGGTCAACTGTTTTGGCCTTAAACTTCTCCTTCTCCCTAGCATCACCTGTTTTGCCATCCCGGGGCTCAGATTCCCGATATAGTAAAGAGAACATGTCAACATATTCATTTTCCCAAATCTTTTTCTTAGTGGGAAGAAGCAAATGATCCCTCAAAGGCAAAGATATATCTCCATGAGGGTAAAATTAAATCCGTTCATCAGTAGCACCCTCACCAGCTGCTGTTTCTCATGAACTGGTATTAAGCTCCGATGGTCTGTTTCCACTCATCCACTTCCGTTATGTTGTAAGTTGGGAAGTAGATGAAACCTTTTTAGTTGTATCAGAACTACCACTGGTAGGTGAAATGCCCGCCCAGGCAGCCGGGGAACATCCTGGGCCAGGAGGCCAAACAGATAAGCCTCCCCAAACGTGACATAAATGTCCAGCCCAAGGAGGATAAGCCTCCTTTATATCGTTCGCATCCATAGGACCAGTGTAGGAATAAAGTCCATTATGATGAGAAGACTGAACAGGGGGCAGGTTCAACCAGAGCCGCTTCTTCACCGAAGCATCAAGCCTGTCTTCAATGAACTGTAAGATTTTTTGCTGCTGATCAGCATGACACATCGTTCTAGAAGTTCTTTTAGCCCAAGTGCCAAAGGTTTCCCCACCAGACACCTTTTTGCTAGTCTCCAAGGCATCAAGCTGAGACACAATCCAAGCCATAATACTGTGCTCTTCATCCTCAGGAGAGGAAGAAGCTGGGCGCTGTACAGGTTGGCAAACTGGGTGTTTAGAAGCTGGTGCTTTCCCTTAACCCTTAGATTTACCCAGACCTTTTGGGGGGGTCCATAGTTTCAACAATATTTCAATAAATTAATTGCAAATAAATGAATTGATGATATCAATTCAACAAATTTATATGCACATGTTAACCCAATCTGATCACCCCCTTTATGTACATATATAGTTAAATGATATATGTTCATAGAATACTTGAGTCTTGATATGTTTATGTGCTCTATATTGATCAATACCACCCGAAGCCCCCTTTTCCATATCCATTAATTAATATTATTGTATCTATCAATACATTAATGAATGTCCACTATCCAATGAAATGAACATGTGATTACAACTAATAAATGCTTAACACAAGAAGATAGTCAGAAAGGAAGGAAAGTCAGCACTATGAGAGAGAGTGAGAGCTAAACCAAATTTTATGAATAAATTAACACTTATAAGATGATTAAGGAAGTGGAAGCTATACAGAAAGAGAATAAGAACCACTAAACTGTATGGGTGAAGTTTTCCAGAAAGCTGTCCAGCCACTGCCTGGTCCAATAGCTGGTCTTCTCAGCCGCTCCGTCATATGCTGGCAATCCTCAAGCTGAGATACCTTGCTGTCTGGAGCTTCAAGGCTCTGCTCACGGAGCCCCCGAACCTGCCCTTGAATAGCCCAATCAAACCCAGTCAGACCAAGCTGTTTCTCACCCTCAAGTAGGAGACTAGCAGCGAACTGCTTGTTTCCTACCTAGAGCAAATGAGGGAGGACGGAATGGGAGCCAGCTGCTTATGCAGCCACTCCTTCGCTCCCATTGGACGGCCCAAGACACATGCCACAGGAGCCAAAATGGCAGCCCCCATGTCTGCCTCAAGGGTCGGGAGCACAATCCCCCTCCCTCGTACAAGCCACATACTATGATAGGGAGCGGCATTAGAACATAGAGCACATTTGGAGATTTATGCCTCTCATTTTCTGACAACTTTAAAAAAAAAAATCTCTAAAGACACATTTATTCACCCAAGCTTTTTAATTAGACTGGTGGTTTTACATTGTTTTAAGGAGCATTAATTTCTGTTTTAATTTGCTTTATATTACTGTAAACCATTCAGAGATGGAAGTTTGGGACGGCATACAAATATGATATAACAAATCAATAAGTTATCTTCATGTACAGAATCTTATCTTACATTCCAACCTGGAGAGAAGGTTTTGGGGAAAATGGCACTCAGTTATTAACATAGCCAAGCATTACAAACTGAATGAACTAATTTTTCAAACTATATACTTACAAACCTTTTTGATGTCATTAACCACAACAATAGCAAAAATTACCCCAGCTTGGTAAAGTGCTGCAGTTTGGTTCCATTGTACTGAAATGAACATGTGTATGCTCAAAGCACGCCCACTTCTAAAGAGCAGGCTAGTTAAAAAATGAGGTGTGGGACATGTGAGATAGAAGGCTTGGAACATAAATTGCATGGATGGGATTTTTGTCAAGCAAAACTGTATTGAAACCTAGGAAAATAGTGCTCAAGTTCAGATGAACTATCCAATCCTATTGAGGATATTGGTGTAAACCTTTTTTAAACCATTGCATAATTAAAATGCTAGATTGCTGGGAGATGAATTCTTGTTCCTGGTTTTGCCATTAAGTTGTACCATGGAAAAATGTAGGTGGTTCATTTTAGATCAAGATTAAGAATAAAAATTTCCTCTGGAACTGAAGTATGTTTAAAGGAAATACTATTTGTTTTTCCTTCAGATAATTTATTTTTAACTGCTCCTAACAAAACTTTTTGCAATATCAGTTTTAAGGTTTAGTATATAGAGTTCTTTGCCTACTGTTATGTTTGAAAAGCAATATGCGGTAGTAATGTTTTCTTGTTTGTCTGGATAACCACCAAATAAACCTCGTTAGTCAAAAACATACCCTGGGGGATGAGCTACCCTGGTGTTAAAACTCTGCTGAAAATTAACTATAGTGACAGGTCCTATATCTCAGTGGCACTTTAAAGACGACATCCTGCTACATGGATACAAAAGATGGTAATTTTAAAGGAAATTTTTGGGCCACTGATATGAATTGCCTTTAATAAGAGCTGGCATAGTATTACCCATTGTCAAAGATGACCCAGGGGTAAGAGTTTATTAGTGCATTTCCTCCTAAACCGAAAGTGACAGGGCATGCTTAAGGCCTTTTTGTTGCTGTTTGGAAGAAATGAAAATTTCAGTGTGGAATTCTCCTGCTTGAAGAGTATCGATCTGTGTGCTCCTTCAGCTTCAGGAAAGGGAAAGGAAAGATACGACTAAATGCAATTTACTTTGTCATGTCTTGAGTATTGCTTCCATATCATACTGAGTAATGAGAATATCTTCAGGATGTAGAAGAGTTGGATAATACTGGTTATTAGTGAATGAGAAAGGAATTACAGCAGCTGTTGCTAAAGTACATTAAAACTGGCTATGTTTAATTAACAGTGTGGTTTAGATAGAGTGTATATTTCAAGTGTATTGTTTAATAGTAATAACTGGCAATCCACAATTAGGGATGTGCATGGAACTACGGAGGTGTGGTCCGGTGCCAGGGTGTGTGTCCCTCTTTAAGGGCAGGGGGTTGTACTTATCCCTCCCACCACTTTCCCCCCTCTGGCTCTCCATTTAAGTTTTTTGGGCGGCAGCGTTCCTCCCTGCCACCCCTGCCCCCGTTGTTTTCTGGAAATACTGGAAGTAGCCCCTGCGCATGTGCCTGCTGCCGCGCATGCACCGTGCACGTCACACATTGCGTGCTCACGCAGCAGCGGGAGGTGCATGCACAGCGGCTACCTCTGGTATTTCTGGAAAACAGTGGAGGCAGGGCTGGCAGGGAGGAATGCTGCCACCTCAAAAACTTTTTCAAAAAATGAAGCACCAGAGGGGGAAAAGTGGCAGGAGGGATAAGTACAACCCCCCTGCCCTTAAAGGGAGACACACACCCCCGGCGCCAGATCACCAGACTGGGCCACATCCAAACCGGTTCGGAGGCCTCTATAATGGCTTCCGGACCAGTTTGTGCACATCACTACCCACAATAAGGATATAGCATAGGCAGAGTGCAGTTTTATATATAATAAAAAATATTACACTGTCCAAAGAAGACTTTATACAAATATTTAAGATATGTCTTGAGAATCAATTCAAACCAATCCTGTGGCTCCAGCCACAGGTTGCTGTCATTTCATTAAAACACAGAACATCTTTGGTACTGATGGTAAACATAATTCACCTATAAATGCTGTCCTGGATTTTCCTTGCAAGATAAGAGAGTCTGTGGAAGAATCTTCATGTTAGCTAAGAATAATCAGATACTTCTGTCACCATCTTGTTTGGACAGTGTCGAATTTTATTACAAAATAGTTATTTTATAGAAAGGTGTCTGTCACTGTCCTCGTGTTCAAGAACTATGATTAGTATTAGACACACACAAAAGTGATTACATTCAGAGGGGGGGAAACCCCGAACTTGACTGGAAAAAGCCCTAGATTAGTTTTGAGATTTACTTGATGCCATCAGTATTCTAAATACATTACATAATTTAAGACTTTTTAAAAAATACACTGTGTATTTGCATACACACACTTGTTTGTCCATTCTTGCACTGGATTCAGTTGGAGGTTAATTGTAAGACCATAAAAATGGCAATGATTGCAGACAGTGGTTGTAGTGTTTTATCAATATTGGAAATTGTGTGAAATCTTAAAATATCAGGTTCAGAGTTATACATTTAGCAAGCTAATGGTAAGAAAAAAGCAAATGTGGATATACAGTATATTTATCATTTACTCTTAACTATCAGTTTCAGAACCCTCCTTATAGTAAAACATTTGGAAATTGTTCTAGGTCAGTCATGAATGAAAGGGCAACTATATTTCTTCAAACCAATTGGCAGTCTAGCTGATCATTCTGTTTCATAACATCAGCCAGTCAAATATGTTAGGGAGATTTTAATGTGGTGATTCTCTTTATTTAGCAGTGGGAGGGCAACTGGCACTGTCCATCCCCAGTACAACATCCTTCCAGTGGCTGTTGCTGGTGTCTATCTTATGCTTCTTTTTTGCTTGTGAGCCCTTTGGGGACAGGGACATAATTAACTTACTTAATTACTTATTTATTATTTCTTTATGTAAACTGCTTTGAAAACTTTGGTTGAAAAGTGGTACATAAGTTGTTCTTGTTTTCTGTGATGTATAGTTCCCACTGTTTACGTTTTCAGAATCCTCTGAAGATGGTGGCTTAAAAACCAGCACAGTGTAAATGTATTTCTCCGCTGTTCATACACAGAAGTCCTTGGTGTGCAGGGTAAGGTGAGGTGGTCACTTCAGGTGGCAGATTTTTGGGTGCCATCAGGGGGTAGGGAGGCTCCCACTGCCTCACCTGCCCCTGCTGGCCACCATCATCAGAACAATTCTTTCTCAAGTGTGGCATGCCACCACTCAGCAACAAGTCGCCCCAAGGCAATCCTTCCTACTGCTGCCACCACCTCATAGCCCAGTGCATATCCTCCTACCTCCTTGATGCTAGGCTAGTGTATGGTAGGGATGTGCATGAACCGGTCTGCAGGCCATGTTAGAGGCCTGTAAACTGGTTCGCATGTTGCCCAGTCCGGCGGTCCGATGCTGGGGGGGGGTCGCTTTAAGGGTGTGTGTGTGTGTACTTATTCCTCCTGCCACTTTCCCCCCACTGGTGCTCCATTTTTGAGAAAAATCTTCGGGATGGCAGCATTCCTTCCTGCTGCCCCTGCCCCCTTGTTGACTGCAAAACGCGGAAGTGACATCCACACATGTGCACGCCACGCAGCATGTGTAACGTGTGCGACGCGTCAGTGGCGCACGCATGCGCGGACGTTACTTCCACATTTTACAGTCAACAAGGGGGCAGGGGTGGCAGGGAGGGGGATAAGTGGTGGGAGGGGTAAGTACAACCCCCCACCCTTAGAACGACACACACACCCCGGTGTCGGACTGTGCCTCCGCAGTCCATGCACATCCCTAGTTTATGGTAAAGGGGAAGGAAGTGTTGAAGGAAATTATGAAAGAGCAACAGAATACAGATGTCTGTAGAGCTCCCTTCCCTTTAATGCTAGCCCAATGCAAGAGAGCTAGGAGAGTACACGCTGGCCCAGGTGGAACTGAGTGTTCATGCATGTCTCTGTGCACAGCTCTGGTAAAGCAGCAATGAAGTGGCATGTCGTCTTGAAAGGGACCACCAGAAACAAGAAGTAGTTCTGGTAAGAACTAATCTGCCTACTTTCCTTTAAGTATAATCTTAATTGATAATTACCACCTTCATAAATGAGCCCACTTCGGCCTCAAATGTTCATGTGTCCACCATCTTGAATTGGTGCAGATGTTATCATCACAAATTACACCATTGAGGTGTCCCTACAACTGTACCAAATTTGGTTCAAATTAGGGATGTGCAGAAAATTGATTTTCTATTCTGTTTTGAGCTTCCACCGCAAAACATCTGAAACGTTTTGTCGAAACAGCAGCCGATCTGGCTGTTTTGATGAAAAAACGCAAAATGTTTAGAGTATTTCGGCCATAGGGAACAATGAGAAACAAGAAAAATCCCATTGTTCCCAATGGGTAGCTCCTAGGGACACCAAAGTGGGTTGTATGATAGGATCCTATGGGGGTTTGGGAAAAAGGTTAAAAATTTGTTAAAAATTGCCTACTTGCCAATTTGTTTTGTGGTTGCAGTAGTTAGCATCTATCATGCCCTACAACACAACCCACTTTGGTATCTCTAGGAACTATATATGGGGTACAATGGGGTGTTTTGAATGTCCCCATTGTTCTCTATGGCTGGAACAAGCTACACTCAAAGTGTATGCACACAGGTTTTGCATTGCAATTCGCAATGCACTTTGCAACGCTGCCTTGAAAAACACTGCAGAAGCACATGGTAAAGGGAATCTGTCCCTCTCAATAAAAACGCACACATTTCAAAGACAGTCCAAAAATGGCCAAAAAGTATCTCTGACCCAGATTCCACTGCCAGCCACAGTAACTGCTCTGCAGTAACATTATTGGCATAAATTGTGCTCTCTCACATAATCATGACTCCTTAAGTTACTTCCTAGCATTGCAACAGCTGCCACACCAGCATCCTTAGTTAGCAGCAAGCATAGCCATACCTTAAGACAGTGGTGCACATGCTTGTAACCTCCAGGCCTGACTACTGCAATTCATTCCACATGGGGCTGCCTTTGTATGTAGTCCAGAAGCTACAATTGGTGCACAATGCTGCTGCCAGATTGGTCTCCAGGACGTCCCGTAGTCACCATATTATTCCGTTTCTAAAAGATATACACTGGCTACCATTAGGTATCCACACAAAAGACAAAGTTCTGGTTATTACCTATAACCATTAAACCCTTTAATGACTTAGGCCCACGGTATGTAAGAGAATGCCTTCTTCGTTATGAACCCCACCACCTATAAAGATCTTCACGGGTGGTTTACATGAGGGTGCCACCAGCTCATCGAGTGGCAACTCAAAGGTGCACCGTCTCTGTGGTTGTCCTGGGACTGTGGAATGCACTTCCTGCTGAGATTGAGCTGCTCCTTCCTTGTTGACTTTTAGGAAACAGCTGAAGACATATCTCTTCAGCCAAGCTTTTTAGTTCGTTGGTGTCTTTATGGATACTTTAATCTGGTTTTATGTTTTAACTGTTAAATTATTATTTTGTTTTATGCTGTAAACAACCTAGAGACTTCAGTAGTGGGTGGTATACAAATTTATTAAATAAGTAAATAAGAAGCCTGCTGGAGGAGAGAAGAGGAAAGACATCTTCTAGCCTTGGCAGGCCCCAGAGCGAGAGGCTGGGGTCTTTGCCTGGCTGCTTCCTCTTCTGCTCCCACTTCGTTTGCCATCTGCTCCCCCCAGGACTGTCTATGTTGTTGAGTCCTCGCAGGATTGGGGCCAGAGGTGACTGGGCAGTTTTTGTTCCTGAATTCTACCTGCTGGAGCTCCTGCCAGGACTATATAGGCACGCTGCCAGTGACGGCGGGTCTGCCACCAGTGGGGGCGACACCAAAGGTGGTCGCCCCTTTGGGGGAGCC
This sequence comes from Hemicordylus capensis, assembly GCF_027244095.1. Taxonomy (NCBI): domain Eukaryota; kingdom Metazoa; phylum Chordata; class Lepidosauria; order Squamata; family Cordylidae; genus Hemicordylus; species Hemicordylus capensis. Next base: position 345,276,416 of record NC_069657.1, on the reverse strand, counting down.
CGTTCGAGGGACTACAAGGGTGAGGCCTAGACCTTCTGTTCAGTTGTCAGATTAGGGAAGAGTTGCTCAATAGTGGGTCTTCTGTCTAGTTAGTTTAGCTGTGTTTTTAGAATTGGGCTGAAATTATTGTAATGTGTTTGGGTTCATCTGGAGATGGGGAGACAGGGGGCACCTTTGAATGTGGGGCAGCTAGCCCAGTGGTGGTGGGGAATAGAAGGAGTAATGTTGTCATGTCAGCAGGCCGTTCTAGGGGAAGGGTGATCAGAAATTTAAATTCTGTCCCCCCTTCCGGCTGTCCTGCCAGCTCTCTGACCTTGGGGGGCACTGCCAACAACCCACATAGCCTTATCCTGCTCCTCTGCAATGCCAGGTAGGTCTAAAATAAACCTGAACTCATCCATGATTTGATAATGGATGAAGGGGCCGACCTGGTGTGTATTACTGAGACTTGGTTGATAGAGGGTAGTGGCCCAGTCTGGGCCCAGCTTCTCCCTCCAGGATATTCTGTAGAAGAGCAGGTGAGGGGACATGGGCGGGAAGCTGGAGTGGCTGTGGTCTATAGGGATAACATCTCCCTTACCAGGGTCCCTGTTAGGGTATTAGACCATATTGAATGTGTGTACTTAAGTTTGGGGACCAAGGATAGACTGGGACTTCTGTTGGTGTACCGATCACCACGTTGTCCAACGGAAACCCTTACTGAGCTCACGGACTTGGTCGCGGAGCCTTGCGTAGGAGTCTCACAGACTTCTAGTGCTGGGGGACTTCACTGTCCGTTTCAGGACCCAATTTGTCTGGGGCAGCTCAGGAGTTAATAGTGGCCATGAGAACTATGGGCCTATCCCAGGCGGTCACTGGATCGACACATGTTGTAGGTCACATGCTTGATTTGGTCTTTTACTCTGTTCAGGGTGGTGTTCTATGGTGGGGACTCCTGTAATCTCCCCATTGTCATGGACAGACCACCACCTGGTAAAGGTTAGACTTATGACTGCTTCCCACCTCCGCAGGGGCGAGGGTCTTATTAGAATGGTCTGCCCAAAGAAGTTACTGGATCCAGTAGGATTCCGAGAAGCCTTGGAGGGATTTAATGTTGAACTCTGCCGGTGATCCTGTTGATGCCCTGGTTGAGAATTGAAACAGCTTGCTCACCAGGGCAGTAGACACGATTGCTCCTAAGCATCCCCTCCAACCAACCTCAAAATTGGCCCCTTGGTATACAGAAGAACTACGGGGGCTGAAGCAGCAAGGTAGGCAACGAGCGCAAATGGAGAAAGACTCGATTCGAATCTGACAGATTATGACATAGAGCATATTTAAAGATCTGTGCTCAGGCAATACGAGTGGCAAAGAAGCAGTTTTTTTTCTGCCCGTACTGCTTCTGCGAGTTCATGTCCAGCAGAGTTGTTCAGGGTTGTGAGGGGACTAGTATCTGCCCCTCCTACCCAAATCAGAATTTGGAGCTGTCAGTGACCCACTGAGAGGTGTTTAAAGAATTTTTCACAGATAAAATCTTTTAGATTCGGGCCAACTTAGATGGGGACTCCATAATTAATTAAGTGTCTGAACTGGAGCTGTCCAACAGCTTATGTGATTCGACTGGATCGGTTTCAGCTTGTGACTCCTGAGTATGTGGACAAGCTGCTTGGGGCGTGAGGTCCACCACTTGTTCTCTTCACCCTTGTCCAATATGGCTTGTTCTATCTAGCAAGGAGATGGCCATAAGAGGTTTGGTGGAAATTATAAATTCCTCTCTGAGGAAGGGCAGGATACTTCCTTGTTTTAAGGAGGCAACTGCCCAGAAACTTAAGTTTTGGGCGGTATAGAAATATGTAAAATAAAGAAATAAAAATAAATTATTAGATCTCTTTTAAAGAAACCTGCATTAGATCCCTCAGAGTTGAGAAATTATAGGCCTGTCTCCAACCTTCCGTGGCTGGGCAAGGTAATCGAGATGGTGGAGGCCTCTCAGCTCCGGAGTCTTGGAGGAAACTGATTATCAAGACCCATTTCAAACTGGTTTTGGGGCTGGCTATGGGGAGGAGACTGCCTTGGTCAGCCTGATGGAAGATTTCCAATTGGGAATTGACAGAGGAAGTGTGACTCTGTTGGTCCTTTTGGATCTCTCGGTGACTTTTGATACTATCGACCATAGTATCTTTCTGGAATGCCTGAGGGTGTTGGGGGTGGGAGGCACTGTTCTACAGTGGTTCTGCTCCTATCTCTCGGAAAGATTCCAGATGGTGACGATTGGAGATTGTTGCTCTTCAAAATCTGAGTACAAGTATGGTGTCCCTCAAGGTTCCGTACTATCTCCAATGCTTTATAACATCTACATGAAACTACATGGGAGGGATCATCAGGGGATTTGAAGCTGGATGTTACCAGTACACTGATGACACCCAGATCTTCTTCTCCATGTCAACTTCTTCAGGAGCTGGCATATCCTCCCTAAATGCCTGCTTGGGCCAGAAATGGGCTGGATGAGGGAGAATAAGCGGAGGCTGTATCCCGATAAGACAGAGGTAATTGTGCGGGGCCAGAACTCCAGACACTATTTTGATCTACCTGCTCTAGATGGGGTCAGAGGTTCGCAGTTTGGGAGTACTTCTGGATCCACACCTCTCCCTAGTTTCTCAGGTTGAGGCGGTGGCCAGTGGTGCAGTCTATCAACTTTGGTTGATATGCCAACTGTGTCAGTTTCTGGAGATCAGTGACCTCAAAACAGTGGCACATCTGTTGGAAACCTCCGGACTTGACTTCTGTAATGTGCTCTACATGGGACTGCCTTTGTACGTAGTCCGAAAACTTCAGTTGGTTCAGAATGCGGCTGCCAGGCTGGTCTCTGGGTTATCTCGGAGAGACCACATTACAGCTCTACTGATGGATTTACATTGGCTGCCTGTAGGTTTCTGGGCAAAATACAAAGTGCTAGTTATAAAGCCCTAAAAAGACCTAAACGGCTTAGGCCCTGGATATTTAAGAGAACATCTCCTTCATTATGAGCCCCACCATCGTCTGTGAAGGTCCGTCTCAGGTTGCTGCCAGCTCGTCTGGAGGCCACATGGAGACGAGCCTTCTCAGTTGCTGCCCAGGGACAATGGAATGTGCTCCCTTTTGAAATACAATCCTCCCCATGTCTGACAATTTTTTTAAAGTTTTTTTTTTAAACGCTTTTTTTTTTTAACTTAGGCTTTTCCAGCTTCTGGATAATTTATAGGTTTTAATTTTGTGATTGATTTTTAAATTGTTAGTTTTTATTGGTTTTTGTGTGTGTTTATATGTGTTTTAAATTGTTTTATATCATTGTGAACCGCCCAGAGATGCGAGTTTGAGGCAGTATGTAAGTGTAATGAATGAATGAATGAATATGGTCAACTAGAGCAACTTTATCCACAGTTTTGGCTAAATACACCTTGCAATGTTGATTGCAGAACAGTGAGTGAAGCATAAATTAGTTTCAAGGCCAGACATGGAGCTCATCACAGCAATCACCAAGAAATATTACACAATGCACACAGTGCACTAAGGGTGCACTCAAACCGAGGTTCGAGTACTGTTCAGAGGAGTGGGGAGTGAGAGTCTTAAGAAAGAGGAGAGCAGGTTTTATGCTGTAAACCGCCTAGAGACTTTGGTAGTGGATGGTATACAAATGCTCTCTACCACCCCATGCAGCTTCCTGCTGGGGTGGCACTCATCCTAAGTACCCCCATGTGGCGCCAGCCTGGGTACTATGTGCATGCTGGCCGCCACATGGGGGAGCGCTGCTCTAGCAGGAGCATGGGGTGATGGAGAGGAGTTACGGACCTGCTCTCCACTTTCTCAAAGCTTCCGTTCTCTGCTTCGGTGCCGAAGCAGTTCTCGAACCGTCAGTTTGTACACATGCTTAACACACACACAGAGGGCTGTAGCTCTCCATTTCTCTCCACAACACCAATTCTGCCTTTGTGAATTTGAGATCCAGCCATACCAGATAATTATATCAGCAATAGCACAGCATATTATACTCAGTGCTGAGAAAAGAAAACCACAAAATCAAACTTTCCTCCTTTCCTGTTCTGATGTATCCTCTTCTTCAAGAGACACACAGTATAAAGGCTCTCTCTGCCTCCCAGTCCCTTTGAATGCATGGCATAATTGGCCATGACAACACATGATATGATAACAAGCCAACCAAGAAGCAAGGAAATCATAAGCCAACCAGAAGCCAGTGCCAGAAAACCAATCAGCAAGGGAAAAACAGGCCTCCAAAATGGTGCTTGAAATTTCAAAACGTTTTGATCGAAACAGGGTTGTTCTGCTCCAAGTTCGAAACAGACCCTTTTAAAAAGGGTGTTCTGTTTCAAGCTTGAAACACTGGAAAGGGCCCATTTCGAGTCGAAACATTCTGCATATCCCTAGTTCAAAATGGTTTAGGCACTATGAAATTGATGGGAGTGGGACACACACACCTGGGTGATCTCATTCGTTAACTTTCTCTAAAGAAAGTTGGCTAAAAAAGGAGACCTCAAGGAGGCAAGTTAGGACCTAGTGCCACCACTGTTTCTATGTATGGTAACTAAAATCCCCGTGAAGAAGAGTGTCTCTGTATGAAAACCAAGCTTTGCTATATTATGACAGTTTTCTTTGTTCATGAATGAGCTGATCTTGGACCATGGAAGGACCACAACTAGTTGCTTTCAAAGGCCTGTATGTGATGTTTTCCCTTATTTTTGCCTTTGGAGGTAAGGGAAAGAAATAACATACCCCAGCAGGTCATTCATGATTATGGTCTTAATCTGAAGAGGTGAATGCTGTAAGTGTAATGGTGGATGCTTTCATGATCAGCAGGCTTGGATACATGAGATTCAGTACATGAGGCCCGAGTATGCAAAGCTGTATATGAAGTCATAGATAAAGCTACCATCATACTAGCAATGTTAGCCTCTTCAGACCAACACTGTAACATTAGTAACCTACCAGGGGGAGGTAGGTGAATGAGTGATGTGCCAGGTGGGACTTGAGGTGAGTTTTGGAAATCTTGTATTTGCATTTTCCTCTTTCTTATAACCTCTGAGTAGAGCTACTGACTACTGCTTAGCCTGTACTGCAAGTTTTGTTTTGATAGTTGTCATTTGACCATTCTGACATAACGAATGCTCCCCCCCCCCCCAATTTCCTCTTCACATATTTTCTTAGTCATCAGTATCAAAACTATTGTCACTACCAGTCTAGGAGTACTGTAGGACGTTGGGGGAAAAAAAAACCTTCAGTAAACAGATCAGATGTAACAAGATGACAAAGCTATCAAGAGGGCTTCTCATAGTCCATTGCCGCGACAAAGGTTGTGATGGTTAAGAGAAATAATTCTGGGATGTTGTGCTTGTGAGAAGATGAAAGTCTGTTAGGGCACAGTATGAAAGTGCAGGAGGTTAGTGTGCTCATTGATTGTGATTAAAGTAATGTTGTTGCCAAGCAACTGTCTTTGTGCCAATCGTTTTTTGACATGTAGGGTCTCAAGCTCATATGCTTTCTGGAGAGGTCAACTGCTTAGACTGGGATGTTTTGACATGTAGAAGGGAGGGGCTCTTTTGATTATTATTATTATTAAATTGACAGTGATGGAATACTTAAAGTTGGCTTAGTGAAGACAGAATTACTAAGGAAGTTCTTTTGTCGAGTGTATAGCTGATGTGATGCCCCAGCTTGTGCCAGTGTAAATTATTCATTATCCTGTTTTGGTCAATGGCCATTTGCCAGCACAGTAAGATGAAAAAGCATTGTAAATATATTAACTGTGGCAGCTTCACAGTGTTACATATCTCCCCATCGCTGAGCAACTCACTATGCTGATGTTTTGCATATAGAAGACTGGAAACATGAATTTAGATTCTCGTCCTGCTGCATCGTGTCGTCCCCTTTTGAGCCCTAACATAAAGCTCATTTTTCCAGTATACTCAAGATATTTGTGGTAAAATAAGTTTGATAATCTAAGAACTCAGGAAGAATAGTTGGAGCAAGGCTGAAAGAGCCAGACAATCCCCTGCCATTATGCGCAGGTTGGTGGTCAAATGTGTAGCATTAGGGAACGAGAGTCAAATTTTAGCCTTTCTTCTGAGAAGTGGTGTTGCTTTCTCTTCTTGGTGCCAAGTCTGTCTCAATCTGATGTTTCATGTAAATTCAATCATTATAGTTAGCTACATTCCAAATATAATTATTTTAGATTAGAAATTGTAAATGCAGTGGAACCCATGCTTCCAACTTAGAAAAGGAGCTGTTGGAACAACTGTGCATGGGACTACTTCCAGAATTTTCAGTTGGCTTGTTCCCAAGCACACCTAGCCTTCACTTGAGTGGTTGGTTTCCTAATTTAGAAAGGACATACAGATAAGATTTGAAAGAGTGTTGGATCCTATTGGTAAAATTAGAGTTGCTGGACATATAGCCTGGTAATTCTATATATTGGCAATTTGAGTTTTAGGCTTGGTTCTCTGATAATCAAAATAGCACAGCCAGGATTTCAAGAGGTTTCAGACTGGTTACACAACATGACCTAGAAGATTGTGATGGTATCTGAAATAAGGGTGTTTTGCATCATTGCTGTATAATTTGGTATTTACATACATACAGTTTGCTTAATACAATATGTATTCAGTGCAAATCTGACTAGTATATTTAGAACTGGCAAAGACAACTGTTGATAGCTTTCAGTTCTTTGTAATCAAGCAAACTCAAGTTGCCCAGCTATGTATAATGTGCTTGGTTCAGTGGCAGACTCTGATGTGCTTGCATTATTGAATCATGCTTGTGTGGGAGCCTGGGGTTGATTGTGGTTACCATTAGTGAGAAAAGTGTTGCTTTTGCGTGACTCACCCAGCAATGATGCATGTGCAAAATATTGCCATAGACTCTTCCTGGAAAACTGTTTAGATTGAAAGACAAAATGAGATGCAGCAGTTTAAAACCACTGGTATAGTCCAAGTGGACAAATATGTACAATCAGCAAAGGTTTAACATACATTATTACATCAACTGGAAAGAATGTAAATTCCTAGAGCAATAAATTAAGCTATATTAGCTTAAATTATTTTAAGCTAATATAATAGTGAAATAGAACTAAAATTATTGTTGTTTTTAAAATTATTACTCTCAACAGATAATTTTGGTGCCCTTTCTACTTTCCACTGCCTTCTCTTTTTCATGCTTGTTTAAAAGGAAATACTTGGACCAATAATTTTTTTTTAAAAAAAAACAGTGTGTTCTATCCCAGTCAATACAGCAGGGTGGTTTTCACAATATTTATTTAAATGATTCTTATCTGTCATTCCCTGATGGGCACAAAAGAAAAATCTTCTTGGTTTGACATCTCTGTAGTGTTATGCTGGGTTGTTAAGAACCAATCTGGTGACTGAGTTGGTTGGCTACTGCATGGTAATGATGAAAAGGGAAGCCGTTTGGAATTCAACATAGATAGTAGAAAATGCAAGATGTCAGTGAAGCCATATATTAAAGAGAATTTGAATTGGAAACAGAATCCCAAACTGCCACTGGGGGCATTTTGATCATTTTGATTTATTAAACTTTCATAGCAGCATTCAGATGAAGCTGAATTACAGTACTTAATCTTGGGTGGTTTATGGTCTACTGAGGTTTTGAAATAGAGATTGTTTGAATGATGAATCTGGGGTTAATAATTTTCCTTTTTCAAGGCACTGGGTATGTGTACATCCATGCTTGGGAATGGCATCTAATGGTGTTGAATTGAATTCCTAACAATGCGAATAGTCTGAATATTATGTATCATACCTGAGGTTATTTTCTTTGAATAATACTATGTGTGTGCAGTATGCTTTATATATATAGATATATATTACACACACACACACACGCATGCATGCATGCATCAGTATATATACCTATAAAATATATATTATAACAAGGCTTGCATTAAGAGAGAAATTGACTCTCTATTTCATAGTAAAATCTGAATCTGTATAGCAATGACATTTTTGATCATCTCTCTTCTTCAGTCACCAAAGATGGGCTTTCCAGGTCCTGAGCACGGCAATAAAAAGAAATCAATTACTATTAGAGTGGCACTCTGGGTTAGAGGCATTATGGGGTTCACACTTGGTTTTGCAGCGGGGAGATGATACTTAGCTGCAAATCAGGCATGATGCAAAAGATGGATGAGACAGAGTTCAAGGAGCAGTAATGTGAGGGTCCAGCACTATCATTCCAAGCTGTCTCAGCAGCATGATGGATGGTTTGGTGGCAAGAAGCAATAATACTTGATGATGAAAGATTTATCTCTAGATCCTGAGCTGTTGCACAGTCTACCTACTGGTGCTCTGGCAGAACAATGATTCCTGATTTGTTATGAGGATCTAAATTACTGTACTTAAGCAAGCAAACCAGAATGTTCAATTAGGAACCAGAGTTTTTTGGGCAGCTGCTAATGAAGAAGGTAGCGTATCTAACATTCCTGCTCATTGTAAATTTAATTACCTCGTATTTATGCATAGTACTTGTTGATGGGCTCTTGTAAGCTCATGCTAATATGGTAGGTAATTTGTTACATCTAGAAATCGCTCTCTGTATGCCTTCTGGTCATTATCATGAAACATGATAAATGATCTCACCCATAAGGTGTACATGAAAATGAAATGGATAATTGGATACTATGTCTAAAATGTGTCTGGAATAGTTTACACTATTGTTACTTAATTTTTTTCTGGTTTGAAATAAGGTGCTTTGCTATGTACCAGTGATAGATATTCCTCATTGGCTACGATACTGCAACTGCACAAAGCCAGTGACCAGTGACCTTTAATCATCTTGGCTTCTGTATTGTATGAGAATAATTTTATAGAGATGGCAGAAGACTCACTCATAATCGTTCACCTAAGTCCTTCTCAAACAGGTTCAAATATTTGATTGTTTAATAATTCATATGAAAGAACTAATCATGACTTTTCTAGCATAGTTGATTTAAAAACAGTGCATTTATGAACTCTTTGATGCACATTCTGCATTCCTGGGTTCAGCTGTGCTTGGACAGTTATTTATGCTTCACACAGGGCCAGTGCAGATATATTGCTAGTTGTCTCTAAATATGGTTAAGGGATTGGTATGTATAAACCAGGTTGAAAAATTGTTATTGAAAGTGGTTATATCAGTATTTTTAATAATGATAATTGGAAGTGGGTTAAGTGATGGCATGTTTTTAAATGCTGGCTTCTAGCACACCTGAGTTAGGGTTAATACCATGGTTAAAGTGTGCCTAAAGAGGGCAATGGTGAGAAGTGTACAGTCCTGAAGTATATTTCTCCTTCGTTAGCTATGATTAAATTTTGGATAACATTACATCTGCTACTAGATTCAAATAATCACCTTATGTTAGGTTGATGACCTTATCCATTTTCTTGAAAAGCTTATCAATAATGCAGCCCAAATGAATGATGTATACTTAAGAATTAGAATACTTACCATTTAGAAATCCACTTTTGCTGATTGCGAAAAAAGGCTAATAATAGAACATCGTATTAGTACTTTTTGTAAGCAAAAAGTTAGGTGACCTTCCAGTTTTGACATAATTTAGCAATTATAATTCAGTAGCATTGCTAGGAATTATTGGGGGGAAATTCAGAGGTAATAGAAGAGGTGGAATCTCGGTTGTATGTTACAGTTATATTTTGGTAGTCATGAATCATTTAGGGTTAATTGCTGAAAGCCAAATCTAGAAATGGAGGCAGTAAGGAAAAAATATAACATTGGTACAGTAGGGGATTTACAGTAGGGGATACTGAGGAAATGCTAGACACCAGTTTGAAATGCAGTTTTTTCAAATTCAGTGGTGAATTCTATTCCTAGGAGTGAGGTCTTGTCATGAGTAATCACCTTGCTCTTCTTGGCTATTAGTTATATGAATAGTTGAGAAAGTAGGTGTATACAGCAGGATGTACTTTTATATAAGAGATACATTTATGATATAATCATTATCAGGAAAAAAAAACAAGCTGATGAGATGTTTGAGAGGATGAATGGAAAAGGAAGTAGGGAGGGTCCTAATGCCTTGGGTTGGTTACCATTTCTAGAAATGGAAATTCAATGGAAATGGGAATAGTCGCAAGATGAAATGGTATAGAAAACCGGTGAAGAAGGATTAGATAATAAATAGTGCATCAGCATACCCACAGATTATAAAAACTCGCACGATGGAGAATAAAGTTAAAAGAGCAATAACAGTTTTATCCAAGGAATATAAAGAACAGTCTAAAGAAAGGGCCATAGATTTGAAACAAAATAATGGTTATAGATTTCTCCTAAGGAGAATAGGAGGAATTAAATACATATTTGGTTTTCCTGTCTTGAAGATTCCATTTATATCTGATAAATTTATTAGACGATGTCAGAGAACTTTACACAAAGCTAATGTAGTAGCTCATGTAGCTAAGACACTGAAACAACAACTTGTGAGAACAGATTATATGATAGGAAGTGCAGAAGGACAGACTGCCCAGTATGAGAAGTAGGGGAGGGGAGTTGTAAACAGAAAGGAGTTGTGTATAAAATAACATGCAAGGAGTGTGGGGAGTTTTATATAGAAGAAACAGGAAGAGAGTTAGTCATCAGATTCAAATAACTCTTGGCAGACATGAAATATATTAATAGAGGCCTTGGTCAATGCACTTGGCAAAACAACATGATGGAATAACAATGCCTATTTAAATGAATGTGTTGGAGGTGGACCGATGCCTGGTGTGAAGAAAAATCAGGGAGGTGATATATATAGATAGATAAACTAAAACCCAGTGTAAATGGTAAGGAAGAGTTAAGAGAGACAGTTAAGTACATTGGTTATTAAAGGCTGGGTAATGGAATGAAAATAGCACAACTGCATATCCTTGGCTCGCATTTTACTTTCCTCTCCCCCCGCCCTCTTCCCTCCATCTTTCCCTCTGCCTTATTTGTTGATTAACAAATTGCTACATGGTTGTGTGTAATTAGAGTGGAAGCTAGAACAATATAAAATTGTGATCCACACAAAGAGTTGGAAGAACACTGAAGCTGATGTATTTGACGTCGAAACGTTTGTTTTTATCTGTTTTTCTTTTTACGCAAGATCCTGAAGGACAAACATTGGTACATGTAATGCAGTTAATAGTTTGCTTTAGTATAGCTTCAAATAAGATTGTTCCAATTATTTTAATAAAAATGTATCAAAGCTTGTAGGTGCTTAAAATATATGAATATTTGTTCTCTCTGAAGTTGGAAACTCCATCAATGCAAGGGCGCAGACAGGTAAAAGACAGGTTACTTACCTTAACTGATCCTGTTTGACTGGTTGTCTGTTCAGTCACACCTATGCCTGCACAGAGCTTCATTCAGAATGTTCTAACTTAGTCTTTTCTTAGTCTCCCTATCCCCTGCTAACTGAGCAAAGAGGCACCTTTTACAGTGATGATTCTCTTTATTTAGCAGCGGGAGAGCAACACACTCTATCCATCCCCAGCACAGCATCCCTCCAGTGTAGGGGTACCCAACATGGGTTCTTCCAGATGTTGTTGAACTAAACTCCCAACATCCCCAGCCACAATTTATTTTCTGGGGGTGCTTGGGATTGTAGTTCATCAACATCTGGAGGTATCCAGGTCAGGAGCCACTGCTCCAGTGACTGTTGCTGGCGTCTTACCTTATGTTTCTTTTTTAAATTGTGAGCCCTTTGGGGATAGGGAGCCATTTTTATTTATTTATTTAAACTTTTGTGTAAACGGCTTTGGGGATTGTTGTTGAGAAACTGTATGTAAATATCCGTTATATCCGTATTCATCTTTTGTTTTTGCAAAAGCCATGCCCATATGTTGCAAAAGCCATGCAACAGTGCATGCCTAAAATAGGTATGGCTAACTGACAGTAAAGCTCCCAAAGCAGTGGCATATGTTGGGGACAGAGCTGGACTTGGGTGATGCTAAAGCAGGAAATGGTAGTTGGTCGTGTTGAAGTGGTGGATGGCACCATGATGAGAAAATATCTAAATACCTGCAATTCCTTGTATAGGCTTTTGACTGCAGTCATTAAAAGGGTTAATATCTGCAAGGGATGCAGGATATAGGTGATAACTATATACCATAAGAGAAAAATATATCATGAAGGTTTTCTGTCGGGAAAAGAATCTAACTTTACTTGATTTAATCTGCCACAGGGTTTCAGGGTCTGAATCAATTTTAGGTCATTGACCCTGAACAAGATATGAGGAATACCAGTATCTATCTCCAACATGTCTTAGAATGTTTCCAAGGAGGAAACATGTGTGTATGTATGTATATATGTATGTTTGTTTGTTTCTGCTACTCTCTCTTTATCTAAATTCAAGTAAGGGTAGTTTGACAGTATGATAATAACTAGTAAATGGCCTTGTATTTTGTTGGCATTTCTTTCAGGCATAATCAATGACTCTCCCTTCAGTCCTTCCTAGCTGATAAGCAGAAGTGGTGCTTTGTTTTGAGGGTGTAATAGTGTTCCAGTATTTTTATTTATTAAGCAGTTTTTGTGGAAATCTGACAAGGATTGAAATGCAGAGAATGGGGGAAAACATAGCTTGTTCATAATTCTGTGGAAGTCTGGACTTTCTGTCTCTAAAAGTATTAAAGAAAAATGCCAACGTTTGTTGGAAGGTATAAGTCCCCATACATTTCAAACAAGAGAGGGTTTCTGCATTTTCTGGGAAATTAAGGACTTTTCCCAGGATTTTTGATTTTTCTGGTAGTCTGGATGAGGTGTGGAACCTTCCAGTTAAATTGGCATGTTTCTATCTTTCGCTGTTTGGTCTGGGAATTTCATGTTGGTCCATGATTGAGTGAGGCCCAGCAGATTCAGATAGATAAATACAGAATGCTGTGTATAATATATTTATATACTTCAAATGGAACCTTTCTAAGAATGATGTAACATTTGGAGAAGTAATATTTTGGGCAAGTGGTTTTTAAAAATAGGAGTTGAAGCAGAAATTTGCATATATAGAAACAAAGCTACTAATGTCTAAAGCCCCAGTTCTGTGACAGCAGTACTCTTGTGCTTATTTTGTTTCTCTTCTCCCTATTCCCTGCTGTGTAAGAATATGTCACTCTCTGTTTCCTTGAGTTTCCTTCTGCCTGCATGTTGCCTTTCTTTCCCTGGCTAGAAACTGCTTCAGGAAACAGGAAATGACAGAAGATGACTATGAGGAGTGGTGCTCTGTCCTCTTACAATGGGTATCTATTGATCAGTAGATTGATTGGACATGTGTACATGGATTCATGAATTATTCATCACTCCTTTAACTGTATCTGTTCTACCTGGGGGGGAAATGTGTAGGGAGAGTAGTAAAAAATGCTTTTCAGATCATCTTTAAATCATTTCTTTGTTTCTTAGAATATTTTTCATTACTCCTACACCAAAGATTTAGTGGCATTGGAGTATTGATGTAGGACAGGGCTGCTCAACTTCAGTCCTACTGCAATTATTGGCCTACAACTCACATAATTATGAGCCCCACCACCATTGAGGTTGTCTGGAGAGGTCCGTCTCCAGTTGCCGCCAACTTGGCTGATGGCCACATGGGGCTGGGCCTTCTCGGTTGCTGCCCCGAGATTGTGGAATGTGATCCCTACTGAAATACAATCCTTCCCAGCCCTGACAATTTTTAAAAACTATTAAAAAAACCCACCTCTTCACCCAAGCTTTTTTTATCTTTTTAATTTTTTTTAAAGGTTTTAATCTGTGTTTGGTTTTAAATTATCTAAATTGTTTTGTGTTTTTGTGTATGTTTTAAGCTTGTTTTTATGTTATTGTTAACTGCCCAAAGACGAAAGTTTGGGGCAGTGTACAAATATGAAATAAATAAATAAATAAATAAATACACCCTGACTACTGGCCACTGTGGCTAGGGAGTATGAGAGTTGTCGTCCAGAAACAGCTGGAGGGCTGAAGTTGAGCAGTCCTGTTGTAGGAGATACTCTGTTCATTTTCCCCATCTAGTTATCAAGTTATAAGATTCCTATCTTACTTCTTTTCTTTGGTTCCCTCTGGAGTGGTATTTAGCTAATGTAAGGCCTCAAGCAGTTGATAGACAAGTAGCCTGGACACTACAAGGAATATGAATATGGCAAATATTTATAAAGCCCATTTCAACAAAAGTTCCCAAAGCAGTTTATATAGATATAAATAAAATAAAATGGCTCCCTGTCCCCAAAGGACTCACAATCTAAAAAAGAAACATAAGATAGACACCAGCAACAGCCATTAGAGGGATTCTGTGCTGGGGATGGATAGGGCCAGTTGCTCTCCCCTGTTAAATAAAGAGGATCACCACTTTTTAAAAAGGTGCCTCTTTTGCTCAGTTAGCAAGGAGACCAGCCATTTTACTCTCCGGTTGTTGCTTCTACATACACGATGTTTCTAAGGATGGTCTAGGGAGAAAGTAGCAACCCTCAAAGGTACTTCTGTATAAATGACAGTTTGGTTAGCATATCAATGAGTGTCAAAGCCAGCACACCATTAAAAAGTTTAAGATTAATTTACAGCACAGGAAGAAAGTGCATGGAAATGTGTAAGTACTTTAAGAAGTAAAAAGGTCACACGAACAATGGCTATGGAGCGAACCCTGTTTTTAGCTTCTGATGACAATGCTGCAACTAAAGCTCTGGTGGGATTATTTAAGGGCAGGTTATAGAATGATTGCAGAGGCATTTCAAATGCAGGTGAATGAAATGCCTTGGTGATACCCCGATTGTGAAAATCAGTATGCTTAACTGTTTCTGCTGCAAAATAATAATCCTTTGTATTTCAGCACTCCAAGCAGTCGGTAGGCTTTGGTTACTAACATTAAAAACCCATTATGTTTTTCAGTCTTGTATGTCTTTTGTATGTTATGTATAAAGTGGATATATGGTTGCTTCCATATCAAAACTGTGATGGAGCTGAACTATGGCATGTTTTCTGCTGCTCTGAGGTCCTTGGATGATAGGTGGGCTAAAAATGTAAACTAAACCCTGAGACCTGAATTTAGGGTGCTGCTTATTGGAAGTTCCCTGATTTGAGCAATGTCCTGGGTTTCTGTGCTATAATGATTCACCAGAGATAGAAAAATCAGCTTTCTTGTTTCTATTATTGGTTATGCTGTGCATCTGGTTCTGTGCACTCTGCTGTGTTAAAAAAAAGTACATGCACTCTTTAATTTGTCCATAGAAATGAATGGCTTCTTTCACTGGATGAGAAGGGACTAGTAGGGATGTGTGAATTGATTCGGATACAAATCAATTTGTACCTGAATCTAGCTGATTTGGGCGTTTTAGAGTCAGAACAAATCATCCCTGTGGTCCATTGGCTAGATTTGGGTTAAAATCAAATCGCACCAGATTTGATTTGAATTGATTTGACATTCAGATTCCTCCTATTAATTTCCCCAGATTCCCAGCTTTCATTATTATAAAAAAAAAAAAAAAAAAAAGCTAAGCTCTAGCCCTTGTAGAATAGCAGTTATGAAGCAAAATGTGTGGTCACTATTTTTCAAGTGTTTTGATGCTTTTGATAACTTTCCCTCAATGAATCCCTATGAGTATTCATTACACACCTTCATTCCTTCTATTCATTTTGACTGTCTGTGGACAGTGTCAACTGCCAGGTGCCAGCTACACCCCCCACAAGGCAGTGGGGTACTACTCAGTTTATGTTCTAGGAATTTTTTCAAGTGTTTAGACTCTTTGGTGTCTAATAACCTTTCCTCATATTGAATACTTGTGAAGATTTATTACACACCAAAAAGTCTAAACACCTCAAAAATTCCTAAAATATAAACAGAGTACCCATTGGCTCGCGGGTTGGAGGGTAGTTGGCACAAGGGATGCCACTAATTCCTAATTGCCACTAAATGAACAGAAGAAATGAAGGTGTGTAATGAAGACACCAAATAATCTAAACACTTCAAACATACTTAAAAAATAAACTGAGTACGTGTGTGTGTGTGTGTGTGTGTGTAGAGTTGACACATGGCAGTTGATAGTTGGCACTGTCCAAAATGAACAGAAGAAATGAAGGCATATAATGAATCCTCATAAGGATTCATTATGAGAAAAAGTTATTAGACACCAAAGAATCTAAACACTTCAATATTCCTAAAAAATAAACTGACTACACCACTTCCTTGCAGGTGGGGGGAGGTGTGGTTGGCACATGGCAGTAGACACTGTCCATTGACAGTCAAAATGAACAGAAGAAATAAAGGTGTGTAATGAGTCCTCATAGGGATTCATTATGAGGAAAAGTTATACACCAAAGAACAAACACTTGAAAAATAGTGACCGTACATTTTGCTCCATAACTCCACGTCTACAAGGGCTAGAGCTTAGCTTAAAAAAATAATTAAAATCTGAGGATCCTTATGAGGGGTTAGGATAGGGCGACTTCGAGTCCCCATTATTTCCTATGGCAGGAATATACAGAATCATTTAAAAATTTAAAAAAATCAACCAAGTGCCTCACTGCATTTGAAATGTGGGTGGCAGGTGGCACCCATGGGGACATACCCACCAACCAAATTTGGTGCCTCTTGGACCTTTATAAGTGGTCCATATCCATCTGAATCTGAATCAAATCAAATCCAAATCAAATCGGGTTATTCAGGGGGACAGATTTGGACACAAAACAAATCAGGGGTGATTCGATTCGGGCACAAATTAAATTTTAAAAATCGATTCATGCATATCCCTAGGGTCAAGTAAGACTAAAAATAACCGTGTATACCACTCTTCGCTCCTCGGAGGAAGAGGATATGAGTGCAAAAACAAACAAACGTTGTTCAAATATCTGTCCAACTTTATACTTTGGGGCCTAATTGTAATATCAAAAGGGATGTGCAGATGAGCAGAACTGAATCATCCCCCACTGTACATAAGGCCAGTCCGGCTGAATCATGTTCAAGTCCCTTTTAGTCCAGCCGCCTAACTACCTAGAACTTTATCACCCACTTACTCTTCTCCCCAACCTGGATGGAGAGGAGAGCTGGTCTTGTGGTAGCAAGCATGACTTGTCCCCTTAGCTAAGCAGGGTCCACCCTTGTTGCATATGAAAGGGAGACTAGAAGTGTGAGCACTGTAAGATATTCCCCTTAGGGGATGGAGCTGCTCTGGGAAGAGCAGAAGGTTTCAAGTTCCCTCCCTGGCTTCTCCAAGATAGGGCTGAGAGAGATTCCTGCCTGCAACCTTGAAGAAGCTGCTGCCAGTCTGGGCAGACAATACTGGGCTAGATAGACCAATGGTCTGACTCAGTATATGGCAGCTTCCTATGTTCCTATAATACTACATATTTTTCAGTTTGGGTATAGGAGAAATCAAGGAAAACCTTCCTGTACCTGCAAAGCTTTACCAGCTTTGGATAGAATTTTGGAGATCAGATTATAACTACTTGGAGCAAGGTAGTGGTGTGCCCGAACCGGTCCGGCGGCCATTCCAAAGAATGGCCGAACTGCCGGACCGGTCCGGCCCTGCCTGGTCCGGGTCCGGGTGGGGGGTATGCCTTTAAGGGCGGGAGGGCTTGCTTAGCCCTCCCGCCTCCTTGCCCCCGCCAGCGCCCGTATTTAACAGTATAGGGGCGCTGGAAACCAGCCGCCACCGCCGCCTCTGCGGCGAAATAACCCCCAAAGCCAGCCAGCCCTCCCTCCCTCCCAGCTAGCTGCCCGCCCACCCGCCCGCCCGCTCACCCGCTCGCTCACCCGCTCACTGGATAAGAAACGAGAGGAGCTCCAGCACAGAGCTCCTCTCGTTCGGAAGGCCTCCTGCAGAATGGCGGCTTGCGCACGCGCGCATGCGCAAGCCGCAAAGCACGCCGTTCTCCGGAGGCCCGGTCTACCCGCCAGGAAAGGGCCGGGTAGACCGGGCCTCCGATCGCTGGGTAGACCGGGCCTCCGATCGCCGGAGGCCCGGTCTACCCAGCAATCGGAGGCCCGGTCTACCCGGCCCTTTCCCGGCGGGTAGACCGGGCCTCTGGAGAACGGTGTGCTTTGTGGCGCGCGCATGCGCGCGCACGCAAGCCGCCATTCTGCAGGAGGCCTTCCGAACGGGAGGAGCTCTGTGCCGGAGCTCCTCTCGTTTCTTATCCAGTGAGCGGGTGAGCGAACGGGTGGGCAGGCGGGCAGCTAGCTGGGAGGGAGGGAGGGCTGGCTGGCTTTGGGGGTTATTTTGCCGCGGCGGCGGCAGCGGGGGGGGGGCGGCTGGTTTCCAGCGCCCCTATACTGTTAAATATGGGCGCTGGCGGGGGCAAGGAGGCGGGAGGGCTAAGCAAGCCCTCCCCGCCCTAAAAACAAGGCCCCCCTTCGGTGCCGGTCCGGACTTCTCCGGACCGTGCACATCACTAGAGCAAGGCCTTCTTAGGAGTCCTATCCGGTTCAATCCCATCAGGTTTTTAGGTGGTTAGTTAATAGCTTCCTCTTGTGAATGACATTTGAATTGAGTTGTCTTAAGGACAGCTCTGAAGTAAATTTTTAATTTTTAAAATAATTATAAGTGTTAATAATGGTTCCAACAGCAGTATACAAAAATTTCCCCAGGAACTTTCATACAGCAAAACGTTGCTATAAAATTATTCCTTGTCCCAAAGAGACTCATAATCTTAAAAGTATAAAGAGGCGATTCTCACAACCGCCAAAAAGCGGGCTAAGGGAGCCTAGCCTGCTTTTTGGCGATCGTGTGCTACCACGGGAGCCAAGCGGCTCCCGGCAGCAGATAGCCAAAACCATCCCTCCCCTTAGCCCAGGTTAGTGGAGCGAGCAACCAGGATTAGTGGATCATGTGCTGCTGCAGTGCAGCTCTGCGCCGTGGCAACTCATGAGGAGACCCCCGACCGGGAGGCTAAAAAGCAGCCTCCCCGCTCGGGAGCCTCTCCAGCATGCCCTGCGCGCTCGCACAGGGCATGCTGGAACTACCAGGAGCCACACAGCCCCCAAACTCCCAAGCCCCCGCCGGCTCTGTAATGGAGCCAGCAGTTGTGTGGGCAGCCACTGAGGCTGCCCAGGGACGGCTGACTGTTCCTCTGCGGGGAGAGCTGGTTTAGCCCACTTTCCCCACAAACCCCGTCCAGGCTCTTCTCACTGATCATGAGAAGAGCCTCAAAGTTAGGCATCTTGCAAGCCACAAAGCTGATTACTTAACTCACCAGCAAGCTGAAAGTTGATGTTTTCAGGGCAGGTTATGTTCACTGTGTATCTCTAGCTTCTTGCTTCAACTTAGCTTGCACATTGAATCAGCTCCAGAAAATGATTACGTACATATTAAGTTTGTGGATTGTACTGGATTGCCAGAGGTTGCTCTCTAAGGCTCTCTTCATAATGAGTCAAACACTCCACCCTATCATTCTTGCCTATCCCTCACCCTTTTGTTTCTCCCCCACCCATTTATTATTTCTGTTGCCTCTGACCGAAAGTTAGCAAAGCGCCCTGCAGCTAGGAGGCTGAGCTTGGAGGAGCTTTTCACCCTGTATGCCTCACCAACCATTTGGAAGGCATTTTGATGACTCTCCCCTGGGGAAGATGGGGGAGACAGTGCTAAATGAGTAGAGCTAAGCGAGACTGAAGGGATGGTTTCTGGTCTGTGGTTGGGCCAGCCTGGCTGAAGAAGGCGTCCTCTCTTTGTATTCTAAGTGTTCTACATCTGTGGCACAGGCCTTTAATTCCGTCCCGCCCCCCACCGCCCCCGTTCACAGCCATGAAGTCTATTCCAGGCGGAAGACTGCGTTATATTGCTTTCAACAGATGCAATAGCAGACTACTGAGAGTTGTTTAAGAGGCCCAGTACTGTTTGCCATAGGCATAGAGATGGTTTACAATGAAAACTTGTTAAAATCATAGCAGAAGTTAAAACAGCCATGTCATCTCCTTTGTTCTTTTACAAGATTGCTAGGAAATCTGCACATCTGATGAATAAGGGTAGCCTTGTGGATAAGATTAATTCTGTTAAAACAAAAAGAACAGCAGTTGCCCATCTTGGAAAGGGAATTTTGGGGGCTGTCTGGTGAAATACAAATAAGAAACAAACATAAAAATAGACTCTTGGTCAACATTAAGACAGGGAAGCTCTCAATCTCCAGAGCGCTCTGCAAGGCAATGTGTTTAACTTCTCATTTCAGGGAATGTGCTAATTTGCAGTTTGCAAATTATTTCTGAAGGGTAATTTGCAGTTATTTCTGAAGAGTGTTACTCAGTACAGCTCTCCAAGAGGCAAAAACAAACAAAAAGAGCTGAGGGCAGAAATCCATATTGTTCTAATGCTTTATTTTCTGCTGAGCTATTAGGCTCATGGAAGCCACTTAGTGACCTGAACATTGGCAGACTGGCTGTTGATTAACTGGCTTTACCCTGGTCATTTGTGTCACCTAGAATTAGTAAGCAGCACGATCTTTGTAAAGACCTCAGTAAGCACTGATGTGATTGGAAGAAGCTGAGTTCAACCAACTTCTGTTCCAGCAGCAGCTTTGGCATGCTAGTGGGCCCTTTGGTAGACTGCCACATTTCTTAAGGAATTAGTGTGATTCCATATGCACATACATGTACTCTGGGCAGCATACATTCTAGTACTTCCAGAATGGCAGTCAGTCTAGTTGCCCAAGGAAGGTGGGGGAGGACATTTTTAGGCACTGTAGTTTTTATCTTGAAAATTATTTACATATTAGCAAAAGAGAAGAAACTTTTAAAGTGGTAGTAGAACTTAGTGTTAAGTCACGGAATCCATTTAGAATCTGCTGCACAGCTCTTCCTCCCTTCCCTCTGCCTCAGGAAGTACAGGTTGAGGAACTTTGATGTGGGTAGTTTTTGGAGATGCAGGCAGCAGAGGAAAATGGGGAATTGCTGAAAATTGCCCCTCTTCCCCTCAAGTGTGAGAGTAATATTAGTTTGTGGAAGTACCAAAAAGAATGCTACCCATTTTCTCTTTTATGATTGAGCTGGATATGATTTTTAGAGTTTATTATTGATTATATGCTTGTAAATTCCATAAACTGAGAGTTGACTGAACATGGATAGGCACAAGCTATTTTAAAAGCAGTTGAACTATAGCAATTACCTAAAAGGTAGTTGTGACTACTAGTCAATTACTTTTTTAACTACTTTGGAGTACATTAGTAGTTTCAGTTACTTTTTAAAATAACTACTTTCCCCTCTAGAGATTGAGAATTATATCAAGCAAAAAGGTTTGCTGGAACTAGGTTTTAGATATTTACTAAAACAACTGAGCAAATTGTTCTGTAAGAGTTAAACTTCAAAAAAAATATGAAAGTTATAATACTGAAGTGAGATATGATGCAAACTGAGATTCCAGTTTACTTTTTATGATCACTCATTATTTACAGCAGGAGCAAGCATTAAGTAGTTTGGGAGGTAATGGTAGCTCCAGGCTTAACTGAAGTAGCTCTGCAGGTATTTGGGCCCATTTCTCCATCATTCCCCTACCAGCCAGTACTGGAGGGAAACAAAATGGTGGGGCTGGGGGACAAAACAGCGGTGAGGGGGAGAAAGCGGTGGTGGGGTGGGTAGGGGGAGAAAATGGCAGCGGGTGGGGGAGAAAATGGCGGTATTGTGTGGGCAAGAAAATGGCATTTTGGGGAAGAAAGTGGTGGCGGATGGGCTGAGAAAGCAAGTGGCAGTGGCGGGGGCGGGCAGGGAAAACTAGAGGCACAGATGCTGTGTAGCCGGCCCAGCTAGTTTTTAATATTTTGCTCTAAGCTGCTTTTACTTTCTTTCCCTTGCTTTACAAATAGGACTATGCATGCAAACAATAATCAGAATGGGATCAGTCATCAATCTAATATCAGTTATATGCATTCGTTTGAGGGCATACAAGGGAGTTAGTAGTAGCAAATTGACCTGATAAATGCATTGGAGGCTGGGGGCTTACCTGAGAATAGTGGGTTCCCTTTTTTCTTCTTATAAAAAATATTCAGTCCTGCTGGCGGTAGTAACAGCAGCATTTCAAATCATCGTTTTTCTCCACAGCAGTTGGCCTGCATTGCCTCAGGAGAAAGCAATATCATGAGATTTCATCTTTTCCCTGGTGCATTGCTGGAGAAAAAATTGCTATGCACCAAATGACCATCTCTCACCCTACCCCTAGAAATGTACTAGGGAGTCATTGTTTCCTTTCCTAGGACATTGTGGGCCGGTTACCCGGAAGATATGTGGCAGTTTGAAAAGCTGCTGTTGCTACCACCACCAGTAAAACTGAAATTTTGCTAGAAGGGGGGGGGGAAGGGAACCTGCTGCTCAGTTATTTTTATTTTTATTTTACAGCTATCAGGTAAGCCCCTCCCCACCAATGATACAGTCCATATAATGCAGGAGTGTATCTGACATCACTGTATTACATCAAATTGTATCATTTCTTGGCAATGTTTTCATTATATCATATCCTATGAAAAATTGTCAGATAGAGCTGCATCACATTCGTTCTGATTATTGGTCTGATGTGATGCACAGCCTTAGCAGTTAACTACTTCTAGTATAAGTGCTGCCCATCCCTGCCACTTGTGCGTAATTATCCCATGTAGACATAACCATCTTCACCTGTCTAAAATCATTGTGCACCTTTAGAAATAAAAAGAAAAGTGTTGGTTCCCTGCTTTCACTTTTAAGTGGTCTTTGAAATGTAGGGCCGTATTGCACAGTGCCTATTGCAAGCGTGTGAGTCTTCTTGATCTCTGATAGTGAATTTGTCTTTACAGTGCTGCATAACGTGCATCTTTGTTGTTGCTGCTGCAACAGGTTACTTCAGTCACATGTCAGTTTTTCAAGTAATTAATTTTGAATACATCTAAAAGTTTCACTCTGTTTTCTTTTACATATGTAAATGTATCTTCTTAGGAGAACAATAAGGCAGAAGATGTCTTTGGCATTTTCTGGAAGGAAGGCCTTTTAACAGTTTTATTCTGAAACTCCTTTTAGATATCTTAAGGCAAGTGGTAGTGAGCTATGACTGTCAAGTAAGGCATAGGAACACAGGAAGCTGCCATATACTACGTCAGACCATTGATTTGTCTAGCTCACTATTGTCTTCACAGACTGGCAGTGGCTTCTCCAAGGTTGAAGGCAGGAATCTCTCTCAGCCCTATCTTGGAAAAGCCAGGGAGGGAACTTGAAACCTACTGCTCTTCCCAGAGCAGCTCCATCCCCTGAGGGGAATATCTTATACTGCTCACACATAAAGTCTCCCATTCATATGCAACCATGGCAGACCCTGATCAGCTCTTGTGGCAAAGCTGGACAGTGTCTATTCTCCATGTAGATTCCAACTCTAAAGCACTTGTTTCGCTGGAAATTCAGGCACCCTAAGTGAAGCAATAAGGGTTAATGATGTGAAGGAAAAGAAAAACAAACAGGTCACTGCTCACTTAAAGGCAGTCAGTAACTTGGGGCCCTTCTTACTTCTGAGAGCCTGAGAGAATCAAAACTCTGTGATGAACCATCAGAGGGCATCATCCTTCACTATCCCATAGTTGTGGACAACTGGCATTGTGCAAGCTGCCATTGTACAAGCCTTCATGAGCTAGTTTTTATAAGCTTGTGAATCTGCTTTACTGAGGATGGGCAGTCCCTATTCTGAGCAATCAATTTCTAGGCCAGTTCAGTTTTATATGGCAACTGATGGATGATTCTGTTGATTTCTCAAGGCAGCAAGAAGGAGCATGCAACCAGTACCATCTCAAAAGAAATTCACTTGTTGTGAAATATGCATACATTCACATTCCTGTTTATTTCCTATTGTGCAACATCATTTCAGAATTTGATTTGGGATTTACTAGGTTTATGCACTAAAGCTTGTTAATGATATTCCTGGGTTATGGAAATTGAAAAGAATGCTAAGGTATTCCCTTCTCCATTCAGCAAAACTTACTTTCTCAGTACATACACATCAAAGCAGTGTAAATTATACACCAAATAAACCTAGCATATAAAAAACCTCAACCCTTGCCCCCTAAACTTCTGTTTAAAGAAGCAATAAGTTTCAGGTTCCTTGCACTGTAAAAGTAAACTTTGCAATTTTATATTATAATTGGAGAATATTTGATAGCTCTGGTTATAGAATAAGGAATGGCAACTATTAATAGAAAAGTTAATTAGGCAACAACAGAAAAGTTTATCTGGTATATTGGGATTGAATGCTTCACTTGTCACTTAGTGTACTTTTGGGATTTTTGCTTGCGCCACACCTCTAGCTCTGATAGAGTATTGTGTTATGAAGAATATTAATAATGCTGGAGAACAATTACGGGTTCATTTAATAACTGATTAAAATTCATGCATAATTTACTGAAACATGAAGAGACTTTATAAATGTCTCCTCATCTTCAAGAGCCTAAAAACAAAATGCATATGCTAATATAAGATTATTCTTTGCCTCCAACAGAAGAATAATGTAACGTGCCATGATATATTCACCTTATGAATGCATAGTTTTCCCCATAATCATGTTGTTAATCAAAGTATATACTTCTAAACATAGCATCCTATCTAGAGTTTAGAAGACAGAACTGGTGGTATGGTATGCTTTATAGCTTACTGTTTATGTTCTTGGCATGATTGACCTTAGACTTCATTAGTTTGACATTTAACATCTTAATTCCACAGCAAATGAACTGTCATCATTAATGCTAGATTCATCATTGAGATAGTTGGTGGTCCAAATTAGCTTTAAATATAGTTTGTGTATTGAAAAAGAAACCTTATGAAAATGAAGGGGCTTGTTTTGAACTTAGGTTTGTAGACTCTGTAGGAGCTGCTGCTTCTATTACAATCATTGCATCATACATATATCCCCTGAAAGATGAATTGTTGGGCCGATTAAAAAAAAATAGGAATAGTGTTGACCTTGGTTTAACTGAGCTTTATTTATTTGTTTGTTTATTACATTTTTGTACCACTTTTCATTAAAATAATCTCAATTTGGTTTACAAAACATTTAAAACAATATAAAACCATAAAAACTACACAATAAGAATTAAAATTGATTATAAAAATACAAATCTAATTAAAAGTTTAAAAATATGTACAATATAACCATTAAATACAAAGCAGCAGCAAAAAACTCACTTATTTAAAAGCCTAGGTAAAAAGCCAAGATATTTCTTGCTTTCAGAAAACTGTGATGGAAACTGGGCAGCAGTGTTCCCTCTAAAAGGGATTCCCAGGTGTTGTTGACTACAACTCCCATAATCCCCAAGCAAAGGCCATTGCAGCTGGGCATTCTGGGAGTTGTAGTCAACAACATCTGAGAATCCCTGTTAGAGGGAACACTGCTGGGGAGCGGATGCCCCCCAGGAGAGCATTCCTAAGTCGGGGGGCAGTGACTAAAAAGATCCTGTCTTGTGTGCATAACAGGCAACCCGACAGCACGAGGAGCAAGGCCACCCCCTGATTACTTCATTGAGCAGGCAGAAACCCTTGGGAGTAGGCAGTTCCTCAGATATCTAGGACCCAGACCTTTTAGGGCTTTAAAGATCAAAACCATCACTTTGAATTGGACTTGGAAACATATTGGCAGCCAATGTAGCTCTTTCAAAATGGGGGTAATATGATCCCAGTGGGCAGCTCTGGATAACATCCTAGCTGCTGCATTTTGCACTAGCTGTGGTTTCCAAATATTCAAGGGCAGCCCCCACATAGAGCATGTTACAGTTATCCAGCTGTGACGTGATTAAGGCATGGGTAACAGTGGCCAGATCTGCCTTCTTGAGAACGGGAGAGATTATTTTAGCTGGCACCTTGAGATTATTTTAGCTGGCGCACTAGCTGAAGCCATGCAAAGGCACCCCTGGCCACTGTCTCGACCTGAGCTTCCAAAAGCAGAGCCAGGCCCAACAATACCCCCAAGCAGCTCACTTGCTCTTTCAAGGGGCGTGCAACCCCATCCAGAACCGATAGTATCTCTTCATCCTGATTGGCCCTCCTACTGACCAACAGTACCTCTGTCTTGCCCAGAGACGAAAGTTTGAGTGGTATATAAGTTAAATAAATAAAATAATAATTCAATTTCAGTTTATTAGCTCACATCCAACCCATCACTGCCTCCAGCCCCTGATTCAGGACATCCAATTCCTCCCTAGGATCAGGTAACAAGGAGAGACAGAGCTGAGTGTCATCTGCATTTTGCTGACAACTCATTCCGAATCCCTGGAATGAGTTGTCCAAGTCCCACAACAACTCATTCCAAGTCACCTCCAATGGTGATGGTAGGGGCATTTTGCCACCATGAGGACATTCCAATAATCCTCTGCCTGATGTGACTACCTGGTCTCATGAAAAGACCTTCTCTGAGAACACCACTGTTACAGCACTTTCATAGACAGTGCAGGAAAGGGAGGAATGGAAACTGCTCCCTGACATAAGGAAAAGGCTAAGCCACTTTTCTCCTCCATCTCATAAATTTAGCAATCTAGAACACGGAAATTTGGTCTTGCCCACCTAAAGTTTATCATGGGTGTCTACTTGTTTAGGGTACCACTGTAGGTTAGTAGACAGAGCTCTCTTCCCCACATTGTCATTTGTCTTAGATTATCTACTGACAATGTCAGTATCTTAGATCTTCCAGTGTGAAAACCACACATTTAGTGCTACTGATACCAAAAGGCAGCAGATTTGAACATATTGTTTGGCTGCTTAAAAGTCAGTGACTGGTTCTGTAGACTGACATGCAGTTAAGCCAATGATGTGTGATAATATGCTGAATATTTATTTATTTATTTAATTAGATTTATATCCCGCCCTTCCAAAATGGCTCAGGGTGGTTCACAGCATGATAAAAACAATTAAAACAAATTAACAATTAAAAACTATTAAAACACAATAAAACCAATAAAATAGCTAAAAGCCCTGAAAATCAGGGCAACAATTTAAAACAATTTAAAACAGTTAATCATTTAAAACCCTGGAAGACCTGGCCAAATAGGTGGGTTTTAAGGGCTCTCCTGAAGGACGGCAATTATCTCAAATTATGAATTTCTGCCGGGAGTGCATTCCACAGCCCAGGAGCAGCTACAGAGAAGGCCCACCTCTGCGTCACCACCAGACGAACTGGTGGCAACTGGAGACGGACCTCCTCAGATGATCCTAAGGTGCGGTGGGGATCATGTAAAAGAAGGCGCTTTCTTGGATAACTCGGACCTAAGTCGTTCAGGGCTTTAAAGGTAATGACCAGCACTTTGTATTTTGCCCGGAAATATATCGGCAGCCAGTGTAGCTGTTTCAAAACAGGCATAATATGGTCTCTCCGGGTTGCCCCAGAGACCAACCTGGCTGCCGCATTCTGAACTAACTGAAGTTTCCGGACTACGTACAAAGGCAGCCCCACGTAGAGTGCATTGAAGTAGTCGAGCCGGGAGGTGACCAGCTGATGCACCACTGTTTTGAGGTAATCCTCTCCGAGGAATGGGCGCAGCTGTCGAATCAGCCGAAGCTGATAGAAAGCACTCCTGGCCATGGCCTCCACCTGAGATACCAGGGTGAGGCCTGGGTCCAGGAATACTCCCAAGCTGCGCACCTGCTCCTTTTGAGGGAGTGTAACCCCATCCAGCACAGGGAGATCTAACTCATCCCTCAGATTCTGAGCCCCCACAATGAGCACCTCCGTCTTGCTTGGATTCAGGTTCAATTTGTTATTCCTCATCCAGCCCATTACTGCCTATAGGCAGGCATTTAGAGAATGAGTGCCATTTCCTGAAGATGAAAAGGAGAAGTAGATTTGGATGTCATCAGCATACTGATAACACCCAGCACCAAATCTCCTCATGACCTCCCCCAGCAGTTTCATGTAAATATTAAAAAGCATTGATGACAGAATGGAGCCCTGGGGGACTCCATATAGCAGCTCCCATTTTGAGGAGCAACTGTCACCAAGCTCCATCATCTGGAATCTACCTGAGAGATAGGAGCAGAACCACTGCAAAGCAGTGTCCCCTATCTCCAACTCCCCCAGGCGATCCAGAAGGATACCATGGTCGATGGTATCGAACGCCGCCGAGAGATCCAGAAGAACCAGCAGAGTCACACTCCCTCTGTCGATTCCCTGGTAAAGGTCATCCATCAAGCCGACCAAGGCTGTCTCAACCCCATAGCCAGCCCTAAAGCCAGTTTGAAATGGATCTAGATAATCAGTTTCCTTCAAGACTGCCTTGAGCTGGTCTGCCACCAACCTCTCAATCACCTTGCCCAACCAATGGAGATTGGAGATTGGCCTGTAACTATCCATCACTAAAGGATCCAGAGAAGGCTTCTTTAGGAGTGGTCTAATCAATGCCGCCTTCAAACAAGGAAGCACTGTACCCTCCCTCAGTGATGTGTTTATGATATTAACTAGGCCACCTTCAACAATCTCCCCGCTAGATAGAAGCAGCCAAGTTGAGCAAGGATCCAGAAAGCAGGTGGTATGTCTTACCGCCCCAAGCAGCTTGTCCACATCCTCAGGAGTCACAGATTGAAACTGATCCAATCTAATACTGCAAGAGGGATTGTTGGACACCTCCTCCATAGATCCTGCAAAAACAGTGGAGTCCAAGTCGGCCTGAATACAGGAGATCTTGTTTGCAAAAAAAACCATTAAAGGCATCACAGCAGAACGACCTCGGGGACTGATTTGAAGTAGCAGGAGCAGAAATCAAACTCCTCACAACCCGGGATAGCTCCGCTGAGCGCGAACCTGCAGCCGCAATGCGCGCAGACCAAAAACTCTTTTTCCGCACGCACCGCGACCGCATAACTCTTCAAATGGGTCACATGCTGTATCCTGTCAGATTCGAACCGGTTCTCCTCCACTTGCGCTCTAGTCGCCTACCCAACCGCTTCATTTAAATCTCATTGTGGTTTTTAGCAATTGCACATCATTTCAATAAGCATGACAGCCCCCCATGCTACTCTTCTTTCTCATACCGCTTGAATAGCAAATTGTGAAAAGAAAAGAAAGGGGAAAAGAAGAAATTATCTAAAATAATAATAATAAAGAGGTAGACTGCAGTTTCAGTAAGGAGTACAGAAGCAAGGTGGTTGTTGTTGCAAATGATCTGTCTTCGAAAAGGTCCAGGAAATCTTGCCAAATACAAATCTTTTATGTATTTCCATTTGGCAAAGGTTTCTTATTCCTTCACTGTATGTATGTATTTCTTATTCCTTCACTGTATGTTTCTTATTCCTTCACTGTATGTAGATATCCAACAGATATCTACATATTTAATTATAAGCCTCATGGTGGACTTCCATTAGTGAAGGGCTATTTTCTTGAGCACACCAGTAGCTCTCAGAAGTCAAACACTGATTCAACGCAATCTCCCACAACCTGTTTATGTGTCCTGGTATAGGAAGCAGCTGAATGTAGGGAAACCCATGCAAAATATTTACAGATTGTCCCATAAGTGATAGCGTGCACATATTTTTGTGTGTGGCATGCCCTTGGATGTATGACCAACTGCAACTTCTAAGAGTATGTATGTAAAGCAAAAATGCATGATTTTGTGATCAGCACACATATATGTAGTTTGAATGCTATTTTTAGTTTCATAGTATGAATGTGGTTTCCTTGCAGGAATATTGTTGTGCTTGATGTGGTCCTTAGAAACTTTACCAGGTAATTGACAGAGGGAATATGACTTTGCTGACTCTGTTGGATCTCTCAGTAGCTGTCAGGACCATTGACCATGGTATCCTTCTGGATCACCTGAGGGATTTGGGGATAGGAGCATCTCTCTAATTTTTTTCATCTGAGTGCAGAATGAGATTTGTTCTGGGCAACAGCATCAAGTAAGTGTGTGCTCACATGCATTCAGAGTTGAGCCTTCCTGATTCAACC
The DNA here is from genome assembly GCF_027244095.1 of Hemicordylus capensis. Taxonomy (NCBI): domain Eukaryota; kingdom Metazoa; phylum Chordata; class Lepidosauria; order Squamata; family Cordylidae; genus Hemicordylus; species Hemicordylus capensis. The sequence goes on along the minus strand of NC_069657.1, from coordinate 345,246,585 downwards.
TGAGCAGGGTCAAAAATTAACTAAGCAGACATCAAAAAACTTGTGAGTGCACGCACATGTGCATGCCTTAGAGGGAATACTGGATAGGAGGCACTGTTTTACAGTGGTTCCTCTCATCTGTCTCAGGTAGATTTCAGATGGTAGTGCTTGGTGACAGTTGCTCTTCAAAACAGGAGCTTCTATATGGAGTTCCTCAGGGCTCCATTCTATCACCAGTGCTTTTTAACATCTACATAAAACCGCTGGGTGAGGTCATCAGGGGATTTGGTGCTGGGTGTTATCAATATGCTGATATTAAAATCTATTTCTCCTTATGATCAATATCAGGAAATGGCAGTCCCTTAAATGCCTGCCTACAGGCAGTAATGGGCTGGATGAGGGATAATAAACTGAAACTTTGGAAACTTCAGCTAGTTCAAAATGATGCGGCCAGATTGGTCTTTAGAGTATCCCGGTGAGACCACATTATTCCTGTTGCTCTGGCTGCCATTATGTTTCCAGGCAAAGTACAAAGTGCTGGTTATTGCCTTTAAAGCCCTGAATGACTTAGGCTCAGGTTACCTGAGAGAGCATCTTTCTCTACAAGATCCCCACCACTCATTAAGATCATCAGGAGAGGTCCGTCTTCAGGTGCTATTGGTTCATCTGGTTGCGACCTGGGATCAAGTTTTCTCAGTTGTCGCCCCTGGTTTGTGGAATACAGTTTCCCATGGATATAAGAGGATTATCTTCCTTGGAGGTTTACAGGAAAGCCTTAAAGACACATTTTTTAGCCTGACTTTTAATGATAACTTGTTTTAATTTTAATTTTAATCTGGTTTAAAACATTTCTCATTTTAATTGTTTTATTATGTGTTTAATTTTAATGCAAACCACCCTGACACACTTTAGAGAGGGTGGCATATGAATTGGATGGATGTATTCAGTCATGCACAACTGTGGATTTTTGTGAAACATGAAATAGTGGTTTTTAAAGTTCTGTTTCAGTAGGAAGCAAGCAATATAATGAAAGAAAATATCTGTGTCTAGTAGAAGGCAATCTTTTTGACATAAAATAGCCTCCTGTTCTTGAAACAGCATTTGTTTATAGTTGTCATGAATTAAAAGAATATGCAATGTGCAAGTCTAAGCTGTAGACAGTAAGGTACAATGTAGGCAATTCCTTACAGAAAATATGAGGACAACTGAGACTTCTTTTTGATATAGTGGTTATATTGTAGAAGGGATTCTTAGAAGCCCAATTTTGTCCACATAGACATGAAGAAATCAGCTACTCATTGCCTTCAAAGAGGTTTTAAAGAAACACAGCTTCAATAAATATGACATATTCTAATCAATTATTTGGCTTAGCATTTTTGAGTCACTATCCAGCTTCTGGAATTCCAGCTCTGTGCTACTTCTGTTTGTGAAACCCCTGTGTGCTTTGAATTGTTGTCTAATTAATTGAAACAAATTAGCCAAAATATGAACCATCTGGAATGAAAATGAATACTCCGTTTTAGTTAATTCATTTTATTCAGGAAAGTATGGGCTGCTTTAATTGCTTCCCAAAATAAATTGCTTCTAGGCAAAGCTATTGTAGGCAGAAATCCCATAGTTATATGTTATCCCCTCTCCCAGTCCCCTAGTGCTCGATTCAATTTTGCAATAGTATTAAAATAAATTTAGTCATTTTTCATTTTATTATTTGCTGATCTCTTCTGTGAGTTATCCATATGCTTCCTTTCATATGGATTGCTATTATAAACTTTATGTTCTTAGGCTCTACCTCTGTTCATATGTTATGATCCTTCTGACTTAAGTGTCCCATTGTGTCTTACAGAACCACCTCGACCAATAGCACCACCGCAGCTGCTTGGTGTTGGACCAACTTACTTGCTAATTCAGTTGAATGCTAATTCCATTATTGGGGATGGACCTATTATCCTGAAAGAAGTGGAATACCACATGACAACTGGGACATGGACAGAAACCCATGCTGTAAATGCACCAGCTTACAAGCTGTGGCATTTAGACCCAGACACAGAATATGAGATTCGTGTTCTTCTAACAAGACCTGGTGAAGGTGGTACTGGTCAGCCCGGACCACCACTGATTACCCGAACCAAATGTGCAGGTATGGTTTCCTGTTTTATCTTCCATCCTACAACATATATGTATTTATATTATCTATAGGTTTGGACTCTGAGGAGTTCCACTTATGCAACAGAGTTTTCCTCCTTGTCCCTGGTGCAGTCTCCTAAGTCACCAGAAAAGCAGATCTTCAGGTTAAAAGGGTCCCCCTGAACAGTGTAAGATCTGGTGATGTGGTAGCAGGAATGAATGAAAATCAGTAATCTCCTTTGTGCAAGTGAATACAGCTTCCACTTGTGCAAGAAGCCCTTTGGATTCTGGTCAGTATAAATTAAAATGCTTTTCAAAAGCTCCCTTTCAAAAAAAGAAAAGAAAAGGAAGGCAAATTACAGATGAGGAGTTTTAAAGCAACAATCTGAAAAGGGGGTGGGGGAGGCCAGACTTCGGAATTTATGCATTTGTACTAGAGAAAGAAATGTAGAGTGCTACTTGTGCAGCACATCATTTGTACTGCAGCTCCCTTTCCTCCCTTCCCCCAGCCCCCCCCCCAAAAAAAATTAGCTCCAGAACAGTGTGGTATGGAGTGTACTTGCTGCATGGCAGGGGGCAAGGGGAGAAATGAATTGGATTTTAGAGTGGGGGCATCATCTTGCACAAGTAGATATTTTTTTCCACTTGAAGAAGATACTTTTTCACACAACACATAATCCACTTGTGGAATTCTCCTTCTTAAAGCCATCCATCCAGCAACCTGGATGGCTTGAAGAAGGGTTTGGATAACTTCACAGAGGAGAGGTCTATCAACGGCTACTAGTGGGAGGGCTGTGGGCCACCTCCAGCCTCAAAGGCAGGATGCCTCTGAGTACCAGTTGCAGAGGAGTAACAGCAGGAGAGAGGGCATGCCCTCAACTCCTGCCTGTGGCTTCCAGCAGCATCTGGTGGGCCACTGTGCAAAACAAGGTGCTGGACTAGATGGGCCTTGGGCCTGATCCAGCAGGGCTGTTCTTATGTACTTATAATTTAGATTCTATTTGAGAGTATTTATTCTCCTAGCCAAGTATATTACAGCTGTTTGGATTTGCTAATTTTATGACCAAGCAAACCTGTTGTCTCTCCTTTGCTATCTTCAAGTGCTAAAATATTGGTGCACATTATCTTCAGGCTTGGTTCTTGCTCTAACCCGCCATAGTAATTGTTTTATCATGGGCCGGACTAGATGGCACAGCAGGCATATGGACACAGGTCTGAGATCCCCACTGAGGGCAACAAGTACACAAGCAAGGCTAGCCAAAATCACACTGGGGAGCAGCAGGGACTGAGGGCAAGGCAGATAGGAATTCAAGCAAGCCAAGGTCACACCAGGCATAAGCCGGTACGGAGGGCAAGGCAGAAGCCAAGTCAAGCAGGCTAAGGACACAGCAGTTGGAGCTAGGAAAATGACTACAGGCAACAGCATGTATGTGATGTTGCTCCAATAAAGGCCTTGAGCAGACTGCTGGCTTTTATACTATAGCTCAGGTTTGGATGGAGGTGACTCCTGTAGCAGGATTTGTAGGATTTAAAGGGGTCATGCCTACTGTCTGTATCTGGCCCTGACAGGACTAGGATGCCTCTGTCCCACTGGCCGATTCTCAGATTCTGAATCCCAGGGCACCTCAGTGTCTTCAGGTTGTGGCAAAGAGGGTTGGAGTTAAGGTTCCTGCACCCCATCTCCCTTCCTCGTATGTGAACTCTTCCAGGCTGGGTGGAGGGTCAGGGAACATAGGAAGCTGCCATATACTTAGTCAGACTATAGGTCCATCTCGCTCAGTATTGTCTACACAGACTGGCTGCGGCTCCTCCAAGGCTGTAGGCAAGAGTCTCTCTCAGCCCTGTCTTGGAGATGCCAGGGAAGGAACTTGGAGCCTAGATGCTCTTCTCAGAGCGGCTCCATCCCCTGAGGGGAATATCTTACAGAGCTCACACTTCTAGTCTCCCTTTTGTATTCAACCAGGGCGGATCCTGCTTAGCTTAATGGGACAAGTCATGCTTGCTACCACAAGACCAGCTCTCTTCTCTCAGGGCTATGAGTCATTAGTTTAAAATTTTCTCTCTATCAATTTTCTCTACACCATGCATGATTTTATAGACATCTATCATTTGCTTTCAGTTTTCTCTTCACTAAACCCCTCAATTTAATTTAGGGAAGTTTCCTCTTCTGAAATTCAAATTGTCTATGTTAGACTTTCTTGACAGTTCTCTCCTTGCATGTATACTGAATTTGATCACACTATGGTCACTGTTCCCTAAAGATTCCGTGACACTGACATCTCACACAGTTAAGTCCAATGTTGCCTTCTCTCTGGTTGGTTCCATGACCACTGTTATAGGGCACAGTTATTCAGCATGTCTACTGAATTCCTTCTGCAACTCCCAGTCACTGTCAGTGTTTTGATCACGAGGGCGATAGCACATCCCTAGTAGGACATTTCATTTCAGGCCTTGTGTTGTCACCCACAGAGTTTCTTTGGAGGACTCCTGTCTTGCTAGGTTCTCTGGCTTATTAGATTCTATCCTTTCTTTAATGTACAGTGCTACTCCACCCCCAGTTCTCCCCTCCCTGTCCTTTCTATAGAATTTATATACAAGAATAACAGTGTTCATCTGGTTCTCACTAGTCCGCCATGTTTCCTTATGCCCACTATATCTATGTTTTAGTTAGCAACCAAGCACTCCAGCTCACCCATCTTGACTCGGAGGCTCCTGGCATTGGCATATAAGAGCCTATACTCTGAATCTCTTACCTAGTGTGTGCTCTCTATCTTTTGGCCGTTTGATCTCTTTAACCAGCTAGCACATCCTGTTGTCTGTTTTTTTTAAATCTGGTTCTATTCTGTCTCCTTCTTGTTTATCTGAAGCATTTATACCCTTGTACCTTTTAGGGATGGTATTTGCTGAATTGGATACTGCCCAGTTCCTGCCAGCTATCCCCCAGGCATAGTTTTAAAAGCTGCTCTGAGACCATTTTGATTTTAAGTGCCAGCAGTCTGGTTCCATCTTGGTTCAAGTGGAGCCCATCCCTTTTGCACAGGTTCGTCTTGTCCCCAAAATTTATCCCAGTGTCTAACAAAACAAACCCCTCCTCCTGTCTCACCATCTCATCCACACATTGAGACTCCTCAGCTATGCCTGTCTTGCTGGCCCTGCATGTGGAACAGGTAGCATTTCTGAGAATCCTCTCTTGGGCTGATCATATCTATATCTATATCTATATATACACACACACATATAATAATAATAATAATTATTATTATTATTATATCCCACTCTTCCTCCAAGGAGCCCAGAGCGGTGTACTACATACTTGAGTTTCTCTTTCACAACAACCCTGTGAAGTAGGTTAGGCTGAGAGAGAAGTGACTGACCCAGAGTCACCCAGCTAGTCTCATGGCTGAATGGGGATTTGAACTCGGGTCTCCTCGGTCCTAGTCCAGCACTCTAACCACACCACACTGGCATGCTATATATATATATATATATATATATATATTTATATATATATATATATATATATATATATATATATGCCAGAATAAAATAAATGACAGCTTACCATATGTTGTTGATATGGGGTGTGCAGCAATGCTGCCCCTACCTGTTTCGTAATATCCAGATAATATGGAAAGTCCAGACGTCACAGGAAGAGCCCATGCTGTGGCTCCTGCACACAAAAGCATCACCTGCAGAACTGGGGTTAATGCTGGCACAGTGAAGCACTGCAACAGGCCTTTTCCATTTAGTCTCATGCTTCTTGTAAGAAACGCACTGGAAGGAACACTGCTGCTGAACTCCCTCACTACTGAAGTAGCATAAAAACTCTGCCAGGCAGAGGTGATCTTATATATAGCATGCCATCAATTTAATGCAGAGTGCCTTAGTAGGTCCTTTGCTTGTTAGCAGAAGAAAACTCAACTCTTGATATGTTGTAGAAGTCAGAACTGATTCATAGGTCACTTTAATTGTGTAATTTGTAGGAGCATACATGCCTTTTTCTTCCCCTGGAGCACACGGATCTCATCACTGGTTTCACTTCAAATGTTTCTCTAATTGTGGGGAATCTGAAGTGCAAGAACTTTTGCTTCTGAAAACCACAAAATTAATGCAGCTCTGCTTTCAATTGCTGATATAAATGGTATAGTCATTCTGGTGATCTCCTAGGTGTGGCTTCTATATTTAATTCTGAAAGGGGAGCCTTGGAAAAATTAGGAGGCAGCTATTGGAAACATTCTTTAACTGGGCCAGATCAGTAACATTTTTCTCAGTAAATTGGGCCACCTTGTACTGAATCAATTTTATTTGAAAAATAAAATGCAGTGTTTCTTGAGAATTCCCCATTGTTTGTATCTGCCGTTCAGTCCCTCACATAAACAAACTCTCAGGTATGAACAGTTCCAAAAATATCTGCTATCCTGAAATTAGAAATATATGCTATTATTTGTGTGTCACTCTGATGAAATAACACCCTTTGAAATCCAGCCCCTGTTAAAGTATTATCAGTCCTCTTAAATATTTTAGTCATTGATGCAAAAATTAGTAGCGTCTAAAAGGAACTTGTTTGATAGAAGCATTACTGCTTCCAGCTGATAAGTACCTTTTTACCTCCCGTTTCAGAAGGTGGTGCATTATGGTATATGTGAAAGTGAAGCTGCTTAGCCTGGCAGTATTGCTTATTCTTATTTGCATCCTGATAGCATTTGACCTGGCCAATTAAGAATGGTAGTGTTCTTGTAATTTTAGAAAGCAAATATATTATTGATGAATGAGATACTTTAAAGTAATTGTTGAGCTAAATGTAACTAAGTAAAGTTGATACAGAAGTCACTCCAGAAACTGGTTAAGATATTATTGAGGTCATTTATTGATACCTATTTCTACAAAGTCACATGAGTTCACAGTCCCATGAGGCTGGGTCATGGCATATTTCTAAATCATAATAATATATTTCCATTCATTGCCTACAGGCACATCTGGAAATTGTGTCCAGGCATCATGCCTCCAAGCACTATATTTTCCAGCTCCATGCTGCTTAATGTTACATGAAAGTTCCATAGATTCAAATGCTCAGAAATATAGCCGTCTCACTTCTGCTTAAAAATTTTCATAAACAAGTGCTTCCTTTTTAAAGGTGTGCAAAAACTAGGGATGTGCACTGAACCAGTTCAGAGGCCCGTGGCCTCCAAACCGGTTCTAACAGCCAGCGGTTCTGCTGGTTCGAAAGCAGGGGGGCATACCTTTGAGGACGGGGAGGGTGCCCTTATCCCTCTAGCCATGTTTCCCTTGCCAGTGCTTCATTTAAAAAGTTTCCATTGGGGTGGCAGCATACCTCCTTGTCGCCAGGTATCCTCCTTAGCGAGAAGTACTGTAAAAGGAAGACTTCCTTAGGAAGTACCTGACGCACATGTGCTCACGTCGTGCATGCGTGTGCCAGCCATTTGCTTGGTGATGCTGATCCTGGCTGCAAGCAGGCACACTGCAGCCCTGCACGCATGCTTTTCAGAAGAGCACCAGTGGAGAAGAGCAGCAGGATGGGGGCTGGCAGGTAAGCAGTGCCTACCTTTCCCAGGAGTGCACGGAACCGGTTTGGAGCACATCCCTAGTATAATAATCTTTATTCTCTGCATTAGGAGATATTGCCTAGCACTGATTCTTACTGGGTATTAAAGTAAGGGCCGCCAGGAAGAGGAAGAGGGTGGCCGAGAAGGTGCGGGAGAAGGAGGAGCCGCCAGCCCCAAAGAGCGCACAGATGCTCTGTGCAGGGTCAGCTAGTTGCGTTTAGTTCAGTACAAATTGAACATGATTTTTATACAATGTTGATGTTGTGGCCTTTCAAAACAATTTTATAGTGATCTATTGTCCTGGTTTAGAAATGCACATTTAAATTGTTATGGTGGCACAATTTTAGGCATTGAGCATGCTATAGTTATCATACTTAGATATCATATCCTTTGAGAAGATTTCAATCATTATTGAAGATGTAAAGGTGGCTTTGCTGGTCACCATAAGTGGCGCAGTGGGGAAATGCTTGACTAACAAGCAGAAGGTTACCAGTTCGAATCCCCACTGGTACTATATCGGGCAGCAGTGATATAGGAAGATGCTGAAAGGCATCATCTCATACTGTGCAGGAGGAGACAATGGTAAACCCCTCCTGTATTCTACCAAAGAAAACCACAGGGTTCTGTGGGCGCTAGGAGCCGAAAGCGACTTGACGGCACACTTTACCTTTAAAGGTAACTTTGACAATCAGGATAGTGTTAACATCACTTGTTACTGATTTTTATACTTAACATTCAGGGCACAATCCAGCTGAATTCACAGTTATGTGAGTGGATTGTACTCATGTAGGGGGAGCAATCCCTATTGTTGGGTGATGGGATTGGATTGTTCTCACATAGATGACTTCAAAATAAATCTGTTTTAATGAGCTTGAGGCTTGTATATTTTTAAAAGAAGTATCCATGGACTATACTTTCTGTTCTTTATGTGAAGGTAAAACTGAAAAGGAAAGAAGAGACCTGGGATTCTCTATGGACAAGATCTCATGTGCCCTGCAATGCTCACAAAACAGAAAAGGGGAGATTCCCAAGCCGTATCTGCTCCCAATTTCCAGTCATAAGAACCCAGAGATTTTAAGCAATGTCAGGTTGTAACCATGCAAACTCAACATTTAATTTAGATCTATAACATTAGATCAAATCCTAGATTGCCAGTCTCCATTAAATGTCAGGTTGGTATGGAACCAACCCAATATGACGGAAACTTTCTGGATTCTTATGACTTGAAATCAGGAACAAATATTTGTTGGAAAACTCCCTTTTCCTATTTCATGGACATTATGGAGCTTGTGAGACACACACCCCCATCCCAATTAGGGTTGCACATGAAGGGGTTCATGCACTCCCTGGAGTTGAGAGGGTTCCTTTAAGGAACAGGGAGGATGCCCTTGCCTCCCCTGCCACGTTTCCCCCACATGCCTACGCACACGCACTGGCCGCTTACAATATAACACTGACCGGGGCTGTAAGGAGGTACGCAGCAGCCCCATGCCATCATTTTTGGGGACAGCATTGGCAGAGGAAACACAACGGGAGAGGTAAGGGCACCTTCCCTGCTCCTTAAAGGAACTCCCTATCTCTGAAACAGCTTGAGTGCCGGTCGTCCGAACCGGTTCATGCACATCCCTAGCCCCAATGCAAACAATTCCTCAAAGAAGGTTAGGGTTAGAGTTCAGAAACGCCCTTCTCCTCACAGCAGTCAGCCCTTCCTTAAGTGGTTGTAGCCACATGAAGAATTCCTCAGTTTAAGCATCTAGGGAATCCACACCATTTCAACCATATATCAGCCAAACCATGTTAAGGCTTTTAAGAATCTTCACCAGCAACTTAAATTCAAACTGATGCTAACTAAAAGGCAATGATGGCCAGAGCAAAGTGGCCATCTTTGTCTCTGTTCTTTACAAGGAATGAAGTAGCCTCAGAAAAGACTACAATTTCCAAGGAACTCTGCACCTTCCCAAGGCAGCAGATGCTTTATTTTCTAAAGTCTCTTGGGTTTCATTTTGAAATATTCTTCTAAATATATTAGTGATGAACAGAAGGCCCTCACCATTATGCGCTACCTTAGAACTTCCCAGAAGTGTTTGTCTAGCTGCTGTTGGAAAGAGAATGCTGGATTAGGTAGTTCTTATTTTCCATCTTGCTGCAGCTTTATCAGAGCTGATAATGGAACCATATGTAATGGACTTTTCCCCTTTACTGCTGTTCAAGATAGTTATCAATCACATAGACCTGTTATCAGTAACAATCAGCTTTGAGGCACAAAAGCTGTTTCAGATATTTGTGCTTCAGCATAGTTCACGATTTATGGTATAGTTTTACTTAAGGGAATGAAAGCAAAGCAGTTCTATATTTTTTTCACTGTATCTAGTGGGGAATATATTTTGCTTTGTGGGTTGCTAAAGCTGAAAATGGGATGTGAAGAATACATGACACTACTGAAGTTCATTGCCGTTAAAAGTGTACTTTTAACACTTTTAAAAATTAAGACTGTGGATCTTGCTGTTCAGCTATTTCGGAAAGCAAGCCATTCCAAGAGACATACACATGTGATAGTCATACAAGACTATTTGTATTTATTTATAAAAAGACTTTTCCCACCTGATTTAGAGAGTAGTACAGACTTTAATACACTTCTGCTCTTGGTCCTATTTAATTCCACTACCTAATAGTAAATATTTAATATCCTTTTTATTAGTTAGGAGAATTAAATAGGATCAATAGTGGAAGTGTACTTTCTAAGATCATGTGGGGAAGGTCTTTTTATAAACAAATACAAATAGTCTTGTATGACTGTCACATGTGTATGTCTCTTGAAATGGCTTGCTTTCCGAAATAGCTGAACAGCAAGATCCACAGTCTTAATTTTTGAGATACAGCATTTCAGTTGTCTGAACCAAAAGGAATGATGTGAGATTTATTCTGCGAATTGGATAGTTTGGTGGGTGAAACTTTAGATTAATCAATTACTGTCGATTAATTAATTAGATTAGTCAATTGCTTTAGGTAACTAGCTGAACACAGAGAGATATAAATGGATACATATCTCTATATACTCTTCTCTTCTTATGTTATGTTAAATTATTAACCAACCTGTGACACAGGTTCAGAGGGAGGTTTCAGTAAGTGGGTGGCAATGTGTCTGCCATAAGGTAGATGCAGGATTATGTCCTGCTGTTCCATGTACAGTCCCAAGTTTTCACCCTCGTCCTCCTGAAACACCCATGCACTTGATATTATATTGACTACTTGCAGTATACACAGGATCAAGGATGCATATACTACATGATGTAGCCGGATAATCAGAAAGTGGTCATGGTGCTCTTGAATGTTCTTGAAACCTTTTGCTAGTATAGCATGTCTATATTTTTTCAGGTTGGGCAGTTATTCCCTTTACATCTCCAAAAGAGAGAGAGAGAGAGAAAGAGAGAGAGAGAAGCCAACCCAATTAAAAGATCTCTTCTTGAATTCTAAAATTGAGAAATGATCAAGAAAAGATTGGGCTCAGTACTGCTTCACTCTTTGGTGGAAATGATGTTTATCAGCACCAAGAATAATATTCACCACACAGATGCTATCTGGAAAAACAGGACCCTGTTTTTGATCTTTCTTCAGCTGGAGAGGGGAAACCAATGTGTTGTATAGAAGTGCTGAGATTAAACTTGAGGAAGACGCAATGCCTTTTGTGTACTCCTCTTTCCATGCCATACTTTGGGCTATGTAGAAGATTTTAACATATGGACATGTGTGTCCTAAAGCGCAGTTTTGCTGCCACCTGCTGGGGAATAGTGCAGACCCAATAAAGAGAGCAGCTACTTTAAGAGGTCTTTTTGAAGGCCAACCTTGGACATTTCAAGTATAACTTTATTTATCTTTGCTGTTTCTTGTTCTAGTGGATAAAACCAGCACACTATTGCACTAAGGTGTTTAAGGTCCAAGAGAACAGAACTCTGTGCAGAGAATGGCTTAGAATGGCAGAGAACTCTTAGCCAGAGATGGCTAGAGGGTAGGTAAACTTGCAGATCAAGATTTTACCAATAAATAGTACAGAACTGCATTGAAGTGTGGTGCTTCAAATTGATGAAATCTTGAGACACTGCTGTAACACAATTGGTAGAGTCAGCCTGATGCAGATTCCACCCAAGCCAAACTTCCTGTAAGATTTTTTAATTGCAGGAAAACAGCCGAAGGCAGTGCAAAAGATGGGTGTATATTGTCTATATTCAGCTAGATTAAAATGGCAATTGAATCTGTAGACTATTGGAAAGCCATTCAGTGCAGGTGAGAACAGTAAAAGGTAATATTTCTTCTCTCACAGTTTTGTCTCCAAGTGTTTGGCAGCCTTCCAGGGAAGGGGAGAGCCTCAGCTGCATTTAGACCTCAGTGATTTATCAGATGTACATGTAACTAGTCAATTGATCAAATTTCTGAGAGGAACACTATCTGTGGCAAGAAAATGTATTGAGCACATTAATCCAAAGCTTCCACCTCACTAATAAAAGAAGGGACACAGATGATCATTCATATGATGCTACTTCAGAAGAGTGTAAAAACAAACTCCTGCTACAAAGTTCAGGACCTGATATCTTCATATCACAATGGCATACTTCCTAATTTACTGGGTGACATCCAGACTTCTAGCAAAGTGGTGCTCCCTCAGAAGTTCTTTTTGTGGATGAAGGGAGCACCATTCCACTAAAGGTCTGGATGCTGCCCACCCTTTTGTTGTCTATCAGTGATTTCAATTTGGTTATGTCACTGATAAAAGTGTCTTTCTAATCTAGATTATGGTATAAAATAAATGTTTATGGTCTGTGTATACTTATGGGAATATACCCTGTTGATGGATATAGATCTGATTTTAAACCTGTCTTTTCATGAAACTATTTTTGGTTACTTTTATTACTACATATTAAGCCCACTCGTTACAGATATTGATGTGCTGCAGGGATTAGACCTTATGTTCTCATTTTAATTCAACAGTTTTTGGAAGTGTATAAAAACGTCGAAGGTTGTTCAACAGAAACAGGGAACAGGTACAGAAAAAATCTTAATGGTTTGCAGTCTGCTTAGATTTGCTATATAAGTAAATATATATTTTGGATTTATGTACTATTTTAGAGAGATACAGGTGGAGACACAGACAGAAATGCCTTGGGCTGGAATGTTTAGTGGTGAACCATTGCTAGTGAACCATTAATGGCATAAGAAGATGAGAAAATATTTTACTTATGTTATTAATATTATGTTTTCTGTTTGTTTTACCATTTTTGTGAGCCACCCCGAGCAGTATTGCCCTGGAGGAGTAGGATAGAACTATTTAAATGAATGGACTATAATAGGAGGTTGGGATCCTGAATCTCTAGAGAGAGAGTGACTACTGTATAACTGGTTTAAAAGGAAAGGAAGCACTTGGGAATTGCTAGGTAATACAAGGAGTGGACATTAGTACTAGTGACATTAGAATCAAATATAGGCAGCAAGCTTGGTGAGCCAAACCTATGGTTTAGAGCAGGGATGTCAAACTGAGTTGGGAGGTGAGCCAGATTTGATTCCAATGCACCTCTAGGGGGCCGCTGACACCTCGTGTAACCACCACTTCACACACGCCTCATGCCATCTGTCTTCCTTCCCCTTCACTTACTCACTCACTCACTCACTCATCCCCTTCCGGAAAGAGGGTGGGTGGGTGAGTGAAGTGGAAGTGGGCGGATGAGTGAGTAGGTGAGCATCCTCTGTCTTTCCCCTTGCCAGCCCCAGTGCTACCACCACTGAGCCGGAGCCAGGAAGCTGTGGCCGCCCTCCAGCCCATCCTTCTGAAGCAGTGCAGCTGGCAATGGGCTGGTGGGGAAATGACAGGGGATGTGGCAGCTGGCAGGGGAAAGGTAGGGGCTAGATGATGGCTGCTTCTCAGCCATAATTTCCTGGCCCCTGCTCAGTGGGGGAAAGACAGGAGGCTGGCAGGGGAAAGGCAGGATGGATGATGACTGCTTCTTGGCCATGGCAGTAATTGGCTTCCTGGACCCTGCTCAGTGGTCACAGCAGCAGAGCTGATGAGGGGGAAGACAGGGGATACAGCGGCAGGCGCAGCAGGTATTGGCTGGATCTGCTTGGGGCCAAACTGTGGAGCTCCACGGGCTGGATCCCAGGCTTAGAGCAATGCCAAAGCTGCGTAAATCAGGGAGAAGTAGTCTCCTTACACTGCAGTTAAGGAGACAGAAAATGGGCTGTGTACATCGTTTGTAAGACCCAGTGAGTGGACAGCCCTGCATTTATGAGCGGCCGGGGGGGGGGATCTTTTTGACCCCATTATCCAGAAGACCTGTGAAGCACATCTTTACACTTAACATTCTGTGTTATACTGTATATTGTAATAGTAGTACTATGCCTTTTGTGGCTTAACAGTATTGGGCAGTGTATTAAGTCTTCTTCCTGTTAATAAAATTAGCAAAAGCCATAACAGAAGGGCTGAGTCAAAAGAAGAATTGCTTCCTGAAGCAATATTTTCCCCTAAAAACTGCTCTTTATTCCGCATTATTAGATATGCTGCCAGTTATGCCACACAAACTAATTATGGAAAAGTGTGATGGAATACAATTTTATACATTTGTCTAATTTGTCTTTAGTAACCCAGGGCTTACAAATTGATGTATTGCCCTCAGTATTGTTCTAAATCATGCTTAAGCAAAGTTGTCATGAAGTAAACTGGGGCAAAAAATATATAAATTTGGTTTCAATGTGTTTTCTCTGTTATACGATTATATATTTTTCAATGAATAATTTACACCTCAGTCCTAAGATTGATTCCCACCCCCCCATCAAACAAGGGTGCACTATGGGAAATAGTGATAACTGCACTGGCATATCAGTGTAAACAATGGTTCCATGATTACACAGATGGTCCCAAGGGTATATATTTCAAATTGTGTCATCAACCTTCCAAGCTGTCATTCTTTATATTCTGTAGATTTGGGAGAGAATACATTTTATCTTACCTTCAGTGTCCTTTTTAGACATTGAGCCCCCTGGAGTAGACATTATTATATATGCAATTTATTTTTCAAGGACTGATTTTGAGGGTGAAATAGCTGGGATCCTGAGCTCTCCTGGGTCTTTCCAAGTGCTGATACAGTACAAATAAACAATGCCTGTACATTTCAAAGGGAACTTCACAGAATAACTCAATACTCTGTTAGCACTGCAGCTCTATAGAGTGTAATATATGTGACTAAAAATGCATCTGGATTTGAGTTATTTTCCTTGGTTCTAATTTACTGAAGAAATGGATTCAAAAGAAAAATGTCAGAGTGTTAATTTGTTCAGTGCTATTTTATTGGAGTAAATACACATTCGAAACATGCATATTCAAGATTTATTGTGTGCGTCAAAGAAGAAAATGAAAACAAATGCCATTTGTTATCCTTTATAGCAGTCAGCTGAGCTTCCAGAAATAGACCCTGCTAGCTTCTAACCCTGTATTTAACATAAGCTAAAAGAATAGCCCTGCTTTACTACATGTTAGCCCGCTGGAATTTTCTTTTGTACACAGATTGCCACTGAATGTTGCTTCTTGCCAGAAGCAAAATTCAAAGCAAATTGGGAGGGTCCTGGCCTAGTAACAGTTTTAGGAATTCAAATGAAAGAGAAATATTTTTTATAAGATTAGATATGTTTCTCAACATAGTTTCATGCATCTCTGTCCTGGCACAAAATAAAATGAGCATCCTATGCAGTTTCTCACCATAGAAAAATAAGAAATCATCATATCAATGCTGGGACCACAGAAGTGTGGTTAAGTATGGGTCAAAGTAGACAGGACTTGATGAATGTCACCTGCCTTTTTAATTAATGAATAAATTTGATAGTTAAGATGAGTTTATCCAAATTTTTACAAACAGTTCAATTTAAAAAAGCAAATGCATCTCAGAACTAATAACTGATAACAGTAAAAACAGAACATTGATGGAATTAAGTTATGGGATGCTTTTAAGGTGCAACTCTCATGCACTTACTTGGGAATAAGCTGCACTGATTTTGCCAACGCCAGGTGAGGGACTTGGCATATAGGTGTCTATATATCAGTGCCAGAAGCCTTCAAGACAAGTTGGGTGAGGTTAGAGTACTTGGTTACTAATGAAATAGTAGATACAGTGGGTGTAACAGAAACCTGGTGGAACGGTGAGAACCAGTGGGACATGATTATCCCTGGATATAAACTCTATATAAGGGACAGGGAGCGGAGGATTGGGGGAGGAGTGGCACATATATCAATGAAGGGATAGATTCCAATAAGCTAGAAAACTAGAGTCAGGGATGCTATAAAAGGTAGAGTCAGGGAAGCTATAAAAAGGAAGAAGACTTACTTCAGAAAATGGAAGTTCTGCCCAAATGAATAGAACAGGCAGTAACATAAACTCTGGCAAAAGA
This sequence comes from Hemicordylus capensis, assembly GCF_027244095.1. NCBI lineage: Eukaryota > Metazoa > Chordata > Lepidosauria > Squamata > Cordylidae > Hemicordylus > Hemicordylus capensis. The sequence continues at coordinate 345,230,491 of NC_069657.1, read as the reverse complement.
AATGCAAGGAGACAATAAGGAATTCAACAGGAGAGTTTGAGGAGCATATATCTAGAAGTGTCAAGGGGAAACTTCTTTAAATATATCAGAAGTAGAAAACCTGCCAGGGAGGCGGTTGGACCCATAGATTAAAAGGGATTATTAAGGAGGATACGGAGATTGCAGAGAAGCTGAATGAGTTCTTTGCATCTGTCACACATTCAATTCAGCATTTTGTTCAGATCAAGGGGGTGTCTGGGGGGTGGGGGATCCTGTGGTTTCCTGATTGTCATGGATGGGCCACTATCTGGTTAAGGTTGGTTTCATGGCCACAATCCAGCCCTGCAGCAGTGGTGGACCTATTAAATTTGTCCACCCAAGAAGGCTATGTGGCCACATCTGTGTGGCTGACAACATGAGTTGGTCAAATTAATTGGGATAGGCCCATAGTTGTCATGGCCACTATGAACTCCTGAGCCACACCAGAAAATTCAACCTCAAAGTGGATATTGAAGTCCATAAGTTGAGTCCATATGAAGTCCATATGAAGTTGCATATGTGGCCTCTTGCTGCCACCCTATTCTGCCGCCGTCATGAGGTCGAACCGCCAATCTTTAAAATAATTCTCACCGCCAAGTGCATGGCCGGGCAGTGGGTGGTACGCCGAGCACACACACACACCCAAGTGGTTGCAAGCATAACGGGAGTGGCTGCTGAGCCTGACCATCCGGTGTGCCTACACAGATTGAATGGAGTGTTAATGCTCTATTCAAACTTTGCAGGTACACTGGAGTGCCTCGTAGTTCTCAATGGCTGCAGGACCGGACGGCCAGGCTCCTTCCACCATCACCACATGGGGGTGCTGGGCTCACCCCACCCCCCGGCTGCGTACTGGGTGGCTAGAATTATTTTAAAGGTTGGAGGTTTGGCCTTGTGGTGACAGTGGCAGCGGGTGGGGGGGGAGCTTTTCCATATCTGCAATACATTGTTTGATAGTCTCTTTGGTGACATCCTATCCCAGTTAAAGTAAATATTGTGGTGAGAGGCCGTATCTGCCCAGTTTATCATAAAGTCCCTTACACCAGTTGGAGTGGAACTCATCGTTAAATACCAGGGGGGTGAGGCCCTGATAGCAAAAAATCCTAATACTGCCAGCTCTGACTGACTTGACTCTTTAAGCTGATAATTCTCAGACATTGTGACCATTTATCTAGATTTTTTTTTTTAGCAAATCATGCATTTTTTTAAAAATGCATTCCTTAAGTTAGACAGGTGGTATATAAAGAAGAGAGAAATGACCGGGCAGTATAACAAGACATATCACTAGTGACTGTCTCAGAAAGAATGAGAACAAGACAGACATTTTCCATTCCAGTCCAACGATAAGGTGCTAACATTATGCCTCAAACAACCACATGCTCCTAGCAATAATCATGTATTGCCGTCTTCTGTTCTAATAGGAGAGTGAGAGTCAATCTCTTTGACACACATTGCTTCAGCTTCTGGCTTCTCATGCTGAAACTCAGCTATGATGAGTGATCTCTGGCATACTAACTGAAATGGGAAAATAATTGCCATAGCCTGTGAAGTAAGTTATGGTGGCATCTAAGATTAGGCTACATGAAGAGAATCTTAATTTTTTAAAATGTTTTAATGGCATGTTCTAGTACAATTGCAACCTGTTAGACCTTTAATCCCTTTGAGGGTGTACCATTTTGGGGTTTGTATTATTTTGAAGCATTGTATGCACATGTATGTAAGTATTTTGTACTTTGAGGATTATTTATAGGGTATTTCTTTGGGTTATTTCATGCAACTGGGTTAAATAAGCTTATTTTAAATTGTGTAAAATATGGATGCTGTGGCAATAGTCTGTGAAAGCCAGACGATGTTATTACTGTCTGGTAGAAAACTGCTACTTTAAAAAGGGAATAACTAGTTAGTCTGACTGCCAGCAACACATCAAAGAGAAAATGCTGAGATTTTAGCCTCTTCTGCTTTCTCTAATGTGACATGTTAATAATTCATTGTCAGTCCATGCACTTTATATTTTATCTTTCTGTCAATACCAAAATAGTCCTCTAGGTACAATTTAGGTTCATAATCACCATTAACTTCAAAGCCAAGCCTCATTGACCTGGGAGACTAATACGTTCCTTCCCACAATCTACGTGGTTATGCTGGTGCCAAAGGTACATAATTATCCTTAGGTCGCAACCCTTAGCCCTCTGACTCTGGACAGTTTCCTTCATCTTTGAATGACTTCTGTGGAGTAAATGAGTTGTAAATTGCAGCTTTTAGTCCACAGGATTCTAACGCTAGTAATCCAAACAAGTATTTCTGCCATTCTACAAGGAGAAGCTACACATAAGGCCAGTCTGGCATAATACAAGGAAGTGTTCATGTGCCATCATAGTTCTATCTCATGCTGCTCAATTGTCACAGAATTAAACAAAACAAAACAAAACAAACCCACCATGGCCTTACAGTGGATTCAGTAGCATCATGATAAGCAGACATATGAAAATGAAACTTTTGTCAGCATGGAAATAAACATCACTGCCTGCAGATCGTGACACTGTTAAAGACCAGGAACAGGGGCTGGTACACATGCTGGCTTTAGTGGAACCTAATGGGACGAACCATTCTGGCATCAAGGTGTTCTTGTTGTGGTTGGTGCTCTTGCTAGTTTCTTCTCATTTGCCCCAGCCCTATATTGGAGAAAATCTCCAGTTGTGGCTAGGTTCTTTGGCAGGGACCAAACTGTTCCATCAGATTCCAAGCTTTATTGATCACAGTACCGGAGTTTCATCAGTCACTCCGGTGAGAGAGAAGAACCCCACAAAATGGTGGATACAGATTATATGCCAAAGCCTTATCACTTATGCAAATACATTTGGTCAGAATGAGTACCCGTGCATTGTACATCTCCAGACCAGTATTAACCAATCACGGCTATTTATTTATTTATTTACTCTATTTATTAATTAACAATATATATTCTGCTAAAGCAACTGCACATGTCTACCCTTGTATCACAATAATGATAATGCAGCAGTATCCCACCACCAGGCCAAGGGAGTCATACTCCCTTCCATTCCCCCCCTCTCCAACACGTACCATATGGTTTTTGCATTCCTGTGTTACTGGTAATGATAGGATGGATCCACAGTAATTTGTGGGTCACAATAATGCCTGTATTCTCAAAATCTTGTCAAAGGGAATTTTGTGATGGGGAATATTTGTGATTCCAAATATTTCCTATTTGGAAATATGTTAAACGGTCTTAAGGTTCTGAGTGAGCTATTCAAAGCCCAGTTTGAGGATAGAGAAGCCCTTTTGATACATCACATTGTAAATATGTGCATCTGTCTGTACACATGTACATATTCTTGTGTGAATGACTGTAAATGTGATCATTTAAAAAGTATACCTGGGTACAGGTAGAATACAGATGGGATGCAAACTATTGTACGTGTGTTAAACATAGCATCTTACTAACTATGTGCATACAGATCTGTACAAGTGTAAACTTCACACAGATTGTATGTTCATTGAATATGACAGATGAAAAGGAAAATATAATATTGGTAGTGAGATATGGGCAAGTGGGCCTGAAGCACCAGTCGCAGACATAGCTGGTGAAACTGAAGATAGTCCTTGAAAAGTTGTGCCAAAGAAACAGCAATGTTTTCACTGTTACCCATTCCTCCATGATTATAAGCTTATCATACTGAAGTTTCCTTCCTCATTGACAGACATGGCTTGGTGTATGTGGGGGAGGGAAAGCCATGATGGAGTAGAACACATGATAGAGCATTCAGACTGCAAGTTTAATACATGATCATTGCAATTGCGACATCTTTTTAAAAAAATGGCTGAGTGAATCCACTCTTGGTTCCTAACCTCAAATTTTATGCTGTATCGATTTTCTCATCAGTGTGCAGTGCCAATGTGCATGGGATAAATTACTTCAGGTAGCTGTCATAAAAAACAATGAATCCCAAAATGGATTTGCAGCAGACTTTTTAAAAAAACTATTTCACTCCTTTATTCAAAGTTGCTCTATGTTGGCCACTCAGGTTGGAACGATTATCAGTATATACATTTCTTAGGTTCATGCTGAAGTTCGTTGTGCATTGCATAACAAAATATAACTGTATGAGGTTTGCAGACTTAATTGGTTTTGTGTTATGCATGAAAAATGTGTATACAGGATGCCATTTTTGCATTCCTTATAATTAAATTATTTTTCCTTGGGAAAAAATTTATTAAAAACCTAATTTAAGGTGGCAAAAGTAATGCAGAAATGTCCTATAATAAAAACCAAACTAATACAGAGAACAAGAAATCAATTCTGTATTATAGTTTTGCATAATTAGGTAATGTTTACTCAGCATTTTCTGACAATAATGCAGTAGCTCCTCTTTGTGTTTTTCTATGTACTATTTGTATTTGTGAAATATTAATGGAAAGGTGTCTTTGCATGTTTGTCCATATAGCTACTAGATGTATGTTTGTTTCTCCTACTATGAGCTAGAAACACTTGGCAAAAGTTTCTGGCTTGCAATCCTTTGCATATCTAGCTTGGATGGTTATTTCCTAAACCACTCCCGATTATCACTACAGCAGTGTTGATAAGGTGCTTTCCCCCTAAAAAACCACTGCCTAACTTTATCTGCTCCATAGTATGTATAATTTTATTACAGTCATTGACCAGAAAAGAGAACATAAGGAATACAAATAACAATGTCAATATAACAAATATAAATAAAATAAAGGAATATGATTATATTTAACAATGGTAAAATATCCAGCTAAGGAGTATTCATAACCTCCAAACGTATCCTACTCACAATGTAGCAAAATTTGGCAACCTTCCACAATCTGTCTATGTTCTATTCAGCTAAAAGATGAGATAAACATAAATTATCATCCAGATCTGGGTATAAGGCAAGTTCAGGGCAAATAAGCTCAAATCTAGCATCATTATAAAACTGGCAGTGTAAAATAACATGGGCCATACTTTCCATCTCTCCCGAACCACATGGGCACACCCGATCTTCCTGGGGGATACCATGAAACCTTCCTTCCAGCACTGCTGTGTACAAAGCATTACAGCAGGCTAAAGTCAGGGTCCGATGAAATTTAGAGATAGATAAATGGCCAAGGTATGCTGCGGGTGAATAATTTGAAATCTGGCTGCCCAGAAACACATTTGCTGGTATGGCTCCTTGATCAATCTGGCATTCCATGCCAAAAATTCTCTCTCGCAGCCTGGTCCTTGCAGTATCATACTTTAGGGATAGTATAGCAGCCGGAGAGAAGCCAAAGTATGTTAATCTATCCTCCACATTCTTAATCCATCCGGAATTGTATGTGTCTTTAAGTACTAAAGATACTAGACCCTTGGAGCAAAATATAAGTTTTAACCAGTAGTCAAAGATAGCTACCCAAGCCTGTGCCTCTAATTTCACCATCCCAGCTTCAAGTCACAAAACCACTCTAGGCACACAGCCAGGAACTTGGAATATGTGTTTCAAAAAATTTTGATTGTACAGCTTCCAATTTATTAAAGCAAGGATAAATGCCCAGCTGTATACCATATAGAAGCTGTGGACATACTTTAGCTTTAAACAGTTTGATTGCTGCTGGGATGAATTGGGCACCTCTTGATCGATAATAAGAGTGCTCTTTTTGGCAGTCTGTAGAGTATAGTCTCTATGGGCTGTACGGGCGCCTGAAGCCTGGAAGATAAATCCAAGATACTTAAAGTGCTTAACCTGCTCTAGTCTACAACAGTTTAATGACAACAAATAAATTTTGGGGCACTTTGCAAATACTATGATTTTGGTCTTGTCACAATTGATTTCAAGAGAATTCGATTTACAGAAATCATCTAGCGATCGTAGCGATCGTCTTAGGCCAACCTGAGTTTGTAAGATAATCACTACATCATCTGCATACATAAGAGCTGTAAGGTGTTTATCTGTTAGTTTTGGTGGATGATGTTCTATTTTAGATAAATGAGGAACAAGGGGATCAATAAATATGTTAAATAACAGTGGCGCCAATATGCAGCCTTGCCTTACCCCTCTATGAGTCGGGATTTCTTTGGTAATATGGCCATATTTACTGCAGCGGACTCTTATTCGTGAGTTATTATGTAGATTTATTATCAGCCGCAACAGGTGGCGGTCTATTGTTGAATTCGAAAGCCTGATCCATAGTTTTACCCTAGGAATCATGTCAAAGGCTGCCTTAAAGTCCACAAAAGCTGCATATAGGGCTCCACCTGGGTTAGAGGTGTACTTTGCAACCAAATGATGTAAAATTGAAGTGGGGTCTACTACAGAACGGCCAGGCCAGAAACCAAATTGCTCCTCATTAAGTATCCCATGGTCATCACACGTATAATGAGAACAACATCATTTTTCACCCAGTTTCTGCTCAGCTTTCTGTGTATTTCTACTATACTTTTGGTTTTGTCCTTGCATATTTCCTTAATGCCAGAGTTCTTCAACTCATGTGGTCACTTGCAGATTCATGCTCAAATCAGTCTTCTCTGTCATAGGAGAACACCCCCTACCTGCACACATGCCTTTAACTGAATTCTGTGTGATACACTGAAGAGTTGCTTGCTTCTTTTTCTTTTCAGCTGTTATTCATAATATACAGTTTGTATGCTTTCTCCCTTGCCTGATTTCTTTGATGCTCTGTTTTTGTATAATAGTTATTCACTAGTCTAGGTTTGAGCAGACAAGATAGTTGATAGGAAGAAGGGGAAAGGCAGAGAGGTAAGGGGTGCTGGCCATTCAGAAATGTCTGGGTATGGATTGGTATTGAGGGTAAGAAAGTAAGGTGACTAAGAATCAGGTGCCAATTATCAGGTCAGATGGAGTAAGAACATTCTGTAGACCAACTGGAAGAGATCTGAATGAAGGATGGCTTGGGGGACATAGGGTGTTGAGGGAGAGTGAACAAAATTCAAAAGAGATTGGAGAGAGCTTACACAGGTCCTAGTGTGCTTGTAAAATGAAGCAAAGCAGTATGCTGTGTGTGTGTCTGTGCTTTTGTGTGTCTGTGCGCATGCATGCATTACTAGAAGTATATTTCATATACAACCAACTAATTAACCAAATCATCAGCTGTAGGGTCTCTACATTTTTTTATCTATAAAGAGCTTTATGCTACTTATCCTATTCATCTAACAAACTACTTCGCTATTGGTTTGCTACTAGCTTTTTTCTTTAAATACAATGGGTGTGTTATTTATCTCTTCTCCCTCCTGCCCAGTTCTTCACTTTATACTTTCTTTGTTGTACCAGATTTCAGGCTAAGTGATATGGATCATGGAAATGAAAATATATCTACAGCTGTGAGAGATTTTGATTCAAAGGGAGTTTGAAGTTTTCCATTTCTTCATACAGTTATATTTTTATGTCACATACAGATAGTACTATTTACTGCTTCTTTTGTGTGTTCATATTATTCCTTACTACCATTCCCCTGACCATTTTTCTTTTTCAAACAATGTCTTCATATGATGGGTTGTGAGGGCAAGGACGGAGAAGAAGTGGACCTGAATTGCAATGTAGAAGCCTTAAGTGCCACAATAGCCTTTGTTGTGATTGCTGTAACATAACAAACCCTTTGAAATCTACTTTTCCTGTGACACCAACTTAACCCCTTTGTGTTGATCGCCATCTGAAACACCAGTATGTGCCTTCATATGTTCATTTTAATTCCAGCTTCCCCTTGTTTCTCTCAGTGGTAGTTCTCCACTGTTGAAATTTAGGGAATCTTCTTTGCTAATGTTATTCTGTAATACATCATGTGCATTAATGCTGTTATATAAATAATCAATAACAATTATTACAAGAAAGATACTTAAGTATCTGCTATATCAAAGCAAAAGCATAAATGCTAAAGAAGCCACATGTTACTTTAAATTATACCTTAATTTTTAAAAAGAAACTTAAGGAACTTTGGAAGGAATTTATTTTTCTCCGAGAAGGCTTTCGTATTGCTTTCTGTACACTGCCAAAGCAGCTGTAGCTGAAACCTGGTGACAGAATAGCCCCCCTCCCCCCTTTAAAGAAAATGATGATATGGGTTGATGGAGAGCGAGACTAGATTGGATTTCTGTGCATGTGATATAGGCAACTAATCAATTTTGGTAATTTCCTGTAAAAGATACTGCACATTTGAAAGATGAGGTGATTGTTTATTCTCCCAGAATGTAAAATAGCCAAGCTCAATACAAACCTCATGGCGATGGCTGTCTGAACAGGATGAATTATAAATACGGATAGAAAAAGTAGAGTTAGCTGCTTCTTTCTTTCCTCTTTCTTAGCAATTGCTACTGGACTGATTAATGACTGAAATAAGTGGCATTCAGAAATAGACTGTTCATAGTGTAATATGCTAATCTGAACTCAAAATCTAACCACCTTATGATTGCTAAGTATCTTCATAGCTGCTGCTAAAGAGATTTGACATGCAGTCTGATAGTATGTAATGAAAGGAGATTGTTGTGTATGCAATAATCCATGACTCTGGAAGGCATTGTCTAATCTGTTGACTTCCTATGATGTGACCTCAGTTTTTTTACTTAAGGAATAGTACATCCTTGGAATTCTTTAGTTGATACTTTAGATGTTATCAGGGTGAAATCAGGAGCGGCATTATATTATCTCTCCCTCAAGGTTAGGTAGATACCACATTTGTATAAATTGGAATCTCCAGATTCTGTAGCTACATTTAACCTAAGATGAGAGAAAAACAGACAGGACCTACTCCTGATCCCACTTAGAATTCTGTAGTAATTAATAATGGGTAATCATTTATTCTTTCTAGGGCACTAGGAATTTGGCAGTGGGGTAAACATTAACAACGGTCTCTGTCTGTAGCTTACATTCTAAGCCTGGCATCAGTTTTGGGTGGATGAGAACTGACACATTCTCTCTCTCTCTCTCCCTCCCCGGTGGACTTTACACTGATACTGTTCTGATATAAGGCTTTGAAGGAGCTGCGTTTTAAATGTTTGTTGTAATTGTTCTTTTGATTTCTTTTTCATTCATTCTTTTTGTAGAAAGTTGTGGTAGAAATGCAATAAATAAATGTATATTTGCACATGCCTTGAGTTAGGCCTTTACTGGGTGCTAAGCTTAGAATTCTCAGTAAGGAGGAGGGTTTTGTATTTAAAAACTGGCAGCAAATGAAATCTGCAATTTTAAAAATGTATATCCTAATATTTTCAAAGGATTTTTTTTACATGTTGGATATCTGCTATCTAGCTCTTAGAAATAAGGCAGGCTGAGTTGTACATAAATTCTGTTAGAATGTGTAATAGATAAGATTTACATAGGGGTATTTATTAGCAATCTAGATGTTGATAGGTTCACCTTATTAGTCAGCATCTTTACACATTGTACTGTAAATCCCACATGATGGACATGGCAGCACCAATGTTCCCAATTGGCTGGTGCTGCTGCACACGTGGAAGCCAGCCATGACAATGTTGTGCAAGAGTACAGTTACACAACTTCCTAAAACAGTGTGTCTGCACTTGTGCAGTTCTACTTACATTGGCAATCTGCTGCACAAATGTGGGCAGAGTTTTTAAGCAGTTGTGCACCTCTTGCACAACAGCTAGGACTGGTTTCCACATATGCAACAGCCTCATTTGGGAACGTTGGTGTTGACTTGTTCATCATGCAAACCAGTACATCTGGAGGTTCTATATAAAATAACATATTGTTCTTATTTTTAATGTGCCACAGTTAGAAATAAATGTGCTGATCCTGGGGCAACTTCATAATAGCAGAGATCTTGATATTTGCATGTATTATTGTATTGTCTACTGTTGCTGCATACTCTTTCAGTTTCCTTTTCATTTAAGAGTAACTCTCCGTTTCTTTGAAATGTGGACTTTATTTCCAGATCAATGGAATTTATTTCTAAGTAAATGCATTTAAGATTGAGCTATAGAAAAGAGAAGACCAGAAGTATTTATTTCCTACTGTGACTTGTCAAGTATTGCTGAATCACATGTGTATCAGTGTTCATGTTTTTAACTTAGAATTGAAATGAATGTGCTAACAGAGACAAATGGAAGCTATTGGTCTGTACTAACAGGTCTAAATGTTGTTAATGCAAATGGTTGTTGGGCAGTGAACACTGGAACCAATAGACTTCTTGACCTCAAGTGTTCTTACTTATCTGCTGTGGTAGGACTGACACTTCCCTCTCGGACTTAGGAAGCAAACTAATCGGAGTTTGTTAGTTTCAGCTCATTGCTAATGAAGAGAAATCATAATGAAGCACTGGAAATGCAATGCACTTGGCAGCTGACACAGGCATCATACTAACTCTCACTAAAGCATTAATCAAGGTTTTATTCCTTTCAATTTCATATTAATGATCTATAGCACTGAGCCATTTTGGATGGGCGGCATATAAATGAAATAAATAAAACAGAAGGTCCCTGGAATTCTTATTCATTTAGCAAATTACCATCTGGTGCTTTGAAATAATATCTTCTGTTTATCCCAATTTTTCAAACTCTGAAGGTTTATCCACACAATAGTACACATTGTCCTGTCCTGTCAGTCATATTAACCTATGCAGCTGACTCAGCAACTTCTTGTAATAAAAATAACTTTATGATTGTGGAAGATGGATTAGGATTGCATTCAGGTTGAAACTGAAAATTTGTTTTGCTTTTGCATACCTGCCAACTGTCCCGATTTACCCGGGACAGCCATGAATTCCTACCACATTTCCTGGCTCACAAACACGCATCTCAGAATCATGATTTCCCAAAGCCCCCCCATCCCCCCCTTCTCGGGCCCACCTCTGGGCAAATTAGAGGGCTCCGTGCTGCACAGGGAGCCTGCCTCCTCTAACCCAACCATCTGTTGTCAGCGGGAGTGGCGGTGTACACGCGGTGCACCTCTGCCTCTGGCAGCTTGTCTTGCTCCCTGCCTGCCAATCAAAAGTGTTCCTGTGCGGAGCAGAGAAGTAGTAGCAGCAGCTGCTGCTACTGCACCACCCTTCTCTCAGCTCTCCTGGAGGGCCCCAGCAGCACTTACCATAGCCTGCCAGCGCCACTCTGTGCAACATGAGCTCTGTACTGCAGTGCCTCTTCTCCTGGCACTGGCAAGCTGCTGCTGTGAGAGCCTAAAGGAGGCTCTTCTCATGCCCTCTGACGCCATGCTGCTGTTGCTATTTCTTCCTGTGTGCCTGCCTGTCCTCACTCAGAGCCATCACTCAGATGGTCTCCCATCCAAGTGATAATAAAGTCTGACCCTCTTTAGCTTCTGAGATCATATGGTTGCTTTGGCTTGTTGCCTACTAGCTACTGTATGCACAGAATGCCTGCCGTGTGTGTGTGTGTCTGTGCGCGCGCACACTGCATTTCACCCAGCGGGGGCAGGGAAGTCAAACGATTTTTGCTCCATTTTGTCATTCTGAAATGTTGGCAGGTTGGTTCTGCTTTGATGACTCCCAGTAACTTCCCCTGCTGATTTCTGAATAGTTTGCATTTTGTTCAGTCCTCCTTGTATAAAATCATTGCCTGTTCCATCCATATATAAGTTTTCAAATAGATAATTCAATAACCCAAACTGTTTGGTAAAATGAATCATTGTGTTATTACTTGACACAAGAAGAAATAAGCAAAAGTTAAACGTTTTAATTCTAACCTCCTTTTACTAGCCTAGATCAGGCTGGACTTTTGAACCATGTTGACGTTAAATCTTGCTGTAGTTAATTGAGTATTGTATTTTGACTGGTCACTTTAGCCGGCTGAACTTTGTACCGGCTGATAAATCACTTCATGGGGATTGAATCAAGTTACCAATTATCAGCCAGTACACTTAGGAGATCTTGTTTCTAAATAACTGTGAAAGGTAAAGTTCTAGTTGCTATGAATTGCTCTCTCCAAGTTGATATTAAGGATGCCACAAGACCAGCATTATTGCAGCCGATTATTATTTTTGTCTAAAACTAATTGGTGCTCTTGGAATACTAATATATTTCTTCAGTTAGATATAAGATCTATTACAAGGTCTTCTTGTAAGAACCATCTAATATAAAATAAGTAACTTTTACTACATCTTAATATATATTTGTATTGTACTGTAAGCTGCCTTACAGTAAAAGCTAGGAAAAGCTAGGGTGGAAAGAATTGTTTAAAAATGATGTACTATAAAATAGATCTTTCCCAGAGGAAGTGGGCATAATATCATGGTAAACCCCTCCTGCCAAAGAAAACCACATGGCTCTGTGGTCGCTAAGAACTGACACTGAATCAACAGCCCAATTTTACCGTTACAAGCCTATCGTATGGTCATTATTATTATGGCCTATCATAACAGTTTGTGGATAGGGTATTTTGGCAGCTGTTTATGGACTAATTACATGTCAGGTAGAACATAAATGAATGTTAACATATACAAGCTGCTTTTTAGTGTATGCCCATATATACACATTTTTATTACACAATTGCTTCAGCACAAAATGCCATGTGCACTTCAGAAGTGCAGTTAAGGTTCCTGTGCAAACAGGCTGCTTTGTTGATGTCAGTGCTTGGAGCAGGTCAACACAATCAAGAAAGTGGATTGAGAAGTAGTCCATGACTGTTCCCGAGCATGAGGCAGTCCTTGCTTGCATGAGAATTTTGGGTGTACATTGGTGCTAAATGTGCAGGTGAAATGTTTTCATCTGGGGCTCAGCTATGTATTTTGGGATCCTGTAACATTCATTGCAAAGCTATTCTATAAACTGTTTTCGAGTTTAGATTAAATTTGAACCATACAGGAATTCCTAGCTTATATCCCGCACCACCCAGTACCGTGCTTCCTCAAATACTCTTCCATTTTATTTATTTATTTGTTTGTTTGTCTGTCTGTCTGTCTATCTGTCTAACAAACATATGTTTATACTACCCAAAACTTACGTCTCTGGGCGGTTTACAACAAAAACTAGAAAAAATAAAACATTTATTAAAACAAACAAATGACAACAGAGAAATTAAAACATTGGTTAAAACAAATGACAACAAAAAGTTAAAACATTACAACAATTTAAAACCTTAAAACAATGTTTTAAAACAATGTCAAAACTATTAAAATGGCATTTAATGAACAAATATGTCTTTAAAGATTTTTTTTTAATTGTCAGAGATGGGGAGGCTTATAAGTTATAACTAGCACCTTGTATTTTGCCTGGAAACTAATCGACAGCCAGTGTGGCTCTTTCAATACAGGAGTAATATGGTCACTCTGAGATGACCCGGAGACCAACCTGGCTGCTGCATTCTGAACCAGCAGTAGTCTCCGGACTACATACAAAGGCAGCCCCACATTGCAGTAATCCGGTCTGGAAGTTACCAGCATATGTACCACTGTTCTGAGGTCATTTATCTCAAGAAATGAATGCAGCTGGCATATCAACCAAAGCTGGTAGAAGGCACCTCTAGCCACTGCCTCAACCTGGGACACCAGGGAGAGGCTCGGATCCAGAAGCACCCCCAGACTGCACACCTGTTCCATTTCAGCCCTGTTTACCTGCCACACCAACAGCAGTGCATCTCTGGCCGCAAGAAGAGGCAGGATTGGCCCATTATCTTAATGTGCCAAATACCACTCTGCTTTCCCATTCCTCACTGCTGCCCTTGCCACATGTCTCCTCAGATGCTATCTTGGTCTCTTTTCATTGCTTCCTCTTCCACACTGTTCTTTTCTTTTCAGTACAATGTGGTAAGGAGGAAGGAAGGTTTGAGTTTCACTGGGGGAGGGCAAGCATGTGTGTGGCATAAGGGTTGTGGGCAGAGGGGTGGCAGTTATGATTCTGGTAAGTTGCTGCCAGAGGCAGGCACCTCACCATACCTTTTTATGTGACTGACATGTACAAGTACAAGTAAGGAGCTTATTCCCTTCCCCATTTCAGTGCCAGGCCAAAAAGGTATTTGAATCTTGGGGGAAGTATTTTGCCAAAGTTCTAGTATAATGCCAGCCCTTGGGGAAACTATTCCTCAAGGATCCATGGAGTGTTTTGGCCTCATGCTGAAGAGGCAAGGATGCAAGCAGGGGCGTAGCAAGGCTGTAGTGGGCCCAGAGACAAGATTTTAAAATGCCCCCCCCCCCCCACTGAAGCTCAGCTCATGAAGTAAAGAAATCTAAAATGAGGCTGAATAGTGGTAACAAAAAGTTACCACTATTACCAGTTTTGTTACCACTATTCAGCCTCATTTAAGATTTCTTTACTTCATGAGCTGAGCTTCAGTGAGGTGTGTGTGTGTGTGTGTGTGTGTAACCTACAGTATGTGCCACAATAGAACATCATCCCAAATTATTTTTACAAAGGTTTCGTAAATTGTGGACAATGCATGTCATTTAATGGTACTAGAGAAAGACATGCTGTTCTGGTAGCTCCAGGTCTTAACACTCACATCAATTTTGAATACAACTGAAGGAAGCCTGGGCGGGTGCGCGACTGGGAGAGTCAGTCATGTGACTTGCCTCTAGCCCCACCCCACCCCAAGCAGTGGGCCCCCAGACAACTGTCTCCCCTTGCCCTAATATAGTTACGCCCCTGGCTGCAAGACCTACTTGCACTTGCCAGGCTTGTTGATTACTAATCATTGACATGCTGTGAGCACAAGCTCTGCTGGATCAGGGTCAAGGTGTATTAGCTTTTATTGACCTAAAAATTTCTGTTATAAGATTCACTTACTGAACTCCTTATCCACATATTATAGGCTTGCACTGATATAACCAAATCTGGAAATTTTACAGTTGAATCTTTTCTATCATCCTAATTACACACTAGAAAGAATAACAAAGATAGAGATTGTAAGCACCCTGTCCTCTTGATGCTGAGAGATATGCTTCTGTAAAGAAATCCTGCTTTGCATCAATGATCACTTCCGAGCTTCTAAGCTTTGTTTTGTTCCTGCTTCACTTTGAGCCATACACTTTGACCCCCTGGAATGGAAGTATCACTTTCAGCCCCACCCACCTGCCATACCCCAGGCAATGGCCATAATCTTAGAAAAGACTACAGATTCCAGGGATACATGTGTCATTCCCCGGTCTCCCTGGAAAAAGAGAGGGATGGGCTTTGAAAAGTTAAATTGTTCTGATTATTTAATTGTTGTTTTATAATGTTTTTAATTGTTAATCATTGTTTTTATGCTTTATAATTTTTGTTTTAATTATTAACTGATTTTAATGGTGTTTTAATGTAAACCAGCCTGAGCCTTTTGGAAGGGCGTTATACAAGTTTTAATAATAAAATAAATAAATAAATAAATAAATAAATAAATAAATAAATAAGCAAGCTGCAGAAGGCAGCAGGGATTGAAGAGAACAGATAGACTCTTTTCTCTTGTCCCCTTCTGGTTCCAGTAAATAGTTTTAGGGATGAGGCGGTGAGGTGGGGGTGCTGAAGTGGAACTTAGAGGGGCTGAAGGGTTATGTCTAGTTTGTTTTGCTTCAACCTCCATTAGGTTGAACTTCTTGCCTTGAACCAAAGCAGGTTGAAGTGGGCCAAACCTGCATAGGATCCGAAGCTTTGCACTTAGTGTTATATTATTTTTTGCATGGTTTGTTTCAATTAACTTCTCTCCTGCGGCCGTGGTTCCCCTAACCCCCTTTCCCCCATAGATTTTAATGCCTCGCCAACCACAAATTTGCCAATGGTGAGGTTTTGCCAGAATGGGACCCTAGCAGTTGGTGAGGGATCACTGTGTGTCTCCTGTATGCCCCGCCCCCAACTTCCTTGCAGCAGGTGTGCTGCCATGGCCTTGGAGCTAGGGTTGTGCATGGACTTGTAGTGGTGGTTCGGTCCTAATTCAGACTGTTGTGAACCAAGCCTGATTTGTATACTAGGTATGCTCCAGAGCTAGCATAGGAAATTAGTCTTATCTCACCAGTGTCACAAAGTGAGCAGTTCTGTATACGGTGACCATGTATGTTCTGGGCTCTAAGATAGAAAGAAACCACACTCTTAAATCAATGGACTTTGAGTATAAAAGATTGTCAGAGCAACTGCATCAATTTAATTGAGCATACAACAAAACAACCAATTATAGCTATTAGTAATAGCAATGCAGTGTTCCTAACTATCATCTGTGTGTGGATGCCTGTCATCTCAGAAATTACTTCTAGCTAGCAAGAGATAGAGAAACTGGAAAGGAGAAAGGGGAGGGAGTTGCTTGAAAGGGGGAATGGTGGAGTGCCAGGGTTAGTCAAAAGGGATGGAATTTGAAGGCAAAGGCTGGATCTTGAAAGAGGCATTTTATCAGATCTTGTTGTGGCCAGATGGATGCGAGGCTAGTGTCCATTACTGGAGAGCGTTGCAAACATGGCTTCTGGTGGATGGCTGGTGCTGGGGTTCACAGACAGAGTTAGCCCTTGATTATTTGCCCCGCAGAGCAGTCTCTTGTCTGCAGGTCCCAGGCCTCTGCTAGCTCTGCAGCTAGACAACAGGCACTTGGGGTGTGCACATGAACAAGTATTGCTTGTTAGGCAGATTGCTGCCCTCTGTCCGGAGAGCAGACTTTTAAAATAGTTGTTGGATCATTCTCTCTCAACATAGTGTCTATTCAAAATATCAGTATCCTTTCTGGATCTCAGACAGTGTCAATTGCTGTTATCCTCTGGATCCTATCTCCTGACAATTATGATGTCTGAATTCCATCTCCTGTTGTCATTAACTGTTGTTGGGAAGAATCTTGTTCTATTGACATTCCCAAAGCAAATCCACATCTCTGAACTTGCAAATAGGCATCTTCTCTTGTCCACAGACTTCTTGGCGCCTTGTCTCCAAGAAGTGTAAAAAAGTCAAAAGGGGTTGTTTAAGAAGAAAGAAGTTAAACTATATGTGTAAGACAGCACTTAAATCACTTCTTGTGTACATCTACCTAGTGTGTAATTCTAAAAACATTCCAAAGTGATAGCAAGAGGATATATATTTGAGACTAGTTAAATTAATGCATTTGACTAAGGCAGAACAACATAGATGACATCAACATGGTAAACATTCTGTGTCAGAGGAAGTATAGGATTTGCTTCCAGCTTTCCCAAAACACATTACCTGAGAGCAAAGTCCAAATAATTTGGCCTGTCTCCTAGGAGTTGGTCATTTCATTCAGAGTTCAGGCATCAATTGATTTCTTAATAAAGTAGAATCAGACACAAGCCTTGATTTCAAATAATTTTGTATTGGTAACTCCAGGACCAGGGTGGCCACAAGACCAAACCATGGGTATTCAAACTGTTTCAGCTGAACCAATCAGCTGGGCCGGTCAGTTTAACAAATTGACTCAAAATGGTTCGTAATTGAATTGCTCAAATTGTCCTGGTTTGCAACAGTCTAATTCACTATCGAACCAGTTGTGCACATCCCTACTTGGACCAGTGCAGGAATCTCTCAGGTTCTCCTACCTGGGGTTTCCAACACCCAAACAAATCACTCTGTTGGCAGTGCAGGGCTCACAGGTCCTTTTTCAATGCTGGCAGCTTTGTTACCAGAAAATGCATCTGGTAATGTTTGTGTGTTTTCTGTTGTTTCTGTTGCTAAGAATAAATAAATCTTAGCTATTCAGCTGGCAGATTGCTTCTAAGTTGAACGTACATAAGGAGTCAATCAGCGTTCTTCTACTTTCAAAATATGCCATCCAATGTAAAAAATATTTATTCTGTTATTGAGTAAAGTCTGCTTTGAAAGCAAAGGGGGGGGGAAATGGGATATCATCCTAATTTTAAACTGTGTGTATATATATATATATATATATATATATATATATATATATATATATATATATATACACACACACACACACACACACACACACACACACACACACACACACTTTAATGCTTACTAGTTTTTATTCTCTGTTTGGTCAATGACTGTAAATAAAACTACAATACAAAATCTACATTGTCCTGTAAAGATAATGAACACAGAAAATGTGGAAAAAATTAACGGTGTGGGCTTGAGTTCTTTGCAGTGCTGAAACTGGAGTGGTGTGGTTTGGCTGTTGGGCAGCTTTATTTGTTAATGTGTTTTTAGTCTTATGAAGACTGAGGCATGCTTGCTTTTATTCAAAACAATTTTTAAAAAAATCTAAAATCAAATGAATTGTAACCATGATAAAACCTTTGCTATAGCTGACCTTTACAAACAAGAGAAAACTTTCTATTCTTCTTGTGAAACACTCCTTCCTTTTCTTTTCTTGTGAGATAATGTTCTCTCAATTACCTAACAGAACTAACCCAATAAAGTAGGTTTCAGCTGGAGCCCTGTACAGATGTTTAATTTGTATGATAACCAATAAGCAAAATGGGTTGCTTCTTCCTCCCAACCCACCGTCACGCTCATCTAAGTGTGATGGCATGATCTAGCCAAAGTTAAAGCAAACTTTGCACTTGCTTAACTCCTGTTAAAATCACCGAGCCTTGAAGAATGTGTAGCTTTGACTTTATTGTGCCCAGTGTCTCAAACACATGCTTCATTGGCTATGTTGAGCAATGAGAGTTATGCATTGAGTGCACAATGCACAGCACAGCTATCTAGTTAATGGCTGTAATCTAGAACTAGCTGTGCCAGCACATGACTGCTTAGAATGGGGTATGCCATCTGCTATGGCAATGCATTGTCACACAGTGTGATGTTATGCTGCTGTTTTATGCAGTTATCTTCATGCAGATGTTTAGGATTGCAGTATAAACAAGCAGGTGGGTTTTCTTGCTTTCTGAAATATTGATTTTCTTTTTTAAAAAACAACAACAACTTTATTTCAAATTATAAGATTAAAACTGGCAACTTCTTCATATGTAAGCAAGATGGTTTAAATATAAATGTCATCCCTGCCAGATATTGTCAGAGCTTTTACTGACACTTGAAAGCATTTCACACATTTCACTGGCATTTCTGTACCACTCTTTCCCCAAAGCTGGGAAACTACCATTAATTAAGGTAAAGGTTACAACTAGTTTCTGACAGTTTGCCAGTTTTTGCCATCACTATGAGACAGCTAGAAAAAATGAATTCCAATAGAAATTGGAATAAAATTTTGCTAGCCACCCACTGATGCTAGTAACTACCAGACAAAATATTAAATATTAAGCAGCTGGTAAAAAGAAATATAAATTGATCTTCAATTTTCATAATCTCTAAATATATTTTTCCTTGGTCATTTTCACATTCAAACACAGTGCTTCTTGGAAAAGAATGTTGTAGAATTATATTTTAGCAACATGTTTGTTAAGAAAAAAATCCCAGTTATGACATTCATGACAGTTATATGCCAATTTGGAGAAATATCTGCAGCTAAAACATACATTTGAGTTCAAAGAGACTGAGATACAGACGAGGGAGTTCCTGGTTCAACTATCACCTCTGGCAGATATTTATCAGGTGGCCTTAAGTAATATACTAATCCCTACTTTAAAAAATGAAGGGTCACTTTAAAAAATGATGAAGGGTCAAAAGGATACTTGTGAAGTGCTTTAAGCACTTGAAACCATTGTGTATGTGCTTCATAACCACAGTATCCTTCTGTAGCTTTGGCTTTTCAGTTTATGATATGTTTGCCCTGTGCATTTTGTGGAGACTCCATCATTTTGCTGTCCATCATTTTGCTGTCCTTGATCCCCAATGCTCGTTGAAATAATTAGGATGGTTCTGTCTTCAGGTCCCACCCAGTGTTCCAAAAACCTCTGGGATTCCATATCAGATAATTAATCCTTATCACAGTTACTTCAGTTAAAAGATCTGTAAGTATGGACAAACTGCATGAAAGAAAGCTTACCAACTGTCTTTGGATCTTTGCTTACAACATTGTTGGGTGTGTCCTATGGCAGATGCTCAGTTTAACCAGGGTGACAAAACCCAACAGGCCTGTTCCGTTACCCATATGTGGTGAATGCATCAGCACTGGCCTAAGCACCCCCCCACCCTGTGCTTGTTCTCTTTCCCTGCCTCTGGGTTTTTTAAAAGGCAGAGCACAAATGGAGGAAGGACCTGGAGAAGAGTGAGGGCAATGAGTGGTTTTTGGGGTGACAGAAATCTCTTACAATTGATGTTCGGTAAGATTTGGGTGCAGGAGGCCAAGGCAACTGGAGAGGCAGTGATAACCAGTCTGTTGCCTCTGCCAGTCTATGACCTCAGGCAATCTTCTCACTGGGCCTCATTAGAAAACTGGCCATAGCATTTACCTTATAACAGGGGTGGGGAACCTTGGCACTCCAGCTGTTTTTGAACTACAACTCCCACCATCCCCAGCCACAATAATTGTGGCTGGGGATGATGGGAGTTGTAATTCAACAACAGCTGGAGTGCCAAGGTTCCCCACCCCTGCCTTATAACATGCCCAGCATCTTTTGCAGTGTGGGGCAAAAGATGAATGCATCTTTTGGCATTCATCAGCAGACATAGAGATGTGCAAAGCAAAGCCTGAGGGAGAAAATTCAAATACCACTGTTCTATCAGTTTTGCTGTGCTATCTCTGACATTGTTCATTGTCTCACTCTGTGGACCCTTGCTGCTGCTGTTAATAATTATATACTGGTTTCCAACTTTAGAAGTTCTTAAAGCTGTTAACTTTGGGTTAACAAAGGGGTTAACAAAGGTGGGTTCAAGTAGTACTTGCCCTCATTTCTGTTTTGTCTGAACCTATCAGTGTCGGGTTCCCTTTTACCACCTAATATTTCTAACCTGCATTTGAAGCTGGACAGAGAATGACAGGTGATGTAGGAATCCAACATTGGCATCCCTACATTGGAGGGATTGGATGACATGCAAATGAGCAGAACTACCAGCTTACACCCAGAGTGCACGCTTGCTGGGAATCTCCAGTTCCCTCCACCTTACTTGCAGCAAGTTATATGAACCTACCCATAGAAAAACAAATAAAAGGGAACTAAAAAGTAAAACAAATTAGACACTAGCAACAGCTACTGGGAAGATACTTGTTGGCGCTGGATAGGGACAGTTCTTTCTCTGCTAAAAATAATGAGTTTTACCACTTTAAATGGTATTTCTTTGCCCAATCATTGTCTGTCTATGACTATTTTACATGTGGATCCTGGCTCCATAGTGTTACATTTTCTGCTTTTTTATACAACTTCTAAAATGGTTCCTAGATATAAGTAAATGTGATGTGTCACCAGTGAGATGGTGGTAGATTCTCACACTGTTGTCCAGTTCAGGAGTGTGTGTGTGTGTGTGTGTGTGTGTGTGTGTGTGTGTGTGTGTGTAAGATATAGTATCCTAGCTTGAGTTGCTGTTCTCACTCTAAGACTAGATTTAAGTGCAGTTGCTGCTAACAAATAGTTTTGATGTGTTGGGACTCTCTACTGGAGTCATAGTGTTCACAGTTGACTTCATATGTGGGTTTGCCAGACCATGTGATAAATACTTCATAGCAAGTGTGTTTTGTGCCTTTCTGCTCACGGGTGGTGTTGATCTCAATATTTACTTCACTGTCCAGCTGAATGCACGTTACAAGTATGCCATGGGCTGGTTTCGCAGCTATAAACCATTTCAAGAAACTTGCTTTGAAAGGGGATGTGGGAGTTAAAGTACACCCTACATGGAGAGGTGATAGCAGCTCCCCCGCCAAGCAAGATCCCCAGTGCTCACTGAAATAATCAGGATGGGTCTGTCTTCGGGTGCCACCGGTTCATCTGGTGGCGACCTGGGATATGGCCTTCTCTGTTGTCGCCCCTAGGTTGTGGAATGTGCTCCCTGTGGATATAAGAGGACTTTCTTCCTTTGAAGGCCTTCTGGAGAGCCTTAAAGACCCATCTTTTTAGCCTGGCTTTTAATGATATTTAGTTTTAAAGTTGTCTAGTTTTAATGGTAGTTTTAATCTGCTTTTAATTGTTCTTTTTAAATTTTAATTGTTATGTATGTATTTTTTATTATAATATAAACTGCCCTGAGCCACTTTTGGAAGGGCAGTATACTTATATTAAATAAATAAATAAGTGAATGAATAAATAAGTGTATGAATTTGCCCTTATGAAAGAAGTTCCCTGATCTGAGGAAAAGAATAGTGCCCAAGATTTAATCACTAACTTTAGTAGAAATTAGCTTCTAACGTTGTTAGTCACAAAGCACTTCCATATACCTTATATTGCCCAGACAGTCATCCAATTCTGAGACTCCTGTCACTTGGCAGGAGAAAAGCAAAGAATGGGGAAAGGGGAGGGAGGGGTCAGAATTCTGTGCATCAGGCAGCTAGCTTCAAGATTCTTTGAGTCTCTGCCAGCTGTTCCTAGAGTTAAGTGCAGGACTCCAGCATTGCAGCTGCTGGATTGGATGGGTGAAATGCAATTTATTTCCTGGATAAAAGCTTCTAACTTTGTTTATCCACAATTCATTCTGAAGGGAAGGGCAAAGGAGTTCAGCCTGGCTAATATTTTAGTCATGATCAAAGGCAAGAAAATTGCTCGCATAGATATAGAGTCTTCCAACTCAAACAAAATAATACTTGAATTGTGCCAGATTTCAGTCATCACTGAAGACAGGAAGTGGCATGGGTTGATAATTTTGGCATTTTATATACTGTTTTCTTCACTATAATTTATGAAATACAGCACCATAAAAAGCATTCAAAAATTATTGATCCTGAAGGTATTAGTTACAAGGGGAAATTATTTATTTATACATTGCTTTGTTAATTTGAAATTATGATTACACTCTTCCATTTAAATTGACTGTCCCATTGTCATAAATAGGATTAAAAAGGAATAAAACTTACTACTTCAGGCTAAAAATATATGCACACAAATAACAAATTGTATTTGTATGTGAGCCTAGTTTATTATTAAGATGTCTGTATGTGGCTCAGAAAATCATTTTTACTAACAGATTTAATTCATGTATGTATTCTGCCCTTCTTTCAAGGCAACGTGCATTGTTTCCCCATCATTATCACCACTATCAGCACCATTCTATTGTTGTGAATTACACCTGGTTTCGCACTACAGTTATTTCCTCCAAAGATCTCTTGAATGGATCCTCCTGGTTTGTTTCCCTCCTCTAATTTAGTGGCTTCATTTCTCTGACACAGCTCTCTTGGGCAAAGCGTGATCTGGCTTGTGCTGTCCCTGAGAGGTTTTACCTGTACTTTTGTACTTCTCAAATAGCTGCTTTCAGGGGTATTCAACTGAACCACTACCAATCCATCAACTTTCTGTTGTGATTGGGTTTGAATCTGGACTTTTCCAAACTTCTGGGTTTCTGTCAGTATGTCAGATGGGGATTGTCTGCACTCACAAGACTCAGCTAATCCATCTGAGTCCAATACTGGCAACATTCTTTGTTGCAAAAATTCCTCCGTGGCAAGGGCTACCTCTGCCTCTGCCTCTGCAGAAGCCAGCCTACAGTTCAACTCTGAACTGACCTCAGAAGCCTGACTCTTGCAGGATTCCTCTTCTTCTGCTGGCAAAGCAGAGGCAACTTTCTGCTACAACAATTCCTCAGTAACAGGGGCTACTCATGCCCCTGCTTCTGCAGAAACCAACTTGGGAACCTGGCTCTTCCAGGATTCCTCTTCCTCTGCTCTCAAGGCAGAGAAAACTTGGCTGGCCTGCCAAGCTCTCCTATACATTTTTCTTTCTCTGTTGGTGTGGCGGAACTGCTATCAGTTTTGGCCACATCCTGTTTTAAACGCTCTTCTACTACAACTGCAATTCCTGCCTCTGCTTGGCATGAAACCGAATACTGCCACTGTGCTGGCACAGTGGGATGCACTGTCTCCACTAATGAGTCCCTCTTTATTACTCCCCCTACTTCAGTTTTTAAAATTCCACTTCTGTGAAAATCCCAGGTTAAATTTTTCCCCAAGAAACACCAGCTATCCTGGTTCTGGCTATTGTTCTGGTCTGTAGCTGCGGTCCTGGTGTCGGGGGCCCCTCATTGTTGCCGAACGATGGGTGGCGGTGGCACAAGGGTGGATGCAGTTTGGACTGGACTGCTTCCTGGCTGACTGTAGGCAATGCTGGCTACTGGGATTGGAGTGGGAACTGGTACAAAAATGGTCCCAGGCACTGGGCTGGCCTGAATTCCGTTTTGCACAGTCTGGACTGGCTGGGTGACTGGAGGGGACAGTGGTGGGAATTCCTGCTGCCTGCTGGGAGCAGAGGCCACTGCTGCAACCTGCCAGGGAGCCCACTGGCCTCCCTGTTGAATTGTCTCCAGTCTTTCTGGTCTGGCTCGGACTTCCATCATGAACTCCTCACAATTCTTTTGGAATCCCATGCTTCCTGTCTCTGTGGCTTCTCCAACAGCCTGCACTGCTCTCTGTCTCTCCTGGTCATTTCTAGGGAATTGCTGGGCTTGGTGTTGGACTGGGCGTGCGACCAGTTCCTCGACCCGGCGCCTGAGTTTGTCTGTCTGTACTTGGTCCCATTTGGACATTTTCTCTCCGAACCCTTCTAGTGCCCACCAAAGCTGGATCCTTTCAGATGCTGGCTTCTGTGACCACCTTTTCTGCTCTTGCTGTTTAAAGCTCTTCTTTAGAACCACCCCACTTCTATTACTAAAGGGGCTGTTTCTGTGGTGACTGCCACTACTTTGCGTTTACTGGGCTTTTCAATTTCCTCAGGAGCTGGCTCAAAGCCATGCTGACTGACAATACACTGAACTAGCTCTAGGAGATAATTGAAATTGCCTGGCTCATGTTCCCCTAGCAAGCCCACCTTGTCCTTGTACCGTGGCAGGAGTCCCCAGATCATGGCTTTTAGGTCCCTCACAGTCCAGGCAGCCTGGGCAAGGGTGCCTGCCCCTGCTGGCACAGCCACTAGACTGGCCAGATATCTTCCCATTGCTGCTTGGCAAAGGAACTGTGTTGGGCATTCCCCTTTCCTTTGTTTGATGGTGACTGTGTGTTCCTGCATAGTCCCAGCTGGAAGTACCACGGCACACATGTCCCGGCATGCTCCCCATGTATCATGGGTCTCTACACTTTGAACAATAGCTATGTTTTGGGAGAACTTAGAAATGAGTTGGGCCTGTAAACCAGCTGGTCCAGCTGCACGGATCAAAGTCCGTGTTTCCTCTATGGTTAATCTTAAATCATTTTGAAGCCTAACTAGTCCTGCCATCCATTCAACAATGGTGTCTGGGCCTAATGGAACCATCGTTTTGGCTAGCTCCCTAGCCTCAACTAGGTCCATGTTCTTGACCATGACAGCGGTTCCTTCTGGCTGCCTAGTGGTGACTGAGGAAGTAATCGCTGCTACAGGATTCACTCCCTGGGAGTCAGTGCGTTCTCGGGCTGGTCCCTCAATTGTTGCCACAGGCTCCCAGCTGGGATCGGGCTCTGCTCCAGTGATGCTAGAGATCTGTAGGGTCTTCTGCTCTAGCTGTCTTTTTAGCTGCTGGACTTGAGAGTGACAATCACAAGGATTGTCCTTCCTGACTGGCTGGGGTTTTGGCAGAGAGAGTTCCTTTACTAGCTCTTTTAACCCTGGAATGGCCATGTTCTGTTTTTCTAACTGTGCTACTTCCTCAACCAATCTCTGATTGGAGAAATCTAAACTCCTAATATGGTCCTCCAGTCTGATTGAGTTCTCCTCTAATTGTCTCAGAGCCATGGCTTCCTTGGTTTCACATACACGCACTTTTTCCAGGGCAGCATCTCGCTCCCTTTCCAAAGTAGCAATACGTGCCTCTAAGTCTAGAGTTATGCTCTTAACTTGTGCAAAGAGCTCTTCATTCTCGTCTATGAGTGTTCTAATTTTTCCATCTTTATGGTCATGTTTCTCTAACTGCTCATGTAGAAAAACTCTGAGGATAGTGACTGCTGCTGCTTTTCTGTCCTTTTTATCTGGGCACTGTCTACTGCAGTCTTCCTCAAAGAGAGCCTTACAGTCTTCAAGTTCTGAAAGTTTCTGCCTAACAAAATCTAAATTTGGAAAGGGTGAAGGTCCAAATTCTTCTAAAGTTGCCTCCCACTTCCCCTTCTTGGATCCTAAAAAGGCGCCACTAAATTCACTTCCCTCCCAGGTTTCAGGTTTGGATCTGCTTTCTTTCTCTTTACTCTTCCAGAAAGCCATGGTGTCACCAAATGAACCGGGCGGAAACACCAAATTATATGTTGTGAACTACACCTGGTTTCGCACTCTGTACATGCTCAGAGGGAAAGAGGCAAAGTCACATCATACACAAACTGAATTGGTTCTTGAAGATGGTGACCATGTAGGATCTGGGCACACAAACAGAGATAGAGAGAGACACACTCAGAAAGTTCAATGGGCTTTATTATAAAAAGTTGCTCATCAGGATAAAATAATCCACATTAAAAACAT
The DNA here is from genome assembly GCF_027244095.1 of Hemicordylus capensis. Taxonomy (NCBI): domain Eukaryota; kingdom Metazoa; phylum Chordata; class Lepidosauria; order Squamata; family Cordylidae; genus Hemicordylus; species Hemicordylus capensis. The sequence continues at coordinate 345,204,176 of NC_069657.1, read as the reverse complement.
GTTTCCGATTCAAAGTGTAGTGTAATATGCCTAACTAACATATGTGTGCAATCAGTAATTACAGCTATCTAACAATCTAACAAATCCTAAATAAAACATTTAGAGAGAAGCAGAGAAAGGAGGAGGAAGGAAGGAAGGGGGGGCTTAGGAAGGGGGTAGCAGTGATTAGTAGGAAGGAGGGAAGGAGGGATCCAAGGCTTGTGAAGGCAGCATATTACCAGGATCAGAAGCTTGAGAGCGGTGGGGCTTTCAGTTGAAGGAGAGAGGCTGTAGCTGGGAACAGCAACTTGGGAGCGGTGGTCTGGTTTCTTGTGGTCAAGCAGGCTGGTCAAGCAGACAGTTCTCTCAGAGCGAGGCAGAGAGTGAAGGTACCATGGCTGGGGAAGTCTTGACTTCTCACTGTGCAGTGGAAGTCACAGACAGTTCCTGTCCATGGACAGAGTTCCTGCTTGTTGCCCCGCAGCTTAGCAGCAAACCCTTGGATTGCTCATGAGCAGATCTTGCTTGTAGGCAAAAAACTCCCCATCTGCCATGTCCAGAGATTCCTTCTTATAGTGGTTCCATCCTTTGATGTTCATTTGAGTCTTCTGGATCACAAAAGGCATCTATTGTCTTTTAATTATCAAAATTAGCTCAGGATATTTGGTTAGTCCAGGGTAAACAGGGTTAGCAGAGTATTGTTCTATTGTCATTCCCCCCAAACAAATCTACATCTTCTCCTTCCTAGTCCCAAGAATGTTAAAAGTCAGGAGGTAGTGAAAGAGTTAGTTCTATTTGTGTGAGACCGCAATTAAATTACTTCTTGTGTACCTCTATCTAGTGTGTAATTATAACAAAAGAATATTTAAAGTAACATCAAAAAGGGGTATGTGTGTGAGACGAGTTAATCAATACATTTGACTGAGGCAGAAGCATCCTGTTGTTACAGGCCAGGCCTGATTTATACACCAAATATGCTCATTAGCTAGTATATAAAATAGGTCTGGACCAAGTTCTTTTATATTGGTGACCACGTTTGATCTGGACGCAAGGAAGAAAAGTAGATCAAACCATTCAAAGATTCAATGAGCTTTATTGAGTATAAAAAGAATAACAACATAATCTAGCAAAGCAGAAAGCAGAACCTCTATTAATATCAGCACAGTATTTAAACCGAACTTCCTAGCCAGTACCAATATTCACCCGTGTGCCTAGCTACATATGTGTGTGTAATTAAATCTTCCTAGATTCTAATACATTTCAGATACAGGCAGAAAAGAAGGGGGGGGATGAAGACTGCGGGCTGGCATTGTTTTGGGGAGATTAGTAGAAAGGAAGAAGGGGGGGAGGAGAAGGGAGCAGGGACAGGATGGAGGAGATTCCAAGCTTGTAGGAGCAGCATATTTACCAGGAACGGAGGCTTGAGAGAGAAGAATCACTTCAGCTGAAGGGGTGAGGTGCTTGGCAGAGACAGGAGTTGTTGCAGTGCCCAGATCATGGCTGATAGCCGGAGCCTCGTGGCTTGGGGAGTCTTGACTTTCTCACTGCGCAGTAGAAGTCACAGACAGCCTCTGACCATGGCAGAGTTCCTGCTTTGCCCTGTGGCTTAGCAGCAAAACCCTGGGATTCTCGTGAGCAGCTTTTGCTGTAGCAAAAGATTGCTAAACTCTCTGTCTCAAAAGCCTCATTCTTATAGTGATTTTCTCTTTGATTCTTGAATAGAATCTATTCAAATTCTCCTCTTTTCCTGGGTGTCCAAAAGGTGACAACTAGCTGCTACCTTCTGAACAAAATCTTAATTATTCAGGATATTCGCCAGTCCAGAGAGATCTCTGAATCTCATCTTCTGTAAACTCTGTGCGCTCAGAAAGGGGGGGGGGAATCTGCATCTAAGATGCTGCAAATTGCATCTTTCCCCAAAAGGTGTTAAAAGGTCAGCAGTTAGTAAAGGGGATTCAGGATATTCTGTGTGAGACAGTCATTCCATTATTTCTTGTGTACCTCTTATCTAGTGTGTAATTATATTTAAAGTAACATATATGTGCGTGAGACATTCAGAACATTTGTAGTCTCAGTGAGGTGTGATTAAAATCTACAGATGGATCTCTGTATGCATTTGGCTATGTTGAACTTCCATGGAGAACAATTGACAACGATTAACACTGGCTTCTTGCAGCAGGAAGGGGGAAAATCAGCCTCTGGCAGACTCTTCCATAGACATAGTGAGTCAGATGCATTTTAGCATATGAGTAGCCCAGGCCAAAGCCTTTGTGTTCACCCATTTTGCAAAACAATGCTGGATTCCTCCTGCTCCAGAGAGCAGTTTGACCTGGGTGCCGGTTCACCTCAAGTTCAGGTATCATTTCTTAATAAACTGAAATCAGACACAGGCCTATATTTCACCATACTTCTGAGTTTGTACCTCTGGTTCTGATATGTTATAGACCGTTCATAACACTGTCAGTGAGGAAAAGGGATAATTTCAGCAGTGTGAGACTGGTAATTAAGCCTGACCCATTGTGTCTCTTGTGAGTTCCACAAACACTGATAAACAATGCTAGATTACCCCTGCCTTTACAAATCATTTACCAGGCAGTCATGAGATCTGGGTGTCATGTTCACCTCAAGTTCAGGCATTTAAGTGAACTCTTAATATAAAATGAAATCAGACACAGGCCTGAATTCCATATACTTCTGGGTTGGTACCTCTGGCTCTAATGTTGGGCTGCCCAACACTATCCTCACAGCAACCCTGTAAGTGTTAGGGTAAAGAGAGAGACTGTCCCTTCCAAAGTCACCCATATCCATTTATTTATTTTATTTATTGTTGAATTTATATACCCTCTTTCATTAAAAACAACCCCACGGCGGTTTACAAAAGTTAAAAAACATACAATAAAATGACAGTTAAAACATTAAGCTAAAAATATAAAACAAATCTAATTTTAAAACTATAAAATACATGCATAAAAACTATTAATGGATAAAAACACATTGAAGCAGCAATAGAAACAGTCATATAAAAGCCTGGATAAAAAGCCAAGATTTAAGAAGCTTTCTAAAAACAGTGATGGAGTCCGAGGAGCGAATGGCGATCGGGAGAGCATTCCAAAGTCCATGGCTAAGTGGAGACTTTGTCTCCAAATCCTAGTCTTGCAATCTACAGTTAATGACATATTTTGTCTCTTAACCCTTTAAAAGGAACTTATACATTATGGTTTATGCAGTATACAGTGAGGGATATCAGGGAAATGCCGTTGATACATAGAAGCAGAGGCGCTCCTAGGACTGGGCTACGGGGATCTGGCCCAGTTCTCCACTGCTGGGGTGGAGGAACCTCTGAACGCTCCCCAGCCTCCTCTCCATGATGGTGGCAGCTGCCCGTGGCCACCCCAGTCCCCAGCAAATGTGTGTGTGGTGCGCCTGTTGCCAGCTGGTGGCATGGTGTGTACCTGCCACACAAAAAATTCTCTTCCCTCCCAGCCCCATTGACTGTTTTTACTGAACATTTTATAACTGGCCTCTCTCAACTTCTGCAACCCGCCCCTCCAAAATGTTGAGGCTGGCTCCAGGCCAGTGAAGGAGGATAATGTTGGTGAATGGAGGAAGTACCAGGCAGAAAGGTACATTTGGGGGGCGGGCTGTGACTCAAAATTGCTGTGCAAGGCCTTGGAAAGAAAATGAGAGCCTCTGCCCAGACTTCAAAGTATATCACAAACATATATATTGTTTCCACTGTCTTTTGAGTTTCCTGCAAACGTGATTCCCGGAGTTGAATCACACGTTCATAATTCCTCCCCCTCCTTTAAAAGCCTCTCCATCCCCGCCTTTGCCAACTCTGAAGCTTTTTCTGGAGATCCCCAATACTCGCCTCCATCAAACTATGTGGAACCCAAGCTGTCAGGCTGCTCCCTCCGCTACCATTCTTCGCAGGTGAAAACTGATCCATTTAGTGAGTCCAGTCTGGGGCCTGGAAACTGGGACAGCAGGTTCCAAGCACATCCCCAGTACCACTCAGGATTAAGTCCAAGGTCACCTTTTATCTTGTTGTTTCCAAAACCAACTGTTCTAGGGCACAGTCATTCAGCGTATCTAGAAATTTGACCTCTTTGTTATTACCTGACTGTGAATTTACCCAGTCTATGTGTGGGTAATCGAAGTCACCCATTATTACTGCCCTGCGTCTCCTTGACTCCTCGCTGATTTACTCCTGAAAATCCCAGTCACTGTCAGTGTTTTGATCCGGTGGGCTATAGCACGTCCCCAGCAGCACGTTTCCTTTCAGGCCTTGTATTGCCACCCTCAGAGTTTCTGTAGATGACTCTGGTCCTCCTAGGTTTTATACCTTGTTAGATTCTATCTCTTCTTTAACATACAGTGCTACTCCACCTCCAAGGTGCCCCCTCCCTATCCTTTCTATAGAGTTTATATCCAGGGATAACAGTGTCCCACTGGTTCTCACTGTTCCACCATGTTTCTTTTATGCCCACTATATTTCTTCGTTAGCAACCCAGGACTAGCTCACCCATCTTGACTCGGAGTTTTCTGGCATTAGCATTTATTTATTTATTTATCTATCTATCTATCAAATTTGTACACCGCCCCAAACTTTCATCTCTGGGTGGTTAACAATAGCATAAAACCAAAAATAAACCTAGCATAAAATAATAATAATAGCATAAAACCAAAAATAAACCAGAGATTAAAACCCCAAAATTTTAGGAAGCTGAGAAAGCTTGGGCGAAAAGATGGTTTTTCAGGTGTTTTTTGAAAACTGCCGGAGATGGGGAGGATTGTGTCTCAGCAGGGAGCGCATTCCACAATCCTGGGGCAGCAACTGAGAAGGCCTTCTCTGTGTAGCCACCAAACGAGTTGGTGGTAACTGGAGACGGACCTGGAGGTAACTGGTATAAGCACCTATATGCTGAATCTCTTCCCTGGTGTATGCTATCCTTCTTTTGACTCTTTTGACCAGCTGGCACAGGCTCCTGTCTGCTCATTATGTGGTTCTGCTCTGTCTCCTTCTGTTTTATCTGAATCCTTTGCTCCCTCTCACTTTAAAGGATGGCATTTGCTGAACTGAATGCTGTCCAGCTCCCATCAGCTATTCCCCCGGCATCATTTTAAAAGCTGCTCTGCAACTTTTTTTAATTTTAAGCGCCAGCAGTCTGGTTCTGTCTTGGTTCAAGTACAGCCCATCCCTTTTGTTACAGGCCTTGCTTGCCCCAAAATGTATCTCAGTTCCTAACAAATCTAAACCCCTCCTCCTGGCACCAACTTCTCATCCATGCATTGAAACCCCTCCACTCTGCCTGTCTCACTGTACCTGCACGTGGAACAGGTAGCATTTCTGAGAATGCTACCTTGTGGGTCATGGACTTCAATACACTATCTATCAGCCTAAATTTGGCTTCCAGGACCTCCCGACTACATTTCCCCACACCGTTGGTGCCGACAAGCACCACAACAGCTGTCTCCTCCCCAGCACTGCCTGAGATCTAGATGCTGCCTATCTAGATGCCGCATGATGTCCGCAACCTTCGTACCAGGCAGGCAAGTCACCATGAGGTCAACACGCAGGTCACAAACCCATCTCTCTATACTTCTAATGATGGAATCACCCACTACAAGGAGACACACACACCCTGGAGAGTATCCCCTGTGCAAGAGGATATGGGCTCATCTTCCACGGAAGAGGTCACTTCTAAAGGAGCATTTCCCTCTTCCTCAGACCAATGTCCTCCTTCCCTGAGACTTTCATTCTCCCTGACAGCAGAGGAGCTATCAGCCCTGGAGTGGGATGCCTCTCCCACATCCCTGAAGATCTCATCCGCATGCCTCTCTGAGCTTCTCCAGATCCACCACTTTCATCTCAAGGGAATGAACTTGTTCCCTGAAGGCCAGGAGTTCCTTGCACCGAGCACATACCCATAGCTTCTGCCCATGGAGCAAATAGTCATACATGTGACACTGTGCAATACATTGGGAAGTACCCCCTCCCCTGCTGACTTTCTATCTTCATAACTGGTTTTGTTGGGTGTTTACAATATTTAGAGATAGTTTATTAGAAGGATAGGTCTCAGCCGTATTGGTCAGCTATTTAACTGTCCGAACAGCCTTTCTCCAGAATAAGAGGGAGTTATCAGTACTTATATGGGGAAGGGATTAGTACTTACTTTCTCTTCTCCACCGTGCTCCTTTTGTTCACAGAGATTTGTTCCAGATTCCCCCACACACTTCCCTCTAAACTCCTGCAAAACTCCAATGCCCTGTTTGCTATCCCTGTTTGCTATTTTTTCAGGCCCTCACCTCTTATGTAGAGAGTAGGTCTCAAACTGAGACACAGGATGTGGCTCAAAGGAATGTGGGGCCTCCCACACCCCTACCTGACTCCACCCCCTCCAGCCAGCGACAGACAAAAACTGGATGCCACAGGAGTTTGTTAGCCCTGGCAAATAACAAACACACAGACTAGGACTAATCCCTTGAAGAGAAACCAGCCCTTCAAAATCTCCCCTCCTCCTGTTGGTTAGTTTGAAGTGGGGAAAGGCTAGATGTTCTGTTTTACTCCCAGAGTAGGTTTGAAACTGAGACACAGGATCTGGCTGAAAGGAATGTGAGGTCTCCCTCAGCCTTAGCTGACTCCTCCCCCTCCAAGCAGGGACAAACAAAAACTGGATGCCACAGGAGTTTGCTAGCCCTGGCAAATAATAAACACACAGACTAGGACTTATCCCTTAGGAAGCCTCTCCTGATTTTTTCAAAACATTGTCGTCCTAACTCGGGAAGCTGCAGTGGGAGCTGTGTGGGACACAGTCTCTTCTCACCTGCAGTTTTCTGTTTTGATGGGGTGTTTAAGATGGCCAGGGCTCATGCAGGTGCAGCAAATGTTGAACTTGCCTCATACTTCCTACCTATATCACCTGGTTGGGGTTTTCTTTGCTAGGGTGGGGGATTTAGTGCATTCTGATAGTGACTGATGGTGTGGGTATGCATGTGCACTTGTTAGAAAAACTTAACTCTTGCTATGATTAGACACAGTTGGGATACTGATATCTGAATTAATACAGAGTAAGGGAGTTAATGCAGAAGTGGGGAAATCTTTGCAAATCTACAAGTAGTTTGTGGGGAGTGGGTGCTCGTGTACTATAGTGGTTTGACCAGCCCTGCAAAAACAGCCCTAATTTTCTGGCTTTTGTTTTTAAATTATATTTCTATCTATTTTAAATTATAGCTATTATTGCTGTAATAATTTTTATTTTTAATAACTTTAATTAAATAATAAATGCACTGAATTTGACCTCAGCCCCCACACATCAAGAGTTTATTCAAGATGACCAGGCTGTTTGAGTTGTGCACCCCTGTTCTACACACATTCAATCACTCTGATTATGAGAGCAGGGATAGAGCCCTACATTTTATTTACTTATTTACATTTATAGCCCACTCTTTCTCCAAGGAGTCCAGAGTGGTGTACATGGTTAAGTTTATTCTTACAACAACCCTATGAGGTAGGTTAGGATGAGAGAAAAGTGTCTGGCCCAGAGTCACCCAGTGAGCTTCATGGCTGAATGTGGATTTGAACTTGGGTCTTCCCGGTCCTGGTCCTAGTCCACCACTCTAACCACTATGCCATGCTGGCTGTCTGCTACGTGCAGAAGCGCTCTTACCCCTGGACTTCGGGCTGATATCCAGGGCCTCCTCACCTCCTGGAGGCTCCCAAATCATCTTTCTGTCATAGGTGGTGTAGTTTGTCCCCTCAAGAACCTATGTGTTAAAAAATGCTTATCTTGCAGCAGAGGGTCCTCCAAAGGCCTTAGGTCCTGGCTCCAAAATTAACTAGGTGCACCTCTGCATAGAAACATTTAATTTCATGATCCAATGGATGCCAAATTTGCTGTTACTATAAACAGATAATTTTAGAGATCTTCATGGTTTGGTTTTTAATGGAGACATCTAGAAACCATACTCTCATCCTAGAGACATAATATGGGTCCAGTGTTCCCTCTAAGGCATGCACAGGTGCGCACACCCACATGTTTTTTGATGTCTGCTCAGTTAATTTTAGATCCCGCTCAGGTTGAATCAGGAAGTTCCCATTCTGAATGCATGTGCCCACACACTGCCTTGATACTGCCATCCAGAACAAAACTTATTCCACACACAGATGAAAAGAATTAGAGAGAGAACACTGTATGGGTCATTATGATATTTTTGTGGAGATGCATTTTGATACAAGACTGAGAGACCATAATTGACTGAGAACAGTGAGGCTTCTAGTTCAGTTGATCTATTGACCATTCAGTTTAGAACATAAGAACAGCCCTGCTGGATCAGGCCCAAGGCCCATCTAGTCCAGCATCCTGTTTCGCGCAGTGGCCCACCAGAATTTGCTTTTAGCATGTCTCACTTGAAGATATATTTGGCATCTGCATGAAGACTGACATAGTGTATTGAGTGGTGTGCATGTTCAGGCCACAATTCTGAATTTCAAGTTAAATTCCAGTATATTTCCTTATTCATAATTGCTAGAAAAGTGACACACACAAGTTGAGATGGAGGAGTAACAGAAATGCAGTTCAAATCTACCCCAAATGCTCTATCCCTTTTTTTTTTCTCACAGCGAAATTCTCTTGTAAGCCTGCCACATCCAAACATTCCCTGACTCAAGCATTCTTCCATCTCATTCCCTACCATTCAGAGGCCAATGCTTTTACTCAGTAATCTGGATTCACTTGTCCACATCTTCTAGGGTATCATGTTTTTATGCGGTATAGAAAAGAACAGCACAGACCACCTGAAGCTGAAATGCTAACTAGAGAAAGGAGGGAGGAACAAAAAAAAAGTGAAAAACATCCAGATCTTGATGTTGCTTAGAGATGTAGCTGTCTGAAGGGAAGCTGTAATGTCTAGACTCTGCTGGTGGGGAAACTAGCATCTTCCTCAGTGGCAAATATTTTTAGAAGTAATCCAAAGTGCTATGCTGCAGGTCAAAAGTAAGTCTAAGAACTAAAAAGACAGCCCAAAGTCTGTTTCTGTGCTCTCAAGGCAGCACTAGGCTAGTCTTTACTTCAGAAAGCTGTTTTTACTAATAATCCTCAAAGGCTTGACATAACTGATTAAAATAAATTTGTAGGCCAGAGAAGATTTCAGGCCTCTGAAGTTAGGATGGAGATGCATATGGGTGTTGAGCAATGGTTATGAAAGCGATGTTGACAAATTTTTATTTCCTGCTTGTGTGTGTGGAAGCTAGAATATTGTTCTACTTGGCAGAAATTCCATTTCTTAAGAGGACATGTGTCATACAGTGAAGGTCTTGACTGTGAAGGAGACACGCACACTCCTGTGTGACATACATCTTAAAGACCCTTCCTTTTAAGATAAAATAACATTGGAAGTGACTCTTGAGATTTATGGGTTAGGTTATTATTTTAAATATAATAACTTACCCTTCAGTCCCCCCAAAAAAGCCTAAACCAGCTTGGGGACCCTAAATCAATTAGTAAGCAATAAATGTCAACCAAAACAATAATACAGCCTATGTTGTAGCAGTACATTCAGCAAGGAAGAGATTGTATTGTGTCTGCAAATTCTCAACCAGCAGAGCTGTTCTGGATTGCTAGGGATTTAACTCAAGCCCCCTTTGTTTCAAACCTGTTTCCAGAAACCATTTCTCACTATGACGCATTCAGTGAGTAGTTTGCAGATAAAATCTCTCATATTTGGGCTGATCAGGACTCCAATATTTCTACTGGGCCAGTTAGAGAGGCATCCAGCAATCCCTCTTGCAAGATTAGATTTGATAAGTTTCAGTTTGTGAAACTGAGGATGTGGTCAAGCTGCTTGGAACAGTACGGCGTTTCACTTGTTCTTTGGATCCTTGCCCAACATGGCTGATTTCATCTTGCAGGGAGGTTGTTGGTGGGGGTGTGCACGGAACCGGTCTGGCACTGGGGTGGGGGGTTCCAAAAAGGATAGGGGGGCTTTAGTTAACCCTCCCAACTACCGCGCCGTATTTCACTGAGTAATCGGGTGGCAGGATAGCTCCCTGCCGCCCCCATCCAAGTCCCGCTCGGCTGGCGGCCGCCCCCAAGAAGACCCGTGCCGTTCCAATAACATCCAACCGTGAAGTGATTCCGAAGATCCGCGCCAAGATCCTGAAGTGTAGACCCCTGCCCTGCCGTGAAGACCCCTGCCCTGCAAAAGCCCTCCCATTGCAAAAGGGTGGCGGGAGAACTCCCCTGCCGTGCCATTCCCCTTTGCCGGTCTGGCTGCAAATGGCTTCTTAGAAGCCATTTGCAGCCAGACCGGCAAAGCGGACGGCAGGGAGTTCTCCGCCGCCCGTACTTTTAGAAAACGGGCGGCGGAGAACTCCCTGCCGTCCGCTTTGCCGGTCTGGCTGCAAATGGCTTCTTAGAAGCCATTTGCAGCCTGACCGGCAAAGGGGAACGGCACGGCAGGGGAGTTCTCCCGCCGCCCTTTTGCAATGGGAGGGCTTTTGCAGGGCAGGGGTCTTCACGGCAGGGCAGGGGTCTACACTTCAGGATCTTGGTGCGGATCTTCGGAATCACTTCAGGAGCGGCACGGGTGGGTGTTATTGGAACGGCGCGGGTCTTCTTGGGGGCGGCCGCCAGCCGAGCGGGACTTGGAAGGGGGCGGCAGGGAGCTATCCTGCCGCCCGATTACTCAGTGAAATATGGCACGGTAGTTGGGAGGGTTAACTAAAGCCCCTCCTATTCCTTATTGGAACCCCACACCCCATCCTCCCGAACCAAAACCACCCCGTGTCCGGACTGGTCTGGAGGCCTTTAGAATGGCCTCCGAACCGGTCCGTGCACATGACTAGTTGTTGGAGCTGACCTAGTTAATAGCAATAATACCTCACTGAGGAAGGGCAGGATGCCACCTTGTTTGAAGGAGGCAGTAGTTAGACCTCTTCATATGAAGCTGACTCTGGATCTCCTGGTGGTGGATAATTATAGGCCAGTCTCCAACCTCCAATGATTGGGTAAGATGATTGAGAGGGTGGTGGCTGACCAGCTTGGAGGAAACTGATTATTTAGACTGGTGCAGCACAATAATGGGGCTGAGCAGGGGTAGTGAGCAAATAAGTAAGATGCTTACATGGTTGATGCGGCTGACGATGCCAGCCAGATACACAGCTGACTTACATGCTCAACTCCCCCCCCCCCTCACCGGCCCAGCTGCCCCTTACCCCAGAAAGAGTCCCCCACCCCCTGTGCTCACTGGATTCCTCTTTACAAATATATTCCCCAAACCAGTTCGGTCCAGTTCAATGGCCGGACCGGAGCCTGGTTCAGGCAGACACAGAACTGGGCCAGGCTAGTTGAAATCCGGTTCAGATTCAAACCAAAACCGGCAAAACCAGTTCTGTGCACACCCCTAGCTTTAGGGCGGGCTATGGGGTTTAGACGGCCTGGGCTGACCTGATAGAGGACTTTCACCAGGGAATTGACAGAGGGCGTGTGACTCTGCTGGTTCTTCTCAATCTCTCTGCAGCTTTCAATGCCATCCACCATGGTATCCTTCTGGATCGCATGAGGGATTTGGGGATAGGGGTTTTACACTGTGACACTGTTTTACAATGGTTCCACTCCTATCTCTTGGGTAGATTTCAGTTGGTGGCACTTGATAACAGTTGCTCTTCAAAATAGGAGTTACTATATGGAATCCCTCAGGGCTCCATTCTGTCACCAATGCTTTTTAACACCTATATGAAACTGCTGGGTGAGGTCATCAGGGGATTTGGTGTTGGGTGTATCAGTATGCTGATGACATCCAGATCTATTTATCCTTTTCATCAATATCAGGAAATGGCATCAGCCCCTTAAAAACCTGCCATAATGGGCAGTAATGGGCTGGATGAGGGATAATAAACTGAAGCCAAGTAAGTCAGAGGTGCTCATTGTTGATTTGCAAGATGTGAGAAAACTTCCTTTTCTGGATCAGGTTACACTCGCTCAGAAAAAAAACAGGTTCATAGCTTGGGAGTATTTTTGTACCTGAGTCTCACCCTGGTGTCTCAGGTTGAGGCTATAGCCAGGAGTTCTTTTTACCAGCTGTGATTTATTTGACAACAATGCCTGTTCCTTGAGGAGAATGACCTGAAAATAGTGGCAAACCAGCTGGAAACCTCCAAGTTGGGGCTACTGCAATGCATTCTATATAGGGCTGCCTTTTGTACATGGTTCAGAAACTTCAGTTAGTTCAAAATGTGGTGGCTAGATTGGTCTCTGGGGTATCCCAAAGAGACCACATTATGCCTGTTCTTAAACAGTTGCACTGGCTACCAGTATGTTTCCAGGCTAAGCACAAAGAGCTGGTTATTCCCTTTAAAGCCTGAATGGCTTAGGTCCACATTACTTGAGAGAATGCCTTTCTCTACAAGATCCCCACTGCTCAAGATCATAAGAGGGGTCTTTCTGGTGCCCCCGGTTTATCTAGTGGTGACCTGGGACTGGGCCTCATCATTTGTTGCCCTTTGGTTGTGGAATGTGCTCCCCATGGATAGAGGTTTTCCCCCCCTTTTTGATACTAATCTAGCAATGAATTTACATCCTGAAATGATTTCATTAGGATAGCAGCCTGTTCTTGTCCATAAGTCAAGCTTCTAAACTAGTCCAAGGCTAGAATGTCCTGAAAATTCACATATTTGGCAGACAAAACAGCAGAATTTCTTTTTAAAGCCCCTTTCTTGCTCTTTAAACAGGAAAAAGGCTCTTGACAGAACACTTTTCCCTTTCTGATATTTGTCTCTGCAAACTGGAATGTACTTAGCTTTTCAAGCGACAGCTTCAAGTCTCTAATTTTCTCATGGCAACCTCGTGCCACAGATTTCAAGGGAGTGATTGCTCTGCACAGTAGCGGTACAATAGACAAAACACTGGCTATGCCACTAGGGCCCAGCTCAAATGCTTAAAAAGCTTGCATATAGTGCTTCCCTGTAGATGAAAGCACATGGATGTGCACATGGATATACTTGGCTATGAATCACGACATACCTTTGTTTCATGTCATGTGAAATTTCCTGTTGTGTATTCTGATGTGAATGTGCGTGCTGGCGCCTCGCAGGGACAGCTGGGAGATGCCCTGCCGGTACATGAGCATACCTGAGGGGAGTACCAGAGTGGCGGCAAGCAGAGGAGGAGCAGGTACAGACCTGCTCTCATCTGCTTTAAAGAGACTGTGTAAACCCTCAAATTCAAAGGGAGGTGTTAATGAAACTGTTCTGGAGTGCTGGCTATACACTCAAATACAAACAAAATTGTATTTTTAAAATTGTTTTAATTGTGTCTATGTTTTATTGGTTTTTAGATTGTGAATTGCCCAGGACATTTTGGTATGGGGCTGTATACAAATGTAAGAAAATAATAAATAAATAAAAGCTTTTGGGCTAACGTTAGGAATCAGCATTACTATGTGGAACAGTTCGTTACAGAATAAATTTGTGCATAGTTTTGGTCTGAAAAATGAGAAGACAGAAATTATGGTGCAAATTTATTTAGGGGTAATCAGGGTAAAGGTAGAGTGTGCCTTCAAGTCATTTTCAACTCCTGGCACCCACAGAGCCCTGTGGTTTTCTTTGGTAGAATACAGGAGGGGTTTACCATTGCCCCGTACAGTATGAGATGATGCCTTCAGCATTTTCCTTTATCACTGTTTCCCGATATAGTACCAGCGGGGATTCGAACCAGCAACCTTCTGCTTGTTAGTCAAGCATGTCCTCGTTGCGCCAGGAAGAGAAAAGGATTGATTAGTCAAAGTGAGGAGGAAATAAAGTCTTCACTAACAGTATTAACAAGAGTTTCACATAGAGGTGTTTTAGCTTAAGGTCCGAATTGTCATTCGGAAGATAGAAGGGATCGAGGTGATTTAAATGGATATGCAGTATTGTTGGTCCTGATCCGTTGGTGTGTGAGATACTCTTACAGGTGGAGTGTGCAGGTAGATTTTCTCACAGTGGAGGAGGCAGAAGAAAAGCGGAAAGAAGAAAGGATGAGGAGCAAAGTACTTCCACTAGAACCCTTGAGAACCAGCAGGGTAAAAATCCATGTGGAGTCTGATTCCAAGGCCACATGCCTGGCCAGGGGTTGGGCCAGGGGCATTTGTATTCAGAAACATATCCTAAGGCAATGTATAAGTCATGCACCCTGAATACAGGGGCTAAAATTTGCATGTAACAATAATATTTAATAATAATAAACTTTATTTGTTAGTCCTCCTATAACAAATTGTTCTCTGGGCAGCTTACAGCCGAGGATTAAAACATACAATAAAACCACATAACACATTAAATCATAACAGACCAAAAAAGGTGAAAAGAAAATACAAAATACAATACAAAGCACCTTTTTAAAAAACTCAATTTTAAATTAGTTAAAAATCAGAATCAAATCTGAAAAATCCAAATTTAAAAGGCCTGGGTGAACAAAAGGGTCTTTACCTGCCATCTAAAAGAGCAAAGTGATGAAGCCAGGCAAACCTCCATAAACAGGGTGCAACCACCAAAAGGGCCTTCACCCTGGTAGCCACTTGCCTCACCTCATTTGGCAGGGACACCCAGAAGACTGCTTCTGAAGAAGATCTTAAAGTATGGGTAGGGACATATGGGACAAGGAACTCTCTCAGGTAACCCGGTCTCAAGTCATTTAGGGCTTTAAAGAGTTAAACCAGCACTTTGAATTGGGCCCAGAAATGGATGGGAGCCATTGCAGCTGACGAAGCACTGGTGTAATATGATCAAAACATCCAGTCCCAGTTAATAATTTTCCAGCCCCATTTTGTACCAGTTGCAGTTTTCAGACCATTTTCAAAGGCATCCCTACATACAATGCATTGCAGTAATCCAAGCGAGAGGTTACCAAAGCATGAGTAACTGTGACCAGGCTATCTCTGTCCAGGTAAGGCCACAGTTGGTGTAGCAGCCAAAGCTGATAAAAGGTGCTCCAAGCCACAGAGGCCACTTAAGCCTCTAGTGACAATGCTGGAACGATGAGCACCCACAAACTGCGAGCCTGGTGCTTCAGAGGGAGTACAACACCATCTAGAACAGGCTGAACGTAATTCACCCAGGCATAGGAACCACCGACCAACAGTACTTCTGTCTTGTCTGGATTGAGTCTCAGCTTATTCACCAGATGCAGTCCATTACTACATCCAAGCACTGATTGAGGACATTCACCGCCTCACCTGCATCTGATGAAAAAGAGAGATACAAATGAGTGTCTTCTGCATATTGATGACACTTCAAGCCAAATCACCTGATGACCTCTCCCAGTAGTTTCATGTAGATGTTGCACAGCAGCCCCTAGCACCACCTTCTGTGAACAGGCATCAGGGTAGGAGTGAAACCACCTCCAAACAGTTCCTCCCACACCCAACTCGGCCAGCCTATCGAAAAGGATACCATGGTCAATGGTATCGAAAGCCACTGAGAATTAGATGTAGATGTTGCACAGCAGCCCCTAGCACCACCTTCTGTGAACAGGCCTCAGGGTAGGAGTGAAACCACCTCCAAACAGTTCCTCCCACACCCAACTCGGCCAGCCTATCGAAAAGGATACCATGGTCAATGGTATCAAAAGCCACTGAGAATTCCAAGAGAATTAACAGGGTTGCACTCCCCCATCTCTCTCTCTCTCTCTGCATAGGTCATCCCACAGGGTGACCAGAGCAGTTTCTGTTCCAAAGCTGGGCCTGAAGCCTGATTGAAAAAGGAACCAATCAAGTGGGTGTGGTCTCTAAAAAACAAAATCTGGACTGGCTGGTTGAGAGGTGTGTGTAGGGTACTGGATGGGTGAACTCAAAAGCCTTATCGGAGAGCGGGGCATCTCTGAGAGAGAGGAGGGGAGGTTTCTTTTTCTGTTAATTATCCTACCTTTGGGTCCTCACCAGCGTGGTGATTGAGGGAGGTGTCATGCTCAGGGTAGATTTGATTTAAATCACTAGTCAGTAAGACTAAATTTAGATCATGGTTTTTTATATAAAGACTCATTCTTGCTGGTATAATCTTAATATTTACAACCAGATGAAAGTTTCATTTTTGGTCCTCTTCTAGATAGAAAAAATGTCTTCCAGAAACCTCTGGAAGAGCATGACATTGTGACTGGACTAATGGAATTCATTTACCAACAAATTTAAACATTGCATATATACAGCCTCATACTACATAATTAAAAACTAATGCTTATTTCATTCTGAATAACCTTTGGACTATAATATATCTTAAATAAAAAACTACCTTTGGATAGATTTTTCTGCCTCAAAAAGCATTTTATTTTTTAAAAATCCAATTTAAATAAATAAAAATTCTGATTTAAATTAAAAAATCCAATTTAAATTTTTTTTTAAAAAACCCTCTTTTTTTTAATCATTGATTTTTTTATCCACCCTGGCCATGCCATAATTAATTAATGTTAATTACTTCACATGTAGTTGTGAAGCAATTAGCCAAGCTAATCCCATTACAAAGGGAGTTAGCTGTTTCGCTTGTGACTCTTAGACCCAAGTCTGCTTGCTAGCTTCCTCCCTTTTTTCAAGAGAGGCCATGGGGATCTCCCTCCAACCGTCTGTTAAGGTAGTGCAGCCCCATGTTTCAAGTGATCAAATGACATAGTTTGCAAAACATGGGCATATGCAGATTTCATGATACCGTGAGCTCAGTTTCCCAAAATGGAAGTTGCAAGCTTGCAACTCCAAAAAGTGACACATGTAGGTAATTTTCAAACCCTGATCTGAGGGCTTTGGAGCCCCCACTGCTGTGACCCCCCCCCACACACACACACATTAGAGCCCACCCACCCCCCAGTGACAGGAGGCCACAGACCTTCCCCCCAAAGTCCAGGGGGGAAATCACCTCCTGATTCCAAATCACATAGAGGGGTGTTGTTTGCAGCCCCAAGACAAGTTGTTTCTGTAACTGAGGTGCCCACAATTCAGATATATCTCTAATTAATTCAGACACATCCGCTGAAATGCATTTTGGCACATAATTAAAAGCCAGGCTAAAAAGATGGATCTTTAAGGCTCTCCTGAAGGCTTAGAAGGAAAATAATCTTTTTATACCCATGGGGAATACATCCCACAACCTAGTGTTGACAACTGAAAAGGCCTGATCCCAGGTTGCCACCAGTTGAACTAGTGGCACTTGAAGATGGACCCCTCCTGACAATCTTAATGAGTGGTAGGTGGCTTGTAGGCAAAGGCTGCTCTCTCATGCAACTCAGATTAAAGTCATTCAGAGCTTTAAAGATAATAACCAGCATTTTGTACTTAGCCCAGAAACATATCGGCCACCAGTGCAACTGTTTAATAACAGACATAATGTTGTCTCTCCAGGATATTTCTCCTTTTTGTGTGGACTGTCCTACTATCAGTTTTCAAACACATTTTTAATTTTCTTGAACTTTAAAATGCTTCACATACAGTTGCCACACATTATTCTAAATAAATCCTTTGTTTCCATTTGTAAAACCAAAGCTGATTGATCTTGGGAGAGAGTCCAGAATAAATTTAGCTTCTTGACATTGTGGTATAGTTAAAATGTACTTGCTCAAAGTGGGATAGTAAAGGCAAAAATTCTAAAATTCAATTTCTAATATTTTTGTTGACGTGTATTTTTTGAAAGGGAACCAACTATAGAAGTGTGGGTTTTCGTTGCTCCAGTACACTTTGAAATATTTTTTCTGCTTATGCATTAGGACACAATGCTATAGTTTGATGTGGCTGTCGCAAAACACGTGCTAATTTATATGCTAGCATGTGTTAAAATATCTTGCCTTGCTTCCTAGCCCAGAAAAGACAAATTGAGTATAATGAAAACAAAAGCTTGAGAAATTTATGTTTATATGTTTCTCATAGAATTGGAGGAGTCTTATTGGCTTTCTAGTCCAACCTGCTTCTTAACACAGGAAATCCAAAGCTAAAACATCCCCACCTCCTGCTTGAAGACCTCCAGCTTGTGAATGCCTGGATATCTGTCTTCTTCTTTTTCTGATATGTGAATTGCAAGCCTCTCAAAATCTCTAAATTGTAGAGACTGAGATTGATATAGAGATTTATACAAGGTATAAATAATGTGTTCTGCTTTGCTCCATGTTTTGGGAACTCCATTTTGTTGTCTTTTTTGAAAGTCTGGGGATTCAGAAAAACCACTTCCACAAAAGGGGAGATAGAAGGAGAGTGGGCAAGAAGTAGCAAAACATACACCTCCCCCACTGTTTCAGACAAATCACAACCAAGCTGGTCTGTGTATTATTGCATTTTAAAAGGGTGAGATATCTGGATTTGTAGCAGCCTTTCTTGGAACATGTAATATTTATGTATAGTTTTTGAGAGATTTGTATTCATAACTCTATACTTTTAGCTTTGTTTTGCTTGCTTGGGTGAAAGTACTGATGGATTTGTTCAACCCAGGCAATATTTATTCCTTTTACTTCATTATACATAATCCACCTGTGTTAGATCTTAAGGCCCATGTAGACTTTACACTCTACTAGAGAGCTTATCAGCTTCCCTGCAGGCTGTTCAATTTGAATTTTTAAACTGAAAATGAATGAATTTGTCTTGCGCTTTTTGAGTTCATGTGCTGAATTCCTCTTGTGTTGGTGTGATAACTCAAGAATGGAGAGCAAGCTTGTAGATTGTTGTTTATAATGGCTGAAGAGTCTCTGATTCTATTCTGATTGCCAGTTACTTCTGCTTATTTTATTCCCCCCCCCTCAGTTTTTATGGGAAAGTAGGAGAGAAAGTAGTAGAAATATAGCTTAAGAGCTTCTGACCGTAATATTATGGCTTGCAGAAATCAAAATCTACGCTCAGGAGGGCTACCAGTTATGACTGTGCAAAGCAGAAAGCAACCCTGTCAAAATTAGGGATCCCCTAATTTAGCTGGGGGGAAGGGTCCTAATTTGCTTTGTGCCAAACTCTTTATCATTCTGAAGCGTCATTTTGGCTCCTCTCCCCACCCCTGAAAGAACTTACAAGATTGGCAAGAGACAGGCCACTTTCCTGCACCTTTGTTCTTGTGGCAAAGTAACAGGCAGCAAATTCAAGGCTCAGAAACTGCTGGCAGTGAAAATAAAGGAAAGCAGCTGTCACTTGTCCCCTGCCAGTGAGCACTTTTGGGAATGGGAGAGACTGGAACAAAGATGTGGCCAACCAAAGGGTTTGTTTTGATTTCCTTCACTTTAGCCCCAACCAGAGAGCACTTTGATTTGGAATGAACAGGCCAAAACCATGTAGGCCCCTGAAGCTTCACACAGCCCAGGTACTAATCTTGTATTTTTGATACTGTTTTAAGTCATTGACATTTAATATCAGTTCAAACAGATCTCCTTCCACCTCTGCTTTTGCAAAAGAGAGTGGGGTGGATGATTAAAAATACAGAAGTCCCTCGACTTACGAAGATAATCCGATCCGAACGCACGTTCGTAGGTCGGAATTTTCGTAAGTCGAAAAGCGCATCCACGGAGGTCCGGAAACATTCGTAAGTCGAGGAAACCGCATCTAAAAATTCGTAGGTCGAGGAAGCCGCATCTAAACCGGCAACGACTTCCGGTATTTTTTGTCGTTCGTATGTCAAAATCTTCGGATGTCGAGTGCTTCGTAAGTCGAGGGACCACTGTAGCAGGTTAATCTACTGCATGTTCCATCTTGATCTGCAAACCACAATTAGTGGTAACTGTTGCTTTGTGTTATGCCTGGATTAACAAAACAGTGATAAAGCACACTTTGAGGTGAGTCTCACAATCAGTGAGGCTCGCCGGAAGGGGTTTTGCGGGAAGAGCAGACTTGGCCCGCTCTTACCGCTAATGATCAAGCCGGCAGCCCTGGGTGGCCGGATTGGCCGCCCCCATGACTGCCAGCTCCGTCATGGAGCTGGTGGGGGCTGCAGGGATCAAGGGCCGCACAGCCCCCCGGAAGTTCCAGGATGCCCCATGAGAGCACGGGGCATTCTGGAGAGACCCCCAAGCCCGGGAGGCTGCTTGCAGCCTCCTGGTTGGGGGTCTACTTGTGTGTTGTCACATGTCCCTGCTAACTTGGCAAAGAGGCACCTTTTTAACTGGTCCTATCCACTCCCAGCACTGGTGACTGTTAGTCCGGTGACTGTTACTGATGTATATCTTATGTTTCTTTTTAGACTGTGAGCCCTTTGGGGACAGGGATCTATCTTATTTATTTGTTATTTCTCTGTGTAAACTGCCTTGAACCATTTTTAGATGGGTGGTATAGAAATCGACTTAGCAACAACAACAACACACCTGCAAAATGAGGAGGTTAATGGAGTGCTTGCTCCGTTAACCTCATCTTAGGGTGGGGTATTTAGGGCAGTTAGCTGCCGGGAGCCGCACAGCTCCTGTTGCAGCGCACAATCATCCAAAAGTGGGCTAGGCTCCTTTAGCCCACTTGTGGGCGATCGCGAAAATCACCTCTTTGAGTCATTGATGCACTTCAGGAGGCTGCGTGAGTGACTTGTGGCTGTAGGAATTACTTACAACCTTATGAAACTGAATCCTTACCAGATGGAGAAACAAACGCAAACAAGCAGCCCTTAATAATAATTTGCTTGTACATCTAGAAGCTCAATGGTTTGTTCTTAAATATGGTTAGTGCAAACCATGGCTTTCACATTATATCTGAACCCAACCACAGTGTCCACCAGCCATAACTGGTGAAGAGAAGAAAACGAGATGTGGGGGTTTTAGTCGCAGCCAATATCTAGCTTTGCCCTTAGTTACCAAAATGTATTGTCTGGATGAATCTCAGCAAAGCTGAGGCTTCTTTCGCATTTTAAAATTTTATTAATTTTTACAATACCTTAACAATCAAGTTACACTTAAGTAAATATTGACTTCCCGCTTACCAGTCTGCGTGGTTCTTGTTAACTATACATATAAGCCATTGCTACAAAACATATATACAGTGGTCCCTCAACTTACGAACTACTCGACATAAGTATTTTTCGAGTTACAAACGGCAGTTTTAGATCCGGTTTTAGATGCGGTTTTTTCGACTTACAAATTTTTAGATGGGGTTTCCTCGACTTACGAATTTTACATGCGGTTTCCTTGACTTGCCTGCCTGTTTACTGCCTGTTTATTCTTGACAAGAAATGTTCCTGTGCAGTTTGCAAGCCTTACTGGGGTTCTGGGTCTTTTTTCTAGGCTCCGGAATGCATTAATCCGTTCCCAATGCATTCCTATGGGAAACCGCTTTTCGACTTACGAACTTTTCGACTTACAAATATGCATTCGGAACGGATTAATTTCGTAAGTAGAGGGACCACTGTACTCCATCTTACAATTTGATTTTACCCTACCCAACCTGCTGTAATTACTAAATTTCAAACCCTGCTGAAGGGTCCATGTTAGAAAAATAGTTCTTTAAGTAAAGCAAGAAAGGTTCCCAATCTTCTTTGAAACATTCAAAGTTTTCATCCCTTGTAAGTGTTGTAAGTTTTGCCATCTCCACATATTCCAAAATTTTTATCAACCAGTCTTCTTTGAAGGCATTTTATTGTCTTTCCATTTCTGCGCGTATACTATTCTAGCCACCATGGTTGCATACATTAAAAAGTTAAGTTTCTTCTAGAGAACTCTCCTTGAGTTATTCCCAGCAAGAAGGATTCTGGCATCTTAGGAAATGTTATTTTAAAAATTTTCTTCAACTCATTATATATCATATCCCAAAAGGCCTTTGCCTTCCTGCATGACAACCACATATGAAAGAAAGTTGTTTGAAACATTTTTATACATTAATGCTAATTTTTTCGGTGTCAGATATCACATGTACATCATCTTATAACAATTTTCTTTTAAAGTATAACAGGCAGTGAACTTTAAATCAGTTTTCCATAATTTTTCCCAAGCTGCCATCTCT
Organism: Hemicordylus capensis; assembly: GCF_027244095.1. Lineage (NCBI taxonomy): Eukaryota > Metazoa > Chordata > Lepidosauria > Squamata > Cordylidae > Hemicordylus > Hemicordylus capensis. The sequence continues at coordinate 345,182,297 of NC_069657.1, read as the reverse complement.
ATATTATTAAGCTTACTAGTGGTTTTGTAGCCCGTTGGATAATGGGCGCTAGGGGAGCTCTGCGCTCCAGACCACCGCCGCCATTACCCCTCCCGCCCGCGGCTCCGGCCGGGCCCGCCACCCACCGCCGCCCGCGGTACCGGCCGGGCCCGCCACCCACCGCCGCCCGCGGCTCCGGCCTGGTCCACCGCTGCCCGGGCCCACCGCCGCATTGTCTTCTCCGCCGCCTCGTCCGGTGGCCATCCTGGGCGGCCAGAAGCGGCCGCCCCGAAGAAGCCAGGTAAGCGGCAGCACGGCCAGGCCTCGGCCATGGCTCTGCCGCCTCCTTGGCCGCGCCGTCTCCTCTGGCCGAGGCGGCGGCTTTGCCGCCGCCTCGGCCAGTGTCCCCCGCTGCCGCTTACCTGGCTTCTTCGGGGCGGCCGCTTCTGGCCGCCCAAGATGGCCGCCGGGTGCTGGCGGTCCTGGCTCCCTGGCTCTGTTCTGGCCATGCACTTCGCGCATGCCCAGAAGAGGCCAGGGAGGCAAGACATATGCTTGGTGTCCGTCCACGGACGGACACCAAGCGTTTTATAGATAAGGATATATATTAAGCTGAGGCTTCTGATACTCAAAAACATGGTAGTTCTATATTATTCAAAGGAAAGACGGCCACATATTCTATTGTGTTTTGTGTTATGCATGCTATGAAACTCATGAGATTTTGTAAATAATCTGGTATATTTCAGTTCTGTTTGAACATACAATAGGACAGTTAACAATGGGACAGAACTATTGCTTAGGTGGTGACTAATGTAACTGACCGCACCTTAATTTCTGTTTCCTAATCTATTGGAGCTCTAAGGGTTTATATTTCAGTTGGGTGATTTAGCAGCCATATTCCATGTCAGGCATGTTTCCTTCTCCCCATAGTCACATTCCTTTTATCTTTAAAATATTTTTTCCATCTGTGGCATGGTTCAGGCGTTATGCAGAATCTGTTTTGAATCCTAGCATCTCATATTTAAGAGACATAGTCACATTTAAGAGAACGTCTTCTTCACCGTGAGTCCCACCACCTGTTAAGATAATCTGGAGCAGGGTTTCTCAACGTTTGGGTCCCCAGATGTTACTGGACTTCAACTCCCATAATCCCCAGCCCCAGTGGCCTTTGGTTGGGAATTATGGGAGTTGAAGTCCAGTTACATCTGGGGACCCACACGTTGAGAATCCCTGATCTGGAGAGATTTATGATCCCTGTTGAAATATGTGTTGAAATAAGAGCCTCCCCATGTCTGGCAACTTTTTAAAAGGCACTGAAGACATTTATTCACCCAGGCTTTTAATTAAATTTATGATAGTTTTAATTTTTAATGTTGGATTTTAAATGATTTCAATATTAATGATTGTAATGTTTAAATATTTATCTGTTTATCTATTTATCTATTTATTTTATTTATTTATTTGAAACATTTAATATACTGCCCACTCCAAGGTGGTGTACAAAAACATGTAAATAAGGCAACATTAAAGATTGCATTTTAAATTTAAACCTAAAGTAGATAACGGAAAACAAATAAAGTAAACTACAGGGCAAAAGCCTGGCGAAAAAGAAAAGTCTTCAACAGAGATTTGAAGATCAGTAAGGAAGGGAGTAGATGAATCTGAAGAGGAAGAAAGTTCCAAAGAAGTGGGGCAGCAACTGAAAAGGCCCTTTCGCAGGTCCTAGAATTCTGAACCTCTCAAAAATCAGGTTCTGACAAAAGGGCCATCTGAGATGATCTAACAGGACGGGATGTAACTGGGTGGGAGAGGTGGTTCTGTAGGTAAAGAGGCACCAAGCCACGCAAGGCTTTGAAGGTAAGAACCAGGACTTTAAATTGAATTCAGAAGCGAATGAGTAACCAGTGCAGTGGCTGCAGGAGAGGTGTTACCCTGTCATATTTTCTGGCACCCATGAGTAGGTGAGCCGCTGCATTCTGGACCTGTTGTAGCTTCCCGATCATCTTCAAAGGTATCCCTAGATAAAGTGCGTTATAATAATCTAAGCAGGAGATAACAAGGGCATGAGTCACTGTGCCTGCCTATCAAGGTAAGGGCATAATTGGCGGACCAGATGAAGCTGGGCAAAAGCACTTCTGGCTGCAGCCACCACCTGCTATGTTTATCATCATTATTATTTATTATTATTTTACACAGTCAGACAGGTGTTATTGACTGGTTTGTTTTATCCAGACATCGAGTCCTTCCCAAGGACCTGGGATGGCTGGATTTTATTGTCAATGTTGTTGCTGCTGTTATAGATATCATCGCAGAATATAGGCTGTTCCCAGTAAAGCTGCTTTTTGTAATTGGCTGATGGTGATTTCTGTGGCCCCGATGGTGTTGAGGTGCTCTTCAAGGTCTTTTGGAACTGCACCCAGGGCGCCAATGACCACTGGGATTATTTTGGTCTTTTTCTGCCACAGCCTTTCAATTTCAATTTGTAGATCTTTGTATTTGGTGATTTTTTTCTATTTCTTTTTCTTCTATTCTGCTGTCACCTGGTATTGCTGTGTCAATTCTTTTGACTTGTTTTTCTTCCTTCTCGACTACAGTGATATCTGGTGTATTGTGTGGCAAATGTTTGTAGTCGGAAGTCCCATAATATTTTTGTAGTCGGAAGTCCCATAATATTTTTACATCTTCATTTTCTTCAACTTTTTCAATTTTAATGTCCCACCAATGTTTGGCTACAGGTAGCTTGTATTTTTTGCAGATGTTCCAGTGTATCATCCCTGCTACTTTGTCATGCCTTTGTTTGTAGTCAGTCTGTGCGATCTTTTTTACAACAACTGATTAGGTGGTCCACGGTTTCATCTGCTTCTCTACAAAGGCGGGACTTGCTGTTTGTTGTGGATTTTTCGACTTTTGCTCTTATTGCATTTCTTCTTCTTCTTCTTCTTCTTCTTCTTCTTCTTCTTATTATTATTATTATTATTATTATTATTATTATTATTATTAGTTTAATTGATCAATTGTTCAATTAATCTGATGTTTTAAATGATATTAATTGTAAACCACCCAGCGATGCAAGTTTTGGGCGGTATAGAAATAAGTTAAACAAACAAACAAACAAATAAATAAATAATTTTGTGTGTGTGTGCATGAGAGCAGGAGGGCTTCTTTTTAAAATCCTGTTTTGGAAAAATAGCATCCCTCATTATGTCTGAATCAATTCTGGTTTATTCTAGCCTAAGTTCCAAAACAAACTGATCTGAAGCTTCAGTCCCTGGTTTATTTTGAAACTGGTATGATGATGTCACATCATGTGTTTTTTTACCAGACTTTATCACTGAGAAAGGGAGGAGAGATGGAACTACCTCCATGTGATTTTTCTGTTGGTAGGTTAGTATATGCAGTTTAGGTTTCTGTTTTATAGTGACTTCCATCATAAATAAATAAATAAAATCTTGTGTAGATTTAACTGTTTATTCAGAAACAAGTCCATGTTCTCCTTCTCCTTTCCCTCCCTTTTTGTTTCTGATTCCACTGCCCCCCCACCCCACCACACACACAACCATTGTTTCTTCCTTGCTCCATCTGAACCAGCTTATTCTAGCCAGAGTTTATGTTCATCTTCTCTTTTTCCATTGAAAATATGCTGAGCAGCAATTTTGTAAACATTTTATAGCACTGATGGCAAGATTCCACAGGTCAGAATGTGGGCAGACAACATTACTTAGTATAATTACCATTAAGATAAATAAAAGGAAGACAGAAATGTCAGTGTTTAATGTATATACTTTAAGTCTTGGAATAAATTGAATCCAGAATATAGTGATGATTCTGTAAACATCTTTGACTATGGTCTTCCCTCTCTCCTTGATAAACTAAATAATTATATCTCTTCTATCATAGCATCCTTTTAGCAATAATATTTCAGATAGTATTCATAAACATGAAAACACTAAAATGCTTAGGGTCTTGAAGCAAGAAGATAAAGAAAAGGAAGCTGCCATATATATTCTAAAAAGTTCTAGCCAGTGTCAGTATGTGCCTGTCTGGCCTCCATCTCTGAACAGGTTTGGAGTCTAGACAAGCAGACATGGGTCTGTGTGGTGTGTGTACACTCTGCTTTCAGACTTTGTAAACTTCTCCAAAAATTCAACGTCATAGTTGAATTTAACTTTGAGACTTCAGTTGGTGCATAAGAGTATGCATTGTGCGTCATAGCTTTCCTGTTGTTGACTGGAATATTAAGCCATTGTTTCTCACACTCTATGAAACTTTGTTCCCCCTTTCAGCTTGCTAGATTTCCTGTGGCTGACAGCATAAGCTCACCCTAATGAATTTTCTTTCTGGCTCCTGGGTCTGTTGTGGTGCTTTTTCCTCATTTGCCCAGCTCCCACATATATTCTATACCATATCTTCCACATGGCTCTTTTGTATGTTCTCTACTTGCACTAATGCATATCTAACCTCAAATTAACTCAGCTGACTGGTACAGCTAAGGACCCTCTTCACACTTTTCAGTGATCCCAGTAGAGCAGCAATGCAGATTTGGGAAATCCCAAGCCCTCTCCCCAGACAGTGCCTTTCTTGTGGAACATGATTTGAGAAATATATTAGAATTTCATCAACCTACATATGATTTACAGGACTAATATATCTTACAGCTCTGATTCTAAAGAAGCTTAAAGATGTTTTGAGTTGGGAGTTGCTCCACACAGTGGCTAACATACAGTGAAAACACCTTTTTGCATTTCAATGAAAAGTTTGCATCTGCATAGTTGCACAAGAGCACTCTTGAGCAAATGCACAACATTGCACAAATGCAGTTGCCTGATAGACAGCCAATGGAAATAATGCCTGCCCATTATGCAACTGTGTTTGTGCAATTTTGTGCGATTACACAAGAGTGTTCTTGCACAATTGTGTAAATGCTTCACTGAAATGCAAACAAAAGTTTGTACTGTATGTCATCCCAGTGGCTTTAAAATTATTATATTATTTCTCTGACGGTTGTGGGGCCCTCAGGGATGGATTTTCAGAAGATGTACCATGGGCATGCCATGAAAAATCTCCTACAATTAATTTCCTTCTGAAATTATGTCTTTGAGGGTTGTGGGACCTCAGGGATGTATTTTCGGAAAACTTGATTCTTTGTTGGCCAGAGAAAGACAGAAACAGCCTTGTCTTCTCAGAGCAGTATCTGGATGATGATATTGGGTGTGCCATGACAAATCTCTACATCAGGACTGGGTTCTCTGAAGAGGCTCTCTCAAGTCCTCTTTGGGATTCACATTATTAGCCTTTTGCACATTACAGCTGTGGATCTGTAATGTATAGAATAAATAGGATTTATACTATTATACAGTTGATTAGATTTTGTTCTTCTGTGGCATAGGATTTAGACTTGAAATTGGTGTGCCAAGTGTATGCAGCTCATACTGAATTTTGTGTGTGTGTGTGTGTATTTTTATATATTTAAATACAGATATATGATATATGAGAAGAGATGGACCTCGCTATACGCAGTACCACTATTTGCAGTTCTGTGTATCTACGATCTGAAAACAGCACCTGACCTTGGCATATGTGGGTACAGAAAGGGCTAATACCTGCATATCCAAAGTTACTAGGTGGCCAAAAGTGACCACAAAGTTTATTTCCAGCCACCATTTTCTTTGAAGGTGCCTTTTTGTAGCTCTTCTGTTGAAAAAAAGATTTCCCCCACAATTTTCCACAGAAAATTTACCAAATTGACAGTTGGCGGGAGGCATTGCTGGACAGATGGAGACCCACAGAGCATGGTATAGCACTTTATTTCAATTTCTTTTACCGTTTTTTGCCATTGCCCCAATGTGTAATTTTTAACTTTGAGAGTGGAATATATGTTCCACTCAGCATATATAGCTGGTTTGCAGGCTAAATACAAAAGGACTCATTAAGCACAACTCTGTGATCACTGATCACAAATGCAAAAAATGTGTGTGCGTGCATGTGTACGTGTGCGTGACATGTGTGTGTGCGCACACACACTTAAGAGCCCACACACACACATAAGAGCCTCCCCACACACCTCTCAACCTAATTAAATGGCCACCCTGAGACAACCTATCATAGAACTTTTGCAACAATGAGAAGCAGTCTTCTTGCTCTACCATAGAGTACAGCAGTTATGGGGTGCTTGGAGGTTGAGGGACAGAGAACATTTAAGGTAAAATTGAAACTAATGGAACTCAGAAGGATGAGTGGTAACATAGGACTAATTCATTTAAGTTTGACAAATGCTTTTAGCCTTGCCCTTTAGTATTACTATTTCTTGGATAAGCTCTTTAGTGTTTTTCTTTAAATTACTAAACTAAATTTTAGCTGTGTGTGGTGTTTCATAATTATTTGGCTGAAAAACTGGTGTGACCTTTAAGGAAAGAATACATATGCATAAAAGGGCTTAATTTATTTAAATATTTTATACACAAATTATTAGGCAGGATCATATTTTACTTCAGGGGAAAGATTGGAGTGAAAGAGAACAGCTAATGACACAGCTTGCAGCTTCAGAATTCCATTATAAAGCATTACTCATAGCATTAGTGGGCTCTAATTTGGCATTATTAAATTGAGGTAGAGAGAATTTTTTCATGTTTAAATGGTTAATTGTACTTAATGCTTTGAACTGTGTGGAAAAATTAGACTCTCTAAGCTCTAATGCAGATTTGTTTTCTTTGCGCTTTAATAAAAATGTCTTAGATTGTGAGCCCTTATGAGATAGGACATTTTATTATACTTTTTACTATGTAAACCACTTTGAAAAATTGGTATATAAATTTTATTTATTTTCATTTAAATATTTCTATACCGCCCAAAACTTGTGTCTCTGGGTGATTTACAATTCAAATCATTTAAAACATTAAATCAATTAACTATTAAAATCATTGAAAAGATTAAAAACATTTAAAATCCAGTTTTACAATTACTTAAAACTATAAATCTAATTAAAAGCCTGGGTGAATAAATGTGTCTTCAGTGCCTTTTAAAAAGTTGCCAGAGATGGGGAGGCTCTTATTTCAACAGGGAGTGCATTCCAAAGTTCAGGGGCTGCAACGGAGAACGCACGTTCCTGAGTTGCCGTCAGATGAGTTAGCGGCAGCCGCAGGCGAACCTCTCCAGATGATATTAGCAGGCCTTGGGTAATTAAGAGAACCTCTCCAGATGATATTAGCTCAGGGCGAAGAAGACGTTCTCTTAATTACCCAAGGCCTAAGCTGTTTAGGGCTTTATAGGTAATGACCAGCACCTTGTATTTTGCCCTGAAACATATTGGCAACCAGTGCAATTCCTTCAACACAGGAGTAATATGGTCTCTCCTAGATGACCCAGAGACCATCCTGGCTGCTGCATTCTGAACCAACTGCAGTTTCCAGACAACGTACAAAGGCAGCCCCACATAGATTGCATAATCCAGCCTAGAGGTTACCAGCAGATGTACCACTGTTTTGAGCTCATTCATCTCAAGAAACAGACACAGCTGGCGTATCAGCCAAAGCTGATAAAAAGCACCTCTGGCCACCGCCACAACCTGGGACACCAGGGATAGGTTCGGATCCAGAAGCACTCCTAGGCTTGTACCTGTTCCTTCCGGGGGAGCGTAACCCCATCTAGAACTGGCAGATCAAAATTGTCTCCTGAGTTTCAGCCCTGCACAATTAGTACCTCCGTCTTATTTGGATTCAGCCTCACTTTGCTATCCCTCATCCAGCCCATTACTGTCTCCAGGCAGGCGTTTAGGGAGGTTATGCCTTCTCCTGATGATGTCAACATGGAGAAATAGATTTGGGTGTCATCAGCATATTGATAACACCCTGCACCAAATCACCTGATGATCTCTCCCAGCGGTTTCATGTAGATGTTAAACAACATCGGAGACAATACGAGACCAATATAAATGGTCTATGAATATTTTTAATTATAATTGAAAAATAATACAATGTTGGCTGGCATTCAGATTTACCCTTCCCTCTGTGTCTGAGTCTGGAATTATGTGTCTGAGGGTTGTGGGACTCTCAGGGATCTATTTTCGGAAGATGTAGGTGGCTGCAGAGAGACTGCGGTGGGATGGGGGTGGCAGTCTGCAAAACTCATCCCTTCCCTGTTACACACCCAAAACATTCCTTCATATTCAATGTTATTCTGGTTGTTGACCTGTGGTATACTGTGATGATGCCCTTGAATACTCTTAGGTATATAAGGTATATACTTGTCATATTTCCAGTTTCTGAGAGAAGTGCTAGGAAAGAGGGAAGTACATAGTTTCACCTGGAAAGGAATTGAAAACTGCTTTCGAAAAATGGCTTTAAAATGCTTTTCATGCAGAAGATCCCTGGTTATTTATTTATTTATTTATTGTTTAATTTATATACCTCCTTTCATTAAAAACAATCTTAAGGCGGTTTACAAAAGTTAAAAAAAACATACAATAAAATGACAATAAGAATATTAAGCTAAAAATATAAAAACAAACCAAATTTAAAATCTATAAAATACAAGCATAAAAACTATAAACTGGTAAAAACACATAGAAGCAGCAATAAAAACAATCATGTAAAAGCCTGGATAAAAAGCCAAGATTTAACAAGCTTTCTAAAACTGGGATGGAGTCTGAGGAGCGAATGGGCTACTGGGAGAGCATTCCAGAGTCTGGGTTCCATTCTTTGTATCTCCTGTTAAATGATTTTAGGTAGAAGGACTGAGAGATTCAGGTTGAGACCTTAAGGTTGAGACCTTAAAGAGCCATGATCAGTATGAATAGGACTGAGTTAAATGGAACCATAGTCTGACTCAGTAGAAGGCAGCTTTATCTGCTCAATTTACTATGCACATCTAAATGACTCCCTCACAAAATAAAATGCTGTCCAAAATATTCATAATAATTGAATAATACTCCATAATGAGCTACACTTTCCTATTGACCTTCACTTGATTGGGTTTATCTTACTCTTCTTATCCTTTTATTTCATGTTTAGTCACCAAGGAAGGCAGGTTGTATATGTATGCATGTTTATGTCTGGCACATCTAAGATTTGGAAAGCTGCCATAATTAGAAACAGTGGCTTGTCTTTCATTGCTTGAATGGATGCCAGAGTTTTCTGCCACACTTAACTGTACAAAGTCTTAGTGATTACAGAGCCTTTAACACACCATGGCAGTTTTACATTTCTCCATTTAACTAGAAGGGATTTCCTCTTGTTTCTGGTGGGAAGATTGGCAGGGAGGAGAGAAATGTGTCAATCAGCATAACTGGCATATGAGAATAGCACTTGATTTCTACTTTTTAAACACCCTTATATTGGATTGCTATATGTGAGTTCTCTTATTACTTACTTTTACTGTTGCAAACAGCAGTGAACAGACCATCCTATTCAAAGGATCACACTATCATTTTTAAATGGGCCAATGGGCTAATGCAAAATTTGTGTGATAATGTATGGCAGGTCTGGGCACAGTGCCTGTGCAAGAAAATAGGTTACACTATCCTCAGACTCCCTTTGAAAATATACTGCCCTGCTATGGAAATATTTTGACCTATGCTTAAACTCATTTGTATTTATTGGGATATTTTATTTAGGTAGATTAGATAGATGCAGGATATTAAACATCTGTAACTTTTGATCAAAGTAAGAATCCAGAGCTGAAAACCATTAATGAAAATGAAAAAAAATGGTTGTTTTTTTTAAAAACCCAACCCTGAGCTGATAAAATTAGATCCACTAAAATTAATTAAGGATATAATATTCTGTCACTAAGCTATCATGAAGCTTTTGACCTAAGTAGCAATTTAATTTCAATACTGTTGATATTGAAAAATTCCTCACAGTTGGAGAAATGAAATGCAAGCCTATATTGTTAACATCTCTTGCTGGGCTTTCGTAGGCCTTCTGCATTCAGAATCAAAAAGCTTATTGTTGTCTTAGTGTGACATTATCTGATGACACTCAGAGTTTTACATATAAAAGATATACAAAAGTGTTTCTTGGATTTCCTTGTGGTTTCCTCCCTCTCCAGAGTACAAGCAAGATTAATGTACTTGACTTGTATTAGGCATTTTAAAAAAAAGTAGAAGGACGTTCTGGGGATGGAAGTTAAATGGATGTATGAATGCAAAAAAAGGATGAATTTTGCTTCATTATTGGCTTCCTTGTGTACTGAAGGTAAAGTGTGCTGTCAAGTCGATTTCGACTCCTGTCACCCACAGAGCCCTGTGGTTTTCTTTTGGTAGAATACAGGACAGGTTTACCATTGCCTCCTCCCGTGCAGTATGAGAAGATGCCTTTCAGCATCTTCCTATATCGCTGCTGCCCGATATAGAACCAGCGGGGATTTGAACTAGCAACCTTCTGCTTGTTAGTCAAGCATTTCCCTACTGTGCTGTAAGGTGGCTACCTTATGTACTACACATAATAAAAATAATTTTATATTATATTTAGAAATAATTATTTATGAACTTGGTTACTTTAACAGCTTTCTGAACATGGACAGGAAATTCTAAAGAGCACTTTTATCAAGTAGGGATTAGGTACATAGGAACATAAGCACCCGCCATATACCGAGTCAGACCATTGGTCCATCTAGCTCAGTATTATTATTTATTTATTTATTTATTTACACAGTCAGACAGGTGTTATTGACTGGTTTGTTTTATCCAGATATCAAGTTCTTCCCTAGGACCTGGGATGCCTTAATTTTATTATCAATATTGTTGTTGTTGTTATTATTATTATAAATATCATCACAAAATGTAAGCTGTTTCCAGTAAAGTTGCTTATTGTAATTGACTGATGTTAATTTCTGTGACCGCTGTGGTACTGAGATGCTCTTCAAGGTGTTTTGGAATTGCACCTAGGTGCCATTTACTACTGGGATTATTTTGGTCTTCTTCTGCCACAAGCTTTCAATTTCAATTTGAAGATCTTTATATTTTGTTATTTTTTCTATTTCTTTTTCTTCTATTCTGCTGTCACCTGGTATTGTTTTGTTGACATAGTTCCATCTAGCTCAGTTATTTATTTATTTATTTATTTATTTATTTATTTATTTACACAGTCTGTTATTGACTGAACTTCCATCCCCAGAACTTCTTTTGACTTGTTTTTCTTTCTTCTCAACTACAATTATATTTGGTGTATTGTGTAGCAGATGTTTATCTGTTTGTGGTCATAAGTCCCATAATATTTTTACATCTTCATTTTCTACAACTTTTTCAATTTTATGGTCCCACCCATCTTTGGCTACAGGTAGCTTGTGTTTTTTGCTGATGTTCCAATGTATCATCCCTGCTACCTTGTCATGCCTTTGTTTGTAGTCAGTCTTTGCGATCTTTTCGCAACAGCTAATTAAATGGTCCCCTGTTTCATTTGCTTCTTTACAAAGGCAGCACTTGCTGTTTGTTGTGGATTTTTCGACTTTGGCTCTTATTGCATTTGTTCTTTGTGCCTGTTATTGTGCAGCCAGTATTAAACCCTTTGTTTCTTTCTTCAAGTTGCCATTCTTAAGCCACTGCCAGGTCTTAATGATGTTTGATTTTCCCGTTATATCATGCAAATATTGACATGCAGTGGCTTATTTCTCCATTTTTCTGCTCGGTTCTTGACTTGTTCTTTCTTGTAGGCTGCTTTGTTTCATTGATGTGTCATAATTTCTCGTTGTTAACCATTTTAAGTGAATGTTCTTCACTGTCGTTTATATATTCTTCAAGGCCTCTTTTCTCCTCTTCTACTGTTTTATGAACCTGCAGCATTCCTCTTCCACCTGAGCTGCGGAAGGTATAACCTATCTACATCACTGCGGGGATGCAGAGCATGATTGATGGTCATTATTTCCCTGATCTTACAATCTAACATCTCGAGCTCTGCCTGAATCCAGTCTATTATTCCTGCAGTGTATCTAATGATGGGTATAGCCCAGGTGTTTATGGCTTGCATAGTGTTCCCACCATTGAGTTTGGACTTTAGGATTTTTCTAGCTCTCCTGATGTATTCACTTCCAATTTTCCTTTTAACATCAGTGTGTTTGATGTTATCTGCCTGAAGAATTCCCAAGTATTTGTAGGGTTTTTTCTCTTCCAGATTCTTGATGTTGTTTCCATTGGGCAGTTCTGTTCTTTCCATTTTTGTTATTTTCCTTCTGTTCATTATTAATACAGCACACTTATGTAGTCCAAACTCCATTGCTATATCGCTACTTAATAGGCAAACAGTATTTAGCAGTGATTCAATTTCTAATTGCGACCTTCCATAAAACTTCAAATCATCTATATAGAGCAGATAGTTTATTTTACTTGTTGTTTTAGATGTTTGGTATCCAAGGCCTATTTTGTTTAATATTTGTGAAAGTCGAGTTATGGTGATTACAAACAAAAGTGAGGATAGTAAGTCTCCTTGGAAAATGCCTCTTCTAATGCTAACCTGTCCCAGTGTCTTGCCATTGATTGTTAACTGTGTACTCCACATGCTCATTGCTTTTTAAATAAATATCTGAATGTTTTTGCTGACACCAGTCGTCTCTAAACATTTTAGTATCCATGTATGAGGCAATGAGTTGAAGGCCTTCCTCTAATCAATCATGCAACACTTAAATCGGTTTTTCTTCTCTTGCAATTTTCTAAAATCATTTTATCAATCAGCAGCTGATCTTTTGTGCCTCTAGTGTTTGGGCAATTTCCTTTCTGTTCAGCTGGAAGCTGCTTATTAGTTAATAGGTGTTGCATTACTTCATCTGCTATTACACCAGTTAATAATTTGAACATGGTTGGCAGGCAGGTTATCAGACTGTAATTACTTGGAACTGCACCTTTTGCTGGATCTTTCATTATGAGATGTGTTTTACCAGTTGTTAACCATTGTTCAATATCACCTCATTGCAAAATGTGATTGAACTGTTTTGATAGTTGTTCATGGAGGCCTGTTAGTTATTTAAGCCAGAAACCATGCAGTTCATTGTCACCTGGTGCAGTCCAGTTTTTAATTTTCTTTGCTCTTTCACTTATTAATTCTGTTATTGTTGTGGTTTATTTATTTATTATTATTTATTATTTATTCAATTTCTATACCGCCCTTCCAAAAATGGCTGAGGGAGGTTTACACAGAGAAATAATAAATAAGATGGATCCCTGTCCCCAAAGGGCTCACAGTCTAAAAGAACCATAAGATAGACAGCAGCAACAGTCACTGGAGGTATTGTACTAGGGGTGGATATGGCCAGTTACTCTCCCCCTGCTAAATTAAGAGAATCGCCATGTTAAAAGGTGCCTCTTTGTCAAGTTAGCAGTATTGTCTACACAGACTGGCAGTAGCTTCTCCAAGGTTACAGGCAGGAATCTCTCTCAGCCCGATCTTGGAGATGCCAGGAAGGAAACTGGGAACCCAGATGCTTTTCCCAAAGCAGCTGCACCCTCTAAGGGGTGCTCACATTTCTAGTCTCCCATTCAAATGCAACCAGGTAGACCCTGCTTAGCTAAAGGGACATCATGCTTGCTACCACAAGACCAGCTCTCTCCTCTCCTCTCCTCTCACTTATAATCCACAATCATGGGGATTCAGAAAGCCGATTGTGGCATACATTATTTTGTACGAGACCCAGGCCCTTTACTCCAAATCAATCTGAAATGGATACATTTGTGTCTTTCAGAGTCATTAATTTTTCCAAAACTGACTGAGGTTGTTGGGGTGGTATGCTCCTATGCTAAGGTTCTATAGTTCATGCATAGTAGTATCCAGGGATTCTGGAACCTTGGAAACTGTATTTGTCATGGATCCTGACAGTTGGGGACACCATTGTGCATACACTTGGTAGTGTCCAGATATGCAGGTAACAACATTTCCCATGGCTTCTGGTGGCCTTGGATACTTCTGCACATGACTCAAACTTGAAACCCCAAAACAACTAAATAGCATAACTTGTGGTGAGTCTGTGAGGAACCTCATTTATGTTGGAAGGGATGCTAGTGCAGGTAAGCTTCTGTGGATGTCATTGGAAGCATGATAAAGCCTAGAGGATGATTCAGTGTAGGTCCTCCAAGTATCTGGAAGACATTACCAAATTAGTGTCTGAAGATTTCTTCCAGGCTGGTTATGGGGGGGAGGGAGGTGGGGGGACACCTGTCACTAATGTGGTTATATTTTAGCAACCTATCTCTGTGGATATTTGAATAGATATTTGAATTATTTTGTGAAAATAGAGCCAGCATGGTGTAGTGGTTAGAGTGCTGGACTAGGACCAGGGAGACGCGAGTTCAAATCCTCATTTCAGCCATGATACTTGCTGGGTGACTCTGGGCCAGTCACTTCTCTCTCAGCCTAACCTACTTCACAGGGTTGTGACGAGAAACATAAGTATGTAGTACACAGCTCTGGGCTTCTTGGAGGAAGAGTGGGATATACAAAAATAAAATAAAAAAGGCCTTAGGAAAGAAATTAAGTTATTGACTTAAGTGGATCCCAATGGACATTTTTGTTGAATGATATTCTGGATGATTACAGATCTCAGATTATTGTCTACTAGTATTTTTAAGCCCGTTAAAATAACGGGCGCTAGTACCCCCCCCTTCTTCCTTCTCCCTCTCTCTTGCCCTCCTTTCCTTCTTTTTTCTTCTTTTTTTCTCTCTCTCTTTCATTCCTTCCTTTTCTCTCCCTGTCCCTCTCTTTCCTTTCCTTCCTTTCTTCCCCCTCTTCTCCTTCCCTTCTTTCTTTTTTCTTTCTCTTTCCCTCTTTCCTTCCTTTCTTCTCTCTCTCTCTCTCTCTCTCTCTCTCTCTCTCTCTCTCTCTCTCTCTCCATTTCTTCCTTCTCCCTCCCTCTCACCCTCCTTTCCTTGCTTTTTTTCTTTCTCTCTCTCTCCCTCTTTCCTCCCTTCCTTCTCTCTCCTTCTCCCTCCTTTCCTTCCTTTCTTCCACCTCTTCTCACTTCCTTCTTTCTGTGTTCTTTCTCTTTTCCTCTTTTCTTCCTTTAACGGGCTCGCTCTTTGAGGCTGGCTGCTCCTCCCTCCCTTTCGTCTTGCTTTTGTCCTTCTCCCTAACTCCTTTCTCCTTTTTCTTTCTCCTTCCTTCCTTCCTTCCTTCTTTCCTTCTTTCCCTCCCTCCTTCTTTCTTTTGTCCTTTTCTCTCCCCTCACTCTCTTTTCTCTCCTTCCTTCTTTCCATCTTTCTATTGTCCTACTCCTCCTGTTCAGTGTAGAAGTTACTCTCTACAAAGATAAGTCTTGGGATTCAATCTCACCTTTATGCCACTTGCCCTAGGAACCCTGACCTCGTAATCTCACACCTAGGAAAATGGGCGGGCCATGGACTTGGTTACACAACGGGAAAGCGGAAGGGCACTCTGTACATGTTCTCGGTCACTCTTGAGGAAGACTTCGTTCCCACTGGCCAAAGCAGAACCTTGTCATTGTAAACAGGTTGCGGTTCAGCGTGCCTCTGACTGACAGCGAAGAATGGGTTCCTGAGAGTGAGCAGCGGCAGGAAGCAGCGGCAAGAGCCCCTGCTTCGCTGCGCGGGGTGGGAAGACCACGGCGAGGCGCTGTGAAATCAGGGAGGAGGCGGAGCTGTTGGCTACACCTGGTGGTGGCTGCTGCTGGGTCCTTCCTTCCTTCCCGGAGTGCCTTGCCTCTTGCTGGGCTCTGCCGCCGGGAAGAGGGCTAGCCGACCTTTGCCCCCGAAAGCTCGTAGTCCTGCTTGCGGCCTGGGAAGGTGGGCCCCAGCCAGGGGTGTGTGTGCTTGGCTGTGCTGAGGCGGCATCAGCGAGCGACCACACGTTCCCGGGCAGCAGCAGGAGATGATGCGTGCCGCTTGCCTGTCGCCCAGCAGCACTCGGGGCGTGGGCAGCAGGGCCAGCAGCACCTGCAGAAGCCGCTGCTTCCAAAGCCTTGGAAAAGTGCCTGCTTAGCGCCCCTCACAGACCCGAGGTGATTCTCTCCCGGCGTCGTCGTGGCAGCCGAGAGTAGAAGGAGGAAAAGCCAGGGCTCCCCTCTGCCCTTCCCGGTCCCCGCCTCTCTCTTTTCTTTTTTCTTTTGGTCGCCATTATGTTTCCGCCGCTGGTCAGGCCGGTCTCTTCTCCCTGCTCTAATCTCCCCGCCGCTTCAGTTTTTAACTCCCGCCATTGTTGTCTCTGCTCTCCTGGTCTGCCCATGGGCCCGTCTTTTTACTCTTTTCTTTTCTCCCCGCTGGTTGGTTTTTTGTTTTGTTTTTTTGTTCCACGCTGCCGCCTCAGCCCTCCCGGTTCCCCCGCTGCCGCCTCAGCCCTCCCGGTTCCCCCGCTGCCGCCTCAGCCCTCCCGGTTCCCCCGCTGCCGCCTCAGCCCTCCCGGTTCCCCCGCTGCCGCCTCAGCCCTCCCGGTTCCCCCGCTGCCGCCTCAGCCCTCCAGGTTCCCCCGCTGCCGCCTCAGCCCTCCCGGTTCCCCCGCTGCCGCCTCAGCCCTCCCGGTTCCCCCGCTGCCGCCTCAGCCCTCCCGGTTCCCCCGCTGCCGCCTCTGTTCTCCTGCTCCCCCTGCTGTCACTCAAGATGGCCGCCCATGTCTGGGTGGCCGTATCTTTCTCGGACATTCTGGGCATGCGCTCCGCGCATGCCCAGAACGGCTGAGAAAGACACGGGCTGAGAAATGACACGGGTGCACGCCCAAGCCTTTTATTATAGAGGATGGAAAATGTCTCACAGATTACAAAGTTGTTCTTTGACTTCTAAAAGTATTTTTGGTTCTATGTAACTTTAAGTACAATTATTCACTATGGTGAGAGCCGCCTTCCACATGGCATTTCTCATTTTGAAAGTTTATGGTTCCATTTCCTAGACTCTGTATTCAAATGGGTTTTACTTTATCTTTCATTCAGCATCTTCAGCATAGTAAGGTTGTACTCATGAACATGAGATGAGCTGGGAAGGATGATGGGGAGGGGAGGCAGGGATGTTAGGATTAAACCTTCCTTCTCCCCAGAACATCTCCAAATGCCTCTTTGGTGGGGGAGGCAGTGTCGGGATTGGCCTCAAACCCGGCGCTGCACACAAGCAGCTCTAACCTGGATAGGGATGCTTGTGTGCACAGCCTCATTGTTTGCTGTTCATCTGTCTGTAAGGAACAGGGGTCCAAATAGGGCCTAGCTTCAAGGGTCCACCCAATAGATGGACAAAGGCCTGTGTCTATCTCAAATATTCCTACAAGATTTTTTTTTTGGTTAGAGGTATGACTGGCTTCTAGGTGAACCAGTTACCCAGAGGGGGAAAACACCAGACGAGTTAAAGTTTCTTGAGCAATGTTTTGTATTCTTGCCAGAGTTTTGTTATTCTTCTGTAATGTTGATAGTACTGGTTTTTATATATCTGTATGGAGCAGTCTGAATCTTATTGTGCAATGGTAATAGTGCTTGCTAAGGTAGATTACTATATTGCTGAAATGCTAAGATATGTTGAAACGCAAGATAGAACAAAAATATTGACCACTTAACCATGATCCAGTGCTCTTATGTGGTACACAGCCCTCCTTTGGTTTTTCCCCTGATGCCCCTCTGTGTCTTGACCAAGACAGAGGCACTGAGGTGCCTGTACAAGTTATGTACATGTTTCTTCAGAGTTTTAGTTATGAGTCCCACGTAGTTGGAGGGCAGCGTGACCAAAGTGCACATATGCTGAGTCTAGAGCAACTGTTTACAACAAGAAGTTAACAGGCACAGAAAAAATGATGGCTGCCACCAGCAGTCCACCCGCACTCTATGAATGCTCAATCAACAGGCACCAGAGTGAAGTGGGAACCGGCGGGGACGAGCAAATGGAGGCCAGGCTGGCCAGCGGGGAGGGAAAGTGCCGGTGGGTGGTGAGGGAAAGCAGACTGGGAGGGGGAGAATGGACTGGGGCTAGAGATGAAATGAAGATGGGGGGGGGAGACTGGGAGAACTAGGGGCGCAGATGCTCTGCACCAGATCAGCTAGTAAAACTTCGATTTCTCCTGTAGTCTCGAATTTCACCTCCCCCCACCCCCAACGTCAGTCTGTCCATGAGCCATGTTGGGAACTAGAATTGTGAGGACTGCAGCACCGGTTCCCACTTCACTCTGGTGCCTTTTGATTTAGCATTCACAGAGTGCGAGTGGTAGCCAACATGTCTTTTATCACCACATTTAGCACCAAATTTTAAAACATTAAATTGATTAAAATGACAGTCAGCGGATGAAATGAAAGCCCTACGTCCATGGGCAGGAGAATAGTGAACATAGTTGGCTTAACTTGATGCTACAAAATAAGGTTATAAAATAAACATAAGAGTCCCAAATCCTCTTAATGTTTGAAAAGTTTCTTTACATGCTCACAGCTCTTTCTTGTTTATAAACAAGAAATGCTTTTAAAATAATGAGTTATATTTTGTTTCTATCCAGAAAGGTTTAGCTAGGTTGAATCTTTTTTTCAATACGGTTGAAATAAAACTACATATAAGTTTGTCTTCAGCCTGAAGGCACATGTTTGATTAAGATTGAATTTATCCAAATAGCTTGTGCATCAATTTGCAGAATGTGAGTCAAGAAAGTTATTTGTAAACTTCAAAGTGCTAAAGATAAACATTGTGATTAAAACAACTGTGGTTTTTGCTAAATTAAAATCAAAATAGGGCCATATAATGAAAATTTGGAATTGTTCAAAGGCACACAAACAGAAAAAATTGTGCAAGAAATTATATAAGCAAGCCAGAGGGAAAGCAACATCAACTAGGGAGGAGAAGAATGCCTTCAAGCTTTGTTGCTATTTAGAATTCTAGGTGCCAACAAGCCAGCTCTCTGTCTTACTAGATCCAGATACTGTAATGTGCTCTGCCTCTGCCTCTGGTCTTAAGGATGAGTGTTACATAGTAACTGCTTGCCATTTTACCCTGTCCAGCGCTCAATATGTGACTTTTCTGACTTCCTTCTTTATATGAGATATTTATTTAAAGCATTTCCATGGCATAAAACATAAGAATAACCCTGCTGGATCAGGCCCAAGGCCCATCTAGTCCAGCATCCTGTTTCACACAGTGGCCCAACAGATGCTGCTGGAAGCCTACAGGCAGGGGTTGAGGGCATGCCCTCTTTCCTGCTGTTATTCCCCTGCAACTGGTACTCAGAGGCATGTTGCCTCTGAGGCTGGAGGTGGCCTATAGCCCTCTGACTAGTAGCCGTTGATAGACCTCTCCTCCATGAAGTTATCCAAACCCCTCTTAAAATCATCCAGCTTGTTGGCTGTCACCACATCTTGTGGCAGAGAATTCCACAAGTGGATTATGTGTTATGTGAAAAAGTACTTCCATTGGTCCTAAATTTGCCAGCAATCAATTTCATGGGATGACCCCTGGTTCTAGTGTTATGTGACAGGGAGAAAGATTTCTCTCTATCCACTTTCTTCATACCATGCATGATTTTATAGACATCTATCATGTCTCTCAGCAGTTGTCTTTTTTCTAAACTAAAAAGCCCCAGGTGTGGTAGCCTTGCTGCATAAGAAAGGTGCTCTAGGCCCCTGATCATCTTGGTTGCCCTCTACTGCACCTTTTCCAGTTCTACAATGTCCTTTTTTAGATGTGGTGACCAGAATTGTATGCAGTAGCCCAAGTGTGGCCGCACCATTGTTTTGTATAAGGGTATTATAATATTAGCAGTTTTATTTTCAGTCCCCTTTCTAATGATCCCTAGCGTGGAATTGGCCTTTTTCACAGCTGCTGCACATTGAGTCGACACTTTCAACGAGCTGTCCACCATGACCCCAAGATCTCTCTTCTGGTCAGTCACTGACAGCTTAGATCCCATCAGCATATATGTGAAGTTTTTTTCATCCCAATGTGCATCACTTTACATCACTTGCCAACACTGAACCACATTTGCCATTTTGTCTCCCACTCATCCAGATTGGAGAGATCCTTTTGGAACTCTTCACAATCTGTTTTGGATTTTACTACCCAAAAAGTTTGGTATCATCTGCAAATTTTGCCAACTAGCTGCTTACCCCTACTTCTAGATCATTTATGAATAAATTAAAAAGCACCGGTCTGGGTACAGATTCCTGGGAGACCCCACTTCTTACTTCAATGCATTGTGGAAACTCTCCATTTATTTCTACCCTCTGTTTCTTGTCCTCCAACCAGTTAGCAATCCACACATGTAATTGTCCCCTTATCCCATGACTTCTAAGTTCTTTCAAGAGTCTTTGATGAGGAACTTTGTTGAAAGCTTTTCTGAAGTCCAGTATACTATGTCAACAGGATCACCTTTATCCACACACTTGTTGACACTCTCAAAGAACTCCAAAAGATTCATCAGGAGAAATTTACCTGTAATTTCCTGGATTGCCCCTGGATCCCTTTTTGAAAATCAGTGTTGTATTTGCTACTTTCCAGTCCTCTAGTAGAGAGCCTGATTGTAGGTATCGATATTATTAATCCCCGTAGACGTGCCTCTGTGGGGATGCGTCCCGGCAACCCAGCGTATTGGCTGGGAAGCCAAGGCGCTGGATTGGCTGGGCAGTGGAGCTCACGCGCAGCAGGATTCATGAGACTGTTGAGCTGCTGCCCAGGGAAATGGCGGACGGGTGGGCGGATGGCGGCGGGACCAGCCGTGGCGGGCACTGCGCGCCGCCAGTGTGAGGAAGCGGCAGCAGGAGCAAACGGGCCAACAAGTCGGTCAGAAACCACAAGCGGGGGGGGGAGAGAAGCGAGAGGGTGGGCGGTGGTTAGAGACACCTGGGGGAAGAGTTAGGGAGAAGGGGCTGAAGGGGGGGTAGCCAGGGAGAACTAGGGGCGCAGATGCTATGCGCCTGGTCAACTAGTAAGTGATATATTTTTGCAAGGACGTAAGGAATTTTACATTTGAGTTCTTTAAAGACTTTTGGATGGATGCTGTCTGGCCCTGGCGATTTGCTAGTTTTCCATTTTTACAGACAGTTTAGAACATCAAGAGAAGATGTTCTAAAGTGATGTGATGTTCTAAAGTGATGATGTCACTTCTATCTGACTCAGTTTTTTATCTTATGAACCGAAAATCCTGGTTCAGGAACAGGTATATGCTCAGTATCCTCTGCCATGAAGAGAGATGCAAAGAACTCATTTAGCTTCTCTGCAACCTTCACATCCTCCTTAATAATCCCTTTCACTCACTCATTTGTCCAACCACCTCCCTGGCAGGTTTCCTGCTTGTGATGTTCCTCAAGCTCTCTTTTCACCTCCTTTATTTTCACCTTGCATTTCCTTTGCCAGAGTTTATGTTCCTTCCTGTTCTCTTCATTTTGGCAGGCTTTCCAAATTCAGAAGGAAGTCATCTTCTTCTTTATGGCTTCCTTGACTTTACCTGTTAGCCATGCTGGCATCCTCCTGGACTTAGTGGTACCTTTCCTCCTTTTTGGTATGCATTCTAATGGAGCTTCTAGTGTTGTGATTTTGAGTAAACTCCATGCATTCTGGAGCGAAGTGACTCTCCTGATTTTCCCTTTCAGCTTTCTTTTCACCATTTTCTTCATTTTGGAGAAGTTTCCTCTTCTGAAATTCAAAGTGTCTGTGTTAGACTTCTTTGGTGATTCTCTCCCCGCTTGTATGCTGAATTTGATCACAGTATGGTCACTGTTCCCTAAAGGGTCAATGACACTGATATCACGCACCAGGCCCTGGGTGCCACTCAGGATTAAGTCCAAGGTCGCCTTATCTCTGGTTGGTTCCAAGACCAACTGTTCTAGGGCACAGTCATTTAGCGAATCTAGAAATTTGACCTCTTTGTCATTACCTGACTATGAATTTACCCAGTCTATGTGTGGGTAATTGAAGTCACTCATAATTATTGCCCTGCCTCTCCTTAACGCCTCCCTTTGATCAGCTAGCACAGCCTTCTTGTCAGAGGTACACAAAGAACATCACATAAAAACTAGCAATTAAAAATTACAGCATGAACAAATTGTCCAGCTAGTATGCAAATGTTCTTTTTTACTGCTTTTCCTTGTGTTAGGGCATTCTCTTCATTTTGTGGAGAATAATTAAAATTGTGAGATTTTCAGAATTAGGCATCTTTTCTTACTTGAAGGCACTTGTAATAGCAAATAGTCTATTCTATTCTTTTCCTTGAAATGCTTCTTGTCTACAGGTATAGCTTCTGTTTACGGACTATTCTGTCTGTGACTTGCTCACCTTCATCAGGAAGTGAAGCAGTTCCAGGAATATTGCAGTAATGGCCCTCAGACCATGTCTACCAATGGATCAATTACATGTTATTGTTTCCTTGCAATGTACTCTAGTTGGTAATAAAGCCTATATGGGCTACAATTCTAAATGAATAAGAGTAGCTTTGCGTGTGTATTTGGTCACTATTTTTCCCTTGGTACACTCTACCATAGAGAGATATACATGTGTGAAGCACATTATTGCATGTGACCATAGTAACTTGCTTCCCCCAAAGCGACACTCGAGTTACTTTATAAGTCACTCAGAACAACCAGACAGCCGGTTCAGTGAGAACATCTGATGTTTTTCTTTTAGATGCACTGGAAATAATAACTCCATTTTAAAAAGGTGTACTGTATGCTGTTCTTCAAAGTACATGTGAAAAGTATTCACACAGATCTTTAAAGTGCAGTTTCTCATAAGAAGTGTTCACTAATTTGTGTGTTTTGAACACCATTTACTTTCCTGCTGTTTAAGTAGCATTCTCAATTAGTAGCTCTGAAGACTTGAATTCAGTATCCAGCCTGGCAATCTGCTTCACTTCTCATCATATTTATATGCCAGCTGTTCATGACTTTGACAGATGATGTCATTACCCAAGATAGTTGGTTTCTATTTATCTTCATTGCTGTTACACAAGGAGATGTCCTGAACAACAAGCCAGTAGGTGCTAACTGGGTTTCTAATCTTGGAAGCTATGGTTGGTTTTCACCCTGCTGGAGCCATGGAGTTTCTTTGAGTGACTTATTAGACTTATTAGCAGTCTTTGTTCCGCCAGAGTGAGAGCTTAGGATTTGTGTAAGCTATTTTGAAGTTTGTATAAGTCAAGTAAATATGTATATGATTAAGTGATTCAAAAAGCATAATTAACAGATGGCAGGAACAATTATATATTCATATTTCTGGGCAACAGCATTTGGTAGATATAATTATTTTACAGGTGTTAACTACCCGTCTATTAAGAAACAGAGCATCATAGTAGATGCTCAGTAAAGGTGGCCATTTATACATTTTCATATTGCTTCTCATAGCCTGCCTTAATGCATGCAAACATCAGCAGCTAAATTTAGCATTTTAAAGTATAATTTCAGATCAGATACAGTAAAATTAAAGAGCAAGTGTTGAATAAGTTGCACAGTGCCAACTGAAAAAAGCTCCCTTGAAAGAGTTGTAACTGTTATTTTTAGTAGGCTCAACATTAGTAGGTTCAGATTTTAGTGATATTATAGATCTGGTGTCAGGGTGATGGTGACTGGAAGAGGGTGAGCTAGTCTGCTGTTGATTAACAGATAGGCATTATCAGGCACAGTCCAAATCTCCCTGATGTCTGAGGCTGTGTGATCCTGTCCTGCACCCCTGCGGCATGCAAATCCTCCACCCTGAGATCCTGTCCTGCACCCCTGTGGCATGCAAATCCTCCATCCTTCCCCACCCATGTCGTCCACTCGCCCACAGTGCACAAATTGCCACACATCCATTTTTTCCATTTTCCAATTTCACCACCATCTCTCTCCCCGCACACACACATTTCCCCTGGTCTGGCAGCAAGCCACGGACACTCTTCCTCTGGGCTCCAGCTCTTTATGTGTTTTCAAAAGGCAGGCAGCAGGAAACCAAACAGAAGGAAGTGTGAAGAGAACCCCACACTTTCTGTTCTACTCCCTTTCCCCTGCCTGGATAGAAGAAGGAAGAGAAGCATGGTGGCTGGAAGCAGCTGCCTACTTGTTAATGGGCCAGTCAGTGAGGCAGGGGGCTAGGGACAGTGAGTGGCCATTTTGATTAATTTGCCATCTGAAGTAACTGTACCTCATTAGTTAGCTGGCCACTAGGACTCTATTGAATTATAATACAAGGTAACCACAATAGTCTCAAAACAAATTTTTTGTCATTTTGATTGATCAACGAAAGCTTTAATTGAAGTGTATAGAGATGATTCAACTATACTCTTTAGGCTTCACCCAAAAACTAGTCTTCTAACTAATCTTAGAATAACAAGCTCTGTACAGCCGCTAGAAAAATGGAGGAGGATTATGGTTGTGTGAGGCCTATCTTTGATTTCTGTCTGCTGATTTTATAGTTCAACAGTACTGCAGCAATTATGTTCAAAAAAATTATGGATGTAGCTCCCCCAGAAATCAATTAGTCATAGTTTGCAGATTACTTTGGCTGTTTTCTTAATGCATAAGAGTAGTAATCTGAGAGCAGTGTAACTTGAGCTGGCTGTGAAAAATTTCGGCTGTGGCAGCTGTCATTACGTCTAGGGGTTAGTGCATATAATCATAGTAAGTTTGGTCTCAAGTCAGATTCTGATCTTAAAAAGCCTGCCCACTCTCTCCTCCCCTCTACCCTTACTTCTTTGGATTGGTGTGGAGAGCCGTGACATTTACTTATTTTCCTTAAACCACTGAGTCACATCTTATGCAAAGTGAATAACTGTGGTTTAATTCTAGACTACAAGCTAGGATGTTAAACTAATTTGAAACTCTGAATTAAAGTGTATTTAATTCAGCTTTGCATGAGTTTTGCATGAGCTGCAAAGTAAAACCA
Organism: Hemicordylus capensis; assembly: GCF_027244095.1. Lineage (NCBI taxonomy): Eukaryota > Metazoa > Chordata > Lepidosauria > Squamata > Cordylidae > Hemicordylus > Hemicordylus capensis. Next base: position 345,157,588 of record NC_069657.1, on the reverse strand, counting down.
GGAAATGGGTATGTGAGCTGAGGAGGTAAGGTGGGGGTGGGGGGGGAGGGAGTGTGTAGGATCCTTAGGTTTAAGATTATGTTCTTGATCGCAGCTAACCATAGTTGATCATGTGAATCTACCCCTAGTTTTTTGTAATAAAATGTGCTACAGATGGTGGAAGATACCATTGATGTAGTCCATATGCTCATTGCTTATGTTACATGGTGCAAGTCAGCAGGAACTTATCAGGAGTTAAGAACTACATTAAAAGGCACAGTACTGAAGCTCTTAAATATAATAGAACATTTAATGCATTATATTAATAAGAGTTTATGGACAAAGTATCAGTTTTACTTGAAATTGTCAGAAAATATGAAGGTATGAGAGGCCTTGGATTCCATTATTTTAAAGAACCAGGTAGATCTGATTTTCCAGATGGTGTATAAATGAAACCATCTAAAATCTTTCCCCCAGTTTGATGTAGTATTAAATTCTTTGGATACCCTATATTTCTAACTGGCCCATTATTTCTCCATGAAATCTGTTCAGATTGCCAAACAGAATATTCAGGAACTGCTCATTCTGTGGGTATCTAGGGTCAGGAGAAGAGTGGAGAGTTAGCAACAGTGGTGGGGGTGGGGGTAAATATTGGCACATTCATGTTCTTGTTAATTAACCTGTGTGTCTTTGGCTTCAGTGTATCTTTCTATCACCTACTTAATCTTAGTGACCACTGTTTTGGAAGAAGGAAGCCAATATTCAATTTTCTGTTCAAATCAAAGAAAGAGTACATTGAAGTGTCAGTGTGATTGCACATGTGCTTCTTAGACTATCTGTGTGATAGTCAAAGAGCTGCTTTAGAGTTGCAGCATTGGGTGGTTTTTTTGGTTTGTTTTACTAATTTCATTTTACCAGCAGGGTCCTACCTCATATAGCAAGCTCCTTTGGAGCTCACCTGCATTTCATATGTTGCTGTGTGTTGTCGCACACAAAAGAATCCAAATACAAAGCCCTGTTGGACTTGTAGAGATAATTCTTGAGGCCTTAAGAACTTGGCTTTTGCCTTAAAATGTCTGAGGTCATGGTACCTTGCCCCTGCTGTTGGTAGAAATAACAATCAGTCGTTTATTCAGGCTTTTCTTCTAGTTCTCCCATCTAAGCACTTAGACTGAGGAAAAATGCCAAGCATCAATGGTGTTAGTTAATGGAAATGGAAAGGAAAGTGAGGAGAGCAACACTGGAGCTGCTAGCAGAAGGAAATTAGCGTGACCCAAAACTCTTTCTTCATGTTTTAACTGTGTTAATTCATTGTTCCTCCCACTGATATTTGATAGTCTTTGTTTTGGGAAACAAGAGGGGGAGGGGGGGAAGCTGCCAGCACAATCTTTGTCTCATTTTCCTTGACCAGAAATCATAGAAGCAGGTTGAATGAGCAAAACTATTTGGTTCCACAGATGGGTCTTTATGTTTGCCCTGTGACTCTAATTTGAATCGCCCCTGGGGAAGTTTATGTGTCTCACTACTTTTCAAGCAAAAGGCAGTGGGGGGGGCACAGTTGTGTTTTGCATTCAGGCATGAATTTACTTTGTCTTGTACATTGGAACATGGCATGACTCACTTTCTGACTTGGATGGCAATTTTTCTTGAACAGAAAACCAAGCCATTTTTATAAACCATGATGGTAATTTTAAACAAAAGTTTGAATTGTGAATTCTGAGGATTGGGTTGCATGATATTTTGTGTCAATCTAATCTGAATGAATGTGTAGGGCAGCTTTTAGAAATTGCTGTGCATCAAAACTGTGAACATGTCATTTAGCAGTTGTGCAGCATTTCTGCCAAAACACACACACACCACTATTATGTTGCTTCTCTGGATGCATAATAAACCCATTCATGTGACTAATTGTGTCCTAATCCGTGCTGTTTTGATCATAATACAGGCAGGAATTCATATGTGCTTTGGAGATGCCATACGTGGACCTGTTGATTTTTATTTTAGTGTTGCAAATATGTATAAAAATATATTGAGCATGAGGTGGCTTGACAACAAGAGCTGATGCATGTGAAGCCTGACCTTGACTGGTTGCTTCTAGATCATTTCCTATTTCTGTCATGACCATATGACTCATGTATTCTGAATCTGGTTAAACGTGCTTAGCGGGGCGAACAAGTCTCCAGGGCCCCCTCACTTGGATGGGGTATCAGAAGTCTAACCGTAGAAAAGGATCCTGCAACATGCCTTCTTGAACCCTGAAATCTTGAGGAAATGTGCCTGCTCAGGAGAAATTTGCTGCAAAGGATACGCCAGCTAAGGAATCTGCTGAACTTGGGAAACAGTTGCATTAGTCCCTACTCCATGTCTCCTTATTGTCCAGCACCTTATCCTGTGTTTCTTCTGAAGGCCCAGGAATGAAGACATCACTGAGCACGCATGGAAATCACCACCAGGCATAGACCTGATTTGCACCAAATCAGGGTGACATGAGAAGGGGTCTGTGACCTCATACTGTCAAGATCAAGTCCTGTTCTATTGCCTCTTAAAAGAGTGAAGTGCAGCATAATGCTGAATTGTTTGGGGTTTTTTAAAAAATGCAAACACCTGAACATTTTGTGGTAGAAAAGTCCTCCTGCTTATCTAGCACAATGTAGACACTTGAACTGAAGCTGATGTAAGACTCCACATGTTTGGCACGCCTAGAAAAGCATGAAAAATTATAACCAGATATTGATTGATTAAGTGCTGTCAAGTCAGTGTTGACTCTTAGTGACCACACAGATAGATTCTCTCCAGGATGAACTGTCTTCAGCTTGGCCTTTTGAGGTCTCTCAGTGATATACAACCAGATATACAAATGTACATATGTTCTGGTCCTCTCCTATAAATTTAGGATTAGAAAGCAGCACTCCCTGGAGTGATGGAGTGAATATGGTTTTAGAGAGGTTTGAGCCTCATCCTCAAGCACACCTCAGATTCAAAAAGAAAAATGGTGGGCAGTCAATGGGGAACACAAGACAGGAGATGGTTTTTGCTCTACTTTGATGGTCCTCACTGAGTCTCAGTGCAGGTGTTGTACTTGAGTCCCATTTTTGCAGAAACATAAGTGGTCAGAGCTCTGGTTTTTGAATAATTTATGAACAGGCTCTCATAGGAGGAAGTTGGGATACCTGATCTTTAGGTTCTATTCAGTCTCAACTCTATGGTTCAATGTAAGAAGCAGTAGCTGTCAGATGGAAGATAATGCTGGTTTGGATGATATGTCAGACAGGCTCTGCTCACCACATGATGCAGGACATGAATAGTCACATTTTGTTCGCCCTGCCCTGCTTCCCAGCACATTATTTTGCAGCCACATAATTTAATGGGAGGCAGTTTGTCTCACACACAGTTTACATAGTACATTAAGTAGTATTTAAGTTGTAGGATTTGGATAAAACTTCCTCCCATGCAACTGAGGCTGCAGAAAGGAAGGGTAAGAGTCGCTCACAATCCTCTTCATATGTGAGTGAGGGTTGCTTGACTCTATTGTCCAAACTGTCCCCAAATCCCATAGTGGGTTTATGTTTTGATTAAGCTGTATATGCTTCCCACTTAGGATACCAAATGTTTGCTAGTTTTGTTTTTGGATTCCTTTCTCAATGACACCCCCCCCATGTTAAAGATAGACAAAGTAAATTAGAGAAATAATCTCTAAAAGTGTTTGTGCCATTTGCTAGGGATGTGTACAAAATTGATTTTGTGTTTTTGTTTCAAGCTTAAAACAAAAGGCAGACGGCTGAACAGTTTCATCAAAACAGCAGTTGAACCGCTTCTTTCAGTGAAACAACACTCAAAACTGAGTATTTCAGCTATAGGAAACAATGGGGAAGCTCAAAACACCCCACTGTTCCCCATGGGTAGCTCCTAGGGAGACCAAAGTGAGTTGGGTGGCAGGGCATGATGGGTGCTACCTACAACTGAACCCACAAAAGAAATGGACAAGTTTAAAAATTAACAAAGTTTTAACTCTTTTCCCAATCCCCCATAGGATCCTATGGGGTTGGGGGGGACATTAAAATGTGTTTAAAAATCTCCTACTTGCCCATTTCTTTTGTGTGTTTGGTGGTTGGCAGCACTTGTCATACCCTACCACAAAACCCACTTTGGTGTACCTAGGAGCTACCCATGGGGAACAATGGGATTTTTTGAGTTTCCCCATTATTTCATATGGCTGGAACAAGCTGCACTCCCAGAGTGCACACAGAAGTTTTGCATGGCAATTTGCAATGCATTTTGCAATCCTGCCTTGAAAAACACTGCAGAAGCACAGAGGAAAAGGGAATCTGTCCCTTCCAACACAGAACACATATTTCAAACACAGTCCAAAAATGGCAAAAAAAGAAAAGAAAAAAGGATTCACTTACCCAGAATCCACTGCCAGACAGACTGTCTGTGCTGCAGTAACATCATTGGCAATTTGGCACAAGTTGCGCTCTCACTCACAATTATGACTCCTTACTCCCTAGTATTGCAATAGCTGCAACAGCAGCACCCTTAGCAGTAAGCATAGTCATAAGCTGAACTAGAGCAACCTCAGTCACCTTTTGACTGAGTACATCTAGCAATGCAGATAGCAAAGTAGGCCAGAGCAGTGAGTGAAGCACGTTAGTCTCAAGGCCAGATATGGAGCTCATCACAGCAACCACCAAGAGAGAGAGAGAGAGAGAGAGAGAAAGCTGCCACTGTCCATTTCTAACCACAGCACTATCACAAACAAATCAAACCACAACTCAAGTAAGGCAGGCACCCAAGTTCTTCCATTCTCAATCTGAGATCCAGCAAACCTAGATAGTTATATCAGCAATATTATATTATATTATTATAGTGAGTATACATATTATACAAGTATACATATTATACTCAGTGCTGAGAAAACAACAAAATCAAATATTCCTTCCTCCTCTCCTGAATATATCCTCTCCTGATGTATCCTCTTAGAAGATTCACAGTAACGGCTCTCTCTGCCTCTCAGTCCCTTTGAATACATTTTGAAACTTCCTCCTTTTGTGTTTCCCCTCCCTTCCCCCAGCTAATGGGAGCATAGTTGCCCATGACAGCGCTTGATTTGTATGATAACAAGCTAAACAAGAAGCAAGGAGATTGCAGGCTCAGTGGAAGCCAGTGTCAGAAAACCTGCTGCTCGAAATGTTTTGATTCGAAACAGGGTTGTTTTGTTCTGAGCTTGAAACAGGCCCTTTATTTAAAGGACATTTTGCTTTGAGCTCGGATCACTCAAAATGCCACGTTTCAAGTCAAAATGTTTCGATTTCGGAATGTTTTGCACATCCCTACCATTTGCAGTTCTAGCAAGACTTTTGCCAGCTGGTGTTGGATTGTGCTTTTTTGCCCCATGTTTCTGCTCTTTGCTGCTTCATTTTCATGCTTGTTGACGTGCTCATTCGCATTTTATTATACCAGATAGATTTTATTCATCTGGAGAAATGAGTTTAAAGAGGTCACACCTTATAATCATGCTAGTATTTCCACTAGTTGAAGGCTATATATTTCTTTTTCATTTAAATGCTGAAAAATGTTCTGGGATTACTACAGCTAAGCTGCAGAAATCAATGGAATTTATTATCAAGGGATGTCTAATCTCTACAGCTAATACAAAACTTCACAGCTATTGATTACAGGTGAAGGATACACAAACTGTTAATCATTCATCGAGGCAGTAGAATAAACTTCCCGTCAGATAACCAGACAAATAATTGCCAGCAGTGCAGTTATATCTTTGTCTCTTTACTGTGCCTCCACAGCAGGAACAGGTACATTTTGCATGTGTAAATATATGTACTAAAAGATATTGATGATCCCCCCAGTTGCTATTGAAGCTACTAGTATTGCTGATTTTCTGTGTAATAATTCTGATATTTTTTTCAGCTCCTATAGTAAATAGTTAATAACAAAGTTGCATACCAGTGATGTCAGTTACCAGGAGGACGGAAAGAACAAAAACCAAATAGATTGCCATGAGCTTCAAATTACAGCTTTAATTTGAAATAAAATTAAGCATTGGTACACTTGTTACCAGGTTTGCTCTGAAATCTGGTATTTAAGCTCTGGCTTAATGTACGGAATTTAACTCAACTTAATGCAAACCTGCATATAACCCAGCTTATAAATTAAGGTCCCAGGAAAGCTGATCATGGATAGGATATACCCATGTTAGAGTATTCAGGGCACAATAGAAGAGTACAGACACGTTCTTTCAAACCAGAGTTTAGAGTTGAAGAGCAAAGATAAACAGTAAAGGCAGTGGTTAGGGCCTCAGCAGATTTGCTGACAGTGATCTTCCCTTAGAGGGTTAATGTTCTGAGAAAGGCATAGAGGCTATTCTCACGATCGGCTAAAATTGGGCTAGGGGAGCCTAGCCTGATTTTAGCAGACCATGAGGAACACCAGGCTCGCAGGTGAGCCCGTTTGCCTCACAGTGGGTTACCTACTTAGGAAGCCCTCCCATTAGCCCAGGTTAGCGGAGCGAGTGCTCCGCTAGCTGCACCATGACAACTCACGAGAAGACCCCTGACCAGGAGGCTAAAAAGCAGCCTCCTGGCTTGGGGTCTCTCCAGCATGCTCTACATGCTTGCAAAGAGCATGCTGGAACTCCCAAGGGCCATGTGGCCCTCGAATTCCCAAGCCCCCGCTGGCTCCGTGACAGAGCCGACAGTTGTGTGAGCCGCTGATCCAGCCGCCCGGGGAGGGCTAACGATAGTCTGTGGGGAGAGCGGGCTTAACCTAGCCTAGCCTTTGGCTGGAGCAATGAGATGAGAGATTTGCCTGGTGAGGAGAATCTCTAGGCAACTAAGTTCTTGGCTTGCAGGGAACTGAAAATAGTGATTTAAAATAGGGATTTCAGATCAGAGATTCTCAGGCTTGGGGATCTCTAGGAGTCATCCACAGAATGTACTTTTCTCTCTGGGCTTCCAGTGGGATGTATGGTCAGGTTAGCAAGAGGTGGACAACCTCAATCCTTGGGAACAGTGAGGCATATCCAAATGGGGGTTAGCAGGCAAGACTAACTGAATGCTGGATGCTAGAGATGAATGGTGAACTAGAGTGTTTTGTGGTTACATTGGGGGGGGGTAGCTGCACTGAGCGCTTTCCACCTTCTAGAATTCAGATTTTGCTGCTGCTGTGCTTTTTGTTTTCTTTTCTGCTGGGGGAACTCCTAAAGTTGGATATCTCTATGGACATTCTCTTAGACATTCCTTTTAAAACAAAAGGCTGAATAGTTGTCTCCCCAAGAGAGGCATCCTGAGGGGAGAATGAAGACTCTGATTTTTCACAGGACACACTTGATAGGATCTAAAAGTCCTTATTAGAGGGAAGATGCCCTAGGTTCCTTGGCTTATCAGCGTGTCTGCTCCTTAGGAGCGGGAAACTGCATTCCAATCTCAGTGCTTCAAAGCTTTGTCTATTCTAACACTCTTTTTGCATGCTGCAAAGCCTTCACTATCAGATCTATGGCAATCTCTTTGTCCTTTTTCAATTGCACTAACGATCTGGGGGCACCAGAAAAACCTGGCCAAAATGACTCTTAGTAAATCCGAGGAATGCACTCAGGTGGAGACTTCCTTGTTAATATAATCATTGCAGACAACCAAGATTTAGTATGAGCGTGCACTGGAGTACCAAAGGAACAGTGAGTACGGCAACACACTTCACACATTTTTTTCAGTTATATTACACCTTGTTCTGTATCTCACTATAGCGCTCTCGTTCTATCCACATGCGTGTGTACACTATGTCTTGACTTGATTGCATATGTGTGAGCTAGTTTTGCCTGTATACAACATTATAGCACCATCATCCAGGTCATCATATTTTATACACATTACAAATTGCAATGGAGATACTGTCAAAAATGGCCATACATAATGAGTGATCTCCATCCCATCTCTTTGTCCAACATCTCAGCCACAAGAACTACATATAGAACTACAGTATGTATCGTGTGAGTCTCTGCTGTCACATGCCCTGTTTCGTGTTCCTGATTATGATAGTATTATACTATTCTATGCATCATGTCCGAGAACAAGCATTCCTTGCCATGCAGAGATTAGTTTTGGAGGCTTCCATGATCATAACATATCATTTTGCCCTAAAAATATGTAAGAGAGACTGATTAGTTTTATGTATCTTAGTATCTTGCATCCATTAGGTTCTGATGAATATGTACAGCTCTGTGGATATGGATTGTGCCACTTCAGTTTGTATGGGTATCTTTCCAGATCAGCATAGGAGGCAGAAAGGTATAGAAAAGATGACCACCTCTAGAAATGTTCTATCCCTTCCTTTAGCTTCCACATCATCTTCTGCCTCAGCAGATGTTTATACAGTAAGCACTTATTCTTGTTTTGTAAAGTTTTCTTATTTATGGAGACTTGGCTAGGATCTCTTTTGGGCTATTAGCCCACAGTTGCCAAGCCAGACTGAAAGATGAGAAGTCACTCCTTCAAGCTGGTTTTAGCTACCAGAAACCTCTGATTGAATGGTTCGTCTGGAGCCTTCCCACAACTTTCAACTTGTAAGAAGTGCTGCTGTTGCTTCTCCCACAATGCACCGGTGACCTGATTGGGAATAAGAAGTTGGGCTTTCCACCTACTATTTTCTGATCCTTCTCATTATGTGCCTAAATGGGGAACCACAAGAGGGAGAGAAAATTGCCTGTCTCCTTGTGAGTAAACATCCCTGTTAGCTTTCTTACTTGCAGTATCAACTGGCCAGCTTTTCAAGCCTTTTTCAATAGAGAGAGCAAAACTATCTGAGCAACTCTCTCCCCACAAGGATACAATTTAGACCTGCAATGAAGTTTTAGACCAATTTTAGATCTTTCATATATTAGGGATGTGATCAAAACACAATTTGGCTTCCAAATTGTGGCACAGTCCCTTTTAAATCAAGGCCTTAGCCAGCACTTTTATCGTAGAGTAGAGCAGATCTATTTCTGTTCCTCCTCCGATTGCCGCCATTGCAGTAATATGCCATCTCCCAGTTGTCCCTGCATGACATCAGCACATGCATGGCTTCTGTGCATGTGTGGCGGCCATGTGCATGCCAGCATGATGCCGGCACACAGGTATAGTTGGGGGAAGCACCGGGATTACTAAAATGACGGCGATTGGAGGAGGAGCAGGAATGGACCTGCTCCACATTAAAGGGGCTGGATAAGCCCCTAATTTAAAAGGGTGACATGATTTGGAAGCCGAATTGCTGTTCAGCACATTCATACCATGTATCCTGCAGCCTCACAAGCTACTTATGGGTTTTTCCCCAGGATCATCACCAGTCAACTCAACCACATTAAAAAGAGGACCCCTCTCTCATACTTGGATTGTTAGCATATATGCCCCCACTATAGCTTGAATATCTTATGATTGTGGGTGCCTCTTCTCCAGGAATGTAGCTCCACATCAAAGGGTTCTGGGAAAATGGATTCAGTTAACCATTCTGCACTACAGTTTAACTCATAACGATACTGTTTTACAAGGTGCATCAGTATTCTATTATATTGACAATATAATAGAATATGGACAATATTCATATTGTCAAAGTAGAGTTGAGGCTGAGATAAGAGTGGCTATCATAAAGCCACCTGGAGTGTTTGTGATCAAGGTGGGATTTGCGCTGGGTGGTGTCTTGACTTGCAGGTCATTATAGCCATTATGCTGTAGTAACTTTCAAAAGATGATGCTCTCAGTGTGAACTGACCCATATATGAGAAAGCCACAAGTGACTATGCACAAGACTGAATGCTTGATTGTGGAATATTTAGTTTATGTTTTGCAGCCTGAGAACCAGGAACCTGAAGGGAAGAATAACTGCTAAAGGCATCAGATATGTTTGCTGTTATTTTATTGTAGTATTTTGCTATGGAATTTGTCTCATTGTTTTCAATTTCACACTGAAAAATGTATGTGTTATCTCCAAACCAGAAAAGCCACTTCTTTTTATTTCAGATAAATGGATCTGAAATTGTGCATTGTGCTCACCCTATAGCATTTCTGTTGAAAAGCAGCAACAGCAAAGCACTTGTCATGTTTGAGTGTCCTATCCTTGTGTGTATCTTTGAGAAATAGCCTTTTTGTCACAGGATTTGGGACATATTCTATTTTTCTTTGATTGACAGCGGGTAATGTGTTATATCATTAAAATTTGTTCAGAGGAGATGCATACTAGTTTCTTTTCTAACTGTGAAGGCCTTTTGTTTTGAAAACAGTCTCTGAATAAATGGAAATAATCCCCACAAAGAGGCCCTGATATTGACCTGTCATATCATGTGTTGCTTATCAAGCGGTAAAGAAATTGGATTTCATTTTAGCCATTATCTTGAGCTACTTATTAAATCATTCTGCTGTTGAAAGGTAACTGGTGGGTCAACAGGTTCTGTGTCTTTCTTCTATCTATCTGTCTATTATTAACCTTTAGAGAATTACTAAAGCTATTATTCATTTTATCGTATAAAGTTGGGCTCAGTTTTCCTGATCCATGAAGGTGTGTAAGCATGCACATCATGCATGTAATCTTTTGTATATGATATACCATTTTTATTGTGAGCTGCGAGACTATGGAATTATTATTCTTTTACTGAAGCCCTAGAGAAGTGTCCATTTAGTTTCTGATCCAAGGATTAACAATTGAGATAATATCAATGGTCCACTGTGTTTAACAAAAATGTACATTATAGTGGTGCTGAAAGTAAATCAGCACCTCTATCATGCACACTTGATTAACTGTAATGCACATTTGATTCATCACCCCAAATGTGTGGTAATCATAAATGAGCATGGGGCTCAAATAATTCTTCTTTCCTCTGTGCCCTCCTATATTATAATAAAGGGGGCATACAGCTATATCTTAAGAAGAGGACATATTATGGGTTTTTCTTCCCTTTGTAGAGTGAGCTGAGCTCTTCCCTGTCTTTCTTTTCACTTGTTCTTTTCCATGTGTTTTTGTGATAGACTTATTGATTCATGTGTTGTTTTCATGTGCTTTTTATTACAGATTTACTTATTGGTGAACGAAGTTGATGTTTTGTGTCTCCCATCGTTTCAGATAGACTGCCTGCCCCTTTAATTGTTTGAAAGCACCCCACTTGTATTTTCCCCTCTGGTGTAATGTTTTTCATTTTATTGTTTTGAAAATCACACTTCGTCATTTAAAGAAGCACACAAATAACACCACCACCCCCCCCCCAGGAGAGAAGTCTGACTCATTCATGAAACTGTACAGCCAATCAAATTGTCCTGAGCTTGTTTCTGGGGAAATTGTATGTATGAATAAGATGTGCTTTTCAGTGGCTTCACTGCTCAGAGTATATGCTTTTGGGTGTGCTCTACTATCATCACAAATATATGTATACTGCTTTTCAACAAAAGTTCTCAAAGCAGTTCACACAGAAAAATAAATAAAGATGACTCCCTTTCCCAAAAAGTCCCACAATCTAAAAAGAACTATAAGGTAGACACTAGCAGCAACCACTGGAAGGATGCTGTACTGGGATTGGATAAGGGCTATCATGCCCCACTGGGCTTATGAGAAGCAAACTTAGACTGAGGTTCTAAGTATGTTTACTTTGACATCAGTACTGTTGTAATGAATTCAGGGGCGTAGCAAGGTTGGAGGGGGCCCAGAAACAAGATTTTAAAATGTGCCCCTCACTGATACACACACACAAACACACTTCACAATATATCATGCACTCACACTCACATCCCCATTCTGAATACAGTGAATATCTAGTTCACATTGAATCTAGTTTTTTAACTCTCTGCTCCTGCCGACCTCCAAGAGACTCAACATAATTCATAGGGGTTGCAACATGGGCGGGTGGGGAGTCATGTGATGTGCCTCTGGGGGGCCCCAAGACGACTGCCTCCCCTTGCCTAATGGTAGTTATGCCCCTGAATGAATTGAATGTCCTTTCCAGAAATTGACTAAATATTAAGATGTATCCTTGATTTAGAAACATATTAATAAACAATCACAAATTTGCAAAAGAGATGTGGAAAACTGCTGAATAATTAATTACATGCAGTCCTGATCTTATAAACTATGATATAGCCATAAATAGGTAGTTTCTAACTTAATAATGAGAGCTTCTTTTTAGTTCCTGGGGCACAGATGATAGTACATTACAATAGGATAGGCATTCCTTGAATTTAATTAAAGTTTTGATTAGAGGGTAAAAGAATAAGCTTATGAGTCTCTGTGAAGATGAGAATAATAAAGCAATACCTTGATGCCTTTTGAAAGCATAGCCTGCATAGGACCCCTTAGCTGGAATTAAATCACAAGAGACACAGCTAGTGTTCTATAGGGCAGAGAAGCCCTGAATAGTAATAGCCAGGGCTTGTTAGTTCTCCTGTTTTGAATGAAATTATTCTTAATGAGATGCAATTAAGTTTTTGGAATTTACTAAACAATCTAGCAACCTCATATCTGGAAACATAATTATTAGGAGATTACTTTCTGCTGAGGCTTTACAGATGGAGGCTTTGTGGTACAGCAGTTTAAAACAATTGAACCTGATCTCCAGAGACCCTGTTATGAATGTTGCTCTGAGAAGAGAGCAAAATTGCATTTTAAAGCATCGTTTCAGTAGCAGTGGGACAGTTGGCTGAGTTTACCAAAGCTGTTGAGAGCTGCTGCAGACTTTAATTACCATCTCTGTTTTAATAGAAGTTGGTTAGTCTCTGCCAATGGTAAATATGGTGGAGAAAAATCTTGACTTGTCTCTTTCTTTTTCCTTGTTCTCTTTCTGGCAGGATAACTTGAATGTGCCTTCTGATATCATTGCACATTTGTTACATCTCAAGGACCTTAAAATATTTTCCACCAAGATTAACAGTGGCCTAACTTAGTGTCTAGTGTAATGCAGCTGTGACTGAGTACCTGGAAGATTTACTTATTCCCTTGATCTCCTCATCATCCTCCAAAAGCCAAAGCTACCTTGCTTTAACCAATTAATAGTTAATGTACAAAAGATAAAATCCAAGTAGAAATTGGTCATCATGAACAGTAAAAATATTAACCCATCTGTGGTCTTTTAATTCAGAAGAGCACATGTATCTGACAATATATATAAATGTATGCACAGATTAAGGCTGGGGGATGGTTTGCATTGTCTTGTAAACTGTATGCGTGAACACATTTAATGGCTCCCCCATTTGGCTATGCCATCTGTGTTTGCTTAGTAAAGATTTTTGGTTTGGTAAATTACTGTTGTTAAAGACATTGGAAGCTTATGAATAAAAGGAAGCATTTTGCTTATGGGTCATGTGTTAATATCCTTGAATCTAGTAGAGATAGGAAAGATGATGTTTAAGTATACAACCATCGCTTACTGTAGTAAATAAATATACTGACAGTGCAGAAATATTTCCTTGGTGTCTTTAGAGTGAATCTTTATAATGTGTAGTCATGGTCGTGACTTTCATTGTGCAATCATTTTAATTAAGTCAGACTATAAAGTTAGTCTTGCATGAGGAATGAATACACTGGAGATATGGTGATAGATTGATGGCTTCCTACAGTTATACTGGTGTTTTGCTGGACAGAGATCTGTGTACATGTTATCAGTTAAGCTTGGGTGATGGTGCACACATTTACCAGCTAAGATATCTGTTTGGGGGTCAGGAAAGAACGTGATGTTTTATATTTAAAAATGATTCTTGTAGCATTTCTCAGCTTCTGTTGTAGATGAATAACATCATTACTCAAATAATAAATTTTAATTAATATCTGTATCATCTGGGTTACTACTAGTTTAGTAGAGCAATTAGTGTAATTAGTAAACAGCATTGCTTGGTGGCATGATGAATCACAGTGCAGAGCATGTTGACTCTTCACCGGGATGATATATTATCCAATTTACTCAAATTTAATGCGAGCCCAAGGAAACTGCAAAACACAATGAAGCGCAGCAACAGCTGTGGTGGTCTTTGGTTGTTCTTGTTGAATTATCTGCCTGCATTTTCAGTTGTGTATTTTGACTAATTCAATCAGCTAATGAAATACTTTATTTTCAACTTTTGTAAATGCTGATTTTTGAACAAACAGAGAAAAGGAAGCATTCTTAAGGAGGGCCTGGCCAGGGGGGAGAGTGGTATGTCCGATTGATAAGTCAGGGATCTCCATATCTTGTTTGAAAAAAAAGTTTCTGTTATTTTGTCTTGATTATACATTGTGTTTTTTAGAGCCTATGAGAACACCAAAAACTTTGAAGATTGCTGAGATTCAGGCACGACGTATTGCTGTGGATTGGGAATCCCTAGGTTACAACATTACTCGCTGCCATACATTTAATGTCACTATTTGCTACCATTACTTCCATGGTCATAATGAAAGCAAGGCCGACTGCTTGGATATGGACCCCAAAGCGCCTCAGCATGTTGTGAATCATCTGCCTCCTTACACAAATGTGAGCCTCAAAATGATCCTTACTAATCCTGAAGGACGAAAAGAGAGTGAAGAGACTATTATCCAAACAGATGAAGATGGTATGTTCAAACTCTTCTCATTAACTTCTCAATGTTCCTTAACTGGAAAAGTTAGTGGTGAAGGGAATAGTTCACTGTGTTGCTATTTTTCCTTATTAACCATTACTTATTTTTCATTAGCCTGTGATGGCTGTATATTTTTAAAAACAGCCCTTTGTTTATCATCCTGAGGGACCTAAAAATAATTGATAGACATGATAACACATTACAGTGTAAAAATGTTAGGTTTGCTTTGTTAGGTTTGCTAGGTTTTCTCCTAAACTCACTTTGATTATTTTTGAAGTAAATTAGAGATCACATGCAACTGGAACAGAAAAGATGTGCATAATAGAAGAGGGGCAGGATAAGGTTGCATGTGATCCTGTGGTCTGTTCGATTAAAGATGATTCCAGCATTACATCTGAACCACAGACCTAAGTAATTTCATATATTATAGAGAAACAATATTCTATGAAAAAATGCTTTTCATTGCTTATGTCTGTTTCAAACATCTCTTAGAATTCAGGGTAGATTCAATAAATTCTTTTTTGCAGTGGTGTGTTCTTCCAGATCCCTAAGTAATTAAATCTGTGTATATTGAGATTGCTGCATTAAAACATCCTTTATTTAATTCCACTAGCAAGATAACATTATTTACCTTATTTGAGAGAAAATAAATGACACTTTAGATGTTTACAGAGCTCTTTAGTGATTATCCTTTATGAATCTTAATTTTAAGCAAATTAAAATAGCATTAGATGAAGTTCTTAATTAGATTGAAATTATAATATGTAGATGTAGCTTAATGTATGTGTGGTTTAGTTTGTGACTAACTGCATATTCAAAATGAAAGAAGAGAATTTAAAAATATGTACATTTTAATTGGCTTGTACACAATTTTCATTTTGGTCCCAATACTGTCCAAAGCACAATTAAGACTGCCATAATAAAGGACAACAAATGTGTTAGAATACACTAGACCAGTGTTTCTCAATGTTTTTGGAGTCATAGACCGGTACATTATTCATGTGCAGTTTCCTGGACCAGCAGTTAGTAAGGGGGTCACCCTTATCGCCACCCTCACCCCCAGCCCCAGGCACCCCACAAAAAAGCAATTCCGGGCAACTCTCTGGAACTCATTCCCAGGCAGCCCTTGATGCTGAATAATGTTCAATTTGGACCAGTGATTGAGAAGCACTGCACTAGATGCCTTTGACTGAAATCAATGCAAAAACCATTGAATGCATGGGAGAGCCATAATGCACAGGAGGTGCTCAATTGAAATTAATAGCTGTCTGGAGAAGAGATACAAGATACATAAGTTGTCAATTATGATATGACACCACACCAGGTTTAAGGAAGACTTTTGGAGTAGCTTCCCCTAGTAAGAGAGAGAAACATAATGAAATGAGTACAAAAGTAATAGCAACCAGCAGCCTCAGCATGAAACAATAACATCTTGTCTAAAACCTCATAAGAGCAAAAAGGTGTAAGGAAACAAAAAATCTTCTCCTGGTACTGAAATGACATCAGATTTGGGTCCTGGCAGGGCAAGCCTTGCTAGGGAGAACATTCTATAAGCAAGACATATTTACCAAAGCAAAAAAATAAAGATACACCCTCTATGCCCAATTATCACCCTTCAGACTTCCAAAGGGTGAGGAAGGAAGTTGGAGAAGGATGTCTAGTAACACTTGGGCACATTTGTGCAGAAGAAACTCTCATTCTTATAGCCTGATCTCAAGCAGAAACCATCACTTTAAACTGTAGTTGGAACTGGACTGGAAACCAATGTAATTATTTCAAGACTATTCTATATGCCCAGGCCTCATAGTAATCTAACTGCTGTAGTTTGTGTCAGCTGAAGTTTCCAAGTACTATATCCTTCAAAGGCAATTCCATGTAAAATACATTACAATAGTCTTAAACAAGATATTACCAAAAGATGCTGTGAACCGGGCGGGCCTTGCCTAATGAGGCGGCCCCAAGCCCGGCTCCCAGTGGGCACCTCCAACCATGTGTGCCCTGGCCCAGAGTGGAGGGGCATCCATTTGCGTCCCGCCTTCTCCAAAGGCCAGGCACAACCGTGCCTCCCCGTCATGTTGCTGTCTTGTTAAGGGGGAAAGCAGCAGTCTCCATAAAACAAAGACTGTGGATTCAAAACAATATCTTTGAATCAATAAATCTGGCAATCTCCAGTTATGTGACCAAACTTTAAGAAGTTATCACTAATGTTTGAGTAGTGTGTTTTGCTCTTTAGAATGCCTCTGATATTTTTTTAGCTCAGTCTTTCCTCCGAGCTTAAGGGCTAAAATGGATGACAGGAGATTAGATTCATCTCTTTAGACAGTAGGCATATGAGATATTTTAGAATGAACATGGTGTAGGGGAGGATGGCAGTCCAACCCCTCTCATCAGAGTAAAACTAGTATAGTGAGAACAGTATAGACAAGCAGGCGGTCTGGAGACACTTGTTTAAGTTAGAAGAAGACAAGAAGTTATTTAGAAGTTACTTCCAAAATAGGAAAGCCTGCAACCTATTCTAGCTGAGGTTTCCGAGGGAAAAGGAAGGGAAAGTCTAACCAACAACTATCTCTGGGAGAGACTACTGAAAGACTAACTGGGAGAACAAAGAGGGAAGGAGTCCTGCACTCTCTATCTATGCTCCTAAAGCCCCTAGTGGTCATTAGGAGAGATTTCTCCAGAGAGGCGATGCTGCTATTGTCCCAGCTCCAACACATCCATATATGGAACTGAAAATACACTAATCTTATCCTAATTTTGTTCATCTATGTTCCCATTTTTAGCCTACTTTCCAGTAGGCTTATAAGATCACCGGGCATTCTCTGTGTATGTCTCTGTGTGCCCATCCATATGTCCCCCTCCATCAACTTTGCAATGCCTGGACCAGAACCAAATCAGATTTAGTTGTAGGGACACATAGGGACACCTCAACGGCATAGTTGTGATGATGTCATCCACCCAGATCCAAGATGGCGGACGCATAACTGTTTGAGGCGCATTTGGGCTAACTTGTGAACCACTTAACCAATTTGAACCAAATTTGCTACAGCTATAGGGACTCATAGGGACACCTCAGTGGCGTAGATTGTAACAGTGTCATCAACCCAATTCAAGATGGCAGACACATAAACCCTTGAGGCGCAAGTGCACTAATTTGTGGACAGTAACCAATTTGAACCGTACTACAGCTATATGGACACATAAGTCCATGCCTCAATGGTGTAGTTTGTGATGATGTCATCTACCCTGATCCAGGATGGTGGACGTGTGAACTTTTGGATTGATTTGTTCTATAATCAATTTGTTTGTTTTCTTGGCTGTCCATGGTATCCTCAAAAGTCTTCTCCAGCACCAAAGTTCAAAAGTGTCAATGCTTTTTGTATCTTGCTTCTTCTATCCAGCTTTCACATCCATAGAGTGTCATGGGGAAAAACATTGTCTGAACGATTCTAATCTTTGTAGATGTGGACACATTATGACATCGAAATATCCTTGCCAAGGCCTTCATTGCAATGCTACCAAGTGATAGTCTATCCTAAAAGGCAGAAGCTATCCACCACTTCAATTATTTATTTATTTGATTGATTGATTGATTGATTGTTTTTTATACCGCCCTTCTAAAGTGGCTCAGGGTGCTTTACAATTAAAACAATACCATTAAAACCAATAAAAGTTAAAACAGAAATATAAACAATGTAAAACATCAATTAACATCAATTGATAATGTCTTCATTATCAATTCTGAGGCTGGTTGCTGTACCTGTTGTCATTAGTTTAGTCTTCTTTACATTTAGTTGTAGTCTCATTTTTTCACTGTGCTCCTTGACTTTCATTACTAGAGCTTGCAAATCATCTGCATTCTCAGCTATCAGAGTGATGTCATCCACGTAGCGCAGGTTATTGATGTTCCTTCTTCCAACTTTAAAATCACTCTCATCTTCTTCCAATCCAGATTTTCTCAGTATATGTTCAGCATATAAGTTGAATAAATACGGAGAAGGTATACAGGCTTGTCCTACTCCTTTGCCGATCTGGAACGAGTCTGTTTCACCATGTTCCACCTGGACTGTGGCTTCCTGTCCTGTGTATAGGTTTCTCATGAGAACAACAAGATGTTCTGGGACACCCATTTTCTAAGGATATTCCACAACTTGACATGGTCAATGCAATTGAAGGCTTTTCTGTAGTCAATAAAGCACATATTGACTTATTTCTGGTATTCTTTGGCTTTCTCAATTATCCAGCATGCATCTGCAATCATGTCTCTGGTTGCTTGGCCTTTTCTGAAACCAGCTTGAACATCCGGCATTTCCCTTTCCACATAGGGCTCTAATCTGCAGTGGAGGATCCTGAGCATTATTTTGCTGGCATGTGAAATTAAGGATGTTGTGCAATGGTTTGTGCAATCTGTTGTCTCCTTTCTTTGGTATGGGTATGTAGACTGATCTCTTCCAATCTGTTGGCCACTGTATCATTCTGTAGATTTGCTGGCATAGTTTGGTCAGAGCCTTGACTGATTCTTCTTCTGTTGCCTGCCATATTTCTGTAGCTACTCCATCAATTCCTGTAGCCTTCTGACTTGGTAATGACTGGAGTGCTGATCTCACTTCATTGTTCCGTACTAGATGTTCTTGCAAGTAGGGAATATCTTCTAGAATATCTTGGATGTTGACACCCGTGCTGTACAGATTTTTAGTATATTCCTTCCATATCTGTTTGATCTTCTCTGAATCAGTTACTATCCATCCTTTGGCATCCCTTAACATACCAATTCGAGGTTGGAACCTCCCTCTGAGTTCAGAGATCTTTTGGAAAACTTGTCTTGTTTTTCCGTGTCTATTTCCATCCTCAAGGGCTTTACAGATGTCATTGTGGAATTGTTCCTAGTCTCTTCTAACAGCTTTCTGAAATTCCCTATTAAGTTCCTTCCTGAGGTCTTTCTTGACTTTGGCTTCTCACCTCTTCTTGGCAATTTCCACTGTCTGTTCTGACATCCATTTTGCTTTCTTCTGTTTCTTGGTCTTTGGCAGTCTCTTTTCACATCCATCCTTAACAGCCTCTTTGATTTCATTCCACAATTCCTCTGGTTTCCTCTCAATGAGATTCAGAACTTCAAAGCAGTTCTTGGTGTTCTTCTTGAAAATGGTGGGTACATTCTAAAGATCATATCGTGGAAGCTGGACAGCTTTGTTTTTCCGCTTTAGCTTGACTTGGAACTTGCTCGTGAGCAGTTCATGATCTGTTCCACAATCAGGCCCCGGCCATGTAACTTTGCTCTTATAACTGAGCTCCTCCACCTCCTTGCACCAATAATGTAATCAATTTGATTTCTTTGTACTCCATCTGGTGATGTCCATGTGTATAGGCGCCGCTTTGGTTGTTTGAAGAGTTTGTTAGTAATGAAGAGGTCATTGGCTTGGCAGAAACTAATAAGTCATTCTTCATTTCTGTTTCCTAGGCCATATAGGTCAACTGTGTTTTCCTCCTTACTTTTTCCAGCTTTGGCATTCCAGCCTCCAGTTACTAGCATCACATCTTGCTTGCATGTTCTGTCAATTTCAGACTTAACCTGAGCATAAAACTAATCAACTTCCTCTTCTTCTGCCTCAGTCATTGGGTCATAGACTTGAAGAACTGTCATGTTAAAGGGCTGTCCACCAAATCTAATTGATATCTGTTGGTCACTGACCACATTGTACCCAAGTACTGTCATTGCTATATCCTTTCCGACTATGAAAGCAACACCGTTCCTCCTTTGGTTTTCCTGTCCTGAGTAGTAAATGGTATTATTTTCTGACTGAAAGTGTCCCATTCCAGTCCATTTTAATTCACTGATGCCCAAGATGTCAATCTGTCGTTGATTCATTTCATCTTTCACTGTGTCGAGCTTTCCCATATTCATGCTTTCTTTCATCATACTTCTTACGTTCCACATTCCCATTGTAATTCAGTCTTTGCAGCTTCGGATTTTCTTTTCCTGCAGGGCAACTTCAGCTGCTAGACATCTAAAAGGCTTTGGTCTAAGTGCGCCATAAACACCATCAGTACTCTGAGAGATCCTCAGCTCTTCCTCAGTAGCATGTTGAGTGCCATATGACCTGAGGGGCCCATCATCCGACACTATATCGACAATCATTCTATTTTGTCTATCCATGTGGTTTTCTTGGTAAAATACAGGAGTGGTTTACCATTGCCTTCTCCCATGCAGTATGAAATGATGCCTTTGTCGTTGTCATAGAAGTGATCATCTGCCTCCAGCTGCCCAATATAGGTGCTTGCTTGCTTTAGCTGGACAGCTGCGATGACCTTCATGCTTTAGGTGACCCTACTGGGAGTATACCTCCTGGCGTACTTTGCTCATCCCTCCCAGAAACACCTTTAAACTGCAAAAGTTCAAAAAATTGTGATCTAGATCCTTACAAACAAAAATGTAAATACCAATATGAAGTTATATTTGCTTGCATAGTTAGTTTTCAAAGACCAGCCAGTAGCTCCATACTTTCAGATGTTATTCTTCCATACAGTTTCTGTAGCCAGGCTCTAAAAGATGCTTGCATTAACTGCTCTACTCTCTTGGACTGGATCATACGTTTGAAGGACTAACAGGCGTTCTTGAATTTGCAATATTTACAAGTCTGGTTTCCAGCTAAACCAATCTAAACCATTTCCATCCTGTTCACTATTTAGAAGAGAAGGGTTGATCTCCACAAACAGTCCTTTCAACTGATAGCAGGAAACACCCAACAGAGGGGCGGGGGGGGGGGCGGGGGGAGAAACCAAAGGAACCAAGGCTTATCCTAAACTGCAGTGCCAATTCTGTCCCTTCATCTACTCTGGCAGCACTATTACTGGACCTAATATTATCCGCCATACAGTTGAGAGGTCATTTACCTGCTCATCTAGGAATGTCATCGACTGCCAGCAGTGCTCTTCAGTGATTTACATTGACCAAATAGGACAGTTCTTCCAAGACAGATAAATGAATAGAATAGAATCAGCACTTTAAAAATGAAACATATGGAAACCTACTGGGAGAAAGCACAATGTTCCTAACAATTTAGTCAATAACTTAAATAGGAAAATAATTGATAAGCAGCACAATTAGTACACAGTAAGACATACAGTTGTTATCATCTGAAAATGGATGGAAGGAGAGTTTCTTACTTCAGACATCCAGACTAATGTTGTGTGGGACTCTGAAGATTGAAAAACATATTTTTGGAAGGCACAGTGAACTGCAGAAGGAAATAGTTTTGTATTTTCTTCACAGCTCAAGGAATTTAGTGTTTTACATACTCATTACGTTTAGTTCTTATCTTAACTTGGTTTATTCTTAACCCAAGCATTAATTAAATATGGCATAATCATTCCAGTGCACATCAACTTAAAAAGTGAGTTCCTGCCTATAATCTCAAGTCTTATATTTTGACACATGTGCCCCATTATCTTTTGTATCTGTATTTAAGCAGAGACTGAAGATCTCAAACTTCCACAGAAATCCCCAGGATCTCAGTCTCATCTGCACCCCAAAATTATGCAGCTTCAAAAGTCGACTCTCATTTTAATCAAACACACACACACCAGTATGAAATGTGGTTCAGAGAACCAGAGGTGGCGTGTAATCTGGCCAAATTTCAAATCCAAATAAAATACTGATTTATAGCAGTGCCTTACATTTGTTTACAAAAGACTTCTCAGGCTGTTTCAAACTTTTTCATTGTTGTTGAACTAAATTGCCTTTATTTTTTCTCTATTTAGATTATTTCAAAAATTATAGGATATCACATGGATCTCATCCTCCCTTGCTGCATATATATTGTTTTGTGCTTGTGGAAGGGAAAACTTTTGAAAGTGCTTGTCTGAACTAGAATGATGGCTTAGGATGTTCATTTCAGGGAATAAAACAGTTGGTTACTCAAACTCTCCCCTACTGTGAGGGAATAGAATGTTGTCAAAGTAAAACCTTATGCAAGCAGGCTGGAGGTTGGGAAAAGGTGTTGAGATATCCTTAGGGAGCTAAATAACAGGGAACCCAGAGACTGAAAGAAAAATACAAAGCAGGAAACAGACTAAGAAAGATGAACTAGCATGAAGGGAAGTGTATAAAGGGGCTGAGGAAAGGAGCAGTAAAGGCAGATAATTGAAAAAGGCTGATTGGAAAAGGGGAACTAAAAATCTTCACAGCACTTCAGTTCAGAAGAGAGACTTGGAGGAGTGCTAAGGAGATGCTAAGATGCTGTCTGCTGGAAATGGGACAAAGTAGGTTTTGGCTTGAACGCATGTGAACCTGATTGCTGGTTGAGACATGGTTGCTCCAGATCTGTAGAGAAATTGGGACTAAGGCAAAATTGTATGAGTAAGGAGAGGGCTGTAAATTATTGGCTGGGAGAGAGAGCCAATAGAGGTATAGCATTCTCAGAGTCTAGCCCTGGCAGAAGAATTCTGCAAGTTATGACTACTTCTGTCACTGCAGCATCAGATTTTGTCAAATTCAAGTGGACAATAGGGGGAAAGAAGTAGTGATTGGTAGTGGGGCTAAATCTTACATACTGATTGAAAGTAACAAGCCAGTCCTTTGGTTGCTGGAGTCTATTTCCACTGTTTTTGTGACTTGCCAACCCTTATATCCAGCCTCAAAGTACCTTAGTAGCAAGTCAACTTTCAGGCTTAAATGCCTTTTTTTGTAATGAATATTCAATCCTTGTACATAATCATGTTCATTTGCTAGGCACATTTCAGTACACTCTGTCATGGATGCATCCAACTGCCAAAAGAAGTCTATCACCTGGGCCAGGCTCTGTGCAATACATGCTTCAGTTGAGCTGTAGACAAGAGAAACCACAGAGCATTTCCATAGGAAATAGAATGATGCCTAGAGCATATCATCATGTGCCACAAAACAGCACAGAGGGGCTGTCAAGGCACATCAGCTGTCATCTAATCTAGAATTGTTGTCAGGATTGTGAAGCAAAGAGCAGCAGTCTTCAGATGACTGATGGATAAATATATTATATAGAAGCGAGTGCTTTGAATCTCATCTATGCACCTATGGATGCTTTATAGTATGAATTTATTTTTAATTCATCAAATTAAATTGTTTGCCCTGAGGGCAGCTTATTATTTATGGTTTCATACAGTCTGAAATAAATCTGACACTTGTAATGGACCTCTTGCTCCCTCCTAATGCTGCTGACACACTGCATGATATTTCCTTTGATCGGATGGCTTTAATTTAGTTCTGACCATTACAAAATTGTGATATGTTTTGAAAATAAATCTCCAGGAAATGTCACATGTGAAACTCATTGCATTTTGGATTAAAGCATGGGAAAACAAATTAAAAAGGCTAGACAGATATGGGTTTGGATGTTTAAATAGAAGCAACTTGTTTGAGTGTCAGGTCTTTCTCAGTTTTCCTTTTTTTTCTTTATTCTTCTTGGTTTGCTCACACACCATTTTCAAAAGTGTATGCCCTCTCCAGATGAACTCCTGATTTTGTGTGTGTGTGATCTTTCAATATACTCATATTTGCTAATAAGCATACACAGGTACTGAAGGTCAACATTTAGACATTTATAAAATTTCAAATCAATAAAATCAACATACAATATAAATCACAGACTAGTTAAGATTAAAAGATTTGATTTTGCAATAGCTTAGTTCCACTGAAGGTACTCAGTGTTTTAATTGGTTTGAATTGTAAAATAAACAGTATAATATATGGAGAACACAAGGAGGCTCTCATTAGGAATTTAAGTGTCCAGAATGTTTAGGAGAGCAGAATCTTTTTACTAAACTTGATAGCCTAAAATGTCATACTGGAGTGCTGACTTGGTTCAAGGACTGGTATATTACTAAAAGGTGATAAATGTTAAACTAGCTATAGACACCTGCCAAAACAGTTGGTATAGCACCTGTTTCTGTTTGAGATACCCCAGTATATCTTTTGATTGAATGAATGCCAAACCCATTTTCATGCCATCCCAAATGATGCAATATAGAAGCTGAGAGTTCCACCCTTTGTGTTCATGGTCAAGAATGGGAATTGATGGTGCAAGACTCACCATCAAGTGTCTGCCCATATTTTGCATTATCTTTTGATATGTTTCTAAACCAAATAGTCATTAACTTGACAGGACTGCATTTGAAGAGCAGATTGTTTCTCACACACCATCAATCATCATCATCATCATCATTATTATTATTATTTTATTTGTTTTAAATTGATTGGTTGGTTGGTTTATTGATTGATTTGCAGTGCCTGGTCCTGTACCTGTGAAATCACTAAAGGGAACTCCTTTTGAAGACAAGATCTTCCTAAACTGGAAAGAACCTATGGATCCAAATGGTATCATCACACAGTATGAGGTATTAAAAAGAACAATTGGGCAGAACAAGATGGATGTAGTGGTTTCTTTATTTTTGTCTAAGGCTCTCACTATGGCAGATTGATCTTCAGCGCAGTGGGCTAACACATGTACACCTTAAGGACAGGCTTTTTTTTTTTCCTTCTGGTAGATTTCCCGGAACTTTCTGCTCTGTCCCAATTTTTACTGGCACTAGTGAATCTCTTGTATTGCCAAATATATTGAAAGTTGTACCATTATAGTCCTCATCTCGGGGAACATGCCCAAAATGAGACATGAAGAATCAGTGCACTCTATTTTCTCCCTGTCACGGTAGAAATGACAGATGATCCAAGCTTATCCTTTTGGTTGAAGCTCAGTTGAGGAGAGCTGGTCTTATGGTAGCAAGCATGACTTGTCCCCTTAAGCTAAGCAGGGTCCGCCCTGGTTGCATATGAAAGGGAGACTAGAAGTGTGAGCACTGTAAGAGATTCCCCTCAGGGGATGGAGCTGCTCTGGGAAGAGCAAAAGGTTTCAAGTTCCCTCCCTGGCTTCTCCAAGATAGGGTTGAGAGAGATTCCTGCCTGCAACCTTGGAAAAGCTGCTGCAAGTCTGAAGACAATACTGAGCTAGATGGACCAATGGTCTAACTCAGTATATGGCAGCTTCCTATGTTCCTATGTTAATTTATACCTCCAAATGTAATAATAGCTAGTCTTTATTTTCTTAAATAGTAACTATTTGTCTCTACAGAAAAATATATATATCACTACCTGAAAGGAAGCTCAGTACTGACTTATCAAGTAATCGGTTTCCAAGCCCCCTTCCCATTTCCATCCAATGGTTGCCCTATGAACCTGGATTTACTATGAGTTAATAACATGAAAACATTTTTTCTGAATTTGATTTGATTAAATTACTCTGTAACTATAATAATTAAACATTCAGAATTCTGTCTGAAATCACACAAATGCTACAGACTTGCTCTTGCCAAGATACTGCTATGGTGTGCTTGTGATAAATGATGAAATCCAAGGCTTTAAATGTACAACTCTGATTTAGTTCTGATAACATTAATATACAGCCTTCCTCAATCATGATTTAATGAAGCTCTGTCCAGTGAAGGCTACAAGTATTATATATGAGCATTAATAGAAATCTGACATTTCTAGACTTCAAGGTAACACTTTGTTTCCTTTTTCACGAAACGTCTAATGCAAATGTTGGGAATTTGAAAACATTCAATGGTTGATGTATGAGTCCTTGGGGAAAGAAGGAAAAACAATAATTTTGCGTCCAATTTCCTGTGCATCTATCATTTTCTGAACTGGGCATTCTTAACAATACCGGTTTTCTACTTAAACAAACAAATTAAATGCCCAAGGGGAGCACATAAATGTCTCAGTAACCATGTTTACATGACTTAGCATATACTAAGTTCTACTTCTATTAAGGCTTTACATTTTTCAATTTCCAATAGATATATTTAACTATACTAATCTGGAAGCTTGTTGTTGGGTTTGAATATACATAAATAGCATTGCTTGACATGTAAATAATATTTTTAACAGAAAAAGAGGAATTACAGAAATATGCAATCCATCTCTTTCTGTTAAGATTCTTACTTGTTAAATACAATGCTTACTGCCACCTCATGGAAAACTAAAAATGACGTAGGAGCAAGCATGAATTGTCCCCTTTGCTACTCAGGGTCTGCCTAGTTTGCATTTGAATGGGAGACTACATGTGTACGCACTGTAAGATATTTCCCTTAGAGAATGGGACTGCTCTGGGAAGAGCATTTGCATGCAGAAGGTTCCAAGTTCCCTCCCTTGTATCTCCAGATAGGGCTGAGAGAGACTCTTGCCTGTAACCTTGGAGAAGTCACTACCAGTCTGTGTAGACAATACTGAGCTGGATGGCCCAATGGTCTGACTCAGTAGAAGGCAGCTTCCTATGTTCTTATGTACAAAGGTCAGAGCAGGCCTGCACAACTTGTGAAACACCAGACATATATGGTGATCCACAGGCTTGATACACTTTCTGGTGTGGCTGTCTGCCTGGGATTGCAAAAACAAGGAAACTCTCTGCTACCTGACAAACCCACAGTATAATGCTGGTGGTCTTCATTCAGCTTGTTGGTTTATTTGCTATAAGTTTAGTTAGAGTTATCTAACTTTGGTTAGATAAAAGGGTATTGCAGTGGTTAGGATGTATCTGTGAAACAAGTCATTGGCCAACATTCTAACTAAAGCTGCATGCATGTAGCAAAAGAATGTATGGCTGCTTTCTGATGTGCAGGTGCTCACATGCACTTGGGGGTTGATTTTTGCCTATCTCACCTTTCCCCAGAAGCATTCAGAGGGTTGTGCACCCTAAGCGCATGTGAATATCACAGTGATAGTATCTGTGCTTCTGAACATTGGTATTCACATGCACTTAGGGTACACAACCCTCTGTCCTTGTTTAGCACAGGACACATTACACTCTCCAAGTCATTCTTCATAATGGGAAACAATTATATTACATATAGCCTTCACTGGATAGTGCTGTATTAACTCAGATCCTGGCAAATACTGTATGCTGACTAAAGCTGCATCTGTGCAGCAAAAGCATGTACTTTGACAGTGGTCGTATCTGTGCTTCTGAACATTACATGCCTTTGCTGCACGCATGCAGCTTTAGTCAGCATACAGTATTTGCTAGGATCAGAGTTAATACAGCCCTATCCAGTGAAGGCTATGGGTAATATAATTGTTTCCCATTATGAAGAATGACTTGGAAAGTGTAATGTGTCCTGTGCTAAACAAGGGTTTAAAACAAAAATGACTACCCTAATCTAATAGTCTAACTGGTTAACTGGAAAAATTTTGCTTATGCCTCTTGAGAATTGTGCTAAAACTCTGCAATGATTTCCACAGGTCAGTTACAGCAGTATAAGATCATTTGATCCTGCAGTTCCAGTGGCTGGGCCTGCTCAAACTGTGTCAAAGCTATGGAACAGTACACATCATGTCTTTTCTTATCTACACCCTGGGACTACCTATCAGTTTTATATACGGGCCAGCACAGTCAAAGGCTTTGGACCAGCTACAGCAATCAACGTAACCACCAATATCTCAGGTAATGACAAACTTAAAACAAATAAGACAAATAAGAGCTTTACTGCATTGAACTTGCTTTTGTGTGAATAGTTTCTTCTTACATTTGTGGATTACTGGAAAATAAATTGACTGCAACTGAGGGAGGATAAAAAATACATGGGATCAGATTTACATTAACAGAGAGGGGCTGCACCCAGTGTTTTTGCTTATGGATACACACACACTTCAATAGGCAATGGTGTGTGCAGTTTGAAACCCACGTTGAGTGGTCTGGATTATTTTGCAGCCTTGTAAAAGGTTACCCAATTCCTCTGTACAATTATAAACAATTATAGTTATGCAGCATTTGCTTTTTATTGGATTGAAGCCCAGTGTTCATTCATTTTACTGAAGACACTGTGGTAATTGGTGTTAAAATACAAAAGTAGATGATAGAAAATACAAAAATAGATAAACAATTTGTCTCTAATTTTAGAATGTAATTTTGTATTAAGCCTTTACTGTGTAAGCAATTATTTGTGTACCACATCGAATAAGTAAACTTCTCCTGGGCTCCTTGGAGGAAGAGCGGGATATCAATGTAATAATGATGAGTGATGATGATGATTTACTCACAGTTCCTCCCTAGTTTAGAAGTAAGTTCTGGGCCTCTTTGGAAACCCAGCTTTCTAGAGCTACTAGAAGTGTGTGTTGGTGCAGCAGAAATAAATGCACTGTGCTCTTTTCTTTATTACATCTGTAGTTGTTTCTCAGTGTCATCATCTTCAGGGCTGAAATGATCCACATTTTGTGTTTTTAGTTTGGGTCAGCCAGCCTGCTACACATTTTTAAAGAAGTTGAAGTATTTAGCTCCAGTTACAATAAATTTTAACTTTTGAGGAACTACATCCAATCCTCATAAAATGTTATGGTTTTTCTTCTCCTACAACATGCTATGAATTTTTGACAGGATTCTTGTGTTACATAAATATATTTTAAGTCAATAGAAACTTTAAAAAGAGGGGTGAAGGAATCAGAATGACCTTTTCTTCACCAGTTGTTTGATCCCAGAAATAAGGAACCATGAAAGTATTTCATACCTTGTTGGGAAGAAACAATATGGTGTATTGCAGGGCTGCTCAGCTTCAGCCCTCCTACAGATGTTGGGCTGCAATTCCCATAATACCTGGCTATTGGCCACCATGGCTGTGGATTATGGGAGTTGTAGTCCAAAAACAGCTGGAGGGCCTAAGTTGAACAAGCCTGATGTATTGCATCACAGTATTGTGTGCCTAGTATCACTTATGAGACCTGTAGGAATTGTCACATATTCCAGTAATGAATCATGTTAAGTTTCCATCTGGTCCTAATCACAATGATATATATTTTCTTTTTTTCTGACATTATGCAGAGTCGGTTCATAATGTTACTGTAGACGAAAAATATCCTATGTAGGAAAATATAGGGGGGGGGGACAGGCACCAATTTCCTATTGGTTAGTTTGTAAACCACCCAGAGCCATTGGATTGGGCAGTGTAGAAATAAACAATAAACAAACAAACAAACAAACAAATGTTGGAATGCAAAGAATAGCCCTGCTTTTATCATCCAGCAGACTCTAGTGATACATGCTTATATATTTAAAAAAAACATGGGCTTAATTATCAGATTTACAGAGAGAAATAATTTGGGAAATATATATCCCAAGTCTTCTATTCTAAAGACCTGAAAAACTGTAAGTTGTTTACAGTGTGGCTGCAACTGCTGTGCTGATGTCTTTCATTTTGAGCCACCATATTACTATTGCTTTGCTGCACAATTTCATTCAGAAAGAATGTGTTCCATCACAGTCAGATCAGCTGAGTCTGCTCTCTTTTCTTCCCCAGTGTAGGAGGGTATCCATTCTAATGGGTTGTCATGCCTACTTGCTCCCTGTAGACAGGACTTCTGCAGAAATGAAAGTAGCCCCATGCTGCCTCTGTTAGGATCCACCCAGTTCTGGTCCTGCCTTGCTTCCGTGGACAGGACCTTGCAGAAGCTCCAGCTTTACTTCTTATTTCTTCTCTATTTTCTCCACTTTTAGCTCGTTCCTTGGAATTTGCTTTGTTGGCGCTCTTCTGTTTTTTCCCTAAAAAATAAACAAAACCTTAAGTTCTTCTTTCCCTTCTCCTTTCTCTGTGCAACATGCGGGGCCCTCCCCATCCCTCACCAAGGTCATGGAGCAGGGCCAAGATGTCTTCCACAACCAGGAGAGATCAAGATCCAAAAAACGGGACCACAACCAAATGGCCTGAAAGCAGACACGCACCCTGCCGTCAGAGGACCGCACGGCATGCCAAAAGTGAAAGCTGACTCGACAACAGTCTGCTCTTAATTCCTCCCCATCCTCCAGCACATGGGGAGAAGGTGCTCCACAACACACAGATGACCACATTCAGTTGCCGGTGGGCTCTCCTTCAACCTAGACACAGCCGCCACCCCATTTAGAGGCCTCTACAACTTTGCCAGTGCAAGGAGACTCCACCAATCCATGCAAGCTCCTCCACCACATGGAATCCAAGGAGCTGGCTGAACTGGTCCTGCTCGTGCAGCCTGTCTCTTCCAGGGCAGGAGAACCACATGGACCTTCAAACCATCCAGCAGAGCCCCCTTCTTCCAGTGACCAAGGCCCAGCTCAACTGCTCATCACAGAGGTTACAATACATCCCACCCTGCCACCTTCACCGGTAATTATGAATATCCCAGTGCCTGCTATGGTCCTAGATGCCCTACCGGCCATTCCTGGGAACACCCCACAGGGAAAAACACCAACAGCCCTTATTTGTCTCTGCTCCTCCCTCCTTACATGAGGAGCGCCTCTCACCAGATCTCTCCCAATGGATAAGGGACATTGTTTCCATTGAACAGTGGCATAGTGAAACCACAGGGACCTTGCTGTAAACTATCCAGCACCTGCACTGCCAGCTTCTAGTGTACCACTGGTGTTACCAGGGCCAATTGTGCCTTTAACCATCTTATTTCCTCCAAGTCTTCTCTGGCATCCCATCCGGACATCAAGCGATTCCTTACGGGAGCATTCAACATGGTTCTTCCATCAATCCATCGCTTTCCATCGTGGAATCTTAATAAGGTTCTTAATACTCTTACAATGCCTTCCCTTTGAGCCTCTTAGAACTGTGACACTCAAGTTATTGACCTACAAAAAACACCTTTGCATCTTTCAGCCAGACACAGTGGTTCTTAAAATAGACCCCACTTTGAGTCCTATAAACCCCGCCTTCTATCCTATTACATTCCACAGAAATCAGGATGTCATCTTCCCATCCTTCTGTCCCAGGTCTCAGTACCCAAAAGAGAAGCTGTGGCATACTCTGGACATTGAGAGAGCTCTGAAA
The DNA here is from genome assembly GCF_027244095.1 of Hemicordylus capensis. Taxonomy (NCBI): domain Eukaryota; kingdom Metazoa; phylum Chordata; class Lepidosauria; order Squamata; family Cordylidae; genus Hemicordylus; species Hemicordylus capensis. The sequence goes on along the minus strand of NC_069657.1, from coordinate 345,126,236 downwards.
ATATATACTAAGTGCACGTTGATACTTGGCCAGATGGATTCCATGTTAATTTTCCTTTCATCCAGCTATGATGGGTTCGAAGCTGTCGGCCATTCTGGATCACTGGATTAAGGCATGTATAACTACTGTGTATGAATCCCTAGCACTTTATCCACCTCTCAAGATCACAATTCATTCTACAGGTGAAACTCGGAAAATTAGAATATCGTGCAAAAGTCCATTAATTTCAGTAATGCAAATTAAAAGGTGAAACTGATAAGTATAAGCATGCATATGTATTCAGTACTTGGTTTGGGCCCCTTTTGCAGCAATTACTGCCTCAATGCGGCGTGGCATGGATGCTATCAGCCTGTGGCACTGATGAGGTGTTATGGAAGACCAGGATGCTTCATTAGCGGCCTTCAGCTCTTCTGCATTGTTTGGTCTCATGTCTCTCATCCTTCTCTTGGCAATGCCCCATAGATTCTCACTGGGGTCAGGTCAGGCGAGTTTGCTGGCCAATCAAGCACAGTACACTGTATACTTTTCAGAGGTCCGATATTGTTCTATTCTACAATCCTTGTCTTCTTGGTTCCATGTAATATTCTAATTTTCTGGGATTGTGGATTTGGGGTTTTCATGAGCTGTATGCCATCCATGATCATCACAATTATAACAAATTAAGGCTTGACTTATCTCGCTTTGCATGTAATGCGTCTGTCTCATATATCAGTTTCACCTTTTAATTTGCATTACTGAAATTAATGGACTTTTGCACGATATTCTAATTTTCCGAGTTTCACCTGTATATGCAGTGTGGCAGCGTTGTTTGCATATACCCCCATCTCAGAGATCTACAGGGCTGCTACATAGACTACAGTTTTGCCATTCGTTAGGCAGTACAAACTTCACGCCTACCAGTCGGCTCTGGCAGCATATGGACAAACTGTACTCCAACCAGTAGTTGCTACATAGGCCTTCTATCTGTGCCATAAACCTTCCTGCTCAGAGACTTCTGCTTTGGTATGTCCCATTAGAAAGGATGCCCTCCTACACTGGAGGAGAAAGTAACATTGGTAGTACTTACCGTGAAGGTTCTTTCTCCCCTGTGTATGAGGGTATCTGACCGACCCTCGGTTTATGGGTGTGATCCACTTTGATTTTTTATTGATTCTGATTGGTTCTTAACCGTTTCTTTTTTCTTTTTGGAAATGCCATCTCTCTTTCGTTTCATTCTCTTATGCCTATGTTGTATGTTTTCCTTTCTGGAGTCTGTCTGTTTTTTTCTGTTTTTTTCCATATTTTCTTGCCATTGCTATGCTGCCTGCAGCCTGCAGACCTGATAATGTCACCAGACAGACCCAGAATTGGGTGGATGCTAACAGAGGAAGCATGGGGCTACTTTCATTTCTGCAGAAGTCCTGTCTACAGGGAACAAGTGGGCTTGACAACCCATTAGAATAAATAAAATAAATAAATACCCTCATACACTGGGGAGAAAGAACCTTCATGGTAAGTGCTACCAATGTTACTTTCTATGCCATCTGTGTGCCAGCCCATATAATGAAGGGAAGATGGCAGGAATTCTTGGTAGCTGCAGACAGTTGTGAACTCTGTCACTCTTTAAAGCTCACCAAACTCTGAACTGAGTATTTCTCTTAAGCAGTGACTTTATATGGTCCTGTTATTAATGACATTGTCACTTTTAATGACATGAAGTAGTTTCATATTCTAATATTGTATTTTATATCTTAATTGGGCTTTGGAATAGACTAAAGATTCAGCTTATATACATAAATTACATCCCACAATTTTCCTGTAAATATTTAATATTTGATGAGATTGCCAAGTAAATGTCCTTGTTTCCTTTTGTTGTCAATGTCTCTTGAAATCTCAACACTTATTTTGTGTAATACCTTTTGTATGCCAATGTCAGTACAAGAGCTCTTACTAGATATCAAATTTACTTAATGAAAACAGATTTTAGATGAAGCCTTTCATTAATTCTAAACCATGCAAACAGATAATGCACCCTTCATGTTTGTTTACTGACAGTGTAGTTATTTAATTACATGGCGACCTTCTTTGTCAGTTCCCCTTAATGCATAAGATTTCTAATAATCATGAGCTGTTCTATTTTCCCCTTTTAAAGAAACATGTAAAGTACTGTGACCTCAGTTCAGCAAAGTGAAACAGCTCCTGCTAACTTGGCAAAGAGGCACCTTTTAATGTGGTGATTCTCTTTTATTTTGCAGGGGGAGAGTAACTGGCCCTATTCACCCCCAGCACAGTACACCTCCAATGGCTGCTGCTGGTGTCTATCTTACGTTTCTTTTTAGATTGTGAGCCCTTTGGGGACAGGGATCCATCTTCTTATTTATTTATTTATTTATTTATTCAATCAATCAAAGTTTATGGCCAGCACAAGGGGGAAAAATACAATTAAAATATAAATAACAATTAAAAAGATAACAAATCAACAGTCTAACCCACCAACAATATTGTAACTGAAAGGTTATAGAGCAGCACTAGAATTATTAATTAAAAACTGATGCAATCTTCGAGCTGCCTCACAAAAGCCCGCCACTTTTCGAGTGATGAATGAAAGAATTGAGGATACACGGGCCAGAGAACAAAAACATATACAGGGTGGTATATATACCGTGTATAAGAGTCTATTCACACACACAACTTACATAAATGAAACAGACAAATTGCTAAAGAAATTATCTGTGTTCTAGACCCCAAAAAAGTGTAGCTGAAGGTCAATTATGTCCATGGTTCTATTACATGTAGACATATAGTCTTTCCAGATCTTTTCTCTTTTCTCTCGCTGGTTCTGTGTTCAAGTTGTTGCTCCAATTATTACTCACAATTCTTCCAGATCTTTTGTCTTTACAAGTTCTTATTCTGAAGGTCCATGTACAAATGTTGCTCCTTTTGATTGATGCTCCTTGTCTAAAAAAATACCCAACAGGTATCCTAGGTAATTTTATCCTGTTTCCTCCTGCTTGAACAGGACTTTATCAGGAGAAGTGAGCTGAATACATAATAACACATGTATCATTTTAAAATACCTTCAACAAATTACGTTAACTTAAAGGGTTAGAGATTTTTTTAGTAATTACTCACATTTATTTCTTCCAGAGTGACACTGCACCTACCAGTGGTTTCTAAATTAGAAATCCTACTGGATACCAAATTGTACTGGCTTCAATGGTACTGATAATGCTTAATATATCCTACAGCGTCTGCCATATGTTTTCACTCCCCTTTGATCAAAAGGGATGTGCTTCTTTATCCAATCTCGTCTAAATGACCAATTATATTTATGTGCGTGTGTGAAGAAACAGCAATGCTAAGCTTCCAAAAGAAGCCGTGGACCTTTTGTCCCATTTAAATTCCCAATTATACAAATATAATATGGAACCAAAACGTAGCTCATATAAAAGTTTGTCAAAAATATTATATAATAGTCCCATTCTCCAACAGGAGAGACTTTACTCCTTTTAAGGGGATGTCCATAAATCTTGTGTAATGTTAAATCTCACCCCACTCAACCCCCATTCCACATCCAAATCTCTAAATAGGGCCATGATAAAAAATAGCACATTTGTGCCTATAGATAACTGGAAAGGTCATTGACCTGATTTAAACCAAAAGGCTCTAAAGTCCGGAGCTGATGTATAAAAAATGCCTCCCTCTGTAGGAGGGCAGTTTTGATATTTGCATAGGAAAATTCTTTTTGTTTGTACCTATAGATGACAAAAAATTGAAAATCATTAAAGGAGTGCCCTACCTGCATGAAATGATCAACCATAGGGCATTCCAAATTTTGGTTCCTAATGCGAGATCGATGTTCCAAAATGCGAGATCACATGCAGGAATACTGTCCTCAAGCAGGAAAGCCACTTGTTGACTAGGCAAATTTCCTGGAAAACGAGCCAGCAGTGGAGATGTTTATTTATTATTTCTCTGTGTAAACCGCCCTGAACCATTTTTGGAAGGGCGGTATAGAAATCAAATAAATAAATAAATAGATAAAAGCCATCTAACGTTTTTCTCCTTTACAGCTTTAGAAGAAACATTTTGTAGGATTGCAATCTTATTTACATGTGGAGAGTAAACAATTCTATAATTTCCCCCCCCACCACTTCTGTTCCCATGTTACATGAGTTTCAACAGTGTTCTGTCTTTTAGTGTTATGACTAGGTATGATTTTAACTAACAACTCAGGAATGTTCTAATGGCAGCTGGCTGAAGTGCTTTTTTGGGGGGGAAACACCGTAGTAGTTATTGAGAAATGTGATTATATGATTGTAGACCTTTGTGCAAATGGACAGAAAAAGACTGAATTTCGTCTCTGATTTTGACTTTATTTTATATAGCTCCTACTTTACCAGACTATGAAGGCATTGATGCATCTCTCAATGAAACGGCAACTACCATAACTGTACTCTTAAGACCTGCACAGGCCAAAGGTGCTCCCATCAGGTAAAAAGAGCAGGGCGGAACGGATACACAAGAACTTGAATGATAAAAAATGTATGACCTTTTAGATAATCTTTGGCTGGTCTTAGTTATTCAAGATCTGATTGATCCCAAAGCTCTTTGATTTAATCCTCTTGTCACTATTCCTATTTCTGTCTCTTATTATGTCATGTTAAATTGTACTTTATTTTTTGTGGCATGTGGGATTTCATAGGGGTGTTAAGGCTGTAGTCTCAAGCTGCATTGGCTATAGTGGTTATTTCTGAGTAAAAATGCATGGTATTGGGCTGGGTAAGCCCTTGATGGTCCAGTAGTAAAGACCTGGATAATTGGGTTCAAGACCCACCTGCTATGGATTCATCATGTGGTTGTGAGCAATTACTATTTCTTAGCCTCAGTTTCCTTTCATTGAAAATTGTAATACTGACCTCTCTATATGATTGGTATCCCCAGGGAACACCATCCTATGACCAGCCTTAATCAAATAATTCAGTTAATCTCTGGGGTAGAGTCACCACAACTTGCTTGAACACCTTTCCTAAAAATAAGAGGTTAGAGACTGGTCAGTAATTATCTAGAATGGTGGGATCTAGGAAGGGTGTGTGTTGTTTTTTCGAAAGTATTGAGTGGATAACTGCCATCCTTAGGCACAAAGGAATCATGCTCTCTACAAGAGAGATATTTTCTATCCTCCTAGCCTACTTGGCCAGTGTCCCTACCCCTGGCAGATTTTTTTTTAATTCACCATGATGAACAATGGTCAAGAGTATATTTGAATATTATTATTATTGTTTTACACAGTCAGACAGGTGTTATTGACTGGTTTGTTTTATCCAGACATCGAGTCCTTCCCAAGGACCTGGGATGGCTGAATTTTATTGTCAATGTTGTTGCTGTTGTTATAGATATCGTCGCAAAATATAGGCTGTTCCCAGTAAAGCTGCTTTTTGTAATTGGCTGATGGTGATTTCTGTGGCCCCTGTGGTGTTGAGGTGCTCTTCAAGGTCTTTTGGAACTGCACCCAGGGCGCCAATTACTACTGGGATTATTTTGGTATTTTTCTGCCACAGCCTTTCAATTTCAATTTGTAGATCTTTGTATTTGGTGATTTTTTCTATTTCTTTTTCTTCTATTCTGCTATCCCCTGGTATTGCTATGTCGATTATTTTGACTTGTTTTTCTTTCTTCTCGACTACAGTGATATCTGGTGTATTGTGTGGCAGATGTTTGTCTGTTTGTAGTCGGAAGTCCCATAATATTTTTACATCTTCGTTTTCTACCACTTTTTCAATTTGATGGTCCCACCAATGTTTGGCTACAGGTAGCTAGTATTTTTTGCAGATGCTCCAGTGTATCATCCCTGCTACCTTGTCATGCCTTTGTTTGTAGTCAGTCTGTGTGATCTTTTGACAACAGCTGATTAGGTGGTCCACTGTTTCATCTGCTTCTTTACAAAGGCGGCACTTGCTGTTTGTGGTTGATTTTTCGACTTTTGCTCTTATTGCATTTGTTATTGACCATTTGAAGTGCATCTTCTTCACTGTCCTTGATATATTCTTCAAGGCCTCTTTTCTCCTCCTCTACTGTTTGATGGACTTGCAGCATTCCTCTTCCACCTGAGCTGCAAGGGAGGTATAGCCTATCGACATCACTGCGGGGGTGCAGAGCATGATTGATGGTCATGAGTTTCCTGGTCTTACGATCCAGCGTCTCTAGCTCTGCCTGGGTCCAGTCTATTATTCCTGCAGTGTATCTGATAACAGGTATAGCCCAGGTGTTTATGGCTTGTATGGTGTTCCCGCCATTGAGTTTGGACTTGAGGATTTTTCTAACTCTCCTGATGTATTCACTTCCAATTTTTCTTTTAACTTCAGTGTGGGCAATGTTATCAGCCTGGATAATGCCCAAGTATTTGTAATGTTCTTTCTCTTCCAGGTTCTTGATCTTGCTTCCATTGGGCAGTTCTATTCCTTCTGTTTTTCTTATTTTCCCTCTGTTCATTATTAATGCATCACACGTGTCTAGTCCAGACTCCATTGCTATATCGCTACTGAATATACGGACAGTGCTTAGCAGTTATTCGATTTCTGACTGGGACTTTCCATACAACTTCAGATTGTCCATGTACAGCAGATGGTTGATTTTACTGGATGTTTTAGATGTTTGGTATCCGAGGCCTGTTTTGTTTAGTATTTGTGAAAGTGGGGTCATGGCGATTACAAACAACAGAGGGGATAGTGAGTCCCCTTGGAAAATGCCTCTTCTAATGTTAACCTGTCCAAGTGTCTCGCCATTGATTGTTAACTGTGTACTCCACATGCTCATTTCTTTTTTAAAATAAATATCTGAATGTTTTTGCTGACACCAGTTGTTTCTAAACATTTTAGTATCCATGTGTGAGGCAATGAATTATTATTATTATTATTATTATTATTATTATTATTATTATTATTTCTTTTTCTATACCGCCCTTCCAAAAATGGCTCAGGGCGGTTTACACAGAGAAATAATAAATAAATAAGATGGCTCCCTGTCCCCAAAGGGATCACATTCTAAAACGAAACATAAGATAGACACCAGCAACAGTCACTGGAAGTACTGTCCTGGGGGTGGATAGGGCCAGCTACTCTCCCCCTGCTTAATAAAGAGAATCACCACGGTAAAAGGTGCCTCTTTGCCCAGTTAGCAGGGGTAAACACATAATAAACTCATATTTCCAAGGATCTGTTGACATCCTTATAGTTAGCACAATATAAAAAGAATCCATATTTTCTGTCACTGTCAATGTGGAGTCAGGACGTGTCACATCTGAGTGATTATTATCTGCAAAATGCTTTGCAAATTGGACACAGCGGGCTACTGAGGTGTCTTCCCCAGGTTCCCAATGGTCAAAATGTAAGAGACTGCAGTCTACAAGAAAAAGCTCTGCTGAACAATTTTCTGCTAACACAATGGTGGTAAAGAAATATATTCTCTTCTCTGCCATTATTGTCACAGTGTAGGCTTGTTGTTGAGCTTTTACTTGGTTTTAGTAGGATTCAGCGCAACACCTTTTACATCATCACTGTAGTCTTGTGACCCATTTGATTGCCAATACCTCTGAGGTAACCATGGACCTCTCTTCACTGACTGGTTCTGGAGAGGTCACCCAGGAGCTTTTGTATCGATAGCCAAAGTCATCTCACCATTCCAGAAAGCAACTAGGGCCTTGGTAGAAGCAGCAGCCTTACTGGAGGAAAATGCCCCAGAGACATCCAGAATCCATCTGGACCCATAAAAAGCCTCCAAGAGAAAATTGTTTTATTAGGTCTCTCATCCTTGCAGGTCTTAGGAGCTGTATAGACTACATCCTATAATGTAGTGATCTGAAAATAAAAAGAAGAGTGATTTTAATCTTCTCCATGGAATCATTATCCTTCTGCTCAAGTGTATGCCTTGCAACATGAATAGGACAGCCCCATGGTTGTCATGATGATCATGAATGAATTAAATTAAATTAAATTAAATTAAATTAAATTAAATTTGTTAGCCACCCCATAACAAATTGTTCTCTGGGAGGCTCACAATGCCTCAGAGGCAAGTCCCTGGCATGAACTTGAAAGTCACTGAGATTTAAATTATTTGATTACAATTTAATGCTGCTAAGGAGACCTCTGAGCAACAGGTGTGGCAATACACCAACAGAATCTGTGTCCTAAGTGCTGTCTCCAAGATGCAGATTCAGAATCTGGTGACCATTGGACAGGATACCTTGGTAGGAAGACAGACTCATGATAGACTACCACGACTCTGCCCCCCATCCTTGTAGATAAGACTGATGTATATACTGAACCCAATTTGTTGAGCTGGGAGAAGGCAACCACTCCCACTTTGTCCAGCTAGAACTTGGTGATACAAGCCAGATTAGCCCATTAATTCAGAATTAAAACCTGAATAACTAGAAATTTATTGACCAACCTGGTATTAAACAGCAACATATTTAGTCCACACAGACTGTGACAATAGAGCAGCAAGTTTCCGTAGGAGTGGGACTGGGACAGGAAATAGCCACAGACTGATCTTCCCTTCATCCCCATATATGTGAATAGAACACACGTGTCCACCTCCATATTGTCTATTTCAGGCTTCCCCAAACTGCGGCCCTTCAGATGTTGCTGAACTACAACTCCCAGCATCCCTAGCCACAGTTTATTGTGGCTGGGTATGCTGGGAGTTGTAGTTCAGCAACATCTGGAGGGCCGCAGTTTGGGGAAGCCTGGTCTATTTTGATGTTGATCCTGCACATTTGTTTACCAATTGACTTAGCTCCAGGCAGTGTTCCCTCTAACAGGGATTCCCAGAAGTTGTTGACTACAACTCCCAGCATCCCCAGCTGTAGTGGCCTTTGGCTGGGGATTGTGGGAGTTGTAGTCAACAACATCTGAGAATCTCTTTTAGAAGGAACACTGGCTCCAGGTTCTTCTGTTCATGCTGTATAGCTCCAGCTGTTATGAAGCAAAAACATCTCAAGTTACTTTTTTCCAAATGCACTTCTGTTATTGATGGCTCAGGAAAATGTAGCTGTTAAACAGATAGTTGATTTTAAAAGATAGTATTTAATGATGTGTATTAGCAGTCAGCCTTCCCTATAGAAATATGCCCTTGCAATTCTTGCCCGCTTTGTGCACATGCTCATCAAAACAGATGTTCAGTAATCCAATTCAAATCTTCAGGTGCTGTCAGTCAATTCTTAAGACACAACATGCTGTGATAGTCACAGTTCTAATCATGACATAATCGTGTCTTGCCTGCCAAGCGTTATCTCATAATCTCTAGTTTTCTTTATGGCCCCCTGAAGTTGTAAGCCAAACAGCAGACATGAAACACAAAGGGAGACTGGAGGAATTGGTATTTATAATCAGATAGTAAGTCTCACTTTTACCAAGCTGGAGGTTCTTAGCTCAGCCTGTGAGGAATAAATATTCACTCATCAGTGAGCCACACAAAAAGGTGATTTTTGCTTATCGCTGGCAGCCTGTCCCAGTTAAGCCTCTCTACTGAACTGTTACTTCAAGATTCATGAATATGCCAGAAAATTGCTCATGAATTACTATAGAGAAGTATGGGTCTGCAACAAAAAGTTGCAATATATCCCTGGTATGCATATGCTACTTGAGCCTGTGGTGGAGCATGGTGAAAAAACAAAAGTGAGCAACAAATATAGGAGTCCCTACTCTAACCTGGGTCTTACTTCCTAGGCAACTCTTCCCCCCCCCCCATTTCGGAGTGGGTGGGTTGTGTGTGGCGAACAACAGTGCTCAGTCCCAGCCCCTTTTCATCTAGTCCTAAAGTTTAAAGAGTTAATGGTTGGTAAGGGGTCAGTTTAATGTTTTAGTATTTGCTAAAGTTGTAGAGAGGGAGAGATCGAAATAGATTTTATCTAATGGTGAATGATTGATTACTGTGCAAGTGTATATGTGCATGCAGACATACAATGCTCAGCAGAGACAAAGATTCAGTGCAGCCCCCCTCCATTCCTCAGGAGAGTTCACACACATACAGTTGTCTGTATGTTGTTTGGACAGGTTTACATACCCTTAGCTCCAGGGGCTTAAATGTGTCAAACTGCTTTCCTTCAGAAACACAAAGCCAGTGGTGTAGTTGCAAATTCAGAAATGCAGACGCTCACCATGCCAGCCCACATAGCCACTGAGCTGTGGCCTCTAGAAGACCTCCAAGGTCCCTTCCGACTCTAAAATTTGATTGATCTAGGTTGTTCTAGATTCCATCTTACTCACTAAACTGCTGTGGCTATAAACAGGCCAGTGAGCTGGGGCTGGTAAACTATACAGAGGTCTGAATGCTCTCTGTCCTTCAGAAGTTAGTCACTTTTGTTCGGGCAGAACTAGACATAACAAGAAGCGTGAAGCTGCTGGAAATATGTGATCTGTAACACAGCATGTTATGTGACAGCATGGTGTTGTGAGTTCTCTTGCAATTCTGTGATATTCAGTTCCACCCTTTGAGATATTCTCATGCTAACAACATGCAGTTCATAAACTAATTCCATTTGTTAGCGCTTAACTGGTGCCTATAATTCAAGCCCTTTTCCTCTTCAGGCTCCTACAGTATATAGATTTCATAAGAGTTTTATTTCCTATGAGACCATTTGGACAGCTGCCTGAAGTATAAATTCTTCATGCACTGCAAAATGGTACAATCTGAACCCTACTGTGATTCATCCTGCAATCTTTGCCTGTCTATGTACTGAACTACTTTGGAGTGTGATCCAAAGGCATGTATGACCTCAGGGGCATACCAGAGTTGGAGTGGGCCCAGAGATGAGATTTTAAAATGGGCCCCTCGCTGCCTTCCTCTCCTTCTCTTGGCCCCATGTCTCTGCCAACCATCCCAACTACAGTTACAAGGTGTAAATAACAGCAGAATCAACTAATACAACAGTATCAATGAAGAAGAACTTTAATAATTGCACATATCTCAACTATGACGTATCACCACCACCCATATACTATGATATCCCACACCACCAGCCAGAACTTAATGCAATGGTCTCTTTCGTGCTTTCAGTTCAGCAAAGTTGTTTATGATCTTTTGTATATCCACTTTCTTTGCTCGTTTGTTTTCAATGGATTGCAAAGTAAGGCCACTGAGTCTTTCCTGAGACATAGAACTCCTCAGATAGTTTTTGATAAGCTTCAGTTTTGAGAATGATTTCTCAGCAGATGCCACTGGTTACAGGTAGGGTCAGGAAAAGCATATCAGAGTTAACTCCATTTGACAAAGGCACTATTTTAATACGATGAGGGCTTACTTGATCTGGCTGCTGTTAATATGGGCTTGGTCCCACATTTAACTGGGGATAGTACTTGGTGCCTGTTTACTGCCAAGCATAACATGCCAAGGGCTGCATAACACTTCTGAAGGGCTCTTATCATTTCCCAGTGCTTCTGGACAAAAAAAAAAGCATCACTCCCATATAGCCTGAACTGACCATGCACAGCCACAGACCGAATCCCTCCTGAAAAGCTCTAAGACGAAGGGGCAACCAACTGCAGAATGCCCAGTGCTACCTGGAAGCTGGCAAGTCCTGGGGCTGGAATTTGGAGCTGAGAAGTCCTTAAGCACTCTTGTGAGAGAGTAATAGGTGGCGTCACTTTGCTCCCCTGGGCCTTCCTACAGTAGGGACTTAAAAGGAGATGCTTCATACTGCTAACAAAGGAAGGAAGTTTGAAGCATCTCTAGCCTTCCCAGTCCTGGCCACCACTCGCAGCTTGCACGGCGAGGTGAGGTGAGGTGAGGTCCCCTTTTCGCCAGAAATCATCTTCACGAAAGTGATTAGTTTTTGTTGTCCCTTTTCAGTCTCTCCTGTGGGAAGGAGCAGGGGAGCAAAGTGACTCCACCTATTAATCGCTCGCAAGAGTGAAAAGGCAGGAAAGGAGCGCTCGATCAAACTGAGCTTCACACATGACTCAAACTCGCCTGGGAAGCTGTGCCTGCTCTGGTCTCTCTCTGTATCTCTGCTGCACTCCCTGTTCCCTGAGGTTTTTGGGTTCCCCCCCCCAAAAGACTTGCTCGCATTTGGACTTTGACCTAGCCTCTGTTTCAGATTATCTGCCTGCCTTGTCTGCCTCCAGTTTCACTAGGAACATTTTTCTTGGATTCCTTGAAGTAAAACAAAGTATTTTCCTCATTTTTTTCTTGGAGACATTGGAGAGAGTCAGGGCTGGAGGAGGATCTCCTGCAAGCCTTATGATCTCGTTCTCTCCCTGTCCCAGCCAGACACTCCACCCCCGCCCTTGCAGCAATTACTCTTTGTCCCCTTCCCCCTGCCATTCGGAGTCAGCAGAGGCTGATAAAGATCTCCCAAGACTAGTTCTCTGATGGCTTCTCTCACCCTTGTCCATCACCCCCACCAGACACAGTGAGCGGGTAGGTTGACGGGGAGGGGCTCACTACAGCTGAGCTGAGCCTGATCAGAGGTGGCAGGGCAAGTGAAGTGAGAGTAGGCGCTCACTGCAGCCGAAGCAGAGTCAGCAGAGGGTGTCCCCAAACCTACAGCACCCCCTTTTTTGTCCAATTTGGCCAATGCCTGGAGACGGCCTTGCTGCTAGCTCTGGCTCAAAATACCACTAGTGCTAGGTGTGAGTGGAAGAAGAGAGAAGAGGGGAGAGTCAATGGAATGTGACCACGTATGTGCACCAAAGATGAGGAGAAGAGGGGGAGAACAATAAGGGAGGAGGGCGAGAGGCAGAGCCAAGGAGGAGAAGCAGGGAACAGCAAGATACAAGATGATTGCCTACTGTACACCTTCTGCTCATGCCATGAGGCAGGCAGAAAGGCTGGCCTAACCCTGACCCGCCCTCTGCCTGGATGGAAGAGGGGGCACGCAGGCACAGCTGGTCTTGCCTTTTGAAGGCAAGGGAAAGGCCCCCCGCCTTCATTGCTGTCCTTGCCGCACCAAGGCCACCGGCCAATGCGTGGCCCACCCAGGTGGGTGCCAAGGCCGCGGGGGTACAGGTGTGCATTACTGGCCTCTGGGGGGCCCTTTGAGGCAGTGGGCCAGGAGGCAACTGTCTCCTCTTGCCTAATGGATGGTATGCCCCTGTTTGATCTAGCAATATTTTAATAATGGTCAGGGCATGGCTAGAAAGCAGGTGAAACAACAGACTCCCACCCCCAACTGTTGTCAGTTGCAATTTGTGGTACTGTATGGAGGATTCACCTGCTTTTTGTAGCAGGATTGCTCCTACATACCATACAGATACTTCTGAAATTTCATAAAACGGGACTTAATTCATATTGTCTTCATTCACCTGGTTTTTCTTTGTCTCTCTGTGTTGTAAAGATACATCATAACATTTGTCTGGATATAGATAGCTTCTGCCTGACAAGGGTGGTACAGCTAACCACTGAAATGTCAACAGAGGCTTGGCAAACTAGCCTAGTTTTCAGTAGGGCAAGTATGAACACAAGATAAACTTGGCACAGATTTTAAGTTACAGTTGGTGGTGAAAAAATGCAAAGCCTGCAGTGTTCTGGACCCCTTCTAACTTGGCAAAGAGGCACCTTTTAATGTGGTGATTGTCTTTATTTAGTGGGGGAGAGCAACTGGCCCTATCCACCCCCAGCACAGTACCTCCAGTGACTGTTGCTGGTGTCTATCTTTTTGGGGGGGGGGGTTAGATTGTGAGCCCTTTGGGGACAGGGATCCACCTTATTTATTTATTATTTCTCTGTGTAAACCACTCTGAGCCATTTTTGGAAGGGCGGTATAGAAATTAAATCAAATGTATATATATCAAATTTATTTTATATATATATAGTGCTTGCATGTAATGAAAATTATGCCATTAAGGCTGTGTAGAAGCACATTGAATTCTAGGCCGTTCTGAATAAAATGCTTATTTTATTCCACTTACCTGTAGCTATCACATTTTGCATGGACAATCCTGCCACTTAAATTAGCCGAATGCACTACTTTTCACACCAGAATATGCTCAGGGAAAGAATGGAACTTTGATGGTGGTTCTATGCACATCCCTACTGAGTTCCATTAGCTCATCTTACCTTGTTAAGTGCCCTCTGAGTCCATGAGCATTCCACTCCATAGAGTTTCATTGAGTTTCATTGAGCCAGTTTTGAGGGTTTGGGCCCCCTAGGGTCTTTCTTTCCTTCAGATTTTTGTAAAACTGATGTATCTGTGGGTTACCCCAGATCTGCAGGTATCTCTCTCTTTCCCACTGATCGTCTGCTTATGCGTCCATAAAGATCAAAACATTTCTAACTCTTTCAGAAATGGATATAGGATATTGTGTTGTGTTCTATGTTGGGATATTTTTGTTCTGTTTTCCAAACTTGAAAGCTGTATTGCTTTGTTTTAAAGGGTAAGAAAATAACTCAGACTGATTAATTTATATAGTTTTCACAAACTGCAGATGAAGTGACTGAACTGTTTACAGTAAACTACCACTTCAGACTGTAGACTGGGATTCACACTGTTTATATATGTGAGTGTGCATGTATGTGACCCTGCACATTGAAAGCTAGGTTTCAGGGAGAAGCATGCCTATTTAGCCTTCTCCATGATAAACTAGTTTTGTACGTGCTGTGAATTATTTTCAACCATTCAGTCACTCACCGGCAATCTGAAATAGCATAATCCAGGATCAATTTTCCCATTTTGTTTTCTTTGTGTGAATTAAGCCTCATTGGTCTTGAAACAGCAACAGTTGAATTCTATCCCTCCCCCTGCCCATCACTACCTTGAAATTTAATAGATTTTTGCAACCCTTTCCCTGGATGAGATCTTGGTTTCAAGTTAAAACACAACTTCTGAACTCAATCACAAATAAATAAAACATTACACTGTCTCTTTTTTTCTTCGTTATACATTCCCATATTGCACTCTACTCCCCCTTGGCCCTGTTCTCCTAAACTGGCCAGATATTGAAATTGACAAGTTTACTGATCTCCTGGCGCTTTGGAGAGCAAAAGTCTTGTCAATTGTTTTGTGTTGGCAGCTCGCCAGAAAGGAGCGACAGCGGCAAAGGCAAGCCTAAGGTGCCTGTGTTCCCAGCAGGAGCAATCTAGTTGCTTGTGTAAAACTTTGATTGCAGACTACTACTGTCTTGATTTTTCAGGTGGATAGTTGGGGGGATGGACATTATTTAACAATATTTTTCCCTTTAAGAGCATCTGAAAACAAAATTAATACAATAAACTGTTCATCCTTCCCCCACCCCCCTTTCATCGATGTACTGTGAAAAAAAGAAAGGAGCAATATTTTCCTCTCTTTTGTCCACAGTTTCTCAGTCTTCAGGGTCACGCTCACTTTTCTTTTTGCTACCTTGTCAGATTTTACAAAACAAAATTAGCATGACAGTTTGGGAATACAGAGGCAGTTTTGAGTCTGCTGTTGGTACTTTCTAGCTTTGCACTCTGCAGGATCATAGACTATTTTTCTCTAGAATGAAGTTTCCTAAATGTGTGTTTCCCACCCATGAACCTTTTAACTATAACTTGAAAAAGAAATTGTAGTAGTAAACTCATACACTGGTTAAGTTGCACTTGACGAAATTGTACATCTCTGATTTAAAATGGCATTATAATCCTGTACTGTTGCCAGGCAGCTTCTCTTCCATATTGGGTATTAGCCTTCACACTGAATAAGATTAGAGCATAGAACAAAAAATGGGTGCCCGTCTTGAGCCACAAAATAGGTCATATGCAAAAAACTTGGAAAGGCAAAGACCATACCCAGTTCTCCTGCATTCTAAATGAGGCTAAATCTAAACCAGGGTCTTGGCACAATAGTGGTTCAAACAGACCAACTGACTAATGTACAGTTCATACACGATTGAATTTCGCATAATAGAGATCTTCTGTCATGTGTACCTGCTGAATAGTGCTGATTTGGCTCCCCTGATATTGCTCAGTAAGACATCAAGATATAAGTTTTCCCTCTTCAGAACTAAGGAAATCCTGTTACTTTATTTTCTCTTCTTCTCCCTCCTTGAATCCCTGGACTTATCCACCTGGGAAACCCAACAACCGATTACTACAATTGCCAGAAGCACTTAGTCTCTGTGTTCACTTTAACTTGTAGAACTGCAACTGACCAATGTGCCCAATACTGTCCTGGAGCAGTGGGACAGCTTGGAGGCCCGAGTTCTTTGAACCCACCCACTCAATTATAGTTACACCCCTGGTTTTGTGGTACATATGAGGTACACGAATCCTCTTTGGAACCTCAAGTGAAAGCATTGTGAGGCTTCTCTCTTGCCACTTGCTACACCTTAATGGCCTCAGAATGAATTATAGGTCTTTTGTCCGTACACACTAGCGTGTGTGGCTTTTTTTTTTTTTAGTTCCTCGAACTCCTGCATCTCCAGTCTCCAAGTAGTATGCCCTCCTCACAGAATTGGCCTCTGTGGGATTACATAGTTTCTGGCAATTCTTACCAGACTGAAAATCCCTCCTGTTATTGTACCACAAGCGTGGGTGTTCTTAAGAGAATGGCCCCATCACCTTGGTGATGGAGATATCTATGTACTTTCCACTCTTCTGATGTTTCCCCTTGAGCTCTGCTGTCTCTGATCCCCTCAGGCTTCCTGTTTGGGGGAGTAACAAGCCGCACATAGACAGACCTCATTGCTTACAGCCATGATACTCTTCAGTTTCTGACAGGCATAAGTTATGTTTAATGCTGAGCTAATAATTGTGAGTGCTTCCAGTTGTGAGCTTGCTTTCAGAGAAATACTGTACAAGACTGCCCTAAGATGATGATCCACTCTTCAGACCTGATATGAAGATATTCAAACTTGCAGGCTTGATACTGGTAATACTGACCTTGCTATACCCAATAATGGCTGCCTGCTTCCCCAACTGTCTGTGGTAGGAAAAAGGATTTTCCCCTAACAACCAAGTAATTCTTCCAGTTTCAAAGCATAAGTTTCCCAAGCAAGTTTGACACACAACCAAAGGTGTACATCTGATTCTATGGTAACAATATGGCAGGGATATGGGGGGGCATGAGTTAAATCACCCTGAATTATTATCTCTGCATTTTAGGTGGTGGTCGAATTTGATCAATAGTCAGGTGGTTCACACGATCAACTTACCCAGTTCTGGGGAGGTGTGCTTCTACCTGCCTCCCCGCACACAATCATGAGACATCCCCACAATCTTCTGCTTGTGCACCAGGTGAACAGTGAAGTGGCACAGCCAGGCTCTAGATAACTTCCTCCTCTGGCATTCCACGATGCAGCTGCTGGGCACTCCTGCCACCTGGCTGCATGGACGCTCAGGTTGCACATGCACCTTTCTTTTTTAGCTCAGATAAAAAACCCAGGCTACACAGTTGAAGAGTGCCAGGACTGAGACCAGGATTGAGCACTCCACATGACCAGCTGTACCCGGTTAGGGCTATACAAGCCTGGGTAGGGCTGGTTGTGTGAACGGCCTTTGTGTTTTAAAATTACGCTTGAATCAAAGGTTGAGATCTTTCATCTTTTTCTGTAATTGTAACTCTTCCCCTTCTCTTCACTGCATCAAAGACAAGATGCCACATCTCTCCATCTTCTGAAATTATTGGGAGAAAGGGTATGGAGATTTTTGCCTGTTCCTTGAAGCAGCAAGGAAAGATAAAGAAGTACTATGGGTAGTAGGGCTTATCACACAAGACTTGGAGGCTTGATAGGTGGAGATTTGATTGACCTACCAAGCAGCCTGCTTCCATAAATTCCATAAAGCAGCCTGCTTCCAACATGGCTTGTTCAATCTAGCAAGGAGGTTGTTGCAGATAGCCTGGTGGAAATCATAAATGCTTCTCTGAGGGAGGGCAGGATGCCTCCTTGTCTTAAGGAGGCAATCATTAGACCTCTTCTAAAGAAGCATGCATTAGATCCCTCTAAGTTGAGCAATTGTAGGCCTGTTTCCAACCTCCCATGGCTGGGCAAGGTAATTGAGAAGGTGGTGGCCTCTCAGCTCCAGGCAGTCTTGGGGGAAACTGATTGTCTAGACCCATTTCAAACTGGTTTTCGGGTGGGCTATGGGGTGGAGACTGCCTTGGTCGGCCTGATAGATGATCTCCAATTGGAATTGACAGAGGAAGTATAACTCTGTTGGTCCTTTTGGATCTCTCGGTGGCTTTCGATACTATCGACCATAGTACCCGTCTGGAACGTCTGAGGGTGTTGGGGGTGGGAGGCACTCTTTTACAGTGGTTCCACTCCTACCTCTCGGATAGATTCCAGATGGTGTTGATTGGAGACTGTTGCGCTTCAAAATCTCAGCTTAAGTATGGGGTCCCTCAAGGCTCTGTACTTTCTCCAACGCCTTTTGACATCTACCTGAAACTACATGGGAGAGATCATCAGGGGATTTGGAGCTGGGTGTTACCAGTATGCTGATGACACCCAGATCTACTTCTCCATGTCAACTTCTTCAGGAGCTGGCATATCCTCCCTAAATGCCTGCCTGGAAGCAGTAACGGGCTGGATGAGGGAGAATAAACTGAAGCTGAATTCAGATAAGATGGAGGTACTTATTGTGCAGGGTCAGAACTCTAGAGATGAGTTTGATCTACCTGTTCTAGATGGAGTCACACTTCCCCAAAAGGAACAGGTTTGTAGTCTGGGAGTACTTCTGGATTCACACCTCTCCCTGGTTTCTCAGGTTGAGGCGGTGGCCAGGGGTGCTTTTTATCAGCTCTGGCTGATATGCCAGCAGCGCCTGTTTCTCGAGATCAGTGACCTCAAAACTGTCGTACATCTGTTGGTAACCTCCAGACTTGACTTCTGTAATGTGCTCTACGTGGGGCTGCCTTTGTACATAGTCTGGAAGCTTCAGTTGGTTCAGAATGCAGCAGCAGGTTGGTCTCAGCCATCTTGGAGAGACCATGTTACTCCTTTACTGATGGAGCTACACTGGTTGTCAATAGGCTTCTGGACAAAATACAAGGTGTAGTTATAACTTACAAAGCCCTAAACAGCTTAGGCTCTGGGTATCTAAGAGAGCATCTTCAGTACGAGCCCCACCGCCCAAAGTTTGGGGCGGTGTACAAATTTGATAAATAAAATAAAAATAAAATAAATAAATTGAGGCTCAGCAAGGGGAATCTGCTTTGGAAGTAGTGCCCATCAGGATTGGGCTTGCAAACCAGCTTGAAACACTGGTTAAAAACCAGCCCTTTGTTAATATCCATTACAGATATAATGCTGCACCACTGCTGACAAAGGAGTGTGGGGAGGAGGACCCAGTGTTTGAGCTGGTGTCTCACTTTCTTAGGGGGTACTTCCTCACAGGTGGCTTTTCCCAATTTACTTCAGTTGATTATTTCTGTTGTCACATGCTTCTGGTTTATCAAACTTCTGCAGCTTCTCCCCACTCCACTCCTGCTGAACCTTCTCTGACTCCTGTGGAGCTTAGAATAAGGCAGGGTTTGTTTGGTTTTTTTAAAGCAAAATTACACTAGTCATTTTTCAGAAAAGTAACAAAAGACATGAATGTTTGATGTCGTTTAAAGTGTTTCTTTCTTCTCTGGACATTGTTGCTGTTTGTTAATCACTTCCTGTGACAGTTTCCTCCCACTGGAATTTTAGTGTGTTGGTTGCAATCTTATGCATGTTTTCTGGGAGTAAAACTTACTGAATATAAGGGGACTTGCTTCTGAGTATAGATTATGCCGCTGAGACCACCATTTCATATTTGATACTCTTGCACTCTTGTGATTACTAGTGGGAGGAGAATAAGCAACATAGCACTATAATGTTTCCCTAGATTGTAATAAGAAATAGCTAAAATGCCTATAACATTTTCATTTCTTGGCAAAATGGGATGAAAATGAAAGAGATAGAACCCTCTGCCAGCATGAAGCTTGCCAGATTTCAGACAAATAGGTCTAGGGATTTCTGTGCAGGAACACTTCAACATTTTGAAGTTTCTCCATCCTTCTTTTTTAGTTTTGTAGGCAGAAAATCCCTCTGGATTGCAGAAGATAAGTGGGCTGAATGTGAGATCACAGCATCAAATAGCCCTAGTCAATAGGGCTATTTCAAAGGGTGAACAATGTAGTTTGAAAATAAAAAGGGGGGTGGAAGATCATAATAGCAATAAAACTGATTTATGTTTTTTAAAAAAACCTGTACATAAAGTAGCAAAGGTGCACTCAAGTGTAGATGTAGGGGGCATGCCCTTAGGAGCCAACCCTCTGATATGTCACCATCTACTTAGAAAACCACTTCTTAGGGATATGCACAAAACAGATTTTGTGTTTTGTTTTGAAACAGTTTTGTCGAAACAGCTGTTTGACAGAACAAAACATTATGAGTCTTTCAGCCATAGGCAACATTGGGGAAACTCTAAACACGCCAATGTTCCCCATGGGTAGCTCCTAGAGTCAACAAAGTGAGTTGAGTGGTTGGGCATGATGGGTGCTACCTATATATTTTTTATTTATTTATCATAGTTTTATACTGCATGATATGTAAACCTCTAGGCAGAGTACAAATCACACCCATCCCACAAAAGAAATGGGCAAGCAGGGCGATTTTTAACACGTTTTTAACCTTTTTCCCAGATTCCCCTAGGATCCTATGGGGGCTAGGGGAAAAGG
This sequence comes from Hemicordylus capensis, assembly GCF_027244095.1. Classification (NCBI taxonomy): domain Eukaryota; kingdom Metazoa; phylum Chordata; class Lepidosauria; order Squamata; family Cordylidae; genus Hemicordylus; species Hemicordylus capensis. The sequence goes on along the minus strand of NC_069657.1, from coordinate 345,105,652 downwards.
TTAAAAATGTGCTAAAAATCACCCACTTACTCATTTCTTTTGTGGGTTGGGTGGTAGATAGCACCCATCAGATGGTCCATCTATACACTTCCTCTTTATATAAATCATAACTGAAAAGGAAAGCAGTATTTTATGGAATTTGTGCAAGTTCCAAACAGGATAAGGTTACATCATCTAGAAACCTTGCTACCTTGCTCGATAACATTCAGCATTTATTATGAATAAAATACCAGCTGGAAGCTCCTGGGATGAAAAGTTACTGGTATGACTGTACCTGGCCTAAGCTTCATGATTTTATACAGGAACAATTAGTAGGCATGCATTTAAAAAAACCAGCTCAGAGTATTGCTTATTATTGTTGTTATTATTTAGAATATTTATATACAGCTTTTCAACAACATTTTCAAAGCAGTTTACCCAGAAAAATAAATGAAAAGCTGGTTCCCTATCCCAGAGGACCTCACATTCTAAAAGCTTAAGTGTACAAAATATGTCTGCTTACTATAAATATATATTTATTATTATACTAAAAATAGTCCCCCCCCAAAAAAAAAACAAAAATAAACATTAGCATATAGTTGCATATGTTTGTATGAACAGGAGGTTTAGAAATGCTCTGCTCTTTTTAAAACCAGAGAATTAAATTCACTTTTGTCCTTTATAGCACCTTATATCAAAACATCCAGCTGCTGATTATCAATTAGTCTTTCAGTTGTTTGGCTCTTTTGCTCTATAGGGAAAAGAGGAATTATAAATCTATAAAAATGAGATTTTTTTATGAAAAATGACCAAGAACTGCCATTGTGAGGACAGTATTGGCAAGTTTAGGCTGAAGTTTGCTTTTTGAGTTGTTGTTTCTTTTTTTAATAGGCTGAGTGCCATCTGCTTCAGCAATTTGTAACATTTTTGTCAGTGGCAACTGCAGAGAAAGGAGGCAGACTATTTGGAGAGTGGACAGATTTCCATCCATCTGTGCTTGTATTACATGATGTCGCTTATACTTTAGATCTGTATAGCTGTGAGCCAAGCTAGATGCCACAGCAAGGTCAAAGGTAGAGATGCCTGTCGACACGCTCTGTCTCTAATAATATGACAACTACAAATGGGTGCTTCGGGCATTGCTTGGAGGCAGTCACGTTGGGCCTTGAAGCTGAGCTTTCTACAATATCATTTCAAAGGCAAATGCTAACTTCAAATGCTACAAATTATCAAGCAAAAAGCTTAATCTCTTATAAATGTCTATGCCTAATGTCAGATCCACTCTTGAGCTGCTTAATACATCAAAGTCTATGTTAATGTTGAGAAGAGGTTTCTTCTTGTTCCATTAGATTCTTGAGTGGGAGAGGTTGAGAGCAACAGCACAGGAGAATTAGCGGGGGGTGGGGATACAATTAGTGAAAATCAACCATTGCCCAGTTACGACCTTTCATTGGCAATAATTTAAGTATTAGAAGTATACAGTGCAATCTGAATGTCTGTTTGTGTCTTTATTTTGTGTTTTTGAACTGACCATGGTGTTACCATTTGGTGTAACATAGCCATGTGTTTATAACTCTGGCATCATCTTAGATGTATTGTTTTTCTCTTGGTTTGAACAGTGCCTACCAGATTGTTGTGGAAGAGTTGCATCCTCATCGAACCAAACGAGAAACAGGTGCAATGGATTGCTACCAGGTTCCTGTGACATACCACAGTGCTCTGAGTGGGGGCTCACCATATTATTTTGCTGCTGAACTGCCACCGGGTAACCTTCCTGAACCAGCCCCTTTTACAGTTGGTGATAATAGAACTTACCAAGGCTTCTGGAACCCACCTTTGGCTCCTCGGAAAGGGTATAACATCTACTTCCAAGCCATGAGCAGTGTAGAGAAGGTAGGCAGCAACTGGCAGGTTTTCCTCCTGGAACAAATAAAATGTATTTGTGATGATTATTTGAACAACTGGACTGAAGCTGTAATTTAGAGAACTTCATAGGACACACATATTCATTTGAACATGTATATTATTGGGCTTTTGGCATCCTGCCCCCACTTCACACACAGCATCGCAGTCAATTTTTCACCCCCATCCTGTGTCAAGGCAGTATGGACATGGTCTGCCACAGGGAAAGAGTATGTCAAAAGCCTTATTGCATGTACAGAGTTAGCCTCCTGGCTAGAGATTGTCCAAGACACGTTAGTACCTGGAGCACAAAACTCAAATTATACACCAATGTAATGCATAGAAATAGAATAATTATATAGATTATTGGCAATTTGCTTCCCTTTATTGGCATCCCAAAATCTGCCAGCTGAGACAGGGTGCCTCGCTTTGCCTAACAGTAGGGCTTGTTCTGCACAGGCAATTCTGGATTTTGGCCTAATTAGTTCACTTTCATATTATATGCATCCTTGCTCTAGCTTCCATTTTCAAACAGCATGGTTCTATGCCATTCATATTCCACACACAGTTTATCTCACAGCAACTCTAACAAGCTGAAAATGTGATAAGTTTTTGAGTAGTAGTTTCAGTGAAATAATTTTAGCCATATGTGATTCTGCATTTACAAGAAAAATAACCTTCATCCTACTGTTCTCAGTGCTCATGCAGTTCAGAAGACTGAATTGCTTCAGGATAAACAAAATCCAGGTTGCTCAGCAGGCTAATAGAACATTACCAACTTCTCAGGGCTTTGCACACCAAACATCAAATGAAGAAAAGGGGGGCGGGGTAGGGGGCTTAAAGCTACTGATTCCAAACAAATTCCCATGCTCATCTTATGTTTGTGAAAAGTCTCAATATACAAGTTTTCTTCAAAATTGCTTGACTGCTGTGCTGGTACTGAAGGTATGGCTGCAGATCGCCATTGCTATTTCCTCACGGTTTGATATTTTGACATCTTGAGTACGGCTTCTATTTTGGTATGCATATTGATGGAGAACAAAGCAACAGGAAGTTAAATACTGCAGGCGGCTCTAGGTGTGAAAAGCAACATGACTTGATAAACCCCATGCTGCTGCCACTGAATCATTTTCTTTTGTAAACTGAAATATTAGGCGGGAAAGGGAGGGAAACAGCATACAGAACACTAGCAGAGATATTTAAAACTTCAGTTTGAGAATTAAGTATAATCTTGTATGAAATCTCTATCTCCTGGTTATTGTGTCCCAGTAGCAGATGGTTGGGGTAAAAGGAGGGGGAGAGGGGATTTAGGGGAGATTGCTACTAGATTGATAGTCTCCAGGAAGGTTAATCTGCTTTTAAAAGAAACCAAGGCTATTTCTACACTGCCATTTGGATTTCTACTATTTAGTAATGAAGAGATCACAGCTTTCAATGGCTTTGCAACCAAGCCTGTAGAATGAAATGTTGCCTAATGTCTATAATTTTAAGAATTAGCTGTTTATCATAGTAAGATGAGTAAATATCAAAGCTGAAACTGTATGACAGGATGGCTGTAGAATTGCGAAATGTTCTTGATAGGTATGTTTTTTAATGACAGCATTCATATAGGTGGCAGAGACCTCTTGGGTTCATGCAGATCAAGGCCCTGATTCCAAACTGTGCTTAAGGTATTTGGGGCAGCAAACCACATTATTGTACATTTTCTCCCCCATCTTGGGAGTGCAAATTGTCCCACTCATTTCCATGGGAGTGGGGGGAAACACAACTATTGATGCAAGTGATAATGCTATATAAAATGGAAAGACTTGTTTGTCAATATTAATCAGTTATGTTATAGACTATAATGACTAGAATATAATTTCTAGTTTTCAAAGGAGTTTACACCTTTATTGTGTTCACACTCACATTGACCCTATGATGCAGGTCACTGTTATTCCGATTTTACAGAAGGAAGTTGAGGCTGGGTGCTGGTTACCAGCCAAAAGCTATACAGTAGGCTAGTGTAGACCAGGGATTCTCAACGTTGAGTCCCCAGATGTTTTTTAACTTCAACTCCCATAATCCCCAGCCCCATTGGCCTTTGGTTGGGGATTATGGGAGTTGAAGTCCAATAACATCCGAGGACCCAACGTTGAGAATCCCTGGTATAGACATCACATGGTACCTTGGTTAAAACCTGGCTGCACTGGACTTCTTTGAGCCTCAGGAGCACATGCTTATTAGAATATATATATATATATATATATATATATATATATATATATATATATATATATGAAAACATGATCAATCTTGGTTTATTTTAACCTAAATTGGAAGTAGACTCTCATGTCAGTATGGCAGGGGGAGCACATGCTCCTGGAACTCAGAGATATGATGTGCAACTAGGGTTTAACCAAGGTTCCATATTGTGTATGAACCAGTGGGGCCACAATCCAATGTGAGACATGAGCCCCACTATTCAATCTAGCTCTCTGTCCATGGATCACAGTGAATAAATTAAAGGTTTTTTGTAGGGAAACTTTGTATCTCCCATGCAAAATAATCTGTCATACAAAGCAACACATACTTGCATATATAAAATATACTTATTGCTATAGAATCAGGCTACAAATATATGCTTAAATGTCAGTTTGACCATTTGCAGAATTAAAGTAAAAATTTTTATTTAAATGTGGGGATCTCTTTAAAATTATTTCCCTTTTAATCCCAAATTAATAATAATAGTTGTAGTATGATGATGATGATGATGATGATGATGATGATGATGATGATGATGATAAATTAATAATAAACTCTGTTAGCGGTCCCATAAGAAATTGTTCTCTGAAATTACGTATTATGAGGAACATGGGGCTGCTAGCGATCCATATCCTCTTATTAAAGACACAGGAGAATATGCTACAGTGTTGCACTCAGAATTATTGATTTATTTGATTTATTTGATTTATTTAATTTACGTACCACTCCTCCAAAAATGGCTCAGGGTGGTTTACAACAACTAAAAACAATTAAAATCAATTAACAGTTAAAATCATTAAAAAAACATTAACATTAAAATCATTTAAAACCAGCATTAAAAATTTAAACCATGAATCTAATTAAAAGCCTGGGTCAATAAATTCAGTGCCTTTTAAAAGGTTGCCAGAGATGGGGAGGCTCTTATTTCAACAGGGAGTGCATCCCAAAGTCCAAGGGCAGCAAAGGAGAAGGCCCATTCCCGAGTAGCCACCAAATGAGTTGGCAGCAACTGCAGATGAACCTCTCTAGATGATCTCAACAGGCGGTGGGGCTCATGGTGAAGAAGACGTTCTCTTAGAATTGTTTCACTTTGTTGGTTGACTCAGGGTTGACTCAGCCTTCCATCCTTCCAAGGTCGGTAAAATGAGTACCCAGAATGTTGGGGGCAATATGCTAAATCATTGTAAACCGCTTAGAGAGCTTCGGCTATATAGCGGTATATAAATGTAAGTGCTAGTGCTATTGCTATTGCTATTGGTTGCCAGTTATGAGCGTAGGAAAAGTGAGTGTGATAGTTTCTGGGTTCAGATGTAGAGTGAGATCATGGTTTGTGCTAACTGCAATTAAGAACCCCCATTATAGATTGAGCTTCCAGATGTACAAAAGACATCTTTTGGAACTGCTTTTGTTTCCCGTCTGCTCAGGACTCAATATCATACATTAATATGTTCACTCCGATCTCCATAGTTCAGCAGCCACCCCAAATGGTTTGTTAATGGGTTGTGAATTCAGACGTAACAAAACACAGTTAACAGAAATGGTAGTTTGAAAACCAGCTTCAAACCATGGTTTCAAATTCCATTTTGTTGGTCCCAAACAAATTGTAATTTGTAGGCAGACTTGGGTTAACACAGTTAACAGAGATTGTAGTTTGAAAACCAGCTTCAGACCATGGTTTCAAATCCTATTTTGTTGGCCCCAAACAAATTGTATTTTGTAGGCAGACTTGGGTTAAAATCTAACAAAATTATGGTTTAGCTTAACAAACCATTGTTTCATACTATGAGTCCAGACAATATCACATCATAATGCTTTAACTGAACATTGCAAGGGCGATGGGAGGAAAAGATGCACAACTGTTGCTTTTAGCAGCAGTCACATGTTTCTCTTTGTTTGTAGTTTGGCCTTAAAATGCGGTATAGTACATATATGTGTATAGTTCATATATATTTCCAGGGGAAATTAAATTTACTTTTCTATAAGTTTTCAAGCACTTGCAAAGCTGATTCAAAGTATTGAAGCTAGTAGTAATCAGATTGAAACATTAAGGCATGAACTAACTGTATTTTCTTAAATTTTAATTCTTAACAGGAAACCAAAACTCAGTGTGTTCGAATAGCTACCAAAGGTAAGTTTTTTATTTTTACTTCTTTTCCCCCATCCCTCTGAACAAGAGGACTTTCATAGCTTGCTTCAAAGCAAATTAAATGTGGCATTTCTATTGCTGGGAATTTGTACTTGGAACTAAGTTAAACTGCCAGTAAAATGTCTAGGTTCCACTTGATAACTTTACGTGTGACAGGGTACAACCTTCTGGGTTTGTTGTAGTATGGTTTTTAGAGTGGAATTGCTTATTAGCCATAAGAGCACTAAGGCACACAAGTAAGTAGGGTTTTTTGTTTTACAAATTAAAAGACTCTCATTTCCATTCTTTGGTTTTGGTAGGGTCCTGTTTTTATGATCAGCTGGACAATTAGAGAAATGTGGATAACAAGTTTTCGAGAGTAAAATATAGCAATTATTTGAGCTAATATATTATCTTATAACACTAGCAAAGCATCCCTGAAGTAGTTGTGTAACATAATCATTTGTGGTGGTTTGCTGCTATTTTAATTGGTCTTTCCCATCCTAAGCAAGTGTAATGATCAGAGTAGTAACCAAGTTTATCTGTTAGGATTGATTATGAAAACTAAACACCATCTGGATAACTGTAAGACAGGTTGAATTGAAGAAAGGTAGATTTGTGTGTGTGTATTAAGAGGTGAGAATGGATAGCTGCCAAGTTAAATTATATTTTCCCCATAAAACAACTTAATTAAAAAAGTTGCATCTTCAAATAAGAAGAATATTGGTTTCCTGCTCTGTGTTTACAGTACTCATTACTGAGTTAAATTTATAGTGTCATTATAGAAGATTAGATGGTAGGTTCAATTAGAGTAAACAAGGAAGGGCACTGTAAATAATCAAATAGTACTCCTCATGTTTGGTCTATATCCTTTTCTGTGTATTTGTGAACATTATTGGGATTGGTCTTCAGGAAAAATTCAAAGCATTAACATTAACACGTTTGCCAGCTAAAATAGGAAAGATTTCTAGAATAAGTAGTGGGAGGGGGTGGGTGGGCGGGCGGGACTGCTTGTGCAGCCAAGTTACAATTTCTAATGTTATAAATGCTATAAATTCATTAGAGCATCAAGTGTGTATGAGAGAAAGAGATGGAGGGAAGGAAGGAGAGCTAGTATGGCCAAGTTCAGACATACTGGGAAACCGGAGGCCCCTTCACCTCCAGTTTCCAAAGTCACACGTCCGGACTCCACAAACCAGACTTAAGGGCAAAAAGAGACATGCAGTTTCCCTTGCGAAACTCTTTCAGTCAGAGTGGAGTTTCGCCACCCTTAACTCCAGTTTAGCGGTGCCAGTGCTGCGTTCAAATGCTGGCATTGCAGTTTGGACACAATCGGACTGGAGTTGGAGGAAGCTACTCCCTCACTCCAGCCGGATTGGCTATGTGGGCTTTCCTTCTGTCAAGAAGGAAGCCCGTACAGCCAACTCTCCCACCTCTCTGCAGTCTCACTGACTGCAGAAGGGCTCTTCTACCCAGTGTCTGAACGCGAGTGGGGGGCACGGAACCATAGGTCCAGTGGACCTGCAGTCCTGTGCTACATCTGAACCTGGTCTATGTCAGTAATCCTTACAACGATCCTGGAAGGCAGGTCTGTATTATTATGCAGCTGCTACATTATTGCTAACATTACATTTGAAACAATTAACAGTCCCCTGCACTATACCAGTTTTTATTTGGCCAGTGTATACATTTCGGCCACATATGTGATCAGCCATATCTAAAATGTTAACATGATGGCTTGAAAATACTGTCTTATATATTGAGCAAGACAGTGTGGACCATTGGAGCACTGCCAACTCTGCTGTGTAAACACTGCCAGTGATGTCACGCCTGTTGAAAATAATGGGAATCTCATTGTGCAACAGAGCAGTTATGCTCCATCAAAAGGTTCCACAAATGATGCTGCACAACATGATGCTCATTTTGCGCAATAGGTGTAGCACAAGCAGCTTGGTGGTGTCTACACAGATACAGAAGTGAGTCCTGGCCCAAATGTTATACAGTGCCCAGCTTGGCCCATATCCCAATTTTGCAGCATTAGAAGTGGTACAATCCAAATTCCTCAGGAAGTTATTTCAAACAGCTCATGGTGTCCCAGTGCTGTTTTTTGCCTGGAGACCAGTCTTCCCAAGGTAGAATCTAAGATGAAATGGAGTGGATGACAGCATCACACATGACACCATTTGGGCATCCCTACGTGTCCCCAAGTGGTTCACACGTTAGCCTGCTTGCAACTCAGACATTCACGTGTCCACCATCTTGAATCGGTGTGGATGACATTATGACAAATTATGCCATTGAGGTGTCCCTGTGTGTCACTTACATCAACTGTACCCAATTTGGTTCAAATGAGTTAGATAGTCCACAAATCGGTTAGACGGTTCACAAGCTAGCTCATATGTGCCTCAAAAGTTTATGTGTCCACCATCTTGGATCGGGGTGGATGACATCATCACAAACTATGCTGTTGAGGTGTCCCTATGTGTCCTTACAACTGTACCCAATTTAGTTCATATTGGTCCAGGTGTTGCGAAGTTGATAGCAGGCGACACACGCAGAATGCTGGGTGGTCTCATAAGCCTACTGGAAAGTAGGCTAAAAATAATGTGCTATGATCGGGCCAAGTTGGTGGTTACCCAAAGAATCTTAGATGCAGGATGGCAGACAGACCAAAGTTTCATTCCGAGGGGAGTAGTGCTGGAAATCAAATTCTGAACACCCAGATACCTTAACCAGATTACAGTATCGCAGGGCATTACCTAAACACGATTTAATGTTCTGCACACTGCAGTGCTTGGGGGCAGATTTAAGAAAATCCCATTTGCAGAGTGCTTTTGCTCCTGCAATTCAGGAGCATGTTCTATTACATTGTAATTTTTATACGGACATTCATAATATGCATATTACTCCACATTTATTACATTTTCCAGGCTGTTCTGATGATTTCTACATATGTTTTCTTTTATCAGATCATGATGATAAGATTTCTTATGCAGTTGCCAGGTTTTGCCTAATTGCCATTAGAATTTGTAAGACCATGTTATGTTTTTGAACAACTAAGTATTATTATCTATTGAGGACAGCTCTTATATACTGAGTTGGTTTTTTCATTTTTTCCTGCTTCCCCATAAACGATGTTGGTGTTTCCCCAATATGTTTAAATGTTTCTAGGAACCTTTAGGAATTTTATGTATTTTCATCTTTTTATTTTATTTTTTTTATTTTTGCTTTTGCTCTTCTGTATTTGCTGGTCAGTGGACAAACTAAAAATTACTACTACTACAGCAGTGTGGGTGGTGCTCTAAGCGCCCACATTGCCATGCACTGTACGTGAGCCAGTGAATTTGAGTTTTGTGTATTACCTTAAAAGACTGGACTTTGCGGAAGACCTGTGAACTTTTCAGGGGCATACAATATATATGACACCTCTAGTTTCTGTTCTGGAAGGGACATACAAGGGACGTAAGCGCGCCTGCGCAGTCGGGACGCCACCGCTGGGCCGCTCGGCTCGGCATCGCTGCCTGCACTCCGCGCTGCCGCTACACAGGCCATGGGATGCCGCCAGCCACCACACCAGCCACCGCCGCACTCGGCGGGCGACTCACCACCGAATTGCCACTGCATGCCCGCCGCCACACTTGGCGGGCGATCCAGGGGGGGCGGCGGGGGGAAAGCCACTTTTTGGCGCCCCCCACATGACCCGCCGGGGGGGCGCCCGGGGCACGTGCCCCCCCAACCCCCCCTATAGTTACGGCACTGGACGTAAGGGACATACACCTCTAGTTTCTGTTCTGAATTCAGGGTTATATGGATGAAACATATTTAGCATTCTGATTAATGACTGGCTAGGTCTGAGAAAACTGAGATTTATTCTGCCCTGAAGCTCACTGGGTAGCCTAATTTACTCTGTCTCTCAGCCTACCTTGCAGGACTATTATCGGTATGCAGTAGTAGGAACGGAAAGCACATATGTCATCCTGTGCTTCTTGGGAAGGATGGGGTAAAAACAACATAAATGAGATATTTCCCTCTGCACAGCTTTCTGGTGGGGCACTTGGGTCAGCATAAAATAGCAACAATTCAAATCAAAGTCAAGGTTGAGTCCAAAGCAAATTCTCTCTTTTTGATACAGATCCATCAAACATTTTAATAGATTAATTTGCAGTGAATTTATATCATTAATGATTGTCTGTGAAAACATGAAAGCAGCTTTGGCTTTCATGTATGCCTGTCTGCTGCTGAGCATTGCAACTGATTTTGGAGGGAGTATCTGGCAAGTATTTAATTTTAGGGGTACTGGCATGGGAGCTCGTAGCCCATTAGTTTCTCACATGCTGCTCTTGGCAATTCAAGGTCTCCTCCTATAAACAGCTACAGCAAATTTTAAATTAGTTGATACCTTTGAGGCTTGGAGCATTGCCTAGAATGGGAAATATGAAATCAAATTATTCTGATAAACACATCACATAATCATAAGCAATAAAGAGCAAGGGCCAGAAATCACTTTGCAGGCTATTTTGGCAACCATCCTAAACTCTGCAATAGTCTTGTTCCCTTCTCTAATACAATTTAAAAGCCTGTCCGTTAGCCAGAGTTGAGCCACTTAAGGTTCCCAGATAACTCTCTAATTGTATTACATTTAACGGATGGTTATATAGAAATGCAGAAGTAATGTTATGTTCTTTGACTTTCCCCTCAAGTGTTTTATTAGATATTTAAGTGGGACTGAAAATTTAGAGCTCTTTTTATATAGCAGATTGCATTTTGACTTAATGAAATCACCTTCAGGGGAGAAAAATTCAGATTTTTTAAAATTGCTTTTGGAGGCCCACAACTATGAATCATAACTTTATTTTTAAGACATGCATCATTTTTGAAAGACAATGTGAGAAGAAATAAATTTTTGTGAAGAATCTGAATTTTTGCTTTCAAGCCTAAAGAACAATAAACAGGACCTAGTTTTAACATGCAATTATGGTTCTGTGTGCATAAAACTAGGAAAAAGAAACTAAGCAGATGGAAGAAATTCCTTGAGAAGACATTGTATGTGAATTGAAATTTAAACTTGCTGTGGTAGGCACTATGGTACACGATAACAACTTTAAGATTCTGGACTTAATTTGGGAGAAGGAAAAGAAACAAAGCCCACTACAGATCTGAGAAGAAACACAGCAAAATGATGTCTGGTGGGTCCCCTCCAAGGTCTTTGGAAAGCTACCTTGATGGCAGCAGCAGCAGACAGCCCTTTAAAACTTCAGAACTCCCTGAGAGGCTTGTGCCTGGTAGGGGTGTACAGAACTGGTGCAAACCCAAACCGAACAGGCCTAAAAACAGTGGCCAGTCCGAGTTTGAATTGAACTGAGCCCAGTCCATTACTAATAGGTTTGATGGCCTGAGAGTAATCCAGTGGTGTGAAGGGGAATCTAGTGAAGATTCCCCTTTACAAGCAAAATCCTGCCTTTAAATATTTTCTAAGGGCAGCCGGGGGGTGGCAGTGAAAGGGCACCTGATTGGCACTGGTGGTGACTCCTCTAAATCCCAGCGCTCCCCCCAGCAGTGCAGCCCACATGGCGGTAGCGCAGTTCCAGCGAGACTGGAACTGCGCTACCGCACAGGCCATGCTACTTAGGGGAGCGCCAGGGTTTAGTGGAGCTTTAGAGTGCCAGGGTTTAGCAGTAAGGTGCCCTCTTGCCACCCCAGCCATCCTTAGAAAATGATGCCGCCATCCCCTCTGGCCATCCTTAGAAAGCCAGCATTCCCCTTTGCTTATAAAGGGGAATCCTCACTGGATTCCCCTTTGCAAGCATCATCACTCGAACTGGCTTGGCCAGGTTTGATTGAACGGGCTAGGCTGCCAGCTGGTTCAACCAAACCAGTTTGTGGACCAGCGGGTTGGTTTGAATTTGGTTTGAATCCGAACCCAACTGCCCAAACTGGTTCCATGCACACCCCTAGTGCCTGGCTGCATTCCAGTGGGTCACTGCCATTTGCCCCCCAATGGCATTTTTAACAAAATAAAATACTGAAAGCAATTAAATTCATTACCAACACACACACCACTTTATTGGTAAATTATGCACGTATTGCATAATTTGCCCAACATATCTCATAACACCTAGACTGCCAAACTAAAGGCCACCAGGAATAGGTGTGACAAAGAGTTTCAGCTTCACTGTAAAAGCTCTACTTCTAGCAGCCAAGGCACTCATTTCCTGCCCTGGAAGATGGAGCCGAGCTTGATATGAGGAACACTGTTGGTGTGAGGGTTGATATAGGAAGATGCTGTCTCTAAAACATGTGGGTGCTGGGCTGTGGAATGCTTTCCAAGGTTAAAATCAACACCTTGAGTTGGTCCCAGGAGCATGCTAATAGCCAGTGCAGATGAATGAGTTCATGTATCCCAAGATTCATAAGGAGGCGGCAGCTCAATTTGCTGACTGATGACTGCTGCTGTTTGTCGTAGTGTCATTTGTATTAGTATCTACGTTGTGCCAGCAGGACTCTGTGAGGTGACAGTCCCAGTTCACTGAGCTTACTCTTGAAGCCTCAAAATCAAAGATCAGTCTACGCTGCTAAACAGGAATATCTCTCTGCCAAACAGATCATTTCTACCACCATCTGTGACATTGTTGATCACAAGTTAGGGGAATCGGAGGGAGCCTAGATTCAGTTCCCCATATCTCTTCACTTACAAATATCTCAGCGGCACGAACCATGTGAAAAACGTAGCAATACATACAACTTTCTTCTCCTTTTCCCTTTGTCTAAATGCTTTTTCCCTTTGTCTAAATGCAAACTAAACATTTGACTGCTGGTGTATTTTGCTCAGCCACCAGGACTCTCTCCTGCTCTTGCTGGGCTCTCTCTCTCTTTCTCTCTCTCTCTCTCTCTCTCTCTCTCTCTCAACCTTCCTTTAACCAATGTGTCGGTGATGCCAATTGTACTGTTGTCAGAAGAGAGGATAATGACTTTGACATATAGTTGAGTGGTTATTTTTGTCCTCAAGCAGGTGTTATTTAAAGATTATCATAGTGTTATGTATTTTGATACTTATATTACCCCTTTCTATAAAATAACTTCAGTAGCTAGCAATAATCAGTAAAACGCCCAATAATACAATGAACCACTATACAACTAATTAAAACTAATCTAACACTCACAGACTAGATCACAGACAGACAAAACTGCAATGGCAAGAATTGCTCCAGTGCAACAGTCCCCCCTCCACCCCCCAATCCTAGTGAAGTAAAACCATCTTTGTGCTGGCTGAAATGTGAGGATCAGTGGGGTGAACTGGACCTCTTTCAGTATGCTATTCCAAATTATTAGCACAACGTCCAGAAAAGGTGCTGTCTATCAACTCACCTACCATATATCTGATGTTAGAGTGCATTCAAAGTAAGGCCTCAAATGCTGACTGTAGTAATTGGGCAAGGTTCTTACTGGAGGAGAGAATTCTTAAGGTAATCTGGTTCTTCACTGTTTAGGTCTTCAAGGTCAAAACTATGTAGGGTGCCCAAATATAAATTAGTAACCAATGGTATAAAATATGTTCTCTCCAGCTGTCTTTGATTAAAGTCCTGGCATCTGCATTTTGGACAAGCTTTTGAATTATTCAAATACAAGAAGTCCTGCATAGATAAGATGTGCGTGTGTACTTCTTATTTGTCTACTCTGGCAGAGAGTAGAACATGAATAACTAAGGTTAGGTTGGCTTCTCTGTGAGAGGTCACAGCTGATGGGCATGCTAAGGCTGGTAGAAGGTGCTTTCTAGCTACCAATGCCCTATGGACATTCAAGAGCAAGGCTGGATCCAGAAGTATCTGTAAACTTAGTTTATGTATAGAGCAGGCTTCCCCAACCTGTGGCCCTCCAGAGGTTGCCGAACTACAATTCCCATCACCCCCAGCCACAACTTATAGTTCAGCTGGGATGATGGGAATTGTAGTTCAGCAACATCTGGAGGGCCACAGGTTGGGGAAGCCTGATATAGAGAGTGAATCTCCATTCAAAGCAAGCTGTGCAAATATCCCTAGTTGGGAACTTCTGACCAACAGGACCCCCAACTTGTCTGGATTAATCATCAGTTTGTTCACCCTTGTCCATTCCAAAACTGATGCCACACGCTGCTTCAGGGCATCCACTCCCTCTGCATACAGATAGCATTCTAGCTTAAACTAGATTACCTCACCCAGCAGCTTCATATAAATTAGAGACATGGTTGGTAGTTGTGGCAACCAATATGCCAAATGTCTTGGGATGAAACAGCAGTCTCCGAACTCTAGCTTCTATTACCTTCCCACCAAGAAGGACTGAAACCACCACAAATGGTGCACCTGATGGCTAAGGAGACACCTATCATCCACCAGGGTGGCCACAGCAGCTTCAATTCCAAAACCAGGCCAAAATTGGATTGAGAAGGATCTAAATAAATTTGTTTCAGCCAAGAAAGTGTAGACCTGGGCCACCACCATATTCTTAAGCATTTTGACCATATAAAGTAGATTTGAAACTAGTTGCTAAGTAGTGGTGGTAAAGATCAGCTGGGTCAAATGATAACTCATTTATAAGGGATTTTACCACATCCTGTTTAAGAGTTGTTGGAACAACACCTTTTGATAGTGAGCTAATAGTCACTTAAACAACTTAATCCCCCAGGCCTGCTCTACCTGACTTTAATGAGCCACGATAGGCAAAACGGGTTTCACCTCTTTAATATCCTGCCTACATCATCAGATTGCACAAACTGGATATTATCCAAATCAAGCTGATCAGAGGGAGCCTTGCAAATAACTGGGACTGATTCTTATACCATTATGGTATCTAACTCATAGTGGATTCAAGCAACATTATCCACAATGTTTCTTGAAAATCCACAGTGCTCCTTGAAAACTGGTCACAGCTAACTTCTGAGGTTCACTTGCATCCCATGGGCCAAATTCAACATTCCAAAAAGCTTTGCTGGCTGGCACTGAGCCATGGCAGTAAGGAAGTAAGCTGCCATACCCACTACTGAGTAGCTTCTAATAGTTTGAGGTGTATTTGATTTTTCTTCATAATAAAACTCAATACATCTCATAGTAATTACTGAAAGAAAAAGAAAAAATGCATTGAAGTGAAATGCTCATCACTCTTTCATCTGAAAAACAGAGTTCATCACAACTGGTGATGTAGTAGTAAAGTAACTCATAATTTTGTAGTCTGCTCAGTCATAACAATCATAACGAAGTCCTCTAAAACTTGATTTGTACATATCCTTGCAATTTGGAATTTTTCCTCTGTATCGTAACTTTGAACATTGAACATTTTCTTCTAAAATAGGTATAACTGCAGAGTTGTCAACCAGGTTGTGGTTCATATTTATCAAACTACTTTAGTTAATTTATCACTAATCCTAAAATTATACAGCCTTTATTAACTGCGCAATGGCTCCATAGGTGTATGTTTCTCAATAAGCTGAGTAAATGGATCATCAAAACAATTGCAAAGACTTTTGTCTAAATACCAGGAAGAAAAGGTCTATTAGAAATTAGGTTATGATGTGCACAATTCTCAACTTATTTTCAGTGCAGTTAAATGCCTTTGAAGGCTAGTGTCTGTTTTCCCACAGGATATATAAAGTATTAATACATACTTTTATGTATGTTGTGACATGCCTTCTAGTATATTTCCCAGCAGTATTACATTCTTTGTGGGTTTGTTTTTATTCATACAGCATTTACTTGAAACCAAATGTGTTTTTAAGTTGCCTAGTGGGAGTTGTTTCTATAAATAAATGTCTCACAAGTCTTATTTCCAGTATGTATTCCATTTCTATTTAACCAGTTAGCTACTTAGGAACTCCTGGATCTTACGTATGGAAGATCATCCTTTTGGGAAAACAATGCTGAATAGCTTAGGTCAAGAGTTCTCAAACCTGGGTCCCCAGATGTTGTTGGACTACAATTTCAGTCATCCCCTGGGGGTGATGGGAGTTGTAGTCCAACAACATCTGGGGACCCAGGTTTGAGAACCCCTACTTAGTGGCTGGCATCGCTAGAGGTGATTTCTATGGCCTGGTAACAATTCATGTGCTTAGAATTCCCCTGCATGGAATGCCTTTGTCGTCCATCTCAGTGAAATGATTTATTTTCTTCATTGAAATGAATGGAGACCCATGTGTGCATGAGAAATCTGTTAATTGTTTGTGCTATGCTAAGGATTCATGTTAGAGGTAATTTAAACAGGTGACTGTCCTTCCAGAATGTTTACAGATACTTCCATTTGGACTGAAATGCAGCATAATAAATCACACCTTTTTAAAAAGGGTGTGTGTGTGTGCACACAATGTAGTGCATATAGTAAGACTGTGGATAAACTATATATTAAAAGCCTTGAGACTATGTTAATGACATCTGAAGCTAGTATGATTTAAGTGTAATGCTATATATTTTTCATATTTGTTTAATAGTATTAGGCTATGAACAGGTCTTTGGTATAATTCAGGGCTGAGTAGTTGAGGATTACATACAGAACTATGTGCACATTTCATCCCTTTGTGTGTGTTTTATCATGATGATACAAATTTATAAATCTTTAATGCTCTTAACTCTATCCATATGTCTTGTAGAAATCCCCAGAAATCTGCAAAACTGGGAATCAAGAAGATCCTAATAGGCTCAGAAAGCTGAATGCAGTCCTAAACCATTCTAGCAGCTAAAGATTTGTCAACCCCTATTCTAATACGCCTAACCTCGAACATAACAAATGCTGGCTTCTCCAACTCATCTCATTATATCTGGGTATCTTAAATCATTTTACCAGCCATTTCCTCTCCCTTCCCCCCCCCCCCGGCTCCTAAATTGAAAGTGTAACTGTGGCATCTGTGCTGTTGCCCCAAGTGCTCTCCTTATGTGCTACAATCAGCAGAGCTTTTTCTTAGATTTATGCTTCTGGGCATATGGACAACTGGAAGTCATTTGGCGACACTACAGCATCCTCATTTCTTCAATATATTATTCTCATCCACACGCTTCAGTTTAGAAAGTGTATTTAGAAAGTGTTCAGTTTTAGAGTATACAGCCATGTTAATCTGTGCTGTAAAGGGACATTGAATCAAAATTATAAACGTAATCAAAATTCCATTTATAGCTAGAAAAATATGTATAACTGCAAGAAGAAAAGAAACAATAATTAATTATTCTAGTGATTAGGACACCTGCTAGCTAATCAAGCTTGTCTTCGACACATAACTGCCATTTCTGGTTTACTGGTCTAAGGCAGTTTTTTCTTCCATGCCTCATTTTCAATCTAGAGGATTTACATGTATGGGCCATTAGTAGTTCTGACACGATGTAATCCAATGCAGGTTAAACTTCCATTACATTATCCTTTGTTTGGAAGATATTGGTTTAAAGTAGATGGAGTGTGTGTGTGTGTGTGTGTGTGTGTGTGCATTTTTTAAAACTGCATTCTTGAAGTAGATATATTTAAACTAGTGGTTTACATAAAGTATCAGCTCTGGTCCTTTCTAAGCCTAGTATATCTTCCAAATACTAATGTAGAATTTAAGACATTTCAGGACTGTTTATAGTTGAACGACAATGGGGAGGAAAAAATTCTGTGGCAAAGTAATCCTCATCCTTCAACCTGTATAAATTATATAAATGTGAATGATTTCTCTATTGTTGCATAATTTTGTTTTGCTTCTGCTCCTTAATAGCAGGGCTAAGGAGCTATTCAGGACCCTGGAGTCACATCGTCTGACACTCAAGAATCTTATTCAGCAGCTTCTTTAGGATTTTACAAAGCATTGCAGACACATTTCATGCATATATTTGCAGTTGTAAGGCTAAAAGGTTGTACTCATACTCTGGGGGTTGTGTGTGTGTGAGTGATATGTATGAGTATAATATATATATGAATTTATTGTTGATTAACATAACAAATAATGTAAAAGGACTTTCGGCTTCTGCCTTCTTCAGTTGCTCCAGATGTTATTGGAAAGGTAAGGTAGCTACAGTGACAGTTATGGAATGTTTGTGATGAAGTATTCAGCAGTGCTGGATTGGCTGCTACTGAGATGACAGCCAGTCCAATTCTGCCAAGCACTTCTTACCTTTCCAATAACATTCGGAACAAATAAAGAAGGCTGTCTTACTTTTCCAATAACATCAGAGCAGCTGAAGGACACTTAAGCCGAAACATCTTGCCCATATACAGCTAGCCCTTGCTATCTGCAGGGGTTCTGTTCTTGCATATAGGTGTGAATGTGGAAACTGTGAATAATGAAACATTGAGTCAGTGGGAATTAGGGGGTTAGATTCCTGACCAGAAAAGCAAGAGGGGGGGGGGGACAGAAATAAGAGAAGAAAAGGACTGTAGCTTATTCTCCCGCCCTCCAGCAATGCCCCCCACCCCAAAAATGATTGAATATTTGCCTTTTTTTAAAAAAGAGCCACAAAATGGCTCTATGCTGGACAATGTATTGCCTGGTCATTTCACCCACCTTTCTACCAATGGATAATGAAAATGGGTCTCTAAGACCTAATCGTGGATACACAAAACCGCAGATATGGAGTCCGCGGATAATGAGGGCCACCTGTATATCATTTTTGTTATGTTCATCAACAGTACATTAATACCTTCTTTTGTTTAACTGAATCCTTCCAGAATCCAGATAATATATGTATGGAGTGCTGTTTGAACCTTTAAAAATTGTCTTTGTGCTGGCAATCTGGAAACAGTAATATGAAAAATAGGTGACAAAATGGATGTCATTATTTGTCATTATTTGTTGTTATTTAGAAGTTACATATAATTTTTCAACCAAAAAAAAGTTCTCAAAATGGTTTATATAGCAAAATCAATGGAAATAATGCTTCTCCAAAAGAGGCTCATAGTCTAAAAAATGTCACAGAGTAGATACCAGCAATCACTGAAAAAGACACTATGCTGGGCCAGATAAAGATAACTTGCTAAATCTACTTGCTAAACTCTGAAAGTTTTTTTAGTCCAGTGTATCAGATTTGAAGGCAGAAACCAAAATGTCTGACTATTTTTTTTTAAAAATGATCTCTGTTTGGTTGTTCACATATTTATATAAATAGTTATAGATGATTAAAAAAATCCCACCTCTCCATCAAAGACCGTCCAGGCATGTCCTGAAGTTGGCAGGAAACTGAATTCTGCGTCTATACTTGCCTGGATTTTAGTTTAACACTAATTCTGATTTTAATTTTTGCACAAACAAAAATTAACATTGTCAATCATTTTTTCAAATAGATTGCTGCCCCTTGCTACCAGCCTACCCTTTTACTAAATGTTTCTTTTGCTAAATGTTCTCATTATTAATTATTGGTTGACATGATGTGTAATACTTATGGGCACAAGACATTCCCCATAAGTATTTCACATCATGTCATACCAATAGTACTTATTAATAATGAGAATATTTAGCAAAAGAAACATTTAGTAAAAGAGTAGGCTAGTAGTAAGGGGCAGCAATCTACTTGAGGAAATGATTGACAAAGACATACTAAGCCACATAATGGCACAGCGGGGAAATGACTTGACTAGGAAGCCAGAGGTTGCCGGTTTGAATCCCTGCTGGTATGTTTCCCAGACTATGGGAAGCACCTATATCAGGGAGCAGCAATATAGGAAGATGCTGAAAGGCATCATCTTATTCTGTGTGGGAGATGGCAATGGTAAACCCCTCCTGTATTCTACTAAAGACAACCACTGGGCTCTGTGGACAAAAGGAGTCAACACCGACTTGACGGCACACTTTACCTTTGCCTTGCAAAAGACATTGGCATCCCCGCTGCTGAATACAGAGAATGGGGATATATATGGTAATACTCATAGCATGGTTATCAGTTTTCTCAGTGGCCCTACTGCTTCAGGGTCTTCGACTGTGGCAGTGTCTTTTATACCCATAAGTATTCAAGAACATAAGAATAGCTCGGCTGGAGCAGGTTCAAGGCCTGTCTAGTCCAGCAGCCTGTTTCACACAGTGGCCTACCAGATGCCTCTAGGAAGCCCACAGGTAAGAGCTGAGGGCATGCCCTCTCTCCTGTTGTTTCTCCCCTGCAACTGGTATCTAAATAGTACTGCACATCATGTTATCTAAATAGTACTGCACATCACATCAGTACTGCACCTATTAAGATGGTCCGTCCAAAAAGGCTGCTGGACCCAGTGGGATTTCAAAAGGCCTTGGAGGATTTTGACGTTGGTGCGGCCAGTGATTCTGTCGATGCCCTGGTAGGAACCTGGAACAGGAAGCAACAGGGAACCTGACACAGGGAACTCAACAGGGCAGTAGGCATGATTGCTCCTAAGCGCCCCTTCCGACCTGCTGCAAAAACGGTCCCTTGGTATACAGAGGAGCTGTGGGGACTGAAGCGGTTGGGTAGGCAACTAGAGCACAAGTGGAGGAGAACTCGGTTCGAATCTGACAGGATTCAGCATGTGACCTATTTGAGGACTTATGTGGTGGTGGTGGTGCGTGCAGCGAAAAAGAGATTCTGGTCTGCACACATTGTGGCTGCAGGTTCACGCTTGGCGGAGCTATCCCGGGTTGTGAGGAGTTTGGTTTCTGCTCCTTCTACTTCCAGTCAGTCCCCAGAGTTGCTCTGCTGGGATGCCTTTAATAGGTTCTTTGCAAATAAGATCTCCTGTATTCAGGCTGACTTGGACTCCACTATTTCTGCAAGGTCTATGGGGGAGGTGTCCAGCGATCCCTCTTGCAATTTTAGATTGGATCAGTTTCAATCTGTGACTCCTGATGTGGACGAGCTGCTTGCGGCGGTGCAGCCTACCACCTGTTCTCTGGATCCTTGCCCGACTTGGCTGCTTCAATCTATCAGGGAGATTGTTGGAGGTGGCCTAGTTAATATCATAAATGCATTGCTGAGGGAGGGTAGGGTGCCCCCCTGTCTGAAGGAGGCAATGGTTAGACCACTCTTAAAGAAGCCTTCCCTGGACCCCTTAGCGATGGATAGTTACAGGCCAACCTCCAATCTCCCTTGGTTGGGCAAGGTGATTGAGAGGGTGGTGGCCGACCAGCTCCAGGCAGTCTTGGAGGAAACTGATTATCTAGACCCATTTCAAACTGGCTTTAGAGCTGGCAATGGGGTTGAGACAACCTTGGTCGGCCTGATGGATGACCTTTACCGGGGAATCGACAGAGGGAGTCTGCTGGTTCTTCTCGATCTCTTGGTGGCGTTCGATACCATCGACCATGGTATCCTTCTGGATTGCCTGTGGGAGTTGGGAATAGGGGTCACTGCCTTGCAGTGGTTCCACTCCTATCTCTCAGGTAGATTCCAGATGGTAGAGCTTGGTGACAGTTGCTCCTCAAAACAGGAGCTGTTATATGGAGTCCCTCAGGGCTACATTCTGTCACCAAAGCTTTTTAACATCTACATGAAACCGCTGGGTGAGGTCATCAGGAGTTTTGGTGCTGGGTGTTATCAGTATGCTGATGACACCCAAATCTACTTTTCCTTTTCATCTTAAGGAAATGGCACTTAATGGGCTGGATGAGGGATAACAAATTGAAGCTGAATCCAAGCAAGATGGAGGTGCTCATTGTGGGGTCTCAGAATTAGGGATGTGCACGGAACCGCAGTCTCTGCGACGTGACACAGAGACGTGGCGTGCGTGCGCGACGTGCGCATGCGCAAAAGGCTTTTTGAAGTCTTTTGCCGACGACTGGGGGAAGGGGCGGCAGGGATGTATCCTGCCGCCCCAAAAGCTTTTCGAAACGAACGTGCCAGCGGGGGAAACGCGGCAGGGGGGTAAGTACATGCTCCCCCACCCTTAAAGAGGCCCCACACCAGTGCCGGACTGCCGGACCGCCTTCATGTCCGGACTGGTCCAGAGGCCTTCAGAATGGCCTCCAGACCGGTCTGAGCTCATCCCTACTCAGAATCTGAGGGGTGTGTTAGATCTTCCTGTGCTGGATGGGGTTACACTCCCCGAGAAGGAGCAGGTGCACAGCTTGGGAATATTCCTGGACCCAGGCCTCACCCTGGTATCTCAGGTGGAGGCCATGGCCAGGAGTGCTTTCTATCAGCTTCGGCTGATCCGACAGCTGCACCCATTCCTTGAAGAAGATGACCTCAAAACAGTGGTGCATCACCTTGTAACCTCCCGGCTTGGCTATTGCAATGCTCTCTACATGGGGCTCCTTTGTACATAGTTCAGAAACTTCATTTAATTAAAAATGCGGCAGCCAGATTGGTCTCATGGACAACCCAGAGAGACCATATTTTTCCTGTTTTGAAACAGTTACATTGGCTGCCAATATGTTTCCAGGCAAAATACAAAGTGCTGGTTATTACCTTTAAAGCCCTGAATGGCTTGGGTCTGAGTTATCTTAGAGGGTGCCATCTACTACACGATCCTTACCGCACGTTATGGTCACCTGAGGAGGTCCGTCTCCAGTTACCACCGGTTCGTTTGGTGGTGACTCAGAGGTGGGCCTTCTCTGTAGCTGATCCTGGGCTGTGGAATGCACTCCCTGCAGAAATCCGCAATCTTAATTGTTTATTGACCTTCAAGAGAGCCCTTAAAACCCATCTGTTTGGAATGGCCTTCCAGGGTTTTAAATTTGTTTCGTTTTAATGCTCTAACCTGGTGTTCAGGGTTTTAATAGTTCTGATTAATTTTTTTTTAAGATGTTTTAATTGTTAATTGGTCTTTATATTTATATTTCTGTTTTAATTGTTATTGGTTTTAATAGTTTCTGTTTTAATTGTAAACCGCCCTGAGCCATTACAGAAGAGCAGTATAAAAATCAAATGAATGAATGAAGTCAGCCATTTTTATTTGGGCACCACCACTGAAGAGGTCTTCTCTCCAGTAGCTTACACCCCTAACTTCTGAAGGAAGAGGCACTTAGAGAAGAGCCTCTGAAGATTCTCTTAGCTGTCAGGTTCATGTGGGAGAAAGCAGTCCTTTAGATATCCTTTAAAGGTCAATAAAAGTACTGGCCTTTAAAGGTCAATAGAAATACCTTGAAATGAAACAAACTGGCAGCCAGTAAAAAATGTTTAGTACTGACATGATGTCTTCACAGCAACCAGCCCCAGTTAACCATCTGGCCACCACCACATTTTACATCTAGTACTAATGATACTGCCCATGAATAACTGTGGGCAGACCATTTTTCTAAGAACTTCTGCAGATGGTGCACCTACCAGAGCTAGCTGAAGGAATGATAATTTACAGGTGCCACTTGAGCATCAAGTAGCAATGCTGGATCGAAAATCACTCTGAAGCTTAAGGCGCCATCCAGAACACATTGAATATCCTTTCTGTGGATGGATAGGACATTAACCAACAGCACCTCTGTCTTATTTGAATTGAGCAACAGTTTTGTAGTCCTCATCCATCTCAATATACACTACAAACACCTATTGAGAGGCCTAAGGCCACATCCACCAGGACGACCCAAGCTGTTTCTCTCTCAAAACCAGGTCAAAGTCAAGAATGACATATAGAAAATTAGTATCACACAGGAATGCCTGGAGCATTCTCAAGTGCCATGTCCAAAATGAATAAATTGTTCATTTGAGATGACTAGGAAGATTATTACAACTACATTCTCTCTAAGAAGTACTTATCATTTCCTGGACACTGTTAATCACTTCCTCATGACTAGATGTTATTCATAGCAAAGATGGGCAAGGTTTGAGATAGCAGGTGGTCACCTCAACCTCTTCAAGCACTCTATTTTCAGGTTGCAATTACTGAAATTCATCCATAGAAGCTTGGAGCTCTAGGAAAAGAATTTGCGTTTATACTACATCCAAAATGGAGTCCGGATTAGAGCTTGCTTGCTTGCTTATTTATTTATTTATTTATTTATTTGTTACATTTATATATCGCCTTTCATTAAAACAAGGCAGTTTACAGCAAAATTTAAAAACAAGATCATAAAAAAAGACACAAAATATTAAGCTAAAAATATAAAACAAATCTGATTAAAAATTTAAAACAAAAGCATAAAAGCAATACAGAGTACAAAGAGCAGCAGCAGAGACAAGCAAATAAAAGCCTGGGCAAAAAGCCAAGATTTTACACTCTTTCCTTTAGTCACCGGAAGAGCATTCCAGATTCTGGGGGCAGCAACAGAGAAGGTCCTGTTCTGCATGCACGACAACCGAGCCTCCCTCATTGTCGGCACCCGGAGCAGAGCCCCCTCAGCTGACCTCGTCAAGCAGGCAGCAACCTTTGGGAGCAGGCAGTCCCTCAGGTATCCCGGGCCCAAACCGTTAAGGGCTTTAAAGGTCAAAACCAGCACCTTGAATTGGACCCGGAAACAAACTGGTAGCCAGTGCAGCTCTTTCAAAATGGGTGTGATGTGCTCCCACCGGGCAGCTCCAGATAAAACCCTAGCTGCTGCATTTTGCACTAGCTGCAGTTTCCAGATATTCTTCAAGGGCAGCCCCACGTAGCACGTGTTACAGTAATCCAGTCGTGATGTGATTAAGGCATGGGTAACTATGGCCAGATCTGCCTTCTCGAGAAAGGGACGCAACTGGCGCACTAGCCGAAGCCTTGCAAAGGCACCCCTGGCCACCGCCTCCACCTGAGCTTCCAAAAGCAGAGCCAGGTCCAGTAATACCCCCAAGCTGCGTACTTGCTCTTTCAAGGGGACAATTCTTATGTGAACAATTTTATCTTCAAAATGTTTAGCAAAGAAGTATCTGCACTTCAAAGGCAGAGCCTTCAATTATTCCTAGCTCATTGCCATTCTGAGTTACAGCACTGCGGTCAATGTTTGCTCTCTTATAAGTGAACCTGAATGATGTGTATTTTCAGCACCTGCTTGTGACATTCACACTTTACATTGTTTAGGGGTACACCTAAAAATAGCAGTGTGTGAAGAAGCACAATCTATACCATCTTTCAAATGTCACACATCACTGATAGAAAACTGTGCCATGGAAATACTTTCTTCACCACAGGTTAGATTACTTATAAGAACTGATGCAAGTCAGAATTGAACCCTGTTAATTATTTCAAATCTCAGACACCTATCTTATTTTGAAGACCTCTACATAAGAATGATTTGTCTCGATTACCTGAAATAACAATATGTAGAAATCAGTACCATGGATAAAGCATTACATATTTTTATTTTTTACTGTGGTCTCCAAGCTTATCTGCGCACAGTTATTTGTACAGTGCATGCTAGATATGGGTTACTAAATTTCCATTAAAAAAGTGTTTTGCAGAACCTGAAGTAATAGTTCCATTTGTTTTCTTCATGTTAGCCTATTTTCCTATTTTTCCTCTTAATTTAATATTTCATATTCACATAATTCATCACACTTCATTAGCTCCCTCAGAGAACAAGCTATTTCCCCTCTACCCTGGCACTAGTAAATAGGTTCAAAATTAGATTTTTCCACCTATAACATTCAGGCTCTGCTCTGTCCTGTGGAACTGACTGCATTCCCTCTGCAATGAATAAATCTTCTGTGGGAAAGCTAATGGATGACTTCCCAATTGCTTTATGTAAGTCTAATCAGATTTGCTATCTCTGTCCATCAAGTTGCCTCCATCTCTTCCTTCAACACCTTCCTAAATATGCACAGCTTCTGTGAAGCATCTTTTAGGCCATACCAAACTTTGCTATTTTTTCTATTGTTCTGTTACTACTTTTTTTGCTCATTTTCCTGTCCTTTTATACCAGGATGGATTTTTTAAATGATGTAAAAAGTTTGAAATCAGCTTTTTGAATTTAAATGGGTTTGTATTGGGTTTTTTAAAGTAAATAAAATATTGAATTTCTCATCTAAAAATTACATGATTAAATTAAATATCATTACAAACATGGTACATCTACACTTAGTCTCTAAAAATGGATTAATGGCTCTCTCCACACATTGAGTTATCTACCAACCAAACCATGGGCATTCATTCAGGGTAAAGAACACCTGTGATTGATAACTAGGATTAGGATAAAAATGAGTCTACCTGCAACTAATTTCTGAGGTGTTTAATTACGAGAGCACACTACTTACATGAAACCTGTTATCTGCCAGAGGAAATGTGTAAGAGGGACATAACTAAGTGTAAAAAATGTGTAAGAGAGAATAACTTAATTGAATAACTAACATAGTCTGTACATAGCAGATGTGGCAGTATTCTTGATCTAAGGCAGGCCTGCACAACATAAGGCCCGCGGGACACATGTGGCCCATGAGGCCTTTTCTCTTGGCCCACAGAGCCATTCTACTTGCCACCCGCCTCCCTCCTGACCTGAACCTTCATGTATTTTTTTTTAAAAAAAAAATCTTTAAATTTCTGCTGCCACACGGCTGAGCGATGACTGTCGGGAGGTGAGCCAGGAGCGGTCCTTCTCTTCACCCACCCCCAGCAGGGCAGCGGCTCCCAGAGCGATGCAGGGCCTGCCATTTGGCTCGGCGTCTCTTCCCAACTGCAAGGTGCCCATGTGCAGCTGGGAAGAGATGCGGAGCCAAACAGCAGGCCCTGCGTCACTCTGGGAGCCACCACCTCCCCACTGGGGGTTGGGGGTAGAGAAGGACTACTCCTAGCTTCTCCCCCACCCACCCACCCGCCACCGCCACATGGTGGCAGAAATTTAAAAGAAAAGGCGCACAGGTTTGGCGGGATGGGTTGGGTCCTCTCATGAAGCTTGTACCCCGCCTCCCACTCACCCCCCTCTCTCCAAGCCTTCTGCCCCATCCTTTCCCTCTTTTTTCCCTTCCCCCTCTTTTTCTCTCTCTCCAACTCTCTCTCTCAAGCCAATCCTCCTGTCCAATCCTTCCCCCCTTTCTTTCCCCCTCTCCCTTCTCTCCCTCTCAAGACAAGCCTCCTTTCCCTGTTTCTTTCCCCCTCTCCATTCTCTCCCTCCCTCCCTCCCTCTAGCCAAGCGTCCTGCCCCATCATTTTCCTCTTTCTTTCCCCCTTCTCACATGATCAAAGTGTGATCTTCTTAACCAAAATTATGAGAAAAACTTCTCTATCTTTTTCCCCTTACAAGTTTTCCATGTTAAATGTGATCATTTGGCAGAGGTGGAAAGGAAGAACAATGCATTTCATTATGTATTTTGTACAGATTGTATTATATTTATTTTATTAGGATGAATTTCAATTCAATTTCTTTTATATTAATTTAAATTAATGTTGGCCTACCTGAACTTCAAAAGTTACATTTTTATTAAATTCATTTTAACTAATTTCACTTTAATTTGATTTAATTAATTGATTTATATTAAGTGTTATTTTAATAATCAGAACCCTAAAAAATTGACCTCAGCCCCCATGAGCCAAGTCATGGTCGGTTTTGGCCCACCAGGTCATTTGAGTTGTGCATGCCTGATCTAAGGAGTTCCCAGCCTGTAGTACGCCAGATGTTTCTGAACTACAATTTCCACCACCCCCAGCTACAGTTTATAGTTGTAGTTCAGCAACATCTGGAGTACCACAGTTTGGGAACGCCTGTTCAAGATAAATTGATGTCCAGGTTCCAGTCATTAGTGTGGAAACTGAATAGGTTTATGGGCAATTACAGCATTATAGGAAGCAGATAAGAGGTGATCACTCAGGATTATTGGCAGTGATAAGATGGGTAGGGTTTATATAGGCTTTTAATTGATACAAATCTTAGCGGAAACTTGGTTTAAATATTACCAGATAAAATAATTGAACACATTTTCATTAATACTGGGATAATAAATAGCTCCAAATGAGTTTCCCCCATGACTTTGCCATATCAGATGTTTTCTGTTTTGCTTTAGCATTGTAGTTGCCATCTACTGATAAGTATTAGATATATTTTCTTACGTATCCGCATCAGTGTTAAAAAAGACTACAGTATTTTTATTTTTGTCTAATTTAGGATATCCACTAAAAGTATGCCTATCAATATGGTATACAGGCAGTCCTCAAAAAAGTGTGTGTGTGAGTGAGTGAGATTTCATACAAGTATTGTACAGTGGTGTTTCTGTGTGTAGATACATTTTTTTAAAAGGTCTGGGTGGTCAGTTATCAACTCATGTAGTGTAAAATTGCATCTGCCTAGAAACTTTGGTAGTGGACGGCATACAAATATGATAGATAGATAGATAGATAGATAGATAGATAGATAGATAGATAGATAGATAGATAGTCAGTCTCACCCAGTTGTTTTCAGTCGTTTTGGAATAATGAGAGCTACAAATGGTCAGTCTTCTGGGAATAGCCCCCTCCCCCCATCTTTTAAAGACTGTGAACCTCTTGAGACCGGATTATTTAAAATCATGCTGTAAGCTGCTCTGCACCTAAATGATAAGTGGGATGTTAATCAAACAAATAAATTAAAATAATAAACACTCTGGTTCTAAACCGATTCAGAATTAGAGCCACTTTACAAAATGTGGAAAATAGTTTATTATGTCTCCCCAGGATCAATGCTGTAATGTGTAGATGAGATGCATCTTAAATCTATAGCAAAGCATACAATAGATATGTGTGTTTTCAGACATTCTCAAGAACACATCTATTCCATATTTTCAAACATCGATCTCCTCTCCTTGTCTCAGAATTGTCACCTCAGAGATACAGCAGAGAGCAAACTTTATTACCAGGTTTTCTCTGAAGTGTGGTTGTTACCACCCTTCATGACTGTGCTTTGACTTAATGTGGAATTTAACTCAATTTAGTGCAAACTTGCATATAGCCAAATTATAAATTAAGGTACCAGGAAAGCTGACCAGGGATAGGATATGCCTGTGTTAGAGTACACAGAAGGGCACAACTGAGTACAGATACTTTCTGATAGTGGCTTAGGGTTGCCTCCAATACACATCCACAGGTTAGTGCTGAGGGACAGGGGATACCGTTGTGAGTACTAGGAAATTGGGGGTGGGGGAGAAGTTGAGAATAGAGAAAGTGGTCTATAGCTACTTGCCTAGCCACTTTGCTTTGGGCTGGAGTGATGAGATGCAAGATTCGCCTGCCGAGGTGAATTTCTGGGCAGCTATGTTCTCAGCTTGTAAGGAATTGAGGGGCCCAAAAATCGTGATTTCAGTTCAGAGATTCTCATGCTTGGAAATCTCTAAGACTCCTTCACAAAAGGCGCTTTCTGTCTGGGCTTTCAGTGGGGTGGTTGGGTGAGAGTTGGTCAACCTCAGACCTTGGGAACAGTGAGGCACATCTGAATGGGGGTTAGCAGGTAAGACTAACTGAATACTGGAGGCTGGATGAATGTTGGACTGGTGTCTACCACACTTCACTGAGTGGAAGTGGTTTTTGCATAGGGGTTTAACTTCATTTTGGATGGCTGGGCTGAGCATTTTACTCCTTGGAGAATTTTGTTCTCTGTGTTGACTTCCAGTGGCCGAACGTATTGTTTGCGGGGGAGGGGGTGACCCCTACAAATGGATGTCCCTGTGGATGTTCTCTTAGACATTCCTCTTAAAACTAAAGGCTGAATAGGTGGACAGGGGATGAAGACATTAATTTTCACCACAACCCACTTCATTAAATAGAAAAATCTTACCCATAGGAGGGAGGATGCCCTTGGTTCCTTGGATTATCTGAGTGTCTGCTCCTTAGGAGGGGAAAACTGCATTCCAATACGAGTGCTCCAAAGTGTTGTTTATTCTAGCCTGTTCTGTGCACACTAAGGGGCTGTGACTATTAGAGTGTGTCTCTTAGTCCATTTTCAATCTCACAAATGACCTGGGAGCACTCAAGAAAAACCTGGACAGAATTATTATTTTTCTTCCCTTGAACCAGAGGAATGCACTCAGGCAGAGGCTTCCTCATTACTAGAAGCATGATATAATCATTGCAGATAGGGATGTGGAGAACATATTGACGTCAAAATGTTTTGACTCGAAAAGGTCCGTTTTGAGTGCTTCAAGCTCAAAACAAAACATCCTTCAAATAAAGGGCCTCTTCCAAGCATGAAACAAAACAATCCCATTTCAATCAAAACTGTCTGAGCACCATTTTGGAGGCCTGTTTTTCCCTTGCTGATTGGTTTTATGGCACTGGCTTCCAATTGGCTTGCAATCTCCTTAATTCTTGGTTGACTTGGTATCATACAAATCAAGTGTTGTCATGGGCAACTGTGTCCCCATTGGCTGGGGGGGGGGAGATAGGAACACAAAAGGAGGGAATTTCAAAATGTATTCAAAGGGATTGGGACGGGGAGGCACAGAAAGCCCTTATGCCTCTCTTGAAGTAGATACATCAGGACTCCAAAGATGAAGAAGGTAAGTTTGATTTTGTGGTTTTCTTTTCTCAGCGCTGAGTATAATATGTTGTGCTATTGCTGCTATAACTGTCTGGTTTTGCTGGGTCTCAGATTGACAAAGGCAGAACTTTGGTATCTGCCTACCTTGAGTTGTGATTTGTTTTGTTTGTAAGATAAGTGTTGTGGTGAGAAATGTACAGCGGCAGCTCTTGCTCTCTGTAATATTTCTTGGTGATTGCTGTGATGAGCTCCATGTCTGACCTTGAGACTAACTTGTGCCTCACTCCCTGCTCTGGTCTGCTATGCAATTTGCATTGCAATGCAAGATGTACTCAGTCAAAATGTTGCTGAAGATGCGCTAGTGGAGCTTATGGCTATGCTTTTTGCTGATGGTGCTGCTATGGCAGTTGTTACGATGCTAGGAAGTAAGGAGTCATAATTGTGTGAGAGAGAGCAACTTGTGCCAGTGATGTTACTGCAGCGCAGGCACTATGGCAGGCAATAGATTCTGGGTCAGTTGTTCTTTTTAGGCCAATTTTAGCCTGTGTTTGGAATATGTGTTCTATGTACAGCCCCGGCAACACAAATGAACCATGGACATGCATGCCAGCCTCCAAAATGGCGGCTGCACACTCACCGAGGGCTAAAACAGCCCATGGGAGACTGCGGGGGGAGGCCAGTGGGTGAAGGGGAAGACACTGGAGACAGACACACACACACACACGGCTGCAGCAGCAACCCCAAGGCCTCTAAAACTCTTGACGGCAGTTTTTTAAAAATTAACCCTGTCTGGCATCCCCAAACCTGCACAAAGTGGCCATGAACTGGCTGGGGGAGTCCAGCTCAGTCTTGAGCCAAATTGGGCCAGCTTGAGCAGAGGGCTTCCAGGTCAGAGAGAGTATGGCTTCAGGTTTGAGCCTTACAACTGCCTCACTTTTTAGAAATGTTGGCAGTCCATTGATGCTGTTTCAAAAGATTGCAAATGGATTATTTGAATGTGCCCAGAATGAACAAATAACATCCTTAGTTTTAAAACCGAATTGAGCTTTCATCACACTTCTGTAGAATATGCACTGTATCCAGCTCAGTATGCGGGTTCCCTTGACTCATTCAGTGATATATGAAATAGTTACATACTTGGCATTATGGTGGGCAGATTTTTACACTCTAATAAGAGAATGCATGTTGTAATCTAATTGCTGAGCCTTTCTCCAAACATTAGACATGCAGCTCACTTTGAAAAGGATGACTTGCAGATGATGTGCATTGTGTTAAATCAAATGTGTCAGAATTATTTCTGCTTGAGGCTTTCATATGCTGGGACACCACTCACAATGCCCTCACTGATTTTTTTAGATCTGTAAGATCAGGAATCTGCAACCCAGCAAGTTTTAAAAGTCTATGACTGTCCTAGATGGACCATGAGGTTCTGAATGTTAATGATGTCATGTCACAAAAATGCATTTTAGCATTTAGGTTTAGAATGATGAAAGAGAAAAATGGAAAAGAGAGTTTGTCACACTACTGCATATAAATATATATATTATATTTTGTGATGCTTTACATATTTACATGCACTAGTATAACAATCCGGGCAATGTATGCATTCCCTACCTATTCTGAATATTCTTCACATATTTTCCATGATCTGTTGCCAAGTGTTAGGCACATTCTCTGTTCAACACATTAAACCCAACTTATGCAGTATACACAGAGAATGAAGGCACGCTATGTGGTTTTGCCGTTGAAACCTGGACCTGTAAATTGCCTAGAGAAGAGATAGCTTAGAAACTATACTTTAAACCACTCTGAGGTATTTTGGTGAGAGCTTGTGGTGGAAGTGATAACAAGAGGAGGTGATCATGCTTGATTGGTCTGTAAGTCAATTGGACTGCTCAAGCACTCAAGTCACACTAAAAAATGTGTTCAGAATGAACAGCCAGGTCAATTCCTCCCAGGTTTCTCCTTCCCTTTCTTCTCCCTTATTTCCTTATGAAATAAAAGAGTTTATAGTTTTAAGTTTCAGAGTTTTATCTGTATTTTAAAATGTTTTAATTGTTGTATTTTTAGACTGTGAACCACCCAGGGGACTTGCGAATGGGGCAGTATAAAAATGTGTTAAACAAAACATAAATGGAATCTTACCTCTCAGAAGGGGAAGAAGTAATAGGCAGAGGAGAGAAGAAGAGTGGGGTAGAAGGGAGGAGTGTCATTTGTAGCCAGAGATTGTGAGGAGCTTCTTTGTGGGTAGGGATGTGCCTGAAGCGCGGTTCGAGCATGTTTTGGGATTCGGATGGGAACTTTAAGGAAAAGGAAAGCTCTCTGCTTCCCCATTCAGCTTTCTGCTGGGGTGGTGCGCCTCCCAATAACCCCCCTCATGACGCCAGCACACACGTGATATCCACTTGCCGCATATCATTTCTGTGGTCAGCATGGTCTTGCTGACCACACAGAAGGGGGCCCACGCATGTGCATCACCAGGTGCGAGCTGGCAGCACATCAGCAGGAAGCTGAATGGGGTGGCGGAGAGCAGGTAAGGACCTGATCTCCTTTTCCTTAAAATTCCACTCTGAATTACCCAAAACATGATCAAAACATGCTTCGACCCATGCTTCTGGCACACCCCTAATTGTGGGTATTTGCAAGGGTTTGCAATCTTAAGACCCTAAGATTGGTAGTTCCACTCAGCTGAGAAGCCCTGCCAGAATCTGTCATTGTCCATTCGCAGAGTTGTTATACATTTTCAGTTCAATATTGTGGATGCTTGCAGATGCTCATCATCTTGGACTATAAACTATTTTCAGCCCAAGAGAGGCCTTGTGGGGACTTTTCTGGGCTACATAAACATGCCATCCAGTTGCATCCAAGGATCAGAGGCAAGCCTCCACAATCCCTGGCTGCAAATGCTAGGCCTAATTAGAACTGGGCAAGCTTTGCTCATTTGTACTGGATCATATTCAAGAAAGAGGAAATTTTTATGTTCAAGCTAGCCCCTCTCAAGCATTTCCCCCATTTCTGATAATTTTCTCCCCATAAGAATCGGCTTCAGCCATTTAGGCTCCATTGTATCCTTTTTTCTTTTTCTTTTTTTCTGCAGTCAGGCTTTCTTAGTTCTGAACCTGGTTGCTAAATGCATATCTGTAAATATGAATGAGAGAAAGCTCAACCACATTGTTCCATATGTTCTGTACTGATTTAAATGCATGAACATAGTAAAGCAATTGCTAGATGAAAGGTGAGATTTTTAAAGCTGACAAAACTACAATGATCCTGATCAAACAAGTGGTGTGAATATAGAATCTCTGTGGCTTATCCACAAGCTCTAAATACAAGGTTTTTATGGATTTCACTAAAAAAATTTCCTTGTTTAAACATTGTGCATGCCATTTGTTCTTAACCTTACCATAGATGTATTAGTTTACACTCATTATTCATTGAAATTTTAATTCAGTTACCTGTACTAAGTATGTAGAATTCAAGGCGTTCTCAGTGACAATAACAACGTTTCATTTTGGACATAATGATATAACTAAATGTAAAGTGTGCTGTCAAGTCAGTGTCAGCTCCTGGCGACCACAGAGCCCTGTGGTTGTCTTTGGGAGAATACAAGAGGGGTTTGCCATTGCCTCCTCCCGTGCAGTATGAGATGATGCCTTCCAACATCTTCCTATATTGCTGCTGCCCGCTATAGTACCAGTGGGGATTCGAACCAGCAACCTTCTGCTTCTAAGTCAAGCATTTCCCTGTTGCGCCACTTAAGGTGGTAATGATATAATTAAGGCCACCTAAATGTGGCCAGTATGTTATTTCTTGTAGGGGTTGCAAAATGAAAGTCCAAAAAGCAAACTGACAGATCCAGTAATACATTTATATTTATACTAGTATTTTTCAGCCCGTTAAAATAACGGGTGCTAGTCTCCGCACTCAACCGATCTGTGCCTCTGCTGCCTCTGCTGGACCCGCCGCCGTCTCTGTCCTCCTGGCCGGGCGGAGGGTTCTGACGCCAAGAGTGCCGCCCGCCGACGCCGCCTTTGGCCTTCTGGGCGGGCGGAGAGTTCCGCCGCCACAGCCAAGAGTGCTGCCTGCCAACCCGCCGCCGCCGCCTCTGTCCTTTTCGGCGGGCGGGCCAGACCTGAAACCGTTTCTCCCTTCCCCTTCCCGTGGCCGTTTCTCCCCTCCCTGCGGACCCCCAATGCCTCAATGATAATGAACCGGACCCCTGCTGCCCCCTCTGCCCTCCCGGTCCCCTCACAGCCGCCTCTGCCCTCCCGGTCCCCCAGCTGCCGCCTCTGCCCTCCCCGTAGCCCATTCTTCAACCGCCTCTGCCATCCTCAACATGGCCGCCGTGTCTCTGCGGCCGTATCTTTCTCGGATGTTCTGGGCATGCGCTCTGCGCATGCCCAGAACAGCCAAGAAAGACACAGGCAGACACGGGATTACACCTAAGCATTTTATTATAGAGGATTATTGGATCTGTCAGTTTGCTTTTTGGTGTCTTCATTTCAGAACCTTTACGCTATTTTTGGCAAAATGAAAGTCACGAGAGTAGCATATAGTCAGCCTTTTACATTATTTGGATGTCCATTATAGCTGAGGGAAAGATGGACATCACCATAAAGGTTTACAGGACCAAGCCACAAGATTATGACAGGAACATGAGTGCAGGAACTACTTAAGCATCTTGTTTGGGATGGGATACAAATCTCTAGCTTTCAGGGAATACAGTAACTGGAGTGTGCCTGGAGTTAATGGGTGCCTCTGTCTGTAGGGATGTGCATAAAACCAGTTTGCCCGCTTTGGTTCGGATCCGAACCGGGGGGGCGGTTCGGTTTTGGTTTTGTCCAAACCGCCCTTTGGTTCGGTTCAGACCTCGAAAAGTAGCTAGGATGAAAAATGACCTTGTGTTCCACCTACCACCCAAACCTCAAATCGATTGGACCTTCCTCTGATTTTTTACAAATTTTAAAAACATTTTCAAGTTTTGCCCATAACTCCCTATGTGGAGCACTTAGGGGCAAAAAGCTTGGGTGGGTGAGAGGCACCCATGGGCGTCCTCCACCCCAAAAATCCCAAGGCAATTGGTTGCTCCTAGTATTATTGGTGAATTTTTGAAAAAAATAATTTCCCATTGGATAGAATGGGGATTTTGGGCAGCCCTGGACCCGCCTCTGTGGGGTGGCAGCACCCCCAAAGTGGGTCTGGGGCCATGGCAAAAATGGCCTCAGTCCCTCCCGAGCATCCCCGTATAGATTGCAGTGATGGTTTTTTTATTAGGATTTCCTAAGGCATCAAATAACTGTCTCTCTCTGAGCTTGCTGGCTTTACCTTTCACCTACTGACACACATTCTATTCTTTCCAATTATTATTTAATGCCTTAGGAAATCCTAATAGAAAAACCCATCACTCCTATCTATCTGGGGATGCTCAGGAGGGACTGAGGCCATTTTTGCCATGGCCCCAGACCCACTTTGGGGGTGCTGCCACCCCACAGAGGCGGGTCCGGGGCTGCCCAAAATCCCCATCCTATGCAATGGGATTTTTTCTTTTCTTTTCAAGAAATCCACCAACAATACTAGGGGCACCCATCAATTGCCACCCCAGCCCATCTCTGGGTGCCCTAACACGTAACACCCAGTCAGTCCACCTACCCAAGCAACAAAGATGACACAGAGAGAGAGACACCAGCTATTGACTCTCTGATCTAACAAAAAGGCCACTGCTGCTCCTGCCTGCCAGCCGTACAGCAGCACACACAAAGAGAAGAAGCAGGAGGTTGAGCAGAGCAGCAGACCTGCCGCTCTGCATGATGGATGATGTGATGCCCAAAGCAACCACCGCCTGCCTCACTCAGTGCCTGCCACTGAGGCCACCACAGACAGACAGAAGCCACACCAGCAGCCAACCTGCTCTGCTCTGCTGCCCCTCCGGGGGCCTTCCCCTCCATGGATGATGCACGCACACCCTACATAAAAGGCCAAGATTAAGGCGTCCAGGCAGGCCAGGGACCGCTCCAAACCAGACCAAGCGCAGAGTCAGCAGGCCAGCAGCCTGCCCAGCAACAAAACAACTACTAGGAGGAGCCCCTGGTGGCGCAGTGGTAAAACTGCTGCCCTGTAACCAGAAGGTTACAAGTTCGATCCTGACCAGGGCTCAAGGTTGACTCAGCCTTCCATCCTTCCGAGGTCGGTAAAATGAATACCCAGAATGTTGGGGGGCAATATGCTAAATCATTGTAAACCGCTTAGAGAGCTCCGGCTATAGAGCGGTATATAAATGTAAGTGCTATTGCTATTGCTATTGCTACTACTACTACCACTACCACTACCAGTGCAGTGCTACACCAACATTGCCAGTCACACGCACCACAGCCTGAGCATAGCACACAGCCAACACAGCTGCTGCCAGCCAGTGCCTAGCAAGCCAAGCCAACAAGAGGAGAGCTAAGTAGACGGCGCACGCACGCCAACCCATGACGATGCAACTGCAAGGGGAGAGGGCAAAATTACAGGCAGGAGGAGGTGAGGCAATCCTAGCACAGATTTGAAAGTTGAAACTCTGGACTTCTACCACACCAGTGTCTACAGAGTGCAGTGAGTGCAGCTGAGCTGAGCTGCGTGTGAGGATGAGAGCTAGTTACAGCAGACTCAGAGCATTGAGCATGGGCAATGGCGTTGGCAAGCAACACAACACAACACTCACCTGCTGCCAGTAGTTGTCTCTTGTCTACATCTCTTCTTCGTGTGTGCAGTGAGTGCATGCCTTTTGCCTTACTTGGGGAAAGAAATGGTTCTGGTCCACCACATATTTGCTCAAGGACACAGAGAGGCCCAAGGCAGGTGGTGGCACCAGTGTGAGTGCATGTGTGCTGGTGTTTGCCAGGTGGTGTGTGTGTGTGTGTGTGTGTGTGTGTGTGTGTGTGTGTGTGTGTGCTGCTAGCTAGGAGGGGGGAGGGGGAGGAAAGGGGAGGGGGATTGGGATGTAGCAGAGGGGATTGAAGGGGGAGGAGGGTCCGGCTCAGAGTTGGTCAGCCACATATTATGCACACACGTGATGTGTGTGCTTCGGTGGGAGAGACCAGATTCTCATCATCTTGCCAGACCAGGGGGGGGGAGGTGAGGTGTGTGTGGAAGGGAGGGGGGAGGGTGAGGAAGAGGAAGGATGAGGGGAGGGAGGCATTGGGGGAGAGGGAGCATTGGGGGGGAAGGAAAAAAAGTAGACAGACACACACAGCACAGACAGAAGACAGCACTACACAGCAAGCATCCACACACAAAAACAGTGCTAGGCATCCATTCACACAGACAGACAGACAGACAGACACACACAACAGAAAGAGCCTGCACACACACACACCCCACACACAGAGAGAGACCCAGTTTCCTCCCTCCCACACAGACAGACAATCACACTCAAAGCAATATAGTTATCAATCAATATGTTGTGTTGGCAGCCAGTTCATTGCTATTATGATGGTTTGTGTTTTTTTGCCATCAGCCAACATCAACAGTGACCATAATCAAGAACATAAGATGATAATTCATTTGTGTCATTAAAAAGATATCAAACTCTTTTTCCATGTAAACCAACCCCACACACATGATTTTTTTTGGTAACATTTCCAGAAAATCAATTCATTCAGCAGTCATTTTGTTATTCCTTTGTTACCCTTATTTTTTTTTGTAAAATTTTGAGGGTTGATTTGAACATTAGATTTTTTTTTTTTAAAAAAAATTACATGTTTATTTACATACTTATTTACATATTTACACTGCAGAACGTATACCCGCCGCTGCCGCTGAAAGTCTAGTACTATTAGGGCTGTGCTACTTTGGGTGTGTGTGCCGTGCCCACGCCAGGTCCCCAAATGCTGACAGGTGGAGAGATAAGGCCCTGTGCTGGTCAGCATTGGGTTTCTTTTTAGGTGGGCGTGGGCGTTGTAAACCTTTGGCCAGTCGCAGCACTACTACTACTACCACTGCATCTGTGTGGGCACTGCACGCTGCAACTTGGCTGGCACGGCTCAGCATCCGTCACGTCAGCTCAGCTAGAGGTGGAAGGGGGGAGGGGAGGGATGAGCGCAGAGGTTGAGCCAGGCAGTGACCAACCATGGGGCAACCACGGTAATCACTCACCCAGCTCAAACTCCAGCTTGGGATAGCCCAGCAGGGGGAGGTTGATCTTGAGGAAGACCAACTGCTCCACCAGACCAGCGTCCAAGCGGGAGCGAGAGGATGTCACCACGTCCCCGGCACGTGAAAACACCCGCTCGCTCTGGACACTGGTTGGGGGGCAGGAGAGGAGGCGCACAGCAACCACCACCAGGTCCAGCCAGACTTGGCGGCGGGTCGCCCAGAACTGTGTGCAGTCCACGCCGTCTTCCTCCACAGGCTCCTCCAAGTACTGCGCAATGCATTGCTCAGCACTGGAGGGGGGCCTGGCAGGTCGAGCCTCCCGCACACCAGGCAAGGCACCAAAGCACACCCACTGAAACCACTGGGCGGATTTCGCGGCGGGAGCAAGTGGCTGCTGTGTTGGCGCTGCCTGGGATGCCACGCTGCTGGACTGGGAAGAGGGGGGGGGAAGGGGTAGCTGATGCCAGCTGGCCGCCCACGCTGCTGCTGGGTGCAGGTTGGGCGGAGGGGGCTGCCCCCGCACCACTACCAATCTCCTGGTCTCTGTGGGCCCTAGCGGCCTCCTCCTCCCTCACCTTCCATACCAGGAGGTCCCTCTACCCGGGCAAGTCGCCGGCACTAACAACATTGCCCTTGATGGCTGGGTTGCAGAGACAAGTGAGGACATATTCCTCCCTGCCTCCCAGCACACCAACGAGCCGCTTGGCAACCCCAGACTTCAGCCTCCCAGCCAGAGAACGACCCTATGGCATGGTCAGAGAAATCTGGAGTTCGCCCATCAGCTTCTCCAGACCCATAGCTGTGGGCAGCTCCTGGCTCAAGGGAGTGGTGTCGGCACACAAGCCCTTCGTGGCAAACTGGAAGGGCTCGAGTGCCGACACCGCCTCGGATGTCTGCTTCCACTCTGCATTCGAGAGGTCGCAGACGGCCAAAGACTCATCCCTCGCCAGGGCGCCAAGGGCTCTCTCCTGCTCCAACAGGCGCTGGAACAGGAGGAAGGTGGAGTTCCACCGCATCTCTACATCCGTTGGGATGAGGTGGCGCAGAAGCCCAAGGTCATCCTGCTTCTTGCGAAGCAGTCTCCTGGACTTCCCGCTGCGGTGGATGTGGGCGGCCAGCTTGCGAGCCTTCTTGACAAGTGTGGCCATGGCAGCAGCACCTGGGGGGGCGGCCCTTCTCCTGAGATGCCTTGTCTCCTCATTTCTGCCCCTCCATCATTGACCCTGCCCGGCTGCCTGTGCCCCGTGCGGCCGCCCTGTCTGTGTCCCAGCCCAGGGGTGGCTGGCTGGCGCATCCATGACTAGAAGTGTGCAGCAGGAGTAGGACCGGAAGAAGAGGGGTTAGTGTGCGTGTGCAATTGTGTGCACCTTTTGTTGCCCCCTTTCCCTCCCTAGTTGGCGGTTTTAAATAGGGACACCCCTATTTTGAAATGCATTTGGGTGTGGCAAGGCACAAATAATAACAGCAATAAATCAAAGCAATGGAGATGGATGGGGGTGGGGGAGGGGAAGCCAAATGATACGAGGAGGAGGAGGAGGAGGAGGAATGAGAGAAAAAGGGAGGGTGAGGAAAGGAGGACAACAGAAGAAAAACAACACGGAAAGTTGGGAAAAGTTGAGAAAAACGTAAAGTAAAGACAGACAGACAGAGACACAGGGCAGATGGACAAAAGAAAAAGGTGGTGCAACAGAGACACACAGAGTGGACACAGTCAGGGGCGGGACTCACAGACACCGCAGCAAAGCAAGGGTCTCAGATGTTGATCCCACAACTGCAGCCAAAGAGAATTTTCTAGGCAAGAGGCTTGGTTTATATAGGTTTGAAACTCCCTCTTTTGGGAGCCCCCACCTTTGCACTCCCTTGCACTCCCCCCCCCGGCCAACAGGGTGCCAGCTCTCAACAGTGCAACAGCCAACAGCCTACCAGAGCGCAAGACTCATTCTGGCCAATCAAAGGATCAATAGCACAGCCAATGCAATGCCTGAAAAATCACCTCACAAAAA
This sequence comes from Hemicordylus capensis, assembly GCF_027244095.1. NCBI lineage: Eukaryota > Metazoa > Chordata > Lepidosauria > Squamata > Cordylidae > Hemicordylus > Hemicordylus capensis. The sequence goes on along the minus strand of NC_069657.1, from coordinate 345,065,058 downwards.
GGATTCCAGGAGCAAAAGTTGCACGAAGGAGCCACAAAATGGAGGACACACTTTAAACTTAATACAGAGCCAATACAGGCCTATGGCGCATCCGAACCAGTTCGGATTTGGGTTGGATCCGAAACGTTTCGGATCTGAAACAGCCCGGTTCGGTTCGGATCCGGACCGCTGAACCGGGCCGATTCGGATCCGAACCAATTCGGATTCGAACCGGTTCGCTCATCCCTATCTGTCTGTTGCTCTGCCCTGGTGAGCCATATAATTCTCCCACTCAAGTTGTTCTCATTCATTCAAAGGAAAAAGGTGATGTGCCATTAATGCCCCTTTGGAGCCTGCAGCAACCCTGTTGGTTAATCCAGTTCCTCACCAGAAACAGTGTTGCATTCATAGCTTTGTGAATTACTTGCCATGCCACCCACACCACCCCCAATCTTTTAAAGAGATGCCCCTCCTAGATGTCAGATCACTTTCTCATATCCTAACCCTTTGGTCATTCCAGTGCAGATAGGGATCAGTCTAGCTTTATACCAGGCTGTGCCATGCCTCCTTCCTCTGACTGTTAGAATATGCTACCAACATCCCTATTCACTGTGCAACTGGTTTCATCAGTTTATTTATAATCCATCGCAATGTCCATCGAAGGGGCATCTCTACGCACACCAATCTAAGCTTTGGGAATTGGTATTTGTAGTAGTTCTACCTTCCAGTGGGGTTCAATAAGCCGTTGGCTTGTATATACCATTCTCTTCTTTCCATTCTAAAAGTATGCATCTCATAACAACTCAGGGAACTGGGTCAGCGACATAATTTACTGCACGGGTCAGCATCCTTTAGGATTTTAGGACTCAATGCCCAGTACCCAATGCCCACCCTTTTTGAAGTTATGGACAGCCCTTACCCACTGCTGCTGCATATGTTCTGGGAACAAAATCCCCTCCCCACTATACCAATACCTTATGCACAATGTTCAGGTCCTCACCTGGAAGACATTGAGCATAGCTTTCTTGGGGAATAAGCTTCCCTTCTTTGATCTGCCAGTGCCTCAATCTTTCACTGGATATCCCTTCAGCATACCCAGATTAGGTCAATTTTCTGGCTCCTTTGCCTTCTCCTGTGCTAACAAAACCACCATCTCCTCTATCAATTCTTGACAGGCTTCCAGCATCTACGGCCATCAAAAGATTACACATTCTTACCTGTGAAGAGGAAGCTATTTATGTAGCAAAAGAAAAAGAAAAACCAGCTCGACTGTCAGAGTGCTGCAAATCCTATACCATTCCAAAATGAACTAAACTTTTCAAAGACTCATCATGGAACACAACCAGACCCCCAGATGTGCTTTGCCTCCTTCAAATGCAAACCCTAGAAAATAAAAACTGTATAGATGAACAGGCCCAAGTTGAAGGTCCTATTCTAAAGTCTCCACACCATAGGAACTACTGAGTTAAATATATCATGCTGCTTAGAGCAGTGTCCGAGTTGATGCTGATAGTTGCCTAAAATCTCTAGGTGTCATCTTAGCTCCTACCTCATGGACAAAATGCACCATCAGTACTGGCAACTCTCAGTGCAAGCCAAACTGATGATTTTTTTTCCAGCACCTTCTCCAACTTACTGCCAACCACCACACAGATGTGAGGTTACAGAACATAGGGCAGACCCATTTTCCTTCAAACCGAATACATTACTTCCAAATGCCTTCTTCCACTGCATGCTGTTGCAGTTACAGGCTAGGAGACCCTAAATCTTTGCCCGTGCCACGGTTTGTAGTAGAGTGGCACAGCCATACAACAGGATTGCGGCAGGCCTATGAACAAACCATCACACAACTTGGTGTGAAAGTGGTATCTAACTCATAACATTTGTCTCTGAAGATGAGTTATGAAATATAACTGCTTTATTTGTTGTCATGCCTCACAATTTTACTCTGTGAGGTAAGTTAGGTTAGGATAGAGAGCCTAAAATTTGGTAGTCTCTGTTTGATGCTATGATTTTCACTGTGTACGGTGCTTTGTATTGTTCTACGTGAAATATTGCCTGCCATCCTAGAGCACAGTTAATTCTCCTTTTTGGAGATCTCTAGATAGCCCTTATAGCACAACACTTTCTACTGTGGTAATTTTATCTGCAAATTCTTCTTCATGTACTTTAATTTAAAGTACATATTTAAGAGATATGATATTTAAGAGAATATTATTTACTTAACTGAATTTATGTGAAAAAGAAGGTATGCATAGGCTCTAAATATTACAAGTATTGCTATTATTATCATTATTCTGCTTCAGTCTAAAGAAAAATCTGTCTTAAAGAATATTGGACATTGCATTAATTAGTATAGATGTTAGCAATTTGTGTGGACAATATACAGATTACTTGACATCTGGCATCTATATATATTTAATTCTCTTAGCCGGCATGCGTGCCCAGAATTTGATGGCGGAACTCTCGTGAGCGTTCCTGGCATTGGGCGAGAGTTCAGGGCAAAAAAAATGGCAGAGGATGGTGGTGGTGGGCCGCAAAATGGCCTGAGGAGGCGACCTCAGCTGGCCGCTGGGAGGCAGCAGCAGGACGACCTGGGTAAGGGGGAGGAGGCAGCAGCGGCTGTGGCAAAGCCCGGCCTGGCTGCTGGGGGTGGAGATGGCAGCAGGACCACAGGCCAGGCCATCTCCAGTAAGGGGGAGGCGGCGGCAGCAAAGCCCAGCCTGGCCACCAGGGTCGGGAGGAGGGAGGCAGTGGTGGGACGGCTGGTGAGACAAGAAAGTGGCAGGGAAGCAGCGGAGAGAGGGGGTGAGTGGGAAAGAGAGAGGGGGGTAGGAGGGAGGGGGCAAGAGAGTGGGGCGGGAGGGAGGGGGAGGGAAAGTGGGGCAGGAGGGAGGGGGGAACAGCCAGCCCCAAAGAGCGCACAGATGCTCTGTGTGGGTAGGCTAGTAGACATAATTTGTCTACTCCAAGCAAAGTTAGCAAGCAGGGTTAGTATTTAAGGTATCAATCCATTGGGCATAAGTGTATTATCATCAAAATCTATAGATATGGCAGGCGAAAAACAATGTAATGTTTCTCAGTCCCCATTGGTTTTGAACTCCTCATCATGAAAATGTGGGGAAATAAGTAGAAGAAACTGATGTTTTAGCTGTTGTGCTCAGGCCTAATGATGGACAAACTTCCCCAGGGTCATATCTGATTGCCTTGGAATAAGCCTAACTATTCTCTCCTCACAAAAACTGGGGATTAATTTAACTCATTTCCAAATCCAATTCTGAAAGCTCTTGTCATCCTCCAAGCACTCACCCTCCTTCCAATAAATCTATGATCTTCCTAATCCCATTCCCTCCTCTGGTGGCAGTGGTGGTGTTGGCTCCCCTACAATGCCTGATAGGCTGCTAAGCAGTTTACCTGGCGTAACTAGGGAATAGTGATGCCAGTCGCCTTGAGGGAGAATACCTCTCCCATGGGCTGCTTGTGTCTGGCATTCTGTGAAGCAGAATGCCAGGGGAAGGGAGACCTGCCTTCTGTTTGCTGACAACGTTGCTGAAGCTGCAGGCTACAGCACACGTATAAGTGGCAGGTAGGATAGAGGATCAGGTTTGGAGGATAATTTTGGGAAGGCAGATTTGAGGTCGGGGTGGAGAAAGAGTAGAGTTCTTAAAATCCAAGCTGGGGACAATTAAAGAGTGATAATGCTTGCCTCATATTTGTTGCAACAATTTAAGAGCCATGGTCACTCCAACGCTCATATTTCTAAGTCTGAAAATATGAGTTTTGGAGACATTCCTAGCTGAGACATTGTAAGAACAACTGTGGTTTTTTTGTTGCTTCTAAATGGTCCATACAGATGGTCCTAAACTACAAGCCAGAAAGTTTAGTAAACTAAGGGATAGGTTGACAGTTGCTCTCCTCAGTGTACCTGTTTGGGGACCTGCTATGTGTAGGGTTGGGTCGGAAGCTTATGATTCAACCCTTTTAGAGCCTAGGAAGAAAAATGAGGCCACTACCTGTAGGGGTGTGCACAAGACTGGTTGGCCCGGTTTGGTTCAGGTATGAACTGGACCCAGACTGGGCCGGGCCAGTTTGGTTCCCCCCCGCATTGGCCCACCTACCCCCGGTTCGGTCCAGGGGGTGTTCGTGAGTGTGGTTTTTTTTAATTAGCATTTGCCGCCACAGGGGGTAAGTACTAAACAAAATATTTTTAAATGCTCATGGACCGCTTGAACAGCCGTGGAGGAGGGGTTGGTCTGGGGTCGGACTGAACTCAGTGGTTCAGTTTGACCCAAACTGTCGAACCAAACCAGTTTGATGTTGAGCCAGCTCAACAGTGAACCAGCTTGCACCTCCCTACCACCTGGTGCTGGTGGGAGGAGCAGCAGCCACGACTTCTGATCCTCTTCCTTTTCTCATTTGGCCTTCTGCCTCACCAAAAAGCTAGAGCAGCAGGAAGTATGTTTCATCACTTCCTGCCACTCCCAATTCCCCACCCTCTTCCTTTTGAACAGGCAGAGGGCAGGATGCAGCATGGAGGGATGAGGAGGAAGGGGTTGTCGAGGTTGGCACACTGCAAAACAAAGTTTGGAGGCAGTGGTTGAAGGCAGCCAATCCACTGCCACTAGGAGGCTGCTCTCACCTCACCTCATTAAAAGGGGGCCCTGTTCCACCAGTTTGAGAGAAAAGACTCTGTCATGAGCACGTGGACGGACTCCAAGGAGGAGGAGGAAGAGACAGACAGGATGTGAGCAGAGGTGGGAGTGCAAGGTCCAGAACTTGCAGAGGAGAGCGGAACCAGCCCACGGGAGGCTGGAGAAGAGTTAGAGCTTGTCATAGCAGCTCCTATGGAAGAAGGACGGCCGGTCTTAGCAGTGGAGAGGCGTTGCTCAAAGAGACAGTAGGAGATAAAGGGCCGCATATGCAGAACAGCTAGACTAACAAGCAAGGCTGCTGAGTCAGGGATCAATAATTAACAGCACATGGTTTCAGCCTATATTAGCCGGCTTTGCCACAGCCACTGTGCTGGTGTCAACGTTGTTCTCACTGAGATACTTGGCTGTGTTCCTGTTTGCTGTGCCTGTGTTTTGACCTTGGACCATTTTGGACTCTGTGGATTATGATTTGGACTCTGTTCGACTGACTGGTGATATTATGACCCGGACTGGACTATGGTTTGAAGAAACTGCTTACTGCCTGGCTTTGCTGTTTGACTTCTACCCCTTTCTGCTTCACTCTCTGGCGGCTGATATTTATAGCTCCAGTTTAGTGGGACAGGTTTACAACAGACGCTAATATAAGTCATGTGCATGAAGATGCATGTGCGTTCTTCCCTGTGTCAGAGTTTGCTTCATAGTACACAGTGGAGTGGTGCATCCATGCAGGTTCTCCAGCTGATGTGGAGAAACAGTTAATATTGTAGCACTAGATGTGAATCAAGTCTTTGCACTGGGAGAGCTTGAAATGCAAAGTCCCTCCCTTAAAAAGTCTGGGCTGCCACTCTCCATTTCTCCCTGCCAGTAACACCCCACCATCTCCAAGCCAGAAACATATTGTCTAAGGAAAGGTGAAGAGAAAGGAGGTGTAACAGGCAGTAGGGAAGGTGCTATACCCTACACAGTAAAAACTTGTTCGGGCTTTTATTGCTTGGAGAAGGTGTGGTGCTAGTAGGGAAGTGGGGAGTCATACTTCACCTATTTGGGCTTTTGAAGTTTTCCTGCAAAATGACCTAAAAGTCATTTGAGGTTTTTAGAGAGTTCAACAGCAATACTTTAACACTCAAAATGGTAAATGAATGATGGCTTGTTGCTAAAGGGAGGCAAGGAAGGATTAAAGGTAAAGTGTGCCATTGAGTCAGTGTTGACTCCTGGCGACCACAGTACCCTGTGGTTGTCTTTGGTAGAATACAGGAGGAGTTTACTATTGCCTCCTCCTGCGCAGTATGATGCCTTTCAGCATCTTCCTATATTGTTGCTGCCCGATATAGACAACCGACAAATCACTCTACCAAGGAGTAATATCCAACCAAGAGAACAGAGCAGCAATCTATTGTACCTGGAAGACATAACTGAGCAAGCATCAGTAGCTAATTGGAGCATGGGAATTCAGTGGCTACAGAATCTGGAGTGTATTTGACTAGTGGGACCCCTTAATCTGGTAACAGTGGGTTGTACAAGTTGACACAGTGCTTCTGAAATTCATGCAAAGTGATAATGACTTCATGTAAAGTGATGCTGACAGAATTTTGAAGTGGTGGGCCTTTTGCCAGACTTGAGGCCTCAGTAGATGTACAAATCCTCATCCTCCTCTTGAAGCTGGCTTTGTAGGAACTGGTACCCTCTGAGAGGTATGGAAGAGAGGCAAAAATGTGCAACCCCAACAGTCCTTTACAGCTAAAGAAACAGCCACCCACAAGCCAGAGTGACAAGATATAGAGAGTAGGGGTGTGTACAAATCGATTTTTGTGATTCAAATTGAATCACAAAAATTCAAATTGATTAGTTGAACCAGCCAGCCATTGCTGGCCATTTTGACAAATTGAAACAAAAATTAGGAAAAGGGGGGAAAAGCAATTTGCCATACAGAACACTGGGGAACTGAAATCACTCCAATCACTCCATTATCCTAGGAACACAAATGTGGGTTGGGTAGTCGGGAATGATGGGTGCTACCTAACACCCAACCCACAAAAGAAATGAGCAAGCAGACAACTTAATTAACCACCCCACCCCCCCAAATCCATAAGATCATATGGATTTAGGTGGTTAAAAAAATAATTGCCTGCTTGCATGTTTCTTTTGTGGATTGGCTTGGAGGTAGCACTCATAACACTGTACCATCCAACCCACTTTTAGGGAGGTGCACAAAACCGGTTTGCCCTTTTCAGTTCGAATTCAAATTGGGTTTGAACCGGGGTGGGTAGGTTTGGTTTTCATTTTGCTCGAACCCCGCTTTGGTTCAGTTTGAATTCAAACCAGTTCGAACCAGTTCTAAAAGTTCTACATAGGGTATAATGGGGACTTGAACCAGCCCATTATACCCTATGTCGAGCACCGGGGGCACAAAAGTGGGGTGGGTGGTAGGCACCCAGGGGTGCCTACCACCCACCAAACCTCAAGGCAATCGGAGACTCCTGCGATTATTTGTGAATTTTTGAAGTTTTTTTTTTTTTACATTTTTGCATTCCTCCCGTAGGGAATAATGAGGATGCCCCTCCCCCTCTTTGGGGGAAGCCAGGGCACCCCAAAGTGGGTCTGGGGGCATAGCATGTATGGCCTCAACTCCCCCCAGGTAACCCCAAGTTGATAGGAATTATTATTCTTTAATTAGGAATTTTTAAAGAATTAATTTTGGGCTTGATAGGAAAGCATTGATAGACCTTTAACCTACTGACCTTAATTGCTGTATTCCTGAACTCTGAGTTTGATTCACAGTAATTAAGATCATAGTACAGTGTGTTCTTCTGAATGAAAGGCTCACCAATGCTTTCAATGGAGGCAAAAAATAATCTTTAAAAATTCATAATCAACTTGGGGGTGCCTGGGGGGAGTTGAAGCCGACCCTGCTGTGCCCCCAGACCCACTTTGGGGTGCCCTGGCACCCCTCATAATAGGGGGATGGAGTTGCCTCAGATCCCCATTATTCCCTATGGGAGGAATGCAAAAATTGAAGAAAAAAATCTCAAATAATCGCAGGAGTCTCTGATTGCCTTGGGGTTTGGTACCCAACCCACATTTGTGCCCCTAGGTTTTCTACATAGGGTATAATGGGCCAGTTTGAGTCCCCATTATACCCTATGAGAAAAATAATTTTCAAAAATTCACAAATCGCAGGAGTCTCTGGTTGCTTTGGGGTTTGGGTGATAGTTGGCACCCATGGATGCCTACCACCCAACCCAGTTTTGGAGGCTCAAACCAGTTCAAGCCAGTTCCAATAGAACCAGGGTCTGTTTGGTTCTAACTCGGACCGGCATTGCCAATTCAATGCCCTATTTGGTTTGAGTTTGAACCTTGAAACTGAACTGGTTTGAATTCAAACCTGTTTGCTCATCTCTACCCACTTTTGTGTCTGTATGACCTACCAGTGGGGAACAATGGGGTTATTCGAGTTCTCCATTGTTCCCTATGGGTGAAACAAACAGAGTGCACTGTACACACATTTTGCAACCCGCCTTGAAAAACAACATTGCAGAACAGCACTGCAGCACACACAGCCCCTCCCAACACAGAACAACACATTATGCCAAACTCACAGTTCAAAGATACCCAAAAAAGAATCACTGACCCAGAATCCACTGCTAGCCACAGTGCCTGCACTGCAGTAACATCACTGGCACAAGTTGCTCTCTCAGACAACTCCCACAGCACAGCAGCACTCTTAGCAGCCAGCAAGAATAGCCATAAGTTCAACTACAGCAACGTCTTCAGTCATATTTTGATTGAGTGAATGCACCTTCCATTGCAGAGCAGACCAGAGCAGCGAGTGAAGCACAAATTAGTCTTAAGGTCAGACATCGAGCTCATCACAGCAATCACCAAGAAAAATATGACACACACACAAACATAGTGCTGAGCTGCCACTATCCATTTTTCGCCACAACACCATCTCACAAACAGACCAAGACCACAACACAAGGCAGGCAGGCACCCAAGTTCTGCCTTTGTCAATCTGAGATCCAGCAAAACTAGGTAGTTATAGCCGCAATAGGTAGCACAGCATTATATTCAGTGCTGAGAAAAGAATACCACAAAATCAAACCTTCCTTGATTTTTCCCCTCTTCTCCTGTAAGGGCTCTATCTGCTTCAACAGTCTCTTTGAATACATTTTGAAATTCCCTCCTTTTTTGTTCCCCCTTTGTCAATCTGAGATCCAGCAGAACAGTTATAGCAGCAAAAGCACAGTATATATTCAGTGCTGAGAAAAAAACACCACGAAATCAAACCTTACTCCTCCTCTCCTGATGTATCCTCTTCTTCATCAAGGGCTTTCTCTCTGCCTCCTAGTCCTTTTAAATATACAGTTTAAAATGCCTTCCAAAAGTGTTTTCCCCTCCCTTCTCCCTCCCCCCGCCCAGCCAATGGGGGCACAATTGCTCATGTCAACACTTAATTTGTATGCTAAGAAGCCAACTAAGAAGCAAGGAGATGGCAAGCCAATCAGAAGCCAGTGCCAGAAAGCCAATCAGCAAGAGGGGAAAGCCAGTCAAAATGGCAACTCAAATCGATTTGTGCCAATTTGGGGCTTATTCACTTAGACTTAAAATCAGCCCCTTTATTTAAGGGGCATGAATCAATTTGCATATGAATTGAATTGCAGATCCCTAATAGAAAGTACCATCAGCAGAACACCTGATTATAATACCATTTAAATGACTTGCCTAGAAGATTTAAAACCTAAATGCTGGCAGGGTGTCTCTGAGCTGTCCCTGTGCAACGCCTGCATGCACATGGCCTCTGTGCATGCGCGATGACCATTTGCGTGTTCAGCATGCTAAGATACAGGGTATGAAGGGAGACTTCAAAGCTTTCAAAGCTCACGAGAATATCCACACCAAGAAAAGACTTCTTGAATAGCTGACAGTGGTATCATAAGTCAGGGCAACATCCTCCTGTAACTTAGCAAATGTTTACAAAGGGAGTTTAGGTATAGAGAAATTTGGCTAAAGATTTGAATTAGGAGAATGACTTCATCCAGATCCATAGCCAGTAAACCTTATAGCATATAAAATATTTTTTAAAAAATATTCTATAACTTGTAAATAGTTCATAATATAGTTTTTACCTAAAAGGTTTCTTTTGTTAAATAAACTTGTGTATCTTTTCTGGTTTAACTTACTTCCATTGGTATACTGATTGGTTCATTCTTGTGGCTAATGCCTATCCTCGCCACTAAAGGCATACATTATAGTGAACGGTTAAAGGAAATTAATGGCAATATACTGTAGGATTTAAGTATAAGACACAAGCAATAGAACTTAGGTTGGAGTGGAACCCACCCTGCCACCCACATCTGCATGTCCATCCATCCACTTGGCTCCTTTCATGCATTCAGCTGAACATGCTGTTTTGGACAATTGCCATGAGGCATGGTCCCAAATGACCCTTCATGCAGTCACCGTACATGTGGAGGAGGTTATCTGAAGAGGGCTATAGTGTCAGTGTATCATACATGTTGGTTGTATGCATACATATTGTAACCTGGCCTAGTATAAACTGGAAAGTGACATCTAAATGTGCATGATCTTCCTATTTTCATCTTTTAAACATGTAGCTTTAAGCTCCATGTTTTCAGATTTGTTTAGATGTATATTGCTTATGATCTTGATCCATCTTAGGATTCTTATGAATGTGAAAGTAGGCTTTCCACATTCATATCCCCAGCTGGATCGGTAACCATGTTTACAATCAGGTCTTATGCATACCGTCCCTTTTTCCTATCCAATAGCTGGGGCTGCATACTAAACCCATTTTTTAAAAAGTTCAGCATTCTGGCAATCATCTGTTTATGTGGGAAAGCAGAGAGCTGGATTCAGTCCCTCCACTCGCTTTTCTCCACAAAGCAGCTGACCAGTGGCATTTTAACCATTTTGAAAGTGCTCTCTGTACATAGCCCCGGTTGCTCTGCACATGCTCCTGTGAACTGAGGTGATGATCTTTTGGATCAGAACAATTCAAATAACATATTTCTGTTTCTCTCAGCAGCAGCAACAGAAGAACCAGAGGTAATTCCTGACCCAGCCAAGCAGACAGATCGGGTTGTGAAAATAGCAGGCATCAGTGCTGGAATTCTAGTCTTCATTCTCCTCCTACTACTTGTCATATTAATTGTCAAAAAAAGGTAAGTATTGTAGATTGTCATTTTCTTTTCATTCAGTGTTGTCAAGTAATCTTAAAGAAATTCTTTCACAGGTCACTTCAGAAAAATGTTTTTCAGGGAGAGGCATTCTTCTTTTCAAAGTAAGGCATATCGTAGCATGGGGAACCAATATCCTACTGTAAAATCAAACTGCTATGAAAGGTATATAAGCATGTACAACACATTGATATAATTGAAATAATACTTTATATACATACCATCCCTTTTGTTTTGTATGGTTTGAGATAATCTTGCTCTTTTGCGCACTTATCATGAGCCTGTAGTGGCTGCACAGTGTGTAAGCAGCCGGTCTTGAAAAATGTATGGATTATGTTACCTTCATTTGCATATTTGAAAATATTAGAAAGTAATACTTAAAATCACATTATGTTACTGTAAATGTTCCACTGAATTGCAACCTCAAAATGCAAAATCGTATTAACTGATATCTGAACAAAAGTCATTTTTCTTAGTAATAGGCACGACTAAAACCAATAGCGCCACCTTCTGGAATAATAAATAACTCAAGAAAAGATCTTTTTAAAAACTCACATGGAACTTCTTGAGCTTTTTTTAAAAAAACATTAATTTGTAAAAGTTAATTTTGCTAATCTGGCATAAACTTCCATAATCGACATCTGTAACTTGTTGAGTCAAACTACTAATAAAAATGATCAGATGCCTCTTTTCCTCTACCTTTTCCTTCACTCTCAATCCTATCTGGATGCACAAACTTCACTGCCTTTGAGTAAGACAGTTTGAACATATGAAACTGCTTATGTAGAGTCAGCCCATTAGTCCATCAAGCCCAGTACGTCAACTTTGACAGGCAGCAGCTGGTCTTCAAGGTTTTCCCTGCTGCCTGTGATGCTTTAACTGGAGATGCCAGAGATTACACCTAGGAATTTATGCATACAAAGCATGTGCTCTGTTATTGAGCAATAGGTCTCTGGCTTCAAAGAGTTGTGTATTGCAGGGTTGTTGGGTGGTTTTTTTTTTAAATACTATTATTATTTTTCTGAATAAAAGGATAAAACAAAGATATATTGTATCTATCTCTTATGTTAAAATGAAATGATTTTTCAATTCATTTTTACCAAGTAGAATAACATTAGAATTGTGCCTGAAAGTCATATCTATGTCTTAATGGTTTCCATTAGATTTTCTTAATTTATTGCCTCTTTACAATTACCCCCTGGAGATATATAACTTGGAGAAGAAACGTCTGCATTAGAAACATTAGGTATGCTTATAGTGTTCTGTGTTAGTTAGATACATATGTGATTTTCCCAACAGTGCTTTCACCTTTTTTTTCCTGTTGTGTACCTCTGTGCTTAAGAAGAAACATACATGCAATAGGCCAACCCATATTAAAATGACATAAAGTCCAACTGTATTAGGCATTTATGCAAATTAAGATGCAGATAAATAAAAAGCTTTCCAGCTTTTTAGCTGGAATCTTTGCTTGAGCTAAAAATAGTTTCTTAGAAATGGAATATGATCCAAAGGAAAAGTCCTTAGAATATAATTTAGCATCCAGCTGTCCTTAGATTTTGACACATATCTGCTACCTTATCTATATAATATTGGGGCCAGACCTCTCATTACCATTTGTGTGCAGAGTAATTTGCATATAGGTATATGACAAGTTGTTCCTACATTCATGATAATGGCTGCATCTTCACATTGGATCCTCCCTCTTCCCCCCGCCACCAATCATGCTTCCCCCACCCATACTTTGGAAACATGCATTGAGGGAATGGTTATTTATATAAGCTTTACAGCAGGGGAGGAGAAACTGCAGGACATATGGACCCAAGTGTACTTGGTACTTTTATGTAAAGTATTTAATCCCCATAGACTGTTAGAATCCCAAAAGTATCTTCAAAAATGTCAGGTTTCATCTAATAAATTTCTGGAGTTTGGTTTCCAAAATAGGTCTAAACATATAGGCCCTACCAACAGTTATGTAAGATAGTAGCTGAGGGATTACACAAAAGAATCAGGCTCAATGGGCCTGGTATGAAAGGTTTCACTAAGCCTGGTTCGTAGCTCCTCGAAGAATAAGGATGGAAGATTTCTTTAAGCCAGGTTCATGGAATAGGATAAGGAATTTGCATAAAGTTGTATATCTGAATCTGTCATTGAAGGCTAGGCTCAAAGACCTTACAGTTCCTCATGCCTGGATTCACATTATTTCAGCTGCCCACTAAATCTCTGTTCCACCTGGACGAAACCTCAAATCTGCTATGCAATTCCACTTGTCAAAATGAGTTTGCCAGCAGCTGCAAACTCAAGATTTTCCTCCAAAGAAGAGGTGTCTTTCTCTATGTTTGATCACCATTTCAAAACAAGAACACTGCAGGAAAAATGCAATGTAATTCACATATCTTTGCATGACATTTTCATAGCTATGTGGCACGTCTCCTAAACGATTTGTGCGACCCTGCTATATCTATATGTTGACAAAATTAAACTCTGGATATAGTATAGTATGTAAGGACTTGTACTTGGGCAATATTAATTTAGTTTAAAATGTGATAGATTAATTGCTCCCTATACATTGACTTAACCAAGCAACTTCCTTGCTTGCTTGGAATTGTCCCCAGGTCATTGGAGGGAAAGTTTCCTGTAAATCTTGCATCTCCAGTATTGATATCTGGTACTGAATGTACAACCTTCTTCCACTGATTTTTAACAAGGATGCTTTCAGTTGTTGGATAAATTAGTCGTATCAAATAAAACCTTTTCCTTAAGATCACAGGCTACAGTAGATATTGTAAGTGATAACTAGCAGTGCAGTCACAAATCCATAACATGTCAAACTCTGGTCCTTTTCCATATTCTAAGTACGTGGGAAATGTAATCCTTTTAATTGAGCTTTAATGGTTTGTAATTTTTCCTGACAGGGTTTAATTGGTTGTCTATTCTTAGACAACTGTTCATTCTCTTTCTAGAGAATTGGTTGTCTGTTATAGAAACCATTCATTCTTTTTCTTGCCTTCTTCCCCTCATAAAAATGGACCATTAGTACTTTAGCTTTTTGGACAAAAGTAATTTAGGACATTCTTGCTAATATTTAATAGCTGAATACGTATTTAAGAGCCTAGTGACAACTATGTTGAAATAATTGAATTAAAGATGATTCAAAACAGATTCACATGGCTATTTTTGAGCATGATGACTGGGCATTAAAATAGTTTTACGTGTTGTGTAAAACCTACCTGCATCTACCAGTTCTGCAGGCTCTTCCACGAGCACACATGGAAAGCCAGAGATAACAGACGGGCATCACTGTGTGATCCATTGTTTATCATCACTCTCCTTAGCAACTGATTTTCTCTGTCAGGTGTGTAGCAAGGTTGTGGGGGGCTGTGTTCAATAAATGAATGTTGGGGCTCCCTTTTTAATTTTGTTTACGGTGCCAGAGGCACCACATTTTTTTAAACTTTATTTTTTTCACCTGCGACCACTCCTCCTCCTCCTCCCACCACTGCGCCTTACCTCTGCTGCTCAGCAGCCAGTTCGTGCAGCAGTGTGTGGGTGGGTTTCATGGCTTCTCTCCTTGCCCAAATGATAAAAGCCATAGAACCTCTATGTGATCAGCTACAAAATGGAGGGTGCACATTAGGCATCAGGGTGCATGTGCACCTTCCATTTTTTAGCTGGCTCGCACAGTGCTAAGGGTTCTATGGCTTCTCTCCTAATTTCAGCAAGGAGAGAAGCCAAAAAGTGCCCCTTGCCTGCTGCACAAACTGGCTACTGAGCAGCAGGGGCTAGGAGCAGTGGTGGTGAGGAGCAGTGGGGCGGTAGGGCAGGAGGAAAGACATGGCAGTGGTGGGGCAGGAGGAACGACATGGCAGTGGCAAGCCAGAGGAGCGGGGCAGGGGCAGATGGCACGGTGCCTTTGGGCATGGCAGCTTATGTTCATTGGACATCTTTGAAGACCGCTAGCTATGCCCCTGTTCCCTGATCTCTTTCCTCACCACTCCTAGGGAAAATTATCCCAATAGGGAAAGCGATAGATAGATAAACAATGGATCTACTAGCAGCAACTCCTTTCCTGCATGTTTGCCTGCAATAATTTCCAACTTTCTCTGCCTGGTGGCAGAAGAGCCTACAGAATTTTACACAGGCAGAGCGAGGCTGCTCCCGTATGGTAAGTGCAATATGCAGCCTGGCTGTCAGGCATATTTCAGGATCAGAGATCACCACCACTAAAGCCCGTTTCATATACAGAGACAACCATGGATGCAACCATTTGATTGAAGCTCCATGGGGAAGCCGTGTGTGAGCAGTTTCCCATATGATTCTGACATTTTTTTGCATTGGAATGGCTGTAATAATCCCAAATTATTTGGGGAGCAGATCATACCACATAGAACGCCACCCACACATTAGCATTGTGAGCAGCCCTGTGTTTGTGGAAGTAGGGCTGACTCAACTAAGATTGGTAGGCTTTCTTGAACAAAATAAGCTAAAATGCTAGCATCAGACCATTTGAATTTCTGATAACACTCTCCCTGGTACTACATACAATCACATTTTCTCATCTTGTAGCCGTTTCAGCACATCTATCCCTACTTCAAGACTATTCTCACTCAAAAAAAGACATTAGCCCAAGTCTTTGTCCTTTCAGTCAGGGTTTTTAATTAATCCATCTTCCTGTGACTTAGGAAAACATGCCATCTTTTTATCTCTCTACTAAATGAAGAATTTTTCTCCTGTACCAAACTCCAGCATGTAAACACAACGGAGTTAAATTTAAGGCATTTTGGTTTCAGTCTTAAGCTCTTAGTATACTTCTAGGTGCTATATAAATAACGATTGATAATCATTTTGTACATACATATTAGTGAATCCATCATGTGGTATCCCTTTTGATACTTGAGCTTGTATATTATTTTTTTAGAAGGATCAGAAAAATGTTTCTAATTTTACATGGGTTCAATGACTCTACATTGACTCTAATTTTACATGGGTTCAATGACTCTACACAGATTTCCAAATTTGATTTATTGGGGGGAAATCTGAGTGGTAAGCAGTTTTGTATGATTTTTACAAACCAGAAGTGTCTTATGTGTTGCCTGATCATTTTGTACAAACTGATTTGAAACTGAAGTAGATTAAACTCTATTAGCTCTTATAGAGTTTGACAGAGTAATTAAACTGCATAAGAAAAGGGATACTGCATCTCTTAAATAACAAATACTGTTTTTATTTTTAATCATTGTTGAAATTTTTCCAAATGTACATCATTTCCTTCCATTTGTTCCCATTTTTTTAATGCTAAGCATGCATATATCAGCATTTCTATTTTTAAAATTAAAAAAGCAGTTGTGTGTATGTATATATAGGTTTAGTATACAGACACATATACTGGAAGGAGGACAGAGCATAGCAGTAGACACATCATGCATATCTTTAAGTCGCCATCATAGTTGTTATTTGATAATACAGCTCTGCCACTACAAGCCTTTGAGTTTGTAACTGAAAGTTTAGAAAAACAAAACCAGAGACAGAGAGAGTCTGAGAGCACAAGAATTGTACACAGCTGTTCTGTATGTCATGACATGTAGGTAGTTACCAGTCATCACATTTATGCTGAACTGCATGTTGAAAATACATAACCCATTTAATTTTCAATTTTTTTGCAATAAATGAAGTGTCAGCATGTCATTTTTCTATAGCTATCTCTTTCTAATACTGAAATCATTTTTATATGCTAACCTTATTTTTTTTTAATTGCATGGCACCGTAAGGCTAATCAGTGCATGAGCAAGTTTGTAATGCTAACCAAGAAAACATGAATTTTTAATTTTTTTAAAACGCACATTTCTCTGCTTTATTGAATGTGACAGAGTCACGCTTTTCATTCACCATTGCTTCTCTTTTTCCACTGTCTGTGATTTGCTTGCCAGGAGGAGCTACTATTCTTACTCCTACTACCTGTAAGTAGAAATGGGTGACTTACTACTTTACATGTTTTGAAGATGCAGTATCCCTTTTCAAAAAAATAGCGAGATAAGAAAAAAGGGGGTGAAAAAGTATTATAACATTATTTGCTATAATTTCCTCATTATTTAGATGGTTGTTGTGGAGCTAAGGATTCTTTTTTGCTTTTATTTTTAAAGGGATATTGTATTCTCCTTACCTATAGAGGTTTTATTCATTTTCTTTAGTTATACCTACAATTTAATTTGCTTTCTAAAATCAAACTTGGGCTTTATTCTAAAGAGGTTTAATGGAAAAGGCAACCTTTTTTATTGTAGGCAACCAGACATGGTCCTACTATGAAACAAGATGAAGCCTCCTGCCTTAAGTGACAGATGGGGTGTAGAGGTCAGGGCGGGTGGGCAAACTGAGAGGAAACAGGTCTCTTTTCTCATATCATCCACTGGCCAGTAAGGAAGGAAGGAACAGCACAGCTTCTGTTCTCTCAGTGGTAGAATTATCCCTTCTCTGCTCTAGTAGAAGAGTTTGAGATACACAATAGAATGAGCACATCCAATCCTTCCTCTGAGAGAATAGAAACAGCACTGGCCACTTCCTTTAGCTGATAGCTGGTGAACAGTATACATATTTGCAACAGCATTTATAAGCCCTGCCTCCATGCTATTGTGTTACGTATCCCCACACCATCCATGAATGCAAAATTTGTCTGCCCTAGCATTCCTGCTCTTGTGGAGGCTCTCTCCCCTGTACAGCATTGCTTCTGCAAACAAACACTGTACTCATACTTGGCATAGGTGTAGGTCTACCTTATATGTCGACATGGGGAGCAGGCCTTACAATTAATGTCATTACTGTATACACCCAAACAGAACTATTATCCAGCCCCCACCACTTCTTACCTTGTCAGGCAGCCCATGTTCAGTAAATGTGTTGCTTCTACAGGACATTTTGTTCACCCTCTCTGGCTGGAGGTGACAACAGTTTTGGATAGGGATGAGAGTTGGCCTTCACTTCTCAAGTGGTAAAAAGGCATAGGCCATCCCTGAAGACAACTCCTGTTAAAATGCAGCACTATTCTTTGTCATGAACCTGGTTTACACTTGTATTATTGAAAATAAATAGCAGCTCAAACGATTTGTTTGTATTACCTTGGCACAGAGATTCAGCTGGTTGCTCTATTTATGTGTAGCCCTGAATCCTCAATTTGTAGACAAACCATTATGTAAAAGGTCAATGTGTTGTACCCTGCACCTCCTTGAAGCACTCTAGATGGTATTCCTCAGAAAATATCCAGAAGTATTTCTTGGTTAGAACTTATTTGGATTTTTTCATCCCACAACTCCCCAAAGAGCATGGGAACTGGGCACTTTTCCGTTCTTGTCTGCTGTCTTGACTATAGGGAAGGTATGAACAACTGTTTAGGAGATCCAACAGTTTTTTGAACGTAGTCTTTCTCTGCATCTGGGATATTAAATCTTCCATATTGTTTAGTTTCTGAACTCTCTGTCTTGAGACATTCAGGAGGAGGGTGGTTGTAAACATCCAAATATTCAGCAATCTGAAAGCATACTTTGGTGTGTTGCCTGGGATGTAGGAGATTCATTTCATTGGTAGCAGTAGTCAAACTATTTTGCAGGAGCCTAGTGCTGGAAAAGTAAGGCACATAGTCAAAACCAATACATGCACATGTACATTATGCTGACTCTATGTTAGCACTTCTGAATCAGGACTGATTTGCTATATAGAAAAATTTTGATGTTTTGTTCATTTAAAATAAAAAAACTAAACTAAGCAAACTGTTGTAGATCAATTGCAGCATCCTCTAATTCTAACTGATGAATTGTAATTCCCTTTTTAAACAGCATTGAGTCCTGCCAGAGGTAATTAAGCTATGCAGCTTCATAAATGTATTAGAACACCCTTCTCTCTCTTTCCCACCCCATTTTCCTATGCTTTTAGTGAAACAGCCAGCTGCTTGGGCTTATGCAGCTGAATGTTGTGAAACTGCTTACCTTTCCTAAAGAACAGATTGCACATACTAGGTGAAAGTACCAAAGCTACAAGGAGCTGAACTTTTAAGGATGCTTCCACACAAACAGGTTTTCAGAAGACTGTTGCTTAGAATCAAAGCACATCACCCACAAATCACATGCTGAGGGGCTTGATGTCCTAATTCAGATCTCTGTTAGTCTCGACAAAAGAGATTGTCGAGGGATTGGCATATGAGAGTTGGTGTTCATACCAATAACTGTAATTTTAAGCCCCAACAATAAAAGGTACCTGTTCAGGTTCTTCCCGCCCCCATTGCACTTTCCATTTGCTGGCTGGCATCCATCATTCATTGGGGAAATGTGTGGAAGTGCCCTAAGGTGCCCTCAAAGCCTGCGATCTGTAAATTGCAGTTCTACAGCCTTTTCACAGAAATTATCTTGTTCGTGGTTAAGTAGCTACTGTGCTACTTTAATCACTTGTAAGGATTTAAGTGCTGTTCGTTTTTGTTTTTGTTTGTTTTTTAAGCTTGTCTTAATAAGAAACCTGGTTACAGACTTGACTCTAGCTGAATCTCAGAACTCCTCTTAAAATCCTGGAGGATTTTTATGAAGTATTATAAATAGTGCTTTTAAAAATGGTTTAGTTTAGAGATGGGACTGTTTGGTTTATATTTCCTTCCCAGAGGTGGTTTTAAGACTGGAACCAGTCTAAATGAAAGTTTTAGTGTATGCTAAAACATTCTGACAGAAGGGGGAAAGCCATCAGAATTATACATGCCATGAACACTTTGACAGGATTAAAGAACAGCATAAATCTCTAGTATTTTTAGTTCTTTCCATTCCATTTGTATACACACAAAAGTCTTTGACAGTTAAAACTCAAAATATAGAGGGCAACATCCAGACTGACTTCCACAAATGGAAGACATTCCACTCACACAAGGGAAGGCATTCCCTCAACCCTCAGAGACATATTTTCAGGGAGCATAGGGACTGCAGCTGGAAAGGGGATAATTAAAAATTACTGCTTCCCACCATGCTAGCAGAACATCCTCTGTCCGCAGAAGTCTTGGTCTAGATGCTGTGATTGCTTATGTTGGGGGGTTTTTAGAGGAAGGTGCCTCACCATATGCTAAGAGGAGTGTAAACAGAAGTTTATTAGTCCTGCTAATAGTACTATTTCCTGAAGGATACCACCACAGTACTGATGTTATACCTTGTATGCTGTAAACACATTGGTTTACACCAGTGATTCTCAAACTTGGGTCCTCAGGTGTTATTGGACTTCAACTCCCATAATCCCCAACCAAAGGCCACTGAGGCTGGGGATTATGGGAGTTGAAGTCCAATAACACCTGAGGACCCAAGTTTGAGAATCCCTGGTTTACACAATTGGCAATTGGTTCACAAATATCTGGATTCTCAATTACCCCCAAATATGGTGACCATCTTGTTATTTAACACAATGCCAGGGCCAGATGCCATCCATCCAAAAGTTCTGAAAGAACTCAAATGTGAAATTGCTGATCTCCTAGGAAAAATATGTAACTTGTCCCTACGATTAGGGATGTGCACGAACCAGTTCGGCACTCCTTTCCTGGAGCGCCAAACCACTTTGAAAGTCTGGCATTTGAGCCAGTTCAGAGACAGGGGGGCATTTAAAGAGCAGGGAGGGTGCACTTACCTGCCACACCACTTCCCCCCCACCAGCACTGTCCCTAAAAGTGTTGGTGCAAGGCTGCAGCGTACCTCCCTGCAGCCCCACTCAGTGTCATACTGGAATTGGCCGACACACATGCCCACGGTGGGGGGGAAGTGGTGGGGCTGGTAAGGGCACCCTCCTTGCCCCTTAAAGGCCTCCCAGGATCTATGATCAGGCTCTGCGCCAGAGGACTGGAAAGTAACTAATGTAACTCCAATTTTCAAAAAGAGAGCCAGGGGAGATCTAAGAAACTATAGGCCGGTTAGCTTAATCTCTGTGCCAGGTAAATTGATGGAAAGCATACTTAAGGACAAAATTGTTAAAGAACATACCTTGCTGAAGGTGAACTAGCATGGCTTCTGCAAGGGTAGTCTTGCCTCACTAATCATTTGGAGTTCTTTGAGAGTGTCAACAGTTGTAGCCAAGGCTTCATGATAGGGATCTTCTCTATGGGCATGTTTTTCTAGGCAAAATTAAACTTCTCCTTTAAGTCCTGAATTGCATAGGAGGATCATAATATGCATGACTTGCCCCTTGTGAAGTGAACATTAATTTGCCATCCTTGAGGGAATACTGATTACTAGCCGACTTGGCACAGAACATCTGCACCCCTAGTTCTCCCTGTCTCTCCCCGCCGCTTCAGCCCCATTTTGTTCCCCACTTCAGCCTCATTTCATTCTCCCCCTGCTGCCCAAGTTCGTCCTCCCCCAGTTGGTTCTCCCTTGGCGGCCCAGCTTCTTCTCCCTGCCCGCCGCTGCTTCTCCTCCCTGCCCGGCAGCCAGCCGGCCTGGCCTCTAGTTTGCTGCCACTGTCACCATCTTCTTCCCGGCCCGCCTCCACTTCTGTTTCCCCGCCAGCCTCCACCACTGTCCCCACACCCAACTTTGCCCACCTGCTGCTGTTTTCTTCCTGGACGGATGGCTGCCCTCTTCCCCCCACCCGCCGGCTGCGCCTCTGCTTGCCAACATTTTGTTTCCCCACTGGCCAAACAGCCAGCTGCCGCCACTGCCACAAATTTTTACCCTCCCAGCCATTCTGTCTCTATCCCGAACTCTCACGAGAGCTGCCACACACCAGATTAGCGATGGTTACACCAAGGAGAAATATATATAAAGCTGTTTTCCCAATAACTTGTTTTGTTAGTTGTTCAAGAATATTTCAGAAAGACTGCATTTTGCAGTTTCCTTTAAATAACAACAGTAACTGTTGGTAAGAACATTGTTAATAATTTTTATAATTATTTTTATTATTTTATTATTTTATTTATATACCTCTAGGTAGGTAGGTAGGTAGAGATAGATAGATAGATAGATAGATAGATAGATAGATAGATAGATAGATAGATAGGCTGTGTACATAATCCAAGTTACAATATAAAATAAAACAAACAAAAAACATTCATAGATTTTAAAAAATTAAAAGCTATTCACAGAATAAAACAATTCAAACAATTTCACACAGTAAAACAACCAGTTTAAAATAAGCTTTAACTACGGCTTTAGAAAACAGGTGTGTCTTAAGGGTCTTTTTAAAAACAATCAGAGATGGAGAAGCTCTTATTTTGACAGGGAGTGCATTCCAAAGCCCTGGGGCATTTCATGAAATGAACCACAAAATGGCTCCTGCGGACAAATTGGCAGCTGGAAATGACCTCCACTGTCATTTCCAGCCTTCTAGGAACAATGGATACATGGGTTTTAACCCTTTCATATCCATGGATAATGAAGTAGGGTGCCTTTTTTGTGGGCCACAAAATCGTGATTAGTTGAACCTTGTATAGTGAGGTCCACCTGTACCCTGTACCTAAGCCATTAAGGCTTTATAGGTGATAACCAGCCCTTTGCATTTTGCTTGGAAACATATTGGTAGCCTGTGCAGTTGTTTTAAAATCAGTGTTATATGGTCAAGAGAAAAAAAGAGATGAACTTGTGGTAGCAAGCATGACTTGTCCCCTTAGCTAAGCAGGGTCTGCCCTGGTTGCATATGAATGGGAGACTAGAAGTGTGAGCACTGTAAGATATTCCCCTCAGGGGATGGAGCTGCTCTGGGAAAGCAGAAGGTTTTAAGTTCCCTCCCTGGCTTCTCCAAGATAGGGCTGAGAGAGATTCCTGCCTGCAACCTTGGAGAAGCCGCTGCCAGTCTCTGAAGACAATACTGAGCTAGAAAGACCAATGGTCTGACTCAGTATATGGCAGCTTCCTATGTTCCTATGGTCCTTTTGGGTTGTCCCAGAGGGGGCAACCTGGCTGCCACATTCTGTACAGTTGCAGTTTCCAGACTACGTTCAAAGGCAGCTCCACATAGAGTGCACACATTAGTAAAGCCTGGAAGTTACCAGCATACATACTACTTTTTAAAGGTATTTTACCTCCAAAAATGGGTCTAGTTGACTTATCAGCCAAAGATGGTAAAAAGCACTCCTAGCCACTTCCTCAACCTGAGAAAACAGACAGAGCTTTGGATCCAGGAGCATTCCCAAGCTGCATATCTGATCTTTCAGGAGAGTGAAACCCCTCCCAGAACAGGCAGATCTAAACCATCTCTCTCAGGCCTTGACTCCACCTCTCCCAATCAGTACCTCCATCTTATTTGAATTCAATCTCAGTTTGTCATCCTTCACCCAGCCCATTATCGCCTCCATGCAGGCATTTAGGGAAGTTATGCCATTTCCTGATGAAGTTAATAGGGAGAAATAGATTTGGGTGTCATCAGCATATTGATAACACCCTGCACTAAGTCTCCTGATGATCTCTCCCAGCGGTTTCATGTAGATGTTAAAGAGCATTGGAGACAGTATGGAGCCTTGTGGAACACCGTACAGTAACTCTCGCTTTGCAGAGCAATAGTCTCCTATTGATACCATCTGGAATCTACCTAAGACATAGGAACAATGCCACCTAATCCCACCTTCTTCAGGCAACCCAGAAGGATACCATGGCGAATGGTATCGAAAGCCAGAGAGAGATCCAAAAGGATCAGCAGAGTCACACTCCCTCTGTCATACCTGACTGGAGATCATCCATCAGGCCAACCAAGGCAGTCTCAACCCTATAGTCCCATATATGCTTCCTGCACACACACAATTTGTCTGTAATCATGAGGGGCACAGTCTAGCCCTTCCTGTGCACAGCAATGTGTGCACACATAGGAGGGGCTGCAGCTGCTCCCCTTGCATATGCACATGCAAGGCGATGGATGTTTATAGAAGTTAGTTCAGGACCCAAGTTTGCTAACAGCACAGAATTATTGGCATATAACCCAGTAGTATTATCATAAATGTGAATCTGAGAAGTAACCTTAGTGTGTACAGAGCTATATTCCTTTCCTTGCTGCTGCTTTGCATACTGGTTGCAATCTAAGCAGTAAAATGATAGGTTTTTCCCCATTGCTAGAGAAGATGGAGAAATAAATTGTCTGACTACAAATCAAAATGTAGTCTGAACTTGGCATGTAGGATATAATTACATTCACAGGTGCTACTTATTTATAGGTTTAGTTAAAAAGTAATTTTGATTCTAATTTGTGCGTGTTGATATAATTGGGTGGAAAAACAATATTACAGGGCAGAAGAAGATAAATTTGTAAGTGAAAACATTTCTGCAGAATAAATATAATCTTGTAATAGAAGTTAAAATATTGGCACAAATATAAGCATTGCTTACCAAAATGCATAAAACTGTACTGGCATCAAGGAAGAACAGCTTCAGATGTTAGACATCTGCCAGCCACTTAGGAGCACAGTTATTGCACTTTATAGGACCAAAGGGCAATATGCAGCTACAACATATATATGCCTGTATACTTGAAAGTAAGTCCAATTGAAACTATTGCAATTTAATATCTGAACAAGTGTGATCAAAATCAGGCTGCATGTTTTGCAGCAAGAAAAGATTGCAAATCTAAATCTGTGCATAAACTAGAAATGCAAGTCACACAGTTGTGTCCTGAGTGCACTGCTTTAAGGCAGTTTGTCATCTTCATTCAGTCACTATCATCTTGCTACTGATGGCTGACCTCCTGACTAAGGCTGCACAACATTCGATGCAACCATGCAACAGGAGGCTTCTACATAGGGGTGTGCAATTCAGATTTTTGGTGTTTCGATTTGGATCCGAATTGAAACACTCCCGATTTGTTTTGGGGTCCGAATCTGACCCATCCAAATCACCCCAGATTTGATGTGGATTTGAATTAATCCAAATCTGAATCCGAATCGATTTGCATCAAAAAATGGGTCCCAGGGCCAAAAGAGTGGGGTGGGGTGGTTGTGCCTAATACCATCGAAATTGCAGAGGAATTGGGCAAAGGGCTGAATTTTGGTGAATTGTTGACATTTTAGTGTCTTTGGGGCAGACTGGGGGCATAAAGTGGGATCTGGGGCAGAAGAGTGGGGTGTGGTGGTAGTGCCTA
Organism: Hemicordylus capensis; assembly: GCF_027244095.1. Classification (NCBI taxonomy): domain Eukaryota; kingdom Metazoa; phylum Chordata; class Lepidosauria; order Squamata; family Cordylidae; genus Hemicordylus; species Hemicordylus capensis. The sequence continues at coordinate 345,040,169 of NC_069657.1, read as the reverse complement.
ATGGGCGGAGGCGACCACCCTAATTGCAAAGGGATTGGGCAAAGAGCTGATTTGCGGTGAATTGTTGAACTTCTGAGTGTAGATTCTTTAGTAGCAAATGAGATTTTCAATGCAAACCATGAATTCACTCTCATTTGCTATCAGAGAATCCACACTCAGAACACCTCAGAAACAACAAAACCCTGTACCCTATGGGTTTCCCATGGGGGTGGCTGGCACCCTCTGTTCACTACATTGCCACTCACTCTGGGCCACCCCAGCACCCACCTACCCCCAATTGCAGTTATGGGGCTGCTGAAACCTACATGATTCCCTATGGAGAAAAAACTTAAAGATGCGTAAACTTCAACAAATCACCAAAAATCAGCCCTCTACCCAAATCCTTTGAAAAAATTATGGTAGCTTCCTTGCCCCCCTTGGGCACTACCACCAACCCCACACTGCTCTAGGCCACCCCTTTCCCCCCAATGTGAAGTGATACACCTCCATTATACCTTATGGGGGAAAACCTTAAGGATGCGTAAACTTCAACAATTCACCAAAAATCAGTGCTTTGCCCAATCCCCCTGCAATTTGGGTGGTAGCCTCCACTCATTAGGCACTACCACCCCACTGCACTCTTCCGCCCCAGATCCCACGTTATGGCCTAAATCTGCCCCAAAGACATTAAAACTTCATCAATTCACCAAAAATCAGCCCTTTGCACTATTCCTCTGCAATTTGGGTGGTAGACTCTATTCATTAGGCACTTAACTTAAACTGAGTAGTACCCCACTGCCTTGCAGGTGGTAGTGGGGTGTAGTTGGCACATGGCAGTTGACAGTTGGCACTGTCGAAAAGACAGTCAAAATGAGTAGAAGAAATGAAGCTGTGTAATGAATCCTCATAAGGATTCATTGTGTGAAAGTTATTATACACCAAAGAATCCAAACACTAGTGACCACACATTTTGCTCCATAACTCTACTTCTATAAGGGCTAGAGCTTAACTTTAAAAAAAAGAAAAGAAAAAAGAAAGCTGGCAATATGGGGGAATTAATAGGAGGGATCCGAAACTCTAATCAATTCGAATCAAATCAGGCACAATTCGATTTGTACCCGAATCTAGTCAATGGACCACAGGGGTGATTTGTTTTGTCTCCAAATCAGCAAGATTCGGGTAAAAATCTATTTGTATCCAAATCAATTTGCACATCCCTACTTCTACAAACTCAGTTGCAGCGATAGTGTGGATTTTGTTGATTTCTCCTTCACCTGGAAGGCATGCCACTCGGGGACATATTTTGAGGTGGCACAGGGCACTTCCTGGGGAAGGTGAGATTGGTGAAATTCACTTCTTCCCACAGCATATGTTTGTGATGTCAGCCACTATGTGTCACTGTTCATCAGATGGTAACATTATGATGACTTTCATTTTTTATGTGGTTCTTTTGTTTTGGCTGGGCAGCAAACTTGCTAAGAAACGCAAAGATGCCATGGGAAATACCAGACAAGAAATGACCCACATGGTGAATGCCATGGATAGAAGTTATGCTGATCAGAGCACTCTTCATGCAGAGGATCCCTTGTCTGTCACCTTCATGGATTCACACAACTTCAGCCCCAGGTGTAAGTAGACTTTAAAATGCTCATTGAAACTGAAGCTGATTTCTTGTTTTGTTTGTGTGGACAGCTGCTGTTATGACTTCTTGCTACCCTATGATTTAGTAAGAGAAATGATTTAGTAAGAAAGCAGAATTGTAACTAATTTCAAAGCTGTTATCCTATTTTCAGACAAAAATCCCAGAAGGCGGCAGCTAGTCCACAAAGACATTTACAAAGCACACACAAAAAGTGCAACAAATTCTGAATTTTCCTCTAATAGAGGAATTTTTTATTTCCAGATTCACTATTTATTGGCTTTCCTTTCACTTCTCATGGGACAATACTTTTTTTTGCCCAATGCATAGTGGGAACAAAGATAATATGAGGGAGACTACTATATAAATGATAATATATACTCAACTACTCAACATGAACTTTCTCAACATGAACTTTCAAGAAAAATGTTATTACTCTGACACAAATTTAAGAAAGACATCATGTAACTCAGCAGCAATTCCTGTGTTAGGAAAAAAAGGTTCAAGATTGTCCACAAGTCACATTTTTTTTGCATGTGGTTGCTTAGCAAAGGAAATATATATTCTAATGGTCATTCTTTCTAGTATCTGATGCTTTTTACAGCCTAGATCCACATAGCTCTTTACACTGAGTTATAGACATCTTTATGTATCCAGATTGTATTAAAAAAATTCATGACTGACCTGAGCTTCTAAAATCTAATCAGATGCTCTACACTTCCAGCACAGATTGGATAGCTAGTTTACTTTACCAACATGAATGATGATTTAGAATTATGTCAGTTTTGAAAACATCACATCTCTATATTAAAGAAAATTATAAACCGATATTTAAATTTATATTACATCAATTTGGGGCATCAGATTCAAAGCCACTTACAACTCTGTGTAAATCAAATAAATAAATTGAATAAATAAATAATGCTGTCTAGGAGCTATTAGTGATGTGCACGGAACCGTGGAGGCACGGTTCAATGCCGGCGGGGTCTCCCTTTAAGGGCGGTGGGTTGCGTGTGTGCCTGCTGCCACCGTGCACATCGCACGTTGCATGCGCACATCACGCACACAATGTGTGATGTGTGTGGTGGGCGCATGTGGTGGCAAGCATACATGCAGCCCGTACTTCCTGTATTTCCAGGCAACAACGGGGGTATGGGTGGCAGGGAGGAACACTGCTGCCCCAAAACCTTTTTTTTTAAAAAATGGAGCACCGGCGGGAGAGAAGTGGCAAGAGGAGTAAGTGCAACCCTCCCGCCCTTAAAGGGAGACCCCCTGCCGGCATCGAACTTTGAACCATTACCAGCACGAACCGGTTCGCAGGCCTCTTGCATGGCCTTCAGACCGGTTTGTGCACATCTGTAGGAGCTATCCATAAGAAGATGTGCAGAACCAATTCAGTGTAATAAGGAGGTTATTTTACTTAGTATGCCTCTCTCTCTCTCTCTCTCTCTCTCAATCTCTCTCTCTCTCTCTCTCTCTCTCTCTCTCTCTCACACACACACACACACACACACACACACACACTAACCCCTTCTTTAGTAGTATATTTCCTGACTTAAAAGTTGCCCACAAGGTGTTCCACTTAAATTATTCTTCAGGGCAGATGTCTGGAATTATAAGACTATGAACCTTTATTTTGCCTAACCTATTTCTACTCTTTACACGTTTCCAGGTACTAGGTCACACTATACAATACAGTAAGCATGGCTAAAACAACTGCATGTGTTACATGACCTTTTACTTCCTAGACCAAGAGATAACTGACTTAGGTAGTGGCAATTCTCACTGTTGGCATCAGTGGTGTAGTGGCGGCATAGGCGGCTCATGTTCAGCTGCATGTGCCCATTCTCACCCATTCTCTCCCCGCCACACTTGGGACTCCCTTTCTCTTCCCACAGCTTCCACAGCAGTGGCGGCTTTTCTCATGGAGCAGTGGCTATTTGAATGGTTGGCACGGTAGCCGAGTGCAGTGCCTGCCATTCAGCTGGTCATCACGCATGCGTGGCAGCCAGCTGAGTGGCAGGGATTAGTGCTAAACCCTGGGCTGCTTCCTCAGGGAGGCTGCTGCAGCCACCACACAGATGCAGTGGGGAGAAAAGGGGTTCCCTGCATGTTCTGGAAAGAGAAGAGGTACCGGGCAGCCCCGATGGCAGCTGTGTACGGGTTCTTTGAACCCATGCTCAATTTCGGCTCCACGCCTGGCTGACATGATACCTGCTATTATGGCTTCATTACACTGCACCCCGGGGCTGCTACAGACTTCTAAAACAGCCCCAATGCTCTTAAGAATGAGCAGGAGTGCAAACAGCACTTCCATTTGCTTCTGCTTGTGCTACAGTGTCAGGTTGGCTTGCAAGCCTGCAGCAGCCACTGGTAAGCAGCGTTACACTGCACATCATGTCAGCTGCTGCAGTTTGGTGCCTCCAGGTTCTGTACTGTTTCTACTATAGACATAGGGCTGCTTTGGATGCTCTAAAAGTTTCCACGTGAAGCATCCCCAGGAATGCAGCTGTGTAGTAGAAGTAATGTCTGACTTGAGAAACCATGGTGCTAGGAGCCATGCATAATCCTAACCTGGATCTAAATCATGATTAGTGATAATGCAGTTACAGTCAACTGCCTAAGAGTGAGGTGGTCATTTGTCAATCTGAATGCTTGTGATGTTTCACCTTTTCTCGTGCAATTTTCTGGTTAATCTCTCAATTGATACAGCTCCACTTTAGCTTCTATATGTAGCTTCAAACAAGCACATGTTAACAATGCCTTGTGAAAAGCCAAAGTTTATTTAAGCTGCTCCTAAGTTTCTTAACATGGCAATTGCTTCCTAACTGTTCAATTGGCCTTTGGCCGTTGCACAGGCAAAACTATCTGAGAGTTTGCCCTGTGGCTGCCAAACTGCATTCAAATGACTAAATTCAGGACACTTTGGCCATTTTATAAACTTACTTTATGGTAGTATCCTGTGTAAAATGCAAACATGGTTTACATTACTATTTTTATTTCATTTTTTTACCAACAAGATGAATAGGCATTGCTGTGTGACTCCTTCAGATTCTGGGTTTTTTTCTTTTAAAAGGAATAAATAAAATGTATACCAATTGAAGGTAATGCATTTCTTCATGAGCTTTGTTTTTCCACATGCAGTGCCCAATGATCCACTTGTGCCGACAGCTGTGTTAGGTGAGGACCTAGTCCTTCATCATCTGTTCCTTCATAGATTTCATCACCTTGCATGGTTTCTAATTCTTGTTAACAATTTTATTGCATGTCGAAGCAGCTTGTTTCAGATTGAAACAATAGGCCTACTGTTATCAGATTATTCAGGCAAATTCAGCTGCCAAAGGCTGCACCACTAATAATCACATGTGAACATTCTCAGTGCAAACAGGGGCTCGATCTGTTCATTGAAACTTGTTCATGCACAAGTCTAAGCTGGTACAAGATGCTTTGTGCCACTGATACTACTTGATTATCAGGGTGCTGTTAAGTCTGGCCCATTGTAAGTCCAAATCTCACAGCATGCCCAAGCTGCAAACCTGCTTTTTAAGGAACGTGCAATATTGTCCAGATTAGACTGAATACCAAGTCTGTGCAAAGCACCACTGATTGGATTTGGAGGCTGCCTCCAGCTTGATTTGGTGCTTTGGAGAGGATTTCCACTTCACTTTGAAGGTATTGATTCAGCCTAAGACTAAAGGTTCCCACCACTTTACTACCTCTTGATCCCTGTATTTACTGGGCATGGAGACAGACTGGCTTTAATTTTATTTTCGTCCCAGCAAGGCAATCGAGCAGTGGGTGCCTAGCTTGGCTTTGAAAGAGATGCTCCCAGACACACTTTTTTCCTTCCCCTTGCAGTCCTGGGAAAAGTGCAGGATTATATTGAGAACTGTGACCGGCATCTTGACTAATGAAGTTCTGGTGCTTTATAAGATGTGCCCGTGCTGCGGACACATTCGGCTAACTCAGCAGTGGTGATTGCAGGTGGGACAAATTACAATTACCTCCCCTTTCCCCAGAAGTCCCCTATGTCACTGGAAAATATGCCCCTGAGGGTTGCTAAGCCCTCAGGGACATATTTTTGGGTGACACAAAGGACTTCTTGGGAAAGGGGAGGTTGTCAAAATTCACACAAATACACCTGTACAAGCACTGGTGCTGCATTAATCAGGAATTCATCCACAGTACCAGCACTTGGTTAGTTAGGATTAGTCATAGCTACAATACCTGGTTAAATCAGGCCAAATCCTGCTTCGCCTGTCACATGTAGGTCTGAGAAGCCCACATGATCCCATTACCAGTTCTAGTTACCTGTTCAGTGTTTCCACTGCCCCTGCCATTTCAAATGTAAAGGAAGGGGGGCGGGGAGTAAATTGCATTTTGTAAAAACGTAAGAAGTGTTTTAAATGTAAAACTGCAAACTCTATTCTACTGCCCACAGTCATTGCCACCTGGCAGTCAGGGAGACAGTGCAGCCCCCTGTCTTGGGGCCCGGCAAAGCCTGGCACCGGCTCTGCCAATAGGGCCACACTTCCCCATCTGCTTCATTTGTCGCTTGTCCACCAAGGAGACCATTGAACAAGACAATTTCTGTGCCATACCCAGTCTGGAAACTGGATAGAAATGAACTTGGACCTGTGCTCATTTGTTGACACCCATCTCCATCTGCTTTTGCTATCAGCCTTCAAAAAATGACAATTCAAATATAGCAATATTTAAACTATTTCAAGGGCTTTGAATCATAAATAGGGATTTTTCCTAACTCTCAGCTTTCAGAGACTCTCAGGTGACTATTCATACTCAATAGGTAGAGAAACAAGTCATTGTTCTATCTTTTACAGTTTTTTTTAAGAAAATGTACTTTAAATTAGCCTAGCAACAGTGGAGACTTAAAGTTCACCCTCATTGGCTTAAGTGATTATGATATCATCCTTCGGATTCCTCAATTACTGTGACTAGGCTAAATTATAAATTTTAAGTAGTACTCCAGGTCTGTCTGTTTGACATCTCTTTGAGGCCCAACTGAAGTGTCATAAGATAAGGCCTACCCCCACTCCCTCCAATAAGTTACAGGCACTTCACTGTCCTCATACTTCTTAGCCAGTCCACTCCTGTTCTAATCCTATCATTGTCTTTCATGGCCCTCCCACAAGCAGGCAACACAGCTTCCATGACCTCTCCTTTCATTCTAACTTAGTAATCTCTCTCACACACACACACCCATGTCATGTTCCGTCTTCTGCTCTCCACCACTCCACCCTCACTCCCAGGTTCACTAGAGATGGTGATGGAGAAAGAGTGCCTCCCAGTAGTGCCTTCAGTGCCTCCCAATAGCCCAGTCAAGTCAGGACTGCAACCTCCTCATACACAAAAGGCCTGCTATGTCAAGGCAAGATTTTTGTTGCCTATAAAAGTGACGGCAGATTGAAAGGCCAGCTTAGTAACAGTAGCTGGAAGAAAAAGAAGCATCTTCCCCCCAATAAAAGACTTCAGTTTATTCAACTTAATAGCCTGATAGGATTTGGGAACATGTTGGTTGACATCAAAGTTAGCAAAAGGAGAGAGAGTAAAACCCAACAGATTAGGTAGGCTGCAAATTTAGCTTTGTTATAGTAACTGAGGAAGCAGAATGCTTATGTTATAATCACATTAGCCAAGGGGGTGCATTTTCAGTTTATCTCCATGATTGCAGTTTTCAGCTAACTTTAAAGTACTTTCTTAGGGAAGCTAGAACAGCTAAAGCAATTATTCTCCCCCTACCCCATAGGTATTGCATGAGTAATAATTAACACCATGAATTGTGAGGGGGGCGGATCCCAATTGGATGTAAAATTGAGTATTAATTTCTGTGGGTTTTAGGTTACACGGTGCTTTCAGATTTATCATCATGGTGACTTTCTCAGCATATGTCAGGCTAGGAAATATTGGCTAGGATCTGAAGAATATCAACTGAATGCTTGAGCATGCTCATTAGGACTGATTTTTTCCCCTTTTGCTATCAGACTCCTTTGTCATATCGCAGATATTTTAAAATTATCCTTGGTTTGAAAAATGGCTTGCAATTTAGCATCGAGATTGCTGTTCAGTAGATTGAAGTCCAAAGTCATATCGGAAGCACGGACTGTTTACTATTAGGCTCTGAAGAAAACTGCTTATATAGATCATTTCCATTCTGTCTTCTAGTCCAGATATGAGATGGAAACTGCTTGCTCACCCTGGTAGATAAACCGGTACCAAGAGACAGACAGACGGGGAGTGTAACCCTGTTGATTCTCCTGGACCTCTCAGCAGTTTTTAATATCATGAGCCATGGTATCTTTCTTGGTCAGCTGGTCAGGTTGGGACATGGGAGGCACTGTTTTATGGTGGCTACAGTCTTACCTGGACCCAGAAGATGGTTTGGAGAACACCTGGCCTATTTATTTATTTCTCTATCTATATTTATATACCCCCTGATCTGTGTATCTCTGTGCAGTGCTGCAGTATCTATTTTGTCTCCCTTTACATGAAATCACTGGGAGAGATCAATCGCAGGTATGAGTTTCAATGCCAGATGACTCCCTGCTGTACCTATCTTTTAAATCAGCTGATACCAGGTAGGCGGTTGAAGTCTGAACTGGTGCCTGGAAGCTGTTCTGGGTTGGATGGGGACAAACAAACTGAAGCTTAATCCATTGAAGATGGAAGTGCTCTGGGTCAGTAAAACTGGTAATTTGAGTTAAGTAAATCTGGTCTTTGATAGAATCCCACTCCCCCAAAAGACAGTCCATAGCTTGGGGATTTTTCTGGACCCAACACTGTCTCTGGAGGCCCAAGTGGTGGCAGTGTCGAGTGCTATACCAACTGCAACCCTACCTGGAGAAACAGAATCTAACCTTGGTTACTCATGCATTGGTCACATCCAGATTGGATTTCTGCAGCGCACCCGTCATGGGGCTGTTCAGAACTTCAATTGGTTCATAATGATGCAACAAGATGCTTGTGGGAGCAGGTCCCTACACAAGCGTTGTTCTGGTGTCATTGGTTACCGGTTTTCTTCTGGACCAGATTCAGGGTGCTATCGTGCACTGCTTGGGAGTGGGATATCTTATCAGATTTCATTCATACATATTAATCTGCCAGGGTCTTTTGCTCATCCTCATAGGACCTACTTTCAGTCCCAATACTGGCAGAGATCTTGTTGGCAGGGACTGGGCCTTTTCAATAACAGCCCTCCATCTTTGGAATTACTTCCCAGAGGAACTTTGAGAATCTTCTGCCCTGAAGACTCTTAGAAAGAGCTCAAACATCTTCTGAGAGGCATTTTAAATCTGGTTTTAATCAATTTTAGCCTTTGTACTGTTGCTTTTGATTTTTGTTAGGGGTGTGTGTGGATCGAGGTTCGTGGTCCAGTCTGAATGCAGAATGAACTTTGGTTCAACGAACTAGTCTGGCGGTTTGAGGACCGGTGAGAGTGGTGCTGGTGCAGCATTGGCACTCACCTGGCCTTCACGACATGCAGGCTGCTCAGGGAAGCACCACAGCAACAGAGTGGTGCCTGGAGTGGTGCCTGGAGTGCCTGGAGTGGTGGTAAAGCCGTTAAGGACCTGCTTATTTACTTTAAGAGGTGCCGCTTGCCACCAACCTCACTGGCCCTTAAACCACCAGACCGGTTTGTTTTTGGGCCAAACCCGTTCTCAGAACCAATTTTTGGTCTAAATTTGGACCAGACCACTAACTTCAGTCTGCGCACATCCCTAATTTTTGTCACTGTTGGTTTTAATTGTTGATTTTTGTTGTAGTTCCTTATCTTTATTGCAAGCAACCTTGAGCAGCAGTTTGCTGGAAGGGCAGGATAGAAATAAACAGATAAGACTCACTCAGAATTTCATGACTGGTTGAGTATGTGAACAAGAGTCTCCCATTCCAAATCCAGTCCTCTATCAAATGTACCACACTTGCCTTTAGCAATATAATAACAAATTAGTTAAAATATAAAATTTCCTTCTCTAAATGACCAGTAAAATTCAATCCACTTGATTGGGTGCTATTTTTCCAGTGCTCTTCATCAAGAAGTTCTTCCTGCCATAAAGTCACTACACAAGTATATTTGATGTGACATTAGAGCTATCAAAACCTCCAAAGCAGTTAGGTGAAACAAATCTTTTGACATGCAAAGGTTAATCTGTTAGAACTTTAGTGAGACAGGCAGCTGTGAAGAGGAACCCCAGGGCAAAACTGAAAGGCGGCCTGACAGCTTCTGCATGCGTTCACATCACAGTGTGGTTTTCATTTGTGCTCATTGACAAATATTGTTTATGGGAGGCAAAAGAAAAGTCTGTGTCTTAGTTGGAGTTCACTGTGGCTCGTTGTATCAAATCCATTGTGTACGTATGGTCTACGTACGTATGGTCTATGTACGTATAGTACGTAGCTCCTTCATTTTGCATTTGAAAAAGTTTTTGTGTGTGTACTATAATTTTTCACATGTGTGTTGTTTTAAAATAGTGCAAAGTTTTGTAGACTTCTGTTTGGTTCTAAATTTATATATTTCTGTTGGGTTTCTGTTCAGGGTTTTAAAGTATGAATAGTACTTTTGTTTTTTAAGTTAGTACTGTTATGGAATTGAAACTGCCTTATACAGAGCCATTGTCCATCCAGCTCATTAGTGCAGACAATAAAGCACTGGATGGACCAATGGCTCTGTATAAGGTGGTTATACAGAGCCATTAGCAGTGGCTCTCCAGTCTTTCAGACAGGGGACTTTCCCAGCCTTTCTTGGAGATGTCAGCATGCAAAGCAGGTGTTCTACTACTGAGTTACAGGCTTTCCTCATCTCCTAGAGGGTCGGTGTGCCTCCCTATCATGGTGCTTCCACAATGTTTATGTTTTTACTTTGACTATTTTCTAACAGAATGCAGATTACAACTATATCTCTTATGTTTTATTTGCTTTCTTATGCTTCAATGGGTTACAGTCCCAATAACTGGTAAGTATGTAACAAGAAATTGGGTAGAGATGCCAATGAAGTACTTTTTGTTGCAATATATATATGGCTTAATGAATGACATGCCACATTTAAAGGACCTTGACATGATATTCACACTATTAGTTGGTTTAATGAAGCACACAAACATTGGAATTAAAAGCTCATGTGATGGTTTAAGGATCTGGGTTATTTGCTTTAATGTAAGAACATGATTGCCCTTCTAGTGTGTCAGTTTGACTTTGATGCAAACATTCTTTGATAGAATTTGCCTGTTTGGAAGTCACCCCAATTCCACCCCTTTATCATTCAGTGTAATCAAGGTACAAACATAACAGACATTTCTCCTTGATAGAATTGGAACAAGGTGGAGCAACTGAATATGTAGAATTTTCATACAGAGCACAAATGTTCAGCCTTCCAAATATGTCACTTCTGTATTCTGCCCAGCATCTAGCAAAATACTGGTGCTAAATAAATGTGAAATTATAGCAGATGTTGTAGAGGTTGATATATTGACCATTTGCTTTCTAATTATCTTTCAAAACTCTGTCACACTCTATAGGAGCACCTAGATTTCTTTCATATATTTCTTCAATAAATATGTTTGGGGCAACTGGCTAGGAAGAAACTGAGACTTAGCTTAATGATGCTGGAGAACTGAATTCTAATATTCAGTCTGAAGCCATAACAACCAACTAATAATTTGATTGAAGCATGTTCCTATCTCAACAAACCAGGGTTTCCATTGATGTAAAAGGAATTGATGTTCTTGAAAAGTGATGAGACAGGATTTAGCAGTACACACGGATTCTAATGTTGTAATTTAGCTGTGGTCGATTTATACTGTGTACAATGTTTTATTATATTACAAAATACTATATTTTGTAAACCACCTTGGACATTATGTTAATAACAAAAAAGTGGGATATAAATGTCCATAATAAATAAGTGAATAATGTACTGTCATAGTCATATTAACACATAGATTAATTACTTTTGGATGACAATAAGAAAATTTCCAGTATATACATTTTGCAAATAAATACCTATAAACCTTATAAAATAACTTCAAAATTATCTCACTGGATCAGACCCTCTAGAAGCACACAGTTCAGGCCCTTAATGTGATGGCCATCAGTTCTTAATTGCGGTGCATGTGCCTAAGAAGAGAAAATACCATTTGAACCTCTCCAAAGGCAGTATGTGATCAGTTTACAGTCATCAGTGAAGCCCATTTTAATTGTGCCTGGTATTATCTTGAGGTTAACTGTTTTTGTGTAATGCCTCACCATATAGATAAGGTGGTTTTCATTATGCAAGTTAATGATTGCCTCCATGCTGAACCCATAAAATGTAGTGTCCTTTAGTCCAAACTAAGATTGACACCTTTGCTGGAAGCACTTCCTCTCAGCTCAGGCTTAAGGGTAGATAGAATTCAGAGAGCAAGTCTATATGAACCTGTAACACACTTTGAGGTTACTGAGGCCTCAAAAGACCATACATAAGAGAAGGTTATTGAACAGTCAGAAATACAGGGAGCATATAGAAGTTGCATTGATGTTCCAAGCAGCCTCTAGGTGCATCGAGTTAAATACAATAATTGGGGCAGATTTGAGCCTCTTCTGGCTGTCAGGTTGGCCAGCTCAAACTGACTGAGAATTGAGAGTTTGAGCATTTACTGCTGAGCAATTAATTTGCACTTTCATGTTTTTTGTGTGTGTTTTAAATACTGTCAGAATACACGTGTTGCTTACATATTCCTTGTTCAATAGAAAACAGCAGCATCCAAAATAGTTGCACAATGCTGCAACAATAAGCTAATGCAAAACTGGACTGTAGCTCACATATTTAAGTTTCACTATGATTTAATTGTTGTTAATTCTCCTGGATCTTAAAACCACAGATGAAAACCACAGTGCAACAGCAGAGTCAAGTCGTCTGTTAGATGTGCCTCGCTACCTCTGTGAAGGAACGGAGTCCCCATACCAGACAGGCCAACTACATCCTGCTATCAGAGTGGCTGATTTGCTGCAGCATATTAACCTCATGAAGACATCTGACAGCTATGGTTTTAAAGAAGAATATGAGGTAACAGAATATGTCAACAGTTCCTTTTTAAATGACCTCGGAGAAAGAGGCCCTTTGAGAGCACAGCTTCTTATTTGCAATGAGGGTTCTTAATTACAAAAAATTTAAATGAACATTTAATAGGATTAATTTTTTAAATCACTTCTCTTCTTAGTGAACCATTAGTCAATGAAATAATCTGAAAGAGAACTGATCACTTCCATTGTATTGTGAAAAAGTAGAAAGAAAGAGGAGATCAGTGCAATCATAGCATTGGGTGCCTGCTAACTATAATTGGCAAATCAGGAGCCAGGGTCAGTTTTCTTGTTGTGGGGAATTGCTCCAGGAAAGGGAGGAACTTCTGGTAGGGAGTATTTGAATTCCTTTCCTTTCCTGGAACAATTATCCTCAACCATTGTTAAGCACTGTTAAGCCATCAGTTGTAGGCCCATACAGACATTCTTGGGAAAAGGTAGACAGACAGAAAGGCAGGAAAAGGGTATTATCAGTGCATGGTGTGGGAATTGCAGTGACAGGCTCAATTTCTCCACCTAGTAATCAGATCTTGTACATAAAGCTTCCACTTGTAGAAGCTATACCTTTTGTTGGGATATGTACCATGATACAGGTATGGGATAGCTGTATGCAGGGGTGTGTGTGTGTGTGTGTGTGTGTGTGTGTACCTTCCAAAAAATGCAGAGTATAGATCTGGCATGCAGAGCCTGCACTCATACGACTTCTAAGTACATAGGTTATTTGATCAATAGATGAGGAAGGGACCGGCAGATTGAACTGGTTGTATATCCCTTCAAGAGTCTCCATGGGGCTTATGGTTAAGGCTAACCAGGTTTTTATTGAGTTTAAAACATTTCTATACTGCCCAAAGCCTGGTCTCTGGGTGGTTTTCTCTCAACCTCTCTGGAACCATGTGACCAGAAACATTAAGTTTTCTTAGTCTCAACTAGGGTATTTTGGCTATTTCCACACAAGAAAAATGTGCAGAGTCCTTGATTAGTTCCTTATTTCAATTTCAGGTGCACAGCATATTATTTCATCACTTCAATTTACCCAGAACTGTGTGGATTTGCCTTGTTAGTGTTTTGTATTTAGCATGTGTCCCAGAAAAAGGCAGCATGCAGACATAACTGCTATTATTTATAAGTCCTAATCGCATCCATTAGTGAACAGTGGGGTGTAGAAAAAGCCTATACCAATAAACGCAAACAAGTACTAAGCAGAGAGTTGACCTAGAAGATCCCCAAGGTTTCTTTCAACTCCAAAATTCTATGAACAACTCTTTTGCAATCTTCAAGCTGCTTTGATGTCTATTCCACCCCATTCCGAAGACTATTTTTGCTATGTAGGAGCTGATTCAGAACAGAAAGCTTAATAGGCAATGATGCCAAATTAAAAGTTACTTTCATTTGTTTAAGTGGTGCGTGGGGAATGGCAAAAACACCACCAAAAACACAACCAACCCAGTTAAACAGTGGAAGCCTCCCTTTATTTCCAGATTGGGCCAGAATCTGCTGTGAAGTAGCAGGCCCTCCAATTCCAACTATACTACCACTCCCCTCTGGAGCTGTAGTTTCAGCCCAGGTTTTGGTGAAGGAGGAATTGCCCCATCTCTAATGTATGTGTGTTTTATATTTGAAGTATAAAAATGTTACATCAAATGAAAAAGGAAATTCTGCTTGGTTGATGTGCACTTTCTTTCTTTTCTTTCCTTTTTTTTGTTTTTGAAAGAGCTTCTTTGAAGGGCAGTCAGCTTCTTGGGATGTGGCAAAAAAGGATCAAAACAGAACAAAGAATAGATATGGAAATATTATAGCATGTAAGTTTTTAGTGGATGTATAATCATAAATCTTTATTTCAGGCTATTGCATTTTGATTCTATCCTACTCCAGAAAGTTCAAGCCAGCATATATAGTTCTTGCCCTCTCGTTTTATCCTCACAAGTATCCTGTGAAGTATATTAGGCTGAGAGTAAATTACCGGTCCAATGTGTATTGTAGATATAAACATACCTTAAAATATTAAACATTGTACAAGTGGCCCTTGTCATCCACGGTTCTGGCACCTGCGATTTTGTGTATCTGCTGTGTTGTTTCATAGGAATCTAGTTTCTTTATTTGCAAGGTGAAAACAGGGTTATTTTCACCTATCTATGGTTTTTGAGTGGCCAGAAATGACTTCTGATGTCATTTCCTGCCACCATTTCATAATGCTGAACCATTTTGTGGCTCTTTTCGGGTGGGGTTGGGGCCTCTTAAAAAAGAACAAGAATTGGAGGATTTGGAAATTTGGGAGGCATTGCTGGTGAGCAAGGTACTGTGCTTATTTCTGCTCCCCACTGCTTTTTCTTGCGATTTTCAGCTAGGGATATGCACAAATTGTGATTCATGCATAGATTTGAAGCTAAGCCGGGGGCACCTATAAAAGTGAGGAGAGCAGGTCAGTACCTGATCCTCCACCACTTGCCATAGCTTCTGGCTATGGTGGCAGGTCCCCTCAATACTCTCGTGTGGCGCCTTCCCACCAGCAGCACGAACATGCCATTTGTGTGGTCAGCAATCATGGTCTGCAACAGTGCCATGCCAGTGCCTCACGAGGGTTGCTGGGTGAGCTTCCACAGCCAGAGCCTGGGGCAAGTGTCAGAGGAGCAGGTACTGATTTGCTCTCCTCATTTTTAAAGGTGCCCCGACTGAACTTAAAATTTGTGCAGATCCCTATTTTCAGCACACTTCAGTGTACTTAGAACCTAACCCCACAATTCCCATAGGATTAAGGTCTCTTTATTCGCTGTTTCATTGTCCATGGAAATAAGCAGGAACAGAACACCCATGAATAAATAGCGCCTCCTGTATATAGGTTCAATTAGCGTATATATACACTAATATACACTCCTGTATATAGGTTCAATCAGCCAATTAGTGTAGTCTCACTAAAAGTTACTTGTAGTTTTTGCAACCGAGTGTTCAAATGTTTTATCTAAAAACCTTTTTTCCCTTTCGTTTTAAATTTGACTGAACATGTTGCTAAATTTCATTCATATAGTGACACAATCTCTGATTTTCAGTTATTTACCACTGATACACTCCACTATAGTGATTAGAATCAAAGAAACCCAGCAGGTTTTCCGGAATAAAGTTTTGATAGTTAAGGCCAATGCACAAACAGAATTTGATTATAAGAAGAATGGCATGTGCTATCATGGTACCATTGGGAGAACAGCTGATAAAGGGTAGTTTTATCTGTGCATCCTATTCAAATACTTGAAAGAATATGTTTTTCAAATGTACATATCTCAGTTTTTCAAGAGCTAAGCATGTTAGTGATAGTGGTGAGCCAGATACTTTTCAAGACTTTGTTCTCGTGTTAAAACTGATAACAGTGCCAACAGATTATTCTGTCTATCATGGTTGCTTGGTGAACCATTCTTTTGTGTTTGTACACCACCTCAAATTTTCACCTCTGGGTGGTTAACAGTAACATAAAACAAGTTAAGAACATACACAAAAAGTTAAAACAATTAACTTTTTAAAATTACAATTAACTTGTGAAAATGCTGTGCCTGCAAATGTATGCTAATGTACCAATTCAGACAATACTTTCTGACCAGCCCTCCACTCCCATGTGATTTAAGACATGAATGCACATTTCTGTTGTGACCTGTCAGATTTGCGCTGCTTCTTCTTCCATTTGTGCTCTAGTCATCTACCTCACCGCTTCAGCTCCCGCAATTCTTCCAAATACCACTAGGCTGACTTTTTAAGCAGGTCAGAGTGGACACTTAGGAGCAATTGTGTCTACTGCTTTAGTGAGTTCATTATTCCATGTTTGCACCAGAGCATTGACAGAATCACAAGCAGAGCCGACCCTTTCAAGGCTTCTTGGAATCCTATTGGATCCTATAACCTTCTTGGACGGTTAATAGGTCCTTCAACCCTGTATTGTGATTGCAAGTCCTAGCTTAACCAGATGGTGATCCATCCATTACATTGGAGAAATGACAGGAGTCCCCACCCACGGACCACCATCCTGATCAGAGCAAAAGACCATATTGAGCGTGTGACCAGCATCATGTGTTGGTCCACAAACCAATTGGGATAGGCCCATAGTCATCATGGCAAGCTATGAACTCCCAAGTCGCTCCTCACAACCTGGTCCCGAAATGAACATCGAAAGATTTTTAAAGATATTTAAAGTAGTCTAATGTTAACATGCTGCTGTAACCCAACAAACTAAATGAGGGTTTACAGCAGTAAGATTTCTCTCTGGCAGGTTGCTCTAGATAAATAGTTCACTATGACAAAACAGTTATTTAAAGGGCTATCATGCATCACTCACTGATGCGCAGCTTTCCAGGTATGCCCTGTTTACCGAAACATGTCCCTAGTTACTGTCCACTATTAAGATATGTGTTCTATGGATATGAAACATTTTGCTTCTGTTAATGTGATTTGCAATAGAATGGAATCTTTATTACAGTCATCGACCAGACAGAAATATGTTAATGTGAATTGCCTCTTTTGACACAGAAAAGTCACACATGAAAGTCACTCATTACATGGTTGGATCTGTTCAGTGCTAATGGCTGCTATACTGGTTTCTTCCATCATACTATAGCATTTCAACTTTCCTCCACTTCTGCCTTACTGTACATTTGTTTTGAAGACAAATCTTACTGAAGCAATATGTTTACAGATGACCACTCCAGGGTGATATTGCAACCTGTTGAGGATGATCCTTCTTCAGACTACATTAATGCTAATTACATTGACGTAAGTAGATGGCATCACTTCCTTCCTTTCTTTCCAGCTTCTCTCTGTGAAATTTTTTTGCATGTAATTCCTACAAATTGAATGACAACTTTTTTTTTAATTAAGAACAAAATGTACACTTTTCCTTGTTCTCCGTCCTAGTACTCACTGACATTGTTGTGCTTTCTTTCACATCTGACTTTGATTTGGGCTGTAGATTTGGCTGTACAGGGATGTAAGTACCACTATATGTGAATAACAGCATCCTGTTATGATTATTTAATATAGCAAACATTCTCAGTTGCGTTATTCTTCTAATTTCTTATTACTAGATATATGTGCATGCTTCACTTAATTAACCTCATTTATATATCTGGTCTTCTTTAATTTTCCTTTGTGCTAATATTTTGTTTGTACCTGTATTTTAAAGTTAGCTCAGTCCTTTTAGTCATAAAAACCATTAGCTTAAACCTGCTGAAATTGTCTGTTTAAGAAAAATCATATTTGCTTGATTATTACTTTTGATTGCTTTGATTAGTAGTTTTTATTTTGCATTCCATTTTCATGTGAGAAGCTGGATAGTATGATGTGTAGTGTTGCTCCTGAAAAGAGACCTGCTCATGGTACAAAAGGTGTATGGGAGGGGGGGAAATTGCCTCCTATTTTTAAAAATGGAATTTCTATAACCTTGCTAGATATATTGAATCTTTTCCTTTTGATTCTTCAAGTGTCAGTTCAATAGAAAATATAATATATTTTATTATTTATTTACTAAAATGGTCTTGTATACTGCCTCCTCCAAAGACTCTAGGCAGTGAACAACAACAATTCCAATACCAGTTAATTAAAATAATAATAATTAAGAGCAAACACCTGGCAAAACAGGAGGGTCTTAAGAAAGGCCTTAAAAGCATCCAGGGAGGGGACTGAATAAATCTGGGAAGAAGAGTGTTGCAAAGAACAGGGGTGGCCACAGAGAAGGCCCTCCTACGGGCCCAGGCACCACACACTACACCAGGGCCTGGGCCACTATAGGAGGGCAAGCTGAGAAGACCTCACAGTTCGAGATATGCACAAGATTGGGATAATATATGCACAACCATATATATAGTAAATTCTGAGGATGTGGGGTCCTTCAGAAGGGAATGTTATTTGGCACAGGGGACTGCAGAGGTGGGGGAGAATTTCCGGAAATGGGGCAGAGGCATCTTCTGCCAGCAGGATCTTTCCTGCCCTGCTCCTCTCTGCAGTCTCTTGTGCCAAGTTCCATCCTCTTCTGGAAGGTACTCCTCAGAGGTGTTTCTCTGAGACACTCAAGGGACTGTAGTGAAGAGGAGGGCACAGAAAATCCCTTGCCCAAGCTGTGTTCAACCTGCACAAGCCTAGTGCACGTTGTCTGAGTTTTACCACAGATTATATGAGTAATGGACACTTAACTGAACATTTTCCAATGGAATTGACAGACTCAAAGCTTACTGAAACTGTGGTGAAAAAGGAGAAGGGAGCATGAATTCGCTTAAATGAACAGAAATCTTATAAAGGTGGCATGCCTAACTGAACACTTTATAGTCAAGGGCCTTGTGTATTTGTGGATTTATTTTAGTGCAGAACTTTGAAAAATCTATGGGAATCTACTAATCAGTGGCTGACATCCCCCCCAGTGTTATATGCCTGTAATGCTGCTGCGCTGCCCCCTCCAAAGGCAACATTGGCACTGCACAAACCAAGCAGGTGCACAAACAGCATATCTCTCCCATCTTCCATTTGGGAAGTGCTGTTTGTCCATCATCCATTTTGCGCAACCCCAGCGCTGTCTTTGAAGGGTGCAGCAGCCTTGCAGCATGGCATTACAGACATGTAACAATGTGCTGAAGGTCCACCAGTAACTTCGAGTATGCTTGTAAAAATTTTGTTCAGGCAGGCATAGTTCATGAAGTTTCTGATACAATCATAACATGGTGTCCCTCAGCATTTAAGATAGTTTATCTCAGTTTAGCAAGCAGGTTTCATACAAGTTTCCTCAAAACTGTAAAAAAAAAATTGTGTTAGGTCAATGATTTTCTGCTAAGGAAAAAATACTTTTGCATGTTTCTCAACAAGACCACAATATTGGCATTTCTCAACATGTAAACGGCTGGGTCATCCTCACCGGCTATTAATTTTTACAGTAGTAACTGAGTAGTTCAACCAATTCAATACAATCTGCTTTATAAGCAGGAAATGGTAAACCTGCTTCCCCCAGGGGTATTTTTAAGGATAATCTGCAGTAATACTGAGAATAAACATCAAGGAAGAAGTAGTTTACAAGAGCTTTAGTCCTGCTTATGTGGGTGCACAAAAGAATATGGTATATTTTCTTTACAAGCTAGCACTACTAAGTTGCCTTACTATCCAGTATCATACCAATAGCAAAAGCTAGTTATAATAATTTGTAGTTCATATGCTACTAACACTAAATAGTATTCAACACCACTTAAAGCAATGGAGCATTTCTACCTATTTGAAAAAGTATTGCAGAGAAATTCCAGGAGTACCTATATATGTGTGTAGACATATATACATGTTTTTATATAAGGTGCTATATATACACACCATTTGTATAATTCTAAAATAAATTTTATACAGCTGCATAAAGTGTTTTGTATAACTTTGCATGTAGACTTTGAACATGTGCACACATACGCATTGTCCAGCTCTAACATTCAGCTGTTCTGCTTATTATTTATGGCTCTAATATTTTTTGTTCATTCATAGTGAAAGTTAGTTTTTGCTAATGAAGTTCAATTGTCCCATGGCTTATTCATTGACAAGAAAAATTAAGCCATCTTCATTATAAAAAGTGAAGGCAAAACTAGAGTTTCACTGAACTGGCACCAAGCACAAAGGTGTTATTAAATAATAGCCATCAATTTCACACAAGCCACCTATTAGGAAGCATGATTTTCCCTACTATACATATTACATTAAGTTATATGATTCATCATCAACTCTTAAACATAGTTACTCAGGATTAAGTCCCACTGAAATTGATGGGACACTAATAAATAGAGTGCTGGAACTTGGATTATTTTAAAATCGTTGAAGGTAGGCAAGTGAATATGGCTGGCTGGATTAGCAATGGCACTTACTAGTAGTCTATTTTGATGCCTACAAATGTCTTGTGTATGCCTTCATTTTTCCCATTCTATTCTACTGTTTAAGTAAGCTAATAGACCTTTGTAGAAATCAACCTCTTTTATTGTTTCAGGGATATCAGAGGCCAAGTCACTACATTGCAACGCAAGGTAAAAGCTTCTATAGTAAATATTCTTCTTCCTAATTTCTGCGTTCTCTTGGAAGTTCACAAAGTATAACAATGATTTGTTATATAGCTTGGAATAGGCAAGTTGCAAACTTGCTGTACCATTGCAGTTTCATATACAGTGTCAATTTGTGCTCATGCTTGAACAAAATATTGCATTGACTAGATATGTGCACTCCAGTCCAAACTCTCTTACAGAGAAAGGAATCTAATGGACTTCTGAGCATACCTGTCTTGTAGGGTTTCCCCATTTGGGGATAGCCTTGTACGCACAAAGCAATTCTGTGGGGAGCTGTCCCTCTATTAAAGTGAATGCTGGTACCTGCACACACTCAAGACCTGTGCGTGTTACAGTGGATATGTGGTTTTGGATTGCATCAATGGAGCATTGCACTGATTTCTTTTTTCCTCTTCTATCAGTGAATTCAGTGGGCTAGGTAATAGCTGCAACAATGTGCAATGATACAAGCTAAAGGTAATTTGGCTGAAAGGAGCAAAGTCCCAGGCTTATCTAAAATGTGTGTCCTCATAACTCAAACTCTTATAATTTGAGACACAACTAATCTAAAGTTAGCAGCTGACTAAATTACTCAGAAGTCCATAGAGATTAATAGTACAAGTTAGTCATTGTTAACTTGTCCTATTAATTTAAATGGGCCTTCCATGAAATAATTTGGTTGGGACTGTAGCCCACATTTCTGAAGAAAATAGTAAGAGTTGACTATAAGCAGGATCCAAACTAGCATAGTGCTAACCTAATAGTCTCGTGGTAGCATCAGAACATATTGTAAAGATGTTTTGTGAATAAAGGAACCTCTACTCTAGACTAGTTCTTGCTGATGATGTTTCAAAATTGCTAGCAGAATAGGGCTTACTAGGTGCCTGTGGAACAGCAAGTTTCTCTACCCTTGCACAATCCTATATATTTTGGAGAAAGATGATATTGCTGTAATCTCTTTCCACTAACAGTTGCACAATAGTGTGCAGTAGTGCAAACAGATGTGCTTTTCTCATCTTACAACAATGCAACACTAGTCTGGATCCTGTTCTATTGCTGTAGTGACTTTTGCTTGGTTAAATGAAAGATGAAAAAAGGCTGAAGAGATCGCCAACTCTTCAGTGGAATCAGTGGAACAGATATTACAGTATGAGAACCTTGAAAATAATAGTTCATTTTTTTCATATTTTGAGTCATTTAACATCTCAAATTGTTATTATATTTGTGCAAGCTAAATAAAATTAAGCCCTGTTAAATACAACTGGTTAGATTTCCTATCTTAATATAGAAAGGATAGATTGTGCTGTCGAGTTGGCGTCAACTCCTGGTGACCACAGAGCCATGTGGTTTTCTTGGTAGAATACAGGAGGGGTTTACCATTGCCGCCTCCTGTTCAGTATGAGATGATGCCTTTCAGCACCTTTCCTATTATGCTGCTGCCTGATATAGGTGTTTCCCCTAGTCTGGGAAACATACCAGCAGGGATTCGAACTGACAGCCTCTTGCTTCCTAGGCAAGTTACTTCCCTGCTGCGCATAGGTGTAGTTAATATCTGGTGTTAATTTTTGACTGCAGTCCACTACAGTTACACATAACAGAATTGACATGTAGCTACTTGATGTGTTTAAAAAGCTGCATAGCAATGTGTCTGTATGAATTTCTTTGCTTGTCATTTATCCTGAAAAATTAGAATAGGACTTCAGCTGTGTTCAAAATATAGACATTAATTGCTCTTTACACATTCTTATTTGCTCTTAGTTGAGCATTTAGGCCTAATGTTACATCTAACAAAATATTTTTAATTGAGTTTGTTGTTTTGAGGACTAATTACAATTCATTGATTAAACAGGAAATACAGGTTTATTATTCATAATAGATGTTGGTGGCAATGCGGTGCAGAGAGGGTATTCACCCTCTCTGTCATGATAATAACTCAACTTATTGTGAAGCTATGATAAGATGACTTTGCATGTGCTCCTGACTTAAATTCTGCTAATTCTCAGATATAGACTTATTCTGGTATAAGGCAAGATGAAGAGTCTTAAAGCCTACTTCAGGGGCTTTTTTCTCCCAGGGCCTGGGGAAAGAACTATCTGGTTTCATTGAGATACTTCAACATTAATGACACCTAAATTATTAATGTGCAGCTTTATAGGAGGACTACTAGAGTCCTTTATACCTAGGAAAATAAAAGGCAGCTGTTTTAGAGTTCAGTGGACTTGTAGTTACTTTTTATTTATTCAAAAGTATTTTCTTTTCCAGGTCCAGTCCATGAAACGGTGTATGATTTCTGGAGAATGATATGGCAGGAACAATCAGCATGCATTGTTATGGTTACAAATTTAGTTGAGGTTGGGCGGGTAAGTATCACTTAAAAAATAAAAGCAGGCATAATGAAGTAAATGTACAGGTGGCCCTCATTATTTGCGCGGGTTCCATTCTGGCCTACAACTGTGGATAATGAAACCTTAAGTCGATGGGAATGGGGGCGGGGGGTTCGGTTCCGTATCCCAGGAATATCACTGAAAAGACAGGTAAAGGGAGAATAAGGATGGAGCACAGCATGGTACCTTAGCTACCTCCGCTCTCCCACTCTCCGGCAATGCCCCCCAGCTTCTCCAGTAACGTGTAATCACTAAGTTCCCTTACTCCACTGTCCAGTACTTAGCAGCACAAGACCTTGGCCTGATTGGATGGTAGGTTGGCCAAAGAGGCAGCACAAAATTAAATCCAATTCAGGACTTACACATATAAATAATAGATAAGTAAACACATACAGAGGAGTGTGTATGAATCAAGCAGTGAGAGGAGAATCAGTTTTCAATGAATAATGAAAATAATTTTTAAATTGTATTTATTTGATTTGTATACCGCCCACTACCGAAGTCTCTAGGTGGTATAGCATAAAACAAACCAAGAATTTAACAGTTAAACTATAAAACCAGATTAAAATATCCATAAAAATACTGACTAACTAAAAATCTTGGCTGAAGAGATATGTCTTAATTTAAATTAATTTTTAGTTGCAATTTAAAGTTCTGTAATTATCAAAATTAAAATTAATGTTTTGATTTGAAATTTATAATTAAACATCAAAATTCATCAAAATTAAAATTAAATTTATAAAAGTTATAATTAGTATCTTATATGGGCATCACAAAGCTGCAAGAGGCTCCATAAAATGGCTCCAAGAAGCTCCACAGAAGTTGTGCCAAAAAGCCTCCAATGGCTCCTGAAGGCTCCCAGGGGCTCTCTAAGGATACCAAATGCTGCCAAATCCCCCCCCCCCAATGGCTTTTAGAAGCACAAAAAACTCTAACCATGCAGACAAAGCACTCCATAGCCCTCCTCCAAATGCCTCTCACAACCCACGAGCATGTGCAACAAGAGTATGAACATGCAAGGGCAGAACTGTGCTGCTGAAAACTGCAGATATGCAAAGCTGCGTACCATGGGTAACGAGGTCAGGTGTATATTTCCCAACCACAGATACGCAAAATCACGAGTGCTGAAACTACAGATAACGAGGGCCACCTGTACCAGAAACTGGATTTAAGCATTCCATTCGGATGAATTTCTCCTTCCTCTCACTTGTGTGAAAGATAGAGGTGTGCACGGAACTGGTTCTGTGCACACCTAGGAGGCAGGGGGGCTCCTTTAAGGCATGGGGAGCATGCTCTTACCTCCCCCACTGCACTTGCCACTCGAGCGCTGATGCACACGGGCCAATTTTGGTATTAGGCTGACCAGGGTGGCAAGAGGGTATACAGCTGCCCCACACCAGAGGGGGAAGCACGGTAGGGGAGCTAAGATCACCCTTCCTACGCCTTAATGGAGCCCCCACCCCCACAGCTGAACTTGTCCGAATATGAGGGTTGAACCTGTTCAACATTCTAGGAATAGAATGCTGAACAGGTTCATACACATCCCTAGTGAAGGAGCAAGAATACACCTCTTACATGCCCCCAGCCCCACTAGACATCAGACACTACTGGAGAGTATCCAGACTCATGTTCTGCCAGTCTAAATTGCTTCTATAAATGGGATGAGAGTCATACTCACACAAGGGGTGGTTGTTCAAGGAACCCTTGAACAAGCACAACATTCTTTCTATTTATGAAAGCTGTTTACGCTGGTGGAGCATTAGTCTGAATGATGACCAGTGTGTAGAGAAGATCTGTGTGCCTAAGATCAAATGTTCAGAGACCCAAACTGCACAATTGGTTAACAGAGCATATGGGAGATATTTTACGGATAATGTAATTTGGCCTGCTGGGTTTTATGTGCATAGACCCTGGATGTGCATGGACCATTTGGCGTGGTTCAATCCAAATTTGGACCAAATTCAGACCAAACTGCGGCCATGCAAACTGGTTTGGTTGAACCAATTGGCTGGGCCCATCGGTTCTACAAACCAGTTCTAAGTGGTTGGTAATAGAACCTCTCAGACCGGCCTGGTTCGCAAAAGTCTGTTTCACAGTCAAACTAATTCTGAACATCCCTAACCTGGAGGTGGAACAAGTGCCTAGAGGAGAACAGAACAGAAAGCTTTGTTTCCCCATCATGTGTAGAGTCAACATCTGAACACGTTCCATGTATCATTCAAAAACTGATTGTTGGTAAAGGTATTTGAGGATACAGTATTGTTTTGTTTTTTCAAAATCAGTGCAACCTAGTGTTTGACATGATTTGGCTTGGGCACCAACCATTTGGGGTTTTTATTTATTTATTTATTTGTCACATGTATATACTGCCCAAACTTTCATCTCTGGGCGGTTAACATAAAACAATTAAAACACATATAAAAAGTTAAAACAATTCAACAATTTAAAATTAATCACAAAATTAAAACCAACAAATATTAAAAGGCTGGTTAAAAAGCTTGGTTAAAAAGATGGGTTTTCAGATGTTTCTTTAAAAATTGCCAGAGATGGAGAAGATGGAGAGCGCATGCCACAATCTCGGGGCAGCAACCGAGAAGGCCCGTCTCTGTGTAGCCATCAGACGAGTTGGTGGTAACTGGAGACAAACCTCCTCAGGTGACCTCAATGGGCGGTGGGGCTCATAGTGAAGAAGATGCTCTCTTAAATACCAAGGGCCTAAGCCGTTTAGGGCTTTACAGTGCTATAGGGCTTTATCACTAGCACTTTTACTAGCACTTTTGTAATAAGTTATAACTAGATTATGGTATGGTACAATACTTTTCTCTGCTGTCTTGAAATGTAGGTAGAATTCATAATAAATATTTAGTTTTCAAGCCCTGGCCTTCATTGGACTGGCAATATTTTTAAAATGCTGTTTGCAGGTCAAATGTTACAAGTATTGGCCTGATGACACTGAAGTTTATGGGGACTTCAAAGTTGCTTGTGTGGAAGTGGAGCCACTTGCGGAGTATGTAGTGAGGACATTCACCCTTGAACGGGTAAGTATGCTTTCAATTACCTATTATGTGTTGCAAATGTGATAGTGTTTTAGTATTCTGTGGTGCAGTGTCGATGTGTAATTACATTACAAGATTTCTCTGTCCTGATCAACATCCACATTCACCTTAATAGTGTCCCCACATTCTCCTGTACTTCGCCCACTCCTTCCATAATATGACTCTGACTTCTATAACTGATTTTCTTCATTGCCGTGCTAATACTTCTGTATAGAAATTGGAGAATATCTCCAAATTCACTTTAAAAACTACCAGGTAATCACAAAAGCTGAAGGAGCTGCTAAAGTAGGAATTAATCCTACTATTAATTTATTTATTGTTTCTCTTTGTAAACCGCCCTGAGCTATTTTTGGAAGGGCAGTATAGAAATCATCATCATCATCATCATCATCATCATCGTGGGACTTCCGACTACAAACAGACAAACATCTGCCAAACAATACACCAGATATAACTGTAGTTGAGAAGAAAGAAAAACAAGTTAAAATAATCGACATAGCAATACCAGGGGATAGCAGAATAGAAGAAAAAGAAATAGAAAAAATCACCAAATACAAAGATCTACAACTTGAAATTGAAAGGCTGTGGCAGAAGAAGACCAAAATAATCCCAGTGGTCATTGGCGCCCTGGGTGCAGTTCCAAAAGGCCTTGAAGAGCACCTCAACACCATAGGGGCCACAGAAATCACCATCAGCCAATTACAAAAAGCAGCTTTACTGGGAACAGCCTATATTCTGCGACGATATCTATAACAATTGACAATAAAATTCAGCCATCCCAGGTCCTTGGGAAGGACTCGATGTCTGGATAAAACAAACCAGTCAATAACACCTGTGTGACTGTATAAACAAGAAATAATCCAGAAATATCATTTTTTGCAAGAAACATGGAACATGTTGTTTCAGGGGGTAGGGGTGGGGGGAATTCCCAAGATGGTTTCAGCCAATGACATTTCTGGGCATGCTTATAATCATCATTTGTACTTGAGTATTGGGTATGGAGCACAAAAGACTTGTCTAGCTATTAAGATAGCATTCCTGCTATTGTTTCCCCTGTGCTTCACAACAGTTGTTACTTGCAACAGGGTGAAAAATTGGCAGGGAAGAGCAAGCCATTGTGATCCAGATATCTGAAAGATAACTTGTTGACAGATGCATATCTTCACTTTGACATGTGAAAATGAAATCTTCCACAACTGAGTTTCTTCCACGAAACTTTCAGCTAATTTCATTGGCAGGATTGTTTATGCAAAATTTGGTATATGGAAGTTGGTCATCAGGAAGTATGACATAATTTCACACATACCAACCAATTTTTCAAAATATATAATAGATAGATATCTCATTAATCAGCTCTTCTTGCGTCTTTGTTTCTTGCTATGTCTCTTCCAATCTTTTCTACTTTATTCTCTACTACATCACCTATGAAAATTACATATATTATTCAGCTGGATTCTTACCATTGTCACCTTTTTCTTTTCTTTTGGGGCATAAACTGCAGACTTAACCAACATTAATTATACTTATAATTAATTATAATAATTGAGAGCCAGCATGGTGTAGTGGTTAGAGTGCTGGACTAGGACCTGGGAGACTGGAGTTCAAATCCCCATTCAGCCATGATACTTGCTGGGTGACTCTGGGCCAGTCACTTTTCTCTCAGCCTAACCTACTTCACAGGGTTGTTGTGAGGAGAAACTCAAGTATGTAGGACACTGCTCTAGGCTCCCTGGAGGAAGAGTGAGATATAAAATGTAATAATAATAATTCTGTTTTCTATGAGAACCCTGTAGCTCTGTGATGGGGTACAATAATCTCCAGGAATCACTAGGGAAGCCATGTTAGTTGCTGTAAAACTGATAGATGTTTTGTAATGCAAATGTGCTCTTTATACAGTGCTTTAAACTAAAGTTACAAAACTAAACTAAACTCTTTTGAGGGTTATACACTATTTGCCTTAAGGGCTGAATCACACTTTCCTCACATTCTAGGCATTTTGCAGAAACTGTTTTCATATGTTGTAATTTTATAACACATATTACACTGGCCATGTAAATCTGCCATTTCAGGATAGAATGAGAAAATAGTATTGCATTCAATATTGTATTGAGTTTATGAAGGAAGCTCATAAAGATCCACTGACAGTTTCTATTTAGAGTCATGCATAAATTCAGCTATATAAGTTCCATTTTAAGCAACAATTGTTATATTTTTGGCATAGTGTCAAAGAAAAATGTTCATTGATTCTGGCAGTTGAATTTACCTCAGAATTCAATATTTTGGTTTTAATGGTTTGTTTCCCATCACAACTCATCAAATGAAGGGAAAAAAATGTTTGTTTGTTTTTCCAATTTTGACAGAGAGGTTACAATGAAATCCGTGAAGTTAAGCAGTTCCATTTTACTGGCTGGCCAGACCACGGAGTACCTTACAATGCCACAGGCCTTCTTTCATTTATACGACGTGTGAAACTATCTAACCCTCCTAGTGCTGGTCCTATTGTTGTGCATTGCAGGTGTGTAGAGAAGAGGTAGATGCATTTTCTATAACTTCTCGATGTGTGCATGACCTGTAGTCACTTGTGAAATTGTCTCCGTGTGGCATTGTGGTTTTTGTTGGTATATTTCTTGGAATACCCTTCCAGTTCATACTTCGAGATAGATGTTGTCTAATCATCCTGAAGCCCAAAGATAAGAGGATTTTAATTCATCTTCCCTTAATATGCTGATTGAAGGCATACAAGGGTTTAAAAGGGTTAACACAGATGTTAAGGCATAGGCTGGTTCAGATGTTTAAACATCTTTCCACATGGAATTTCACAAGTGTTCCTGAGAATGAAGATGAATAGAGGAAGGAACATTTGATGCACCAGTATGTCCCTCATTACAGCCTGGTAGCGATTCCTATGAATGCAAGAGCTAAAGACTTTGGGTTTGGAATTGAGCTGCTGCTGCTGCTTTCTGCTTTCTTCTTTCTTTTAAAGATTGTGAGCCCTTGGGAGCAGGCTACTTGAAAAATGCTGTAAGCTGCATTGGGATAAAGTGGGATATTAAAGAAACTCATAGATGACATCACACTTCATGTGAACGTCTGAAGGAAAGCAGTACATACTCAGGTCCATACCAAGTCAGATACTACTTCTTTGCAAAGCTGTAGATTATATCCTATAAAGTTTCACTCCACTAAAGAAAGACTGCTTCCTCAAGAGGGGGGGGAAATATCTGGATACAATTCTGAGACTTTAGGAGTCGTGCCACATGGGAGGATTTTCCAACCATCAGATTTTCCAACCAATACAGTGTCTTTTACTACTATTACTACTAATACTTATTTACCGCCCGCCATTCAACAAAAGTTTGCAAAGCTGTTTACAGAGGAAAATAAATAATAAATAAGATGATTCCCTCTCCCAAAAGGCTCACAGTCTTTTTAAAAAAAGGTATGCAAAGCGGTTTACATAGAATAATAAATAATAAATAAGATGATTCCCTGTCCCAAAAGGCTCACAATCGAAAAAGAAATATAAGGTAGACACCAACAACAGCCGCTGTGCTGAGGCTGGAGAGGGCCAGTTGTTTCCCCCCTGCTAAAACATAAGAGAATCACCACTTTGAAAGGTGCCTCTTTGCTAAGGTCAATATTTTAACATATGGACTTCAGAAAAAAAAAGTGTGTTAAATATAAAGTGAAAAATAATTATTTCTAGCCGCTACATTCAGATCCAGCTAATATAGATTTCCAATACAAGAGAGTTTTCAAAAAATTAAAATGTAAAGCACATTGTCCAGTGGAAACATCTTCTCCACATGTTTCACTGAAATGAATGGCAGCTACACAAGCAGCCTAAAAAAGGAGTCAGTGCCTCTAAATTGTGCTTTAAATTGGGATATTTCCTGAGCGGTATAGAATGCCCAATGTGTTTCAGCATTTCAGCTGCTTCAGGGGCACTACAAGTGACAAAATCAAACAGAACAAAGGGTACGAAGACTACTAAATATTAAACACTATTATATTAAGCTATCTATTACATCCCATACAAGAATACATCTGTATTACCCATGCTAATGTATGTGACATTTAATCAATTCCGAGTTTACAAATGCTATTCCCCATATAGCCCAAAGTTTCAATACTGCCATAAAGAACAAGAAGAAAATCTTTAAATAGAGCTTGTGCATATATCATTATTTTATCAGAAATTGTCTTTGATAATTTGTTAGTAGTTTTCAAATGGGTTTTCTTTTGCATTGAGAGAAATATTCTAAAAATCATTTTCTAATTTATTCCAGTGCTGGAGCGGGACGAACTGGCTGTTATATTGTAATTGACATCATGCTAGACATGGCAGAAAGAGAAGGTGTTGTGGACATCTATAATTGTGTCAAAGCATTACGTTCACGCCGCATCAATATGGTGCAGACAGAGGTATTGTGCTTGATTATCTGCTATTAATAATCAGTGCTGGTTGTCATCTTGCATGCAGTCAGAATTTTTAAAGTCACTACACTTGGAGAATCCAAAAGACCAAACAAACCATGGCTTTTTGGTTGTCTGAACCAGCGCACTGTCTGTCTTTATCAGGACAATCCGACAGTCAAAAACTAGCAATTGTGACTGTATGTCTATGGGGTGGGAGACACAATGGGAACTTATAGAAAGCTGATACAAACATAAATTTAGATTTTTTTAAGACTTGAACCTGAGAGTTGTTTGAGGGATAAAAAGGTTTCACAAATTGTGTCCTGCACACATCTCTTGCACAACTACTGCTTTTGTGTGGTTCTGGTGATAGCAATCACACTTTCTGTTGCTGCCAGACACTGTTTACTGTTTTCTGTTCCTTGCTGTTCAGAAGCTGCCAAAGTGAGTGCAGGAGCAGGATGTTTTTCTTCCTGCCCTGCTTCTGGCACCCTATGGGTAGGAAGAAGCCCTGAAAACAATGCCCAGCAGCAGCAGAGAGTGTGAATGATGTCGGTAGTAAGGAGGGTGCCCCTCTTTGCATAACTAACACCTAAATTCCTGGAATGCCGCTCACTTTACAACCTGCAAACAAGATAGCAAAGCTGAAGACATTCCATCTCAGCACAATATACTTATAAAGAGAGTAGACAGAGATTTTTTTCCCCTCTTCATAATAGTAGAAGCCAGGGTCACTTGAAAGAAACTGATCAGCAGCAGATTCAGAACAGGCAAAAAGAAATAATGTCTCACACAATGCATCATAAACTTACAGAACTCATTGCCAACTAGTGCTACTGGCTCAGATGTCTTAAAAGGAAGTGAGACAAGTGTGTGGAGGAGAGGCCTATTGATTGCTATTAGTCATGCTCACTATGTAGTACCATCTTGTTTGGGCATCATACCTCTGAATACCAGTTTCTCAAGGACATTCAAAAAGAGGAAGGCATATAAGCATACTCTGCTTATATGCCAGAAGTAAAAACCTGCTCAGGTGCATCATGCCACCAATGTCAATTGTAACGGAGGCATCTGCATACATTTTTGTTAAAGATAAACAGTATCAGTTTGTTTGTTTGTTGTATTTCTATACCACCTAATATAGAAATCTCCAGGTGGTGAGTTATGCAGCCCGCCAGGGGTTCCATTTGCAACTTGATGCTTGCCAGCTCTATCTAGAAGAAACAGCACCTGCAAGTGTATTTGCTCTCACCCTGATCAACCCCCCTCTATTCACTTTCAGTTAGTTCTTATAATCTGCTTTTTGACCCTTGGGCCACAGATTATTCGACTGGCAAAAACTTTGTAATTATTTTTGCAGGTGCAATATAATAATGGTCACGAGAGGCTATCTAGGCAACACTCCAACTGACAAGTTCAAACTTATTGTTGAACTCAGCACTGAATAGAGTTGAAAACTTCTTCACACTTGACAAGAAAATTATAGCCACATGCACTAGTTTCGTATCAGAGGTGTCTACATTTTTCCCTCCTATATGGACAGTATTATTTTTCCCCTATATGGACAGTATTATTAGTACTCTTGTTATTTTTTCACCATTAATGTACATGGCACTATTACAAATTAATATAAGCATAAATGTTAAGCCCCAGGCCTGAGGGGTTTACTTTCTAAATGAAGGAAAATGTCACATGAATTGAGTTTGCTATCTAGATCTAGTGAGACCAAAGCTTTGTATATAGAGAGATATATCAGGGGAACAAAATGACAGACATGGCTTTTTGTCATTATTTGTTCAAAAACTATGTTCTAGTCATGAGCAATAATGGTTAAAACCCACTCATCTCAAAGGATGGACTCTCTTCCCCCCACCCCCCAACTTTTTGGAAAATTATTAGAAGAAGCTTGATCTTTTTCCAAGAATTTCCCAAAGCTCAGAAGGACTCAGCCCAGAGGACCACCTTCCCATTGGCAGCCCTCTCATGTCAGTTCCCGGATTTTGCCAAATGTACATGTAGATGGGACAGCAGCTGAGAGGGTTTGCAAAAGCTAATTGCTCTCTCTTCTATCTGTTCCTTTTGCAGAGCATGCCTGAAAATTCATTTTCAACAGCAGCTCTGGCAATTGTGGTTATTCATTTCTCCTGCTTACTGAGTCAGGAAGAATTTTAAAAACCTATACTCAGAGTTTGCATATGCATGGAACTTAGAAATAGCCTCAGTTGCTGTTTTGCCTTCTCTTCTGCTTCTACCACCCCACGTGAAGATAAATTGGGGGTGTGTGGCAAGGGACGAGAAGAACTAGGAAATGAGAAGGCTGGAACCAAGTCATTACAAGCCAAAACAAAGTTTGGAAAGGGGAAATACTCATATATGGCTAGGATCTTTCCATGCTCATATATGGCTAGGGTTTTTCCAAACTGGTGGAGTTAATTTATGAAAATCTATTCCATCCTTAATCTTGCAAACTAGAAATGTATTTACAATTAATTACATGTTTTTTCCAGGATTTTAAGCAAGATCCCCTTGCTTAAAACTGTGTGTCCATGCTCCCCATTATTTTACGAGAAGATACTCAAAGCAGCTATCCAGAGCTAGCACTTTTAGCTATTTGTAACACTGTTTTCCATATCAAGAACAAAAGCTGCTACTAGAAGAAGCAAATTTGCTGAAAGACAGGGGGAAATGGGAAACATTGAAAAACATTACATATCTGCTTTAAGCAAATTACAGATACCAATGCCATTAAGTATTGTTGGACTTAAATTATCTATTCTCAGGAAATCACTCCGATTAAATGAATCCCAATTAAGGAATGGGATATACTTAAGATGCTTAAGCAGTATAAAAAATAATTGAATTAAGCTTCCTTGAATAAGATTCCTAGTGGGAAGGGTATCTGAGAGAGAGATTTTGTTTCTTTTTAAAAATCTTGCTAAAACATTCTTCTGTTCCTTCTTTGGCAGGAGCAGTATATCTTTATTCATGATGCCATCCTGGAAGCCTGCTTGTGTGGAGAAACTGCCATTCCTGTCTGTGAATTCAAAGCTGCATATTTTGATATGATTAGAATAGACTCACAGACGAACTCTTCACATCTCAAAGATGAATTTCAGGTATTCTTAGTTGCTGGCTGCTTTTTAAATAAAAATGCAATTTTTTTGCACCCTGCTATGTACAATTTCTTCTGAAGACAACAGTTTTTCTATCAGATCCTTAACCTTTGGCCTCTTCCTTGTGTTAAGCCTAATGCATCACCTAGTTCCTTCATTATGTACTTTGCAGAGTCATCATTAAGTATGGAATACCATTTGCTGATTGTAATTGCCATAGACCACCAATTCAGTTGAAGAGCAGTGACTTTTCCCCTGCCAGAAAATATTTTGCATTTTCAATAAGCAGGGGAAAGCTTGCGTGCCTCTTTCACACTGTACTTTCCAATTTTATTTTCAGAGGAGGAGGGATTAGGTTTTGTGTGAGATACAGATTTAGAACCAATTCACTGTAGCAGAGTATCGGTTTTCACCCTGTCATGAAATACTACTCAAGTGGCCAAGCCCCTTTGCTTTCCTTGGGGCTTTTCAGCTTTCCTCACCTGGCAACATTATTGATTGATTGATTGATTGATTGTTCCATCAGCATACATGATGTTCTGCAAGTAATGAGAAGGCAGCCCTGTCCCAGGGGTCTCACAATCTAAAATAGATACAAGGGAGACACCTTTCATCGGCCCAGGTCTGGAAGCCCTTCAGTTGGAGGATGACACAGATAGTTCAGGATGAGTCAGGGCAGTAAACTCTTAGCTGCATCGGAACCACCCCCTCTACCACAACCAGAGGAGGCACCCTTGCCTTCCTCCTCAGACCTGGAGGATCTATCTGAGGATCAGTCTGCCTGGGTGGAGGCTCTCCAGCTTTGTTGGAGCCACTGCCTGTGGAATAGAGTGGTGGTACTTCAGGCTCTGGCAGCTCCTGTAGAGAGGCAGAACTAGACTCAGGAGCTGGAGTGCAGCACTACCAGAAGGCTCAGTTGGGACCAGATCTCTGCTGAAGCATCCTTCTCCTTGTTCTATAGCAGATGGACAAGGAGGTCCAGCCCTCTGCACACAGAACTCTCCAAGTATTGATCCTGCCCTGGGAGCTAGCCTTGGTTCTGTTCCTATGTCACTCCCCTGCCCTCAACCGCTTTTCCCCCTTGATCACAGACTTATGGAACCCAGTGAAATCTTTTGATTGATTGATTGATTGATTGATTGATTAGATTTATATACCGCCCTTCCAAAATGGCTCAGGCCTGCAACAAGATAACAGAAAGGGGAGGAAAGTGGAAGCAGGAATAAAATGGGGGGGGGTATGCAATTCGTTCATATACACAGCCTTAGTTACAATATCACACTGAGCCAAAGTCTTCTCAGTTTCCTGTAGGCAGCTACTTGATGGGCAGTTAGGCTCTTAAAAGGATGGAGTTGCCTTAGTGGAGTTGCCTCTCCATCACCGATTCTATGCAGCTTTAATTTACCTGAGTTGTCCAGGTGTAAGATAGGAATGTGCACGGACTGGTCTGGAGGCCATTCTTAAAGCCCTCTGGACGGGTGTGGACCTGGGGCCGGTTCGGCAGTTTGACGGCGGGGGAGGGTGGACCTTTGAGGGCGGGGGAGGATGTACTTACCCCTCCCTCTGCTTTCCCCCCTCCAGCCCTCCCATTTTTTTAAAGCATTTGAGGCGGCAGGGTACCTCCCTGCTACCCCTTCCCTTGTTCCTCAGCAAAAGGCTTCAAAAGCCTGACTGTGTGTGTGCACGTCACGTCTGTGCGTCACATGCACACACATGTCTGATGTATGTGCGCACACAACGTGCACATGTGCAGTCAGGCTTTTGAAGCCTTTTTCCGAGGAACGGGGCAAGGGGAGGCAGGGAGGGACACTTCCGCCCCAAATGCTTTAAAAAACGGGAGCACTGGAAGGGGGAAAGCGGTGGGAGGGGTAAGTACATCCTCCCCCAGCCTTAAAGAGCCCCCCTCCCCAGTGCCGGACCGCGGAGGTGCGTTCCGTGCACACCACTAGTGTAAGATACTTCACGTCATAACAGAGAGATCTTCTGCCCTTTAGACCCTGAATTCTGTGACGCCTCGATTGCAAGCTGAAGACTGCAGTATAGCGTGTCTGCCAAGGAATCATGACAAGAACCGCTTTATGGATATGCTGCCACCTGACAGATGTTTGCCTTTCTTAATTACTATTGATGGCGAGAGCAGTAACTATATCAATGCTGCCCTTATGGATGTAAGCGACTATTTCCTGTGTCAATGTAGCATGCCTGTAAAAGCTGTGTAATGTGCAGGGGACTGCTTAGAAAGAGCAAGTTGCTCTCTCTGCAGTGTTCCGTGAAATAGTCTTAAAAGAGGGAAGCATTCAGAAGAGTAAAGTTGCTTAAGTGCGCAGTGGTGGTTCTTGGACTTTCTGAGCCCAGTTCAAGCCTCAGTTGCCTTCCGAAATTGAAAATTCATGAAGGAAACTGTAGCAGGACTTTTATGATTTGTTATTAATTTACAGCCAGTTCTAGCAATTTGTTTTTTCCTAATGAGTGCAGTCCCAGGAGAAATAATGGATTAGTGAACAGAACATTAGAGAAGTAATATTCAGTTTAACATACTGCACAGCCCCAACCATCTGTACAAGCAAGTCTAGTTTTTTTTAAATAGATACATGTGTGCAAACCTTTCCATAATTTTCCAAACTTTTGTATAGAAATATGATAAGGCACCTAAACCTATGACCTGATTTTGTGGGTACAAAAATTCTGGCACTAAATATATTTAATTACAAAAAACAGAGCACTACAAAACAGTATAGTAGCTTGCTTCCTTAGCTTCCCCTAAGGCAATCCCAGATAATTGTATTCTTGTTCTAGCAGTGAAGCTAAGGATGCCTAACAAAATTGTCTGTATCCTCCAACACCTCTGGTATTCAGAGTCCTGAGGGAAGTTGGACCATAACAATGTATGGATGAAGTATGAAGAAAGAGATGCTTCCTCCAAGAGGGATCCCAATTACACTTGCTTGGAATTAAGTTCCAGTAAAACCAATGAGTCTAGCTTTCGGAAAATGTCTGTACCATGAAAAGCTAAAGAGATATTTCTTCCTGTTTTAATATACACTGGCTTACATGCTGTGCAGTGAAATGTGAGCTGTGGAGCAACCACCCATTCTGCTGCATGGGTGTGTAAAGCCTGCCATTGGTGTTGTGGCTCTTCTTAAAGTTAAGAACAACTTAAAGTCACACAAACAGAGTTCCATGACATAACACCCATGGGAAATAATGGGCATTATGTTGATCAGCGGTGTTTAAGATGGCATGGAACAGCCCTGTTCTGCAGCACTGTTGCGGGTGGGATGGGGGCTTGCACACGTGCAGCAGTGCAGGTGGGGGCTCCTCTGCCCACATTTTGCTGCACAATATGTGAACCACTCTTCTGAGCTTGTGTTTTGAACAAAACAGCATGTGTTTTATTTGTGCTGGGGGGTAGTCTGGTTTTCATATACAGCGATTTCTGATTGCAACCCTCTTTTCTTGATGTGTGTGTGTGTCGTTTCATTTTTTACAATGCAGAGCTACAGACAACCTGCTGCTTTCATTGTCACGCAGCATCCTCTTCCAAACACTGTAAAAGATTTCTGGAGATTAGTATATGACTATGGCTGTACCTCTCTTGTGATGTTAAATGAAGTTGATTTAGCCCAGGTCAGTGCTTAGAATTTTTGCATAATTAATTAAAATAGATGCACTTTGTTACGGATGACCAAATTAGACATGACATTAATCATCGTGTTTGGCTCTGCATGTTTTTGTTTGTAATGTAAAAAGCAGCTGCAGGAGGCAATTTGAATCAGGAGTCTCGGATGGAAGAAAGACCTTTAATCTTGTGCCTCACTGCAGTCCCAATTCAGTATATGCGTGCGTTCTCTCTCTCTCTCTCTCTCTCTCTCTCTCTCTCTCTCTCTCTCTCTCTCTTTCTCCCTCTCCTCACACTTCCTTTTGCCCCAGGAGGAAAGTTGCCATTGGTACATATCGAATAGCTAATGTTAAAGCCCTTCTTCTTGACATCTAGTTTACAGTATACAAAGAGTTATATGTGTGGAGCTTCTAGCCATGTGCAATCCGTAGAACAGTCTGGGAATCGCATGATGGGCTGTTAGTCTAGAAAGCCTTTGGAATTGCATTAGTACTTATAGACGATTTATATATTTAATTCTCTCAAACGTACCCGTTGCTAATCCCGAGATTAGCAACATGCATGGCAGTTCTCGCGAGAGTTTGCGAGCAGCTGCCTGGATAGCAACAGGGATGAGGTGAGAAATTTGGGGCAGGCCAGCTGGGGAGGGAAAGCACCAGCCGGCCGAGGAGGGAAAGCGCTGGCCAGACCAGCCGGCGAGGGAAAGCACCGCCAGTGGGCTGGTGGGGAGGGAAGGTGCCAGCTGGCCGGCCAGCGGGGGAGGAAAGCACCTGCCACCTGGCCGGTGAGGGAAATTGAACTGGGAGGGGGGAGAAAGGAGAACAGACTGGGACTGAAGGGGGGAAATGAAGATGCAGAGGAGAGACAGGGAGAACTAGGGGTGCAGATGATCAGCTAATTTGAAAGTAAGATCCTAAGTAAGTTAAAGAGCTCACTTTATATTAAGTGGATTTGGGATTGCTGTCTTACAATGGCAGCATCAAACCAGGTAGCACTGCAGAGTGGTTCTGTTTACTGAAATCATTCACTTTAATCCACAACAAGGCCTCAGTAGAAGGAAGCTGATCATACTTATTTTTATAATGCAGTCATCCCCCCGCCCATTTCTGCACCAGGTTAGGGGGCTATGGGGAATTGTTGGTTCCTTCAGCACTAGGAGGTACAGAGTAATCTGACCTGCTTTTCCCTGGTAAACATAGTACGGCATTGTAGCTCTCTTCTTTCAGTCTGTTGGAATTGCACAGTAATTAAACTACTAGGATTTTGATAATTACTTTATCAAATATCTTAACTGTAAAATGTACCTTTTACAGTAATTCAACATGAGATGTGCAATGCTAGCAGTTATTAAAATGCACCTTTTTTGTGTTATACAGGGCTGTCCCCAGTATTGGCCAGAAGAGGGGATGTTGAGATATGGTCCTATTCAGGTGGAATGCATGTCTTGTTCAATGGATTGTGATGTAATAAACAGAATTTTCAGGATATGCAATTTAACAAGGGTAAGGAATCAAGAATTTGGATGTTACAGAGACTGACTTTTAGAAATGATAAATAAAACTGCTTTTTAAGACTTGCTAAAGATTTTCAAAATAGACTGCAACAGTCATGCTTTGTTGTTTAGTGTAACTTACCTGCAGAGTAATACAATTGCAGTACAAAATGTATAATTTGCTCACTTGGAGTCTGATTTTTATTAAAACATCAGAGGGGGAAGTATTAACCCTTCTCTTACCATGCACCAAACTCCAAACCTCGATCGGGGCTATGCTCAGCTTTGTTTTAAACATAAAAGGACCATTTCTAATTAACTTGCACATTAAGTATGTCTTCTGAAGATGATACATTGGCCCTAAATATGTCACACTATCATGTCTATGAACATATCACATACCCTCCAAACACTAAATCACACTATCTAGTTAGATTTGTATTGTCTGTCTTGTGTGCCCACCAAAAATCCAGCTTTACTCATAAAAAGGACTACTACGTTACTTTATTTTTGCACACCCTCTTTGAAAGAACCATGAGTTGCAGTTGCAGCCAAGTGCCAAATAAGAGACAAGATATGTGACATGGGTTTAAAACTCAAGCCATACTTTAACTCACAATGATCTGCAACTTAATAAATAAGTGCAGAGAGGGAACCCTGGATAGAGGTAGTTTTAACAGGTGATTACTGCCTCCCACAATACTGGGTGAGCCAACTAGACAGAGACTGGTCATGTGACTGCTCACGACTTTTCAAGCTAGTTTACTGTGACAGGCCTGCTCAGTTTAGGCCCTGCAACTGTTTTTGGACTACAGTTCCCATAATCCCCAGCCACAGTGGCCAATAGCCAGGGATTATGGGAGTTGTAGGCCAACATCTGCAGGAGGGCCAAAGTTTAGCAGGCCTTGTGTAGAGGACGGAATTGCTTGATTAACCACTCCCCAAACTGTAAAGCTCTTAGAGGGTGAGGCAAGCAATCCCCAAAGGAGAGTTCCATTTTTAAACACCCATGGGCCACAAAACCCTGAGAGGCTATTCCATTGAAATCTCTCTTTATGACAGTAGTGCCTCTAGTTGCATGCCAAGAAAGTACTAAGCTATCTCTCTCACACGCACACACACTCACACACACTCACTCATTCGCCACAGAAAGGGGGAAGTCTTCTGTCTAAAAACCTTTCCCCACCTGCTAGGGATGCTTGGCATATATGCAGATCAAACAGTTATTGCTTTCATCAGACAAAGGATCGCCTTTGATCCAGCAAAGATGTGGGGAGGGAAATTGAATGCTGAAGTGTGCAATACAGCCGTTCTACAGGGTTGCCAAGTCCACACAGATTTCATGACTGACTTTTAAAACATTTCATTCCTGGCATCTGAGGCCACTCTCCCTTCTCCAATTGACTTGGAATAAGTTCGGACCAGAGAAGCAGCATCCTTGGGCAACCACGAAAAGCTGTGGAACAGCATCTCTTAATACACTTAATGTAAGAATCTGAACGAATGAATGATCAAGAATGATCAAGAAATAAAGCAGCAGTAGAAACAGCCTAACTGGAACGACTGAGTTCCAAGAGAGGCTGGAGACAGCCTCTTCCTCCGAAGAACAGCTGTAACACTGAACAAGACTGGTAACTGCTCAGAGGAAGAGCATAAGCGTGATTCAAGAGAGGATCATGGTTGTCACCCTTGAAATGTAAATACCTTGCAATGGTTGTGACTGGACACAAAAAACAATAGAAAAAATAGCAAGACAGAAATGAGCAGCTCCCATACTGTTTCTGTTTAGTATTGGACAGCAAAGATGAATGCAGACACCACTCCTGAAACATTGTGTCACAGGGCTCCAAAACATAGCCAGAGGTCTTTGCATGCAGAAACCAGAAGTTTGCTTATCCTAAAGGCTGCAAAAAGAGGTCAGATAGCATCAACACATGGAACAGACTAATGTCAAAAGGAAAAAAATACACTGTCAAAATAACAAAGCAAACCTTTGCAGAGAAAGAGTGTAACATTGGGATTT
Organism: Hemicordylus capensis; assembly: GCF_027244095.1. NCBI lineage: Eukaryota > Metazoa > Chordata > Lepidosauria > Squamata > Cordylidae > Hemicordylus > Hemicordylus capensis. The sequence goes on along the minus strand of NC_069657.1, from coordinate 344,999,348 downwards.
AGAATCAGGAATAGCAGGATGGGCACAAGACCAACCCTCTAACATCTGGCAGACCCAGAACTTGGCTGTACTAGCAATAGCAACCATGGACTAGAAAGCACTGGTACAAAGGCAACCACAAATGGACTGAAGGGTGCACAAAGGATCAATGACGGAAGGACGCACAAAGCCAGAACAGATGGTCTGAAGGAATGGGGGGAAGTCTTGTAGGTCAAAATTGATGTACAAACTCATGGATGATGGAAGAAGAAAAGAACTGGAAATGGGTGCAAGGGGCTACATTGTGGCCTGTTCAGCCTCAGACCTTCAAGATTGCAAGTGCCTTGATTACAGCTTTCACATCAACCAGGCATCTGTAGCCAAGGAAAGCACTCCCTCTGCATTTGGGACAATTTGCTGTGCAGTTGTCGAACCCAGGAACATAACAAGCTAGGAACAATTTGTTATAGAATAGACAATGAAGGGTAAAACACTGAACAAGATGCATGGCCCTAAGACTTCTAGAGATCAGGGAGTTAATGCTCAGTGGAATGGCCTGGTTATTGCATCAAAGTGCCCCACTTATTAGTGAATCTGACAGCCCAAAATAGATTGCAAGTGCAATCAGAAAATATTCTGGGAAAGTGAGGTTTCAAGTAACATTCTGGGTGCCCCAATCAGTTGGGCAAGTCTAGGCATACCAATGTCCCCAAAACTTCTAACCCATCATTGGAATGACTTGCAGCTCAGCACTGAGAAGCAAATCAGCTCTCCAAAATGATTTATCATTGTAAACCCTCAGGAAATCAAGCTGAAATTTGCAAATTGACTCTCTACTCTCTGGTGACATGGAGGAGATGATGAGAAGTGATGATACCCTGTGTAGGATTGCATAGGAGATGCAGAAAGCCACAGTCTTGCAAGTGAACTTCAGGTGACAGATAATCATCTGGACCTTCTCATTCTATTTACATTTAAAAACTGAAAACAAGCAGCCAACTGCATAGCTCAATAAGCTCTGGAAGCAGAAGCCCACATAGCTGAGAGACAGTGAAAAATTCTGTACCCCAGAAAGAAAGGCAAGTGGTAAAGCATTAAGTTCTTTCATGCACCTAGATGACACCCAGAACCTTGAAAGGTACTCAAACTCATGACTCAAAGCAGCGCATTTGATCAAGTCTCCAGAACCAGCAAAAAGGAAATGGTTCAGGCAGAGAAAGACAGATTTGCTGTCTAAGCAGTCCTTGATAACCCACTCTGGCCTTAAGCTGAAATGCTCAAAAGCAGAACATAAGGTTGTTCTAGCTGAGCTTATTCTGCCCAGCTCTCAGAAGCCTTCCTGTTTACAGTTGCATCTCCAGGCTTGGAGATTGCACTTTTGCTATGCTCAGGAGCTGTACCTCAGTGGTGCTGCTGGCTGCACCATTGGTGTTGGCGGATGTGGTGGTGGCTGGCTGCAGCTGCAGGGAGGGTGAAGAGTCACAGTGCCCCCCCCCTTGCCTCTAAGCCGGCTTTGCAGGAGAGCCTGTCTTGTGGTAGCAAGCATGACTTGTTCCCTTAGCTAAGCAGGGTCCACCCTGGTTGCATTTGAATGGGAGACCACATGTAAGCACTGTAAGATATTCCCCTCAGGGGATGGAGCCGCTCTGGGAAGAGCAGAAGGTTCCAAATTCCTTCCCTGGCTTCTCCAAGATAGGGCTGAGAGAGACTCCTGCCTGCAACCTTGGAGAAACCGCTGCCAGTCTGTGTAGACAATACTGAGCTAGATAGACCATTGGTCTGACTTAGTATATGGCAGCTTCCTATGTTCCTATGTAATGTGAGCTCCCAGTTTATGTTATACATGGGGACATGTCACTTAGTTGGCAGAGGTCTGGTCACCCCTAGATTTTGGCTGCAAGTAACACAAATTGCAAAGAGATTAGCTTCACACCTCTTCTCCCTATGTGGGGGCCTGGCTAAGCAGACGCCAGAACTAGCTATTGTGAGTTATCTGACATCTGAGATTATTTTGGACTTAGGATGAACTCTAAAACTCCCCTCATCCTCTCACAAGAGACATAGCACCCGTTGCTAATGAAGCAATTAGGCTAGGAAGGGGGAGCAGATAAGACAAATGCAGTAGCAGTCTCCATCACAAAAGGGGTGTGAGCCAGTGACATAATTCTGAGAGTGTGCCTATCAAAAATTTTTGATAGAATTATTGGGAGAATCAGTCTCAACACAGGGTATTCTTTGACACACCTGTATACTCTAGTTTTCATTACAATCAGCCTTGCATAGAATAAGCTATTCACACCCTGCCCTACCCAGGAAGGACGATCAAACACAATGCATTCCATGTCAGCCCGTCTGGGCTCTTCTATTCAGCAAAGTATGACAAAAGAAATATGCCTCCAAGGCACATTTTCGGATAAAAGTACTCCTGACCCCATGACCCAGTGTTCTCCCTTATGCTTTACACTGGGGACTCCAACTGCAAGACATCTTTGTGTTCCTCTTTCCATCCTACCTGGGACTCCATTACAACAAGGACTTCAGCAAGACCATGTTCATGCTGCCACCTCAAAAGAGCCTCAAATCACTACCTGGATCGGTCCATGTGCCCTTCCAGCCAGCATCCCTAGCAAGTGTAGGGAGCTGAGTCCACCAAGACACCTGTCTCATGGGCATCTTATCTTTTCACTAACCTCTGCAACCCTCTTGCCTTCCACCTTGCTGTCCCTGCAGGACGTGAGTCTCCCATTGCTCTAAACTCTGTTGTCTAGAGACAGGTATAGTGTAGCGGTTGCCCAGACTGGGGGTGCTGACCAAACACCCTCAGGCAGTTCTATCAACAAGGTAAAGAAATGCATTTGAAAGTTCTTATACAACAAGCCTTAAAAGAAAAACCCAGAAGCTCGAAGTAATCAGGATGGATGGGGAACAGCCAAAATGCAGACTTAATGCCATATTTGCCAATCATTGCACCACTGGCACAGTGCCACACTATATGTGCACAGCAACCAGATGGAGCAGGATGGCATCAGTGCTGATCCATATCGCTTGGATATCCCTTGGATATGAGATGAAACTCAGAGCCTTCTTAGATATTCTCCTTAGGGAATGGGACTGCTCTGGGAAGAGCACCTGCATATTTGCATGCAGAAGGTTCCATCTTCCCTCCCTGGCATCTCCAAGATAGGGCTGAGAGAGACTCTTGCCTGTAACCTTGGATAAGCCACTAGGAATGCACACTAGGAGTGTGCAAACAGGTTCAAAACTTAACCAGTTTGATGTTGAACTGCTTTGATTCAAAGGTTCGGGCTCAAGCCAACACCCCCCTTGGTTTGGCTCAACCCCAAACCAAACCCCTGGTGGGGTTCGACAAGCAATTTAAAAAAATTAAACTTATTTCCTCCAGGAGCTTCTCCAAGGTAGCGGGGGGTTGGGTCCATGGAGGTTTCCTCCTCCCCCCGCTGGCTTCCTATTTTGGAGGCTACTGTGCCTGCGCAGTAGAACACTACATGGCCTGGGTCATGACTTGGCCGCACAGGGTCCCACTGCACAAGCGCGGCGGCCTCAGAAATGGCCACTGCACCAGGGAATAGGCGCAGAAAGGGCCGAAGGTGCCTGAACCGGCCAAGTTTTAACTCCCCAGGAGGCCGGAGGGAGAAGGGGGAACCTCCATGGACCCACCACCACCACCTAAGTTTAAAATACCCCGACACACATTTTTTAAAATTGCTCGTCAACCCCCCCCCAGATCAAACCAGGGGGTGGTTGAAGGAGGCCAAAACCGAACTGGGCCAGGTGGTTTTGTGCACATCCCTAGAAGCCACTGCCCATCTGGGTAGACAATACTGACTTAGACGGACCAATGGCCTGACTTGATATACGGCACCTTCCTATGTTATTGGGCATAAACCTGAGAGGTGAACCCCTAAGAACCTAGAATGGGGCAGAATAAAAAGGGGAGACCAAAATCCCAGCCATCCTGCAATTCCTTATTTTTTAGCCCACACAACATGCTTAAGACCAATCACCGACTCAAACTTTAGCTACGAAATAAAGGGACTCAACACCCTGCAAAAGACTATGTAAGCGAACTCTTTACTAGATAAACCACATCACTGCAAAAGGGGGGGTGCACAAAATGGCAGCCAGCCCAGACAAATTAATGGGGCTAGATCTCTTACAAAGAGGAGCATAACTACCTTTTTGAATTCCTGTTGATCACAAGGCCAGCATTTCTAGGAGTGACCTTAGGGACAAGTGATTAAAACAAGCAGACTCAAAAATCAGAGAATGCATGGTAAATTATGTTTGAGTACATAACAAGGGAAGAAGTTCCCCAAAGTTGCCTCTGAAGGAGGTCAAGAAACTTGCAAGCAAGTGGGCCAGTCATGGTTGGCCTGCTGTCGCTGAACTCTCCTGTGCTCCTTATCTTTCCGTTTGAATCACGAACTACATATTCATTCCTCCAGACTTTTTATTTAGTCACACACAACAGATGATCTTCTAGGATCACCAATTGTCTAAGGGCATAGATAGTCTAGGGCATCACAGAAGTAAGGCTCAAACGATGCAGGATTATGGAGAAGTAGACCCTGGGAGAAGATAGGAAACCAAAAGATAATTAGAGGGACTCGGGACACAGCAGCATACTGCCCATCCCTGCACTTGGTGATCACAGGAAGATAATGAAGAAGTTGGCTGTGTTGAAGGGGCCACAACTGGGAGGCCAGCAATCCCAGGACAGCATAACTAGGAGTTGCCTGTATGGGTTGGCATAGTTTGAGAACCAAGAGGAGGCACAGGCTGGATAACCTAAGAACGTGGATGTTGTTCAGCCCAATAGCTGTAGAAGTAAAGGGACATATTCACTCAGAGTAACCACATCAGAAACAGGAGGGTCAAGCTAGCACGGAATCTGGAGAGAGCCAGCAAAGTTTATTGGCTCCCTCAAGGATCCCAAGGCATACGTAAACCTAGGCTATCATGTTTCCTGGCCCCAACAAATTCAGCTTTGAACCACAGGATTCATCTGCTTTTCCAGGGCCTCAGGACAGAACAAAAATGTACGTGTGTCCAGAGGAAGGGACATCACAGGGTGCGGGGGCAGATGACAATGTTTAGGAAGTGGTGGTAATAATAGTTATTTTGTTTTTTATATTTATTTCTTTTGTTGGGGGCTGGCTTCTTGCCTGTCCTCTTAGGGCCAGATTGCCGCATCTTGTGGGGTGGGGGCAACCCCAATATCGAAGTCAAAATAAGATCTAAAAATGACAGACAAAAGATGTAAACAAAGAAACTAAAATGGAAATATTTCATTTATTGTTTATTTATCATTATTTATTTATTGTATTTTTATCCCGCCTGATATGTATATCTCTAGGCAGTCTACAAAATTTAACATATTTAAAAGTCACAAATTAAAATACATGACAATAAAAACAACAAAATTATTAAAACAAGTTTTTAAAAATAATTTGCCCCTTTACCCATTACCATGAAAGTTCTTTATTTCATTTATATTAGTTTCCATTATTATTTTATTCTATGTTGTTTTTATTTATAAATATGGAGGTTTGTTTCATTCAGGAACTGTTGTAATGACTTATACAAAATTATACCAAACCTAGGATCTCAGCAGCAAAAATGAAAGTAGGAAAGGGACAGGTGCCAAGGAAACCAAACCAACCTGCCGAGCTGAACAACAAAGAGGCCCAAAGCAAGGGCAGGGCCAACTCATGAAGCAGCAGTCCCAGACTGCTAATTGCACAAGCAAGCCAAATGCACTGATAACCTACAGAGGGCATGTTGTACTACCACTGAGGCAAGATGCCACTCCGCCCCCTGCATCATGCCCGGGGAAGAAGCAGCATTACTGCTACATGTGAAACAAAATAGCTGCTGGCATTTATGTTTTTAAAGGGAGATCAACAATGTCATTGTGCTTCAGATATTTTTGCCCCAAGCATGGCCTAAACTTGTCTGCATGAGACTGCTTCCGTTCCAGATTAACACTATTTCAGACTGCAGAGGAGGACTTTTTAAAAAATAACAAACCATGATGTCCCTTTCTCACTATTCCTATTTGTTTTGGGAAGAGTTCTCAGTTAATATCTAGCCTCCTGAAGAGTTTGGATTTGCGTCAGTTGTGACTTTTTAGTTGGTTACTGTTACTGTTAAACTCTTTCTAACAAACCAGTGCCACTAGATGCAGTCTTAAACATGGAGTTCTTTATTTTCTTTAGCCTCAGGAAGGTTATCTGATGGTCCAACAGTTCCAGTATCTGGGATGGGCATCTCACAGGGATGTGCCAGGCTCTAAACGGTCGTTCTTGAAGTTAATTCTTCAGGTTGAAAAGTGGCAAGAAGAATGTGAAGAAGGGGAAGGTAGAACCATTATTCATTGCATGTAAGTATGATCTAGCATTTCCCCCCTGCACACCAAGTTATTTCTGCACTGTGGATTAGATTTCACTAGATTAATGTGTTGGTAAAAGAGTGGTAGACTATATTTCTCTAATCAAATTTGTAGGGAGCTTTTCAAAAGCAATTCTCAGTACAATGATTCTCAGTATGCATACTAAATGTGTTTCCCTAATAAATCAACGTGATAGGAGTATGCGCACAAGAGACAATTGTCTCTTGATGTTTTGCACTTGAATACATGCATCCTAGCTCAAAAGGCATATAAATACGAATATGTCAAATATTTATATACTACTTTCAAAAAAGGTTCCCAAAGTGGTTAACATAGGTATAAATAAAATGGTTCTCTGTCACCAAAGAGCTTACAATCTTAAAAAGAAACATAAGATAGATGCCAGCTACAACCACTGGAGGATGGATAGGGCCAGTTGCTCTCCCCACTTGCTAAATAAAGAGAATGACTTCTTTTAAAAGGTGCCTCTTTGCTCAGTTAGCAGATATTAGATATGTACTGCCAGTTATATGAAGGGTATATGTATGTGTGTGTGTTCTGCATTTCATTTCAAAATACACACAAGTAAGATACATTCTGAGATTAGGCCTCCACTTCTACAAGTTTTTAAAAGGAAATTTCCTTACTGTGAATTGCCGTTTGCATAGACTCAATGAAGGGCATTCTGCCCCCACCTCTTCAGTGCTCTGGGCTATTGTTTTTCAGGCTTTTGCCTGCACCACACATATGGGAGTAAGGGGTGTGCACAGAACCAGGTTCTGCAGTTCTACGACCCAGTTCGGTCGAACCAACCAGGTGAACTGGTCCATTCAGCTGACCTGGGTCAAACTGGTTCAGGGGCTGGTAAAAGGGAATCCAGCGAGGATTCCCTTTTACAAGCAAAGGGGAAGCCTTCACAAAAGCGGGGTGGGGTGGGGGTGGCAGCGGCGAGGAGGCACACTTAAAAGTAGATGATAAGATTCTCTCCTTACTGCCCTGGCCCACTGCAGAGTGGTGGTGCTCCCTTCCTTCAGCAGCCCACACACAGTGACGCAGCTCTGGCAATGATCTGGTCTCCATGCATGCACAGAGGCCATTTCCGTAGTCAGTGTGTCAGTGCAAATGGCAACCACCAGAACCCTCTTTACAAGCCCACTGAACCAGTCCACCATGAACTGGGCTCAGTTCAGACCGATCGTGGACCAGTGGCCTTATTGAAGGCTGGTTTGGTTTGTAATTGGACCAGTTGAACCAGTTCATGGCAAACCGGTTCAACCTGAACTGGTTTGTGCACACCCCTAGTGGAGGTAGTAGATGGAGTTTCCTTCTACTGTATATACCTTTATCCCTTTCTGTTCCCTTGGAATTGGAGTTATGCTCATTGTTTGTTGTATGGTTCTGGGTTGAGAAATTCCGTGCTTTTCCAGGGTGGCACCTCCCTCAGGAGGAGCTAAAGCAGTTGGCCCTGCCTATTGTACAAGGTGGCCATCCTGAAGGTTCTGGAATGCCCACTACAATTTATTTCCTAAAAGAGCAAATAGGCACCTTTAAAAAGTGGTGATTCTCTTTATTTAGCAGGGGGCTAGCAACTGCCCCTATCCATCCTCAGCACAGCATCCCTCCAGTGGCTGTTGCTGGCGTCTGTCTTGTGTTTCTTTGGGGCCTTTTGTTGAAAAGCAGTATATAAATATTTGTTGTATTCACATGCTACAGAATACCCTTATATACTTTTCATTCACTGTGTTTCATTCAATTCCTGCTTCAGAAGCAAGATGCTTCTAAATACCAGTTGCAGGGGAGCAACAGCAAGAGAGAGGGCATGCCCTCACCTCTTGCTCATGGGCTTCTCAGAGGCATCTGGTGGGTCACTGTGTGCAACAGGATGCTGGGTTAGACCTTGGGCCTGATCCAGCAGGTCTGTTCTTATGTTCTAATATTCCTCCTCCCCCCTCCACACACAGACAATACATTGCTCTGCAAGAAGCCTTCTGCTGGTGCTTGTATGAGTACATGAGTTCACAGAACAGTAGTCATACTTTTTCACTTTCTGCTTGGGGCTCTTTAAATTTACAAACTAGGACTAATCACATAGAATATGGAATTTGAAGCTCCTAGAATAAGCTAAAGTCAAAATAAAGAGGCTTACCATTTGGGATGTACACAAATCAATTTTTTCATTTTGATTTGTACCCAAATTGAATCACCCCTGATTTGTTTTGGGTCCGAATCTGCCTCCCCCCCCCCGAATCACCCTGGATATGATTTGTACCCAAATTTTTAAAATCCAAATTGATTTGAGGCGAAAAGCAGTCCCAGGGGCAAAAGAATGGAGTGGGTGGTAGTGACCAATGGGTGGAAGCTACCACCCAAATTTCAAAGAAACTGGGCAGAGGGGTGATTTTAAAATAATTTTTGAAGTTGGCGCATCTTTAAGCTTTCCCCCATAGGGAATAATGGGGATTTCAGCAGCCTTATAGCTCCACGTGGGGGGCACCAGGGTGGCCCAGAGCGGGTTGTGGTGGGTGGTAGTGCCCAATGGGTGGAAGCTACCACCCAAATTTCAAAGAAATTGGGCAAAGGAGTGATTTTAAAATAATTTTTGAAGTTTACACATTTTAAAACTTTTTCCCATAGGGAATAATGGGGATTTCAGCAGCCGGGGGGAGAGGAGTGGCACCATGGTGGCCTAGAACAGCTTTTGGTGGGTGGTAGTGCCCAATGGGTGCAAGGAAGCCACCACCCAGATTTCAGAGAAATTGGGCAAAGGGGTGATCTTTAAATGATTTCTGAAGTTGGCATGTCTTTGGGGCATATTCAGGGCAGGAAGGGGGTTTCAGGGGCAGAAGAGTGGGTCAGGTGGTAGTTCCTCAATGGGTGCTTGCTACCACCCAGATTTCAAAGAAATTAGTGAAAGGGATGATTTTTAAAGAATTTCTGAAGTTTGCGTGTCTTTAAGCTTTTCCCCATAGGGAATAATGACAGTTTCAGCAGCCCCATAACTCCACTTGGGGGGTACCAGGGTGGCCCAGAGCGAGTGGTGGTGTAGTGCACATAGGGTTCCGACCAACCACAAGCCCATGGAGCACTGGGTTTTGTTGTTTCTGAGGTGGTCTGAGAGTAGATTATCTGGTAGGAAATGAGAGTGGATTCAGTGTTTGTTTCACTTCCATGAAATGTTACTTTGAATCCAACTTTCTATCACCAACTTGGATTTTTGGAGTTCATCTACTGTTTATGGATTTTGTCATTACTTGTATGATATTATTGCTTTTTTGACACACAGCTGTCAAATTACAGATTCATACATTATATATTTACAATGAAAATATATTTTTGTCATTGGGTTGCTCTTTTTCAAAGAAGTTTTCTGCCTTATCATTATGCATAAAAATAAAGTCTCTGAAATTTGTGGGACAGAACTTTTTAATTCTGTTTGTGCTTAGGAATGGTGGTGGACGAAGTGGAATGTTCTGTGCCATAGGCATAGTAGTGGAAATGCTTAAAAGGCAAAACGTCATTGATGTTTTTCATGCAGTCAAAACTTTACGGAACAGTAAGCCAAACATGGTAGAAACGCCGGTAAGTTCATGAAGCTGGAATATGATTTTGTGTGAACAGCAAAGGAGTTAAAGCACAATATTCTATTGTGAAACAACTATAGTTTAGATGGAAACATTTTTCCATGCTGACCGGTAGCACCAGTTGTGAAAATTAAATTATAAAAAGCCACATATGAATGTAATTAAATGTCATTTAAATATCTTAATGTCTAGATCTAGCAACCTCATCCTTTTTCCCATCCAGTGACTGCCTGTCCAAATGCAAATTCTTTCATAATCCCTGGACATTCTTGGCTTTGGTAAATCTCTGTGTAAACGTGGTTTCATGGCATTTCAGCTGTCATAACCTCTGTGATACATAGCTGACATGATGATAACAGGGAAGAGAAGGTGGTTAGAAGGCGGCAGCTTGTAATGCTAACAGCCAAAGGTTAATCTATGGAGAGCACAGAGTGGAGATATTCACTTCTTCCTTTCTTGAGAACATTGTGGCTGTACAACCTGAGCATTTCTGTTAGTTTTTGCATCTTCCCTCAGATAGCTGTGGGAATTTATGGAGCTAAAAGTTCCTTAGGGCCACTAGGAGGCAAAGGTAAGTAGTGGACTATCTGGAGGTTACCTGTGGATTGAATTTAATGCACAAGCTTGCATTTTTTACTGGCATTCTACAATAAATATATTGTTTAGGAGCTAAACTAGACATGACTTTAAGAACATCTTTGAATTCTGTGCTTAGAATGCTCTCTATCTTTTTTGGAATCAAAAGCAGCCACAGAAGGGTGCCGACCTGTATCAGGACAATGCGGGAGGGGGAAATCTACCCATTCCTTCTGTGCTGTTTTCTACTGGAAATCTCCTCAACGTCCAGCTCCTAAAGCTGTGGGAAAATAGCCGAGGAAGCAAAGAGTTAAACTAGGGATGGAAATACTGATTAATAAATTAAATATTGAAACTGTTGAAACCTTATCATGCATTAGTTTGACCATTTAACGTGGACAGCTCAGATTTTAAAAACAAAAACAAAAACAACTCCACATTAGGAGTTTTGTTTTTTTTAAAACCCGCCTCTGATAGAAAACAAGAAAGAAAGAAAACACTGTTCGCATCTACATCTTATAACTAATTTCCGCCTCTACTGTGCACATTATAAAACGTATGGAGCACTAGCTTCTGTCAGTTCCATTCTGCCATGGAAATTACATTATGTTGGAGGCCTGAGACAGCTGAAGGTGTAGTGTGCCTATGGATAGGAAGAAAATGAAAGCTGGGGGCAGCAGGATATAAAGACTAGGGACAAAGGACTTTTCCTTCCTTTGCACCAACCACTAGGGATTTTGGCGAGGTGGGGCAATTGTCCTGGACTGCATACATGGAGTGACGAGCATCCAAAGTATGGATCAGCATTTGAAGGTGTTGAATTGATCCGTTTCATTCAAGGCGGTAAAACTAATTAGCTAAATAAACAAAGTCTTGATTCTGGCCTTATATTTTATTTCAGGATGCAATGGCTGACATAGTGAGCAGTGTTGAGCATGTGGTGGAATGTAACGTTTATACAGCTGTGCAGGAGTGCTGTTGCACAAGTGCAAAGAGCTGTTTCACAATTGCAGAATTGCACAACAGTGCAGCCATTATATACAATGGTCACAATGTTGCTCCACTCTATTTGCATGGTTTTTGCACTGGTGCAACAGTGCTTTTGCACAAGTGCACAAATGCATATTTTTGCACAAGTGCACAAATGTTACATTCCACTGTTTGCACAAAGTGGCACGGTATGCCAGCTAGGGAGCAGAAAGTGGGGGGCTCAAATGAACCTTCTGGCCCTGGCCTCTCGGAGCCTGGAAAAGGCCCTGCTGTCAATGCAAGTCCTTACAGGTCCCCTCTTTTCATACTCTAATGTAGTTGACTGCATGATTTTTAAACTGCTCGGTTTTGTGCACTGGGTGGGTGCAGAGTTGTTTGTTCTAGGAGGACACTGTTGCATTTATTACTTTACTCCCTTTTGTAATTAAAAACTCTTTGAAATGCATACAGTGTTACTTATCAAGACATCTTTTCTCTAGAAAATCCAGGGTTATTGTGTAGGGATTTCCAACCTTGTCAATTTAATTTTTAGCAAAGAAGAATAAATAGTGTTATTCCATTACAGTCTTACTGTTCAGTTGCTGAATGACTAAGGCTGGGTATTTTCAGACTCATGTATTATGTGGGTGTCCTGTCTTGATCTTATGCACACACAGCAGCTGTTCAGCTGGGTGAAGCAACAAGCCAAGAAAACCAATGTAGCATTGTCACCTGCCCTACATTCACTAAGATGATCAGATAACCAGAATGAGCAGAACAATCAAACCTTTTAGTAAGCCTTCCCCACTTCCTGCCAACAATTGCAAATTGTTCATTTCTAGCCTGTTGTAACGTTGGGGTGGGGGGGTTATGAAGGGATTTTACTTTAATTTTTTAAAAAAGCAGGAGTGAGAGAGACACTGACTTATCAATTAATCTTTGAAGGGATCTGCTTCTCTCTTTTCTTCCAGATAGTGTGCCTTGGACAAAAGCATATTTTAGAATTCATATCTTTGCACCGTCAAGCTTCAAGCTCCAGATCCCTGCTTACCAACTCATTGAAATTCAAATTCCTATCTATTTGACCTTACAGAGTGTTATCACAATTGCTAAAGCTGGCTTTCAGTTTCATTCAGTTTAGCAGCTCAAAACAGTGATCCCTTGCTGTAGTATTAAGACATTGATGCTTGTAAACTGCTGAATGCTGTTTGACTATGTGAAATTTATGTTGTCAGTGACTGGGAAATGAATTTCTACCCTGATAATGAAAACCGTCTGTTTTGTAACTGGTGGAATCACATAACAAGTCATAGGGAAGCAAACAGATCATTAGACTATCTTGCATTTCAGGCCATAAAATGCACCTCACCCACCCACCCCACCCCAAACACACAAACCACATTAAGCTAAAATTGGACAACTGAGAAAATAAATTATAACTCAGTTCCAAAGGATGCCAACACTCTTTTCATATTTTCTTGGTATATAGTTGGCTGTCTAATTTGATGTTTTTTTTCTCCTAGGAGCAATATCGTTTCTGCTACGATGTTGCACTGGAGTACCTTGAGTCGTCTTAATGAGAGAAGATGAATGCAATCAAGCAAACCAAATACTAGCAAACATAAAAAGCTGTGTTTTGACATTGGCTGTTGAACTTGTGAAGGAAGAGATTAGTGAAGGGCGAGATATGATTTTTAAATGCAAAAGTATTTTTCTTAATAAATGGTGTATCTTAATTGTATATAAGAAAAAGAACTGTTCTTATGCCTGTACACAGTTAGTGCCACGTAAATAGAGAAGAACCACGGCTGCTGCCCAAGGTAGGACTTTTCAGTGTTTGTGTATCCAGCTAGAGCTACCATCTGTTGCATGTCTGTATTTCTACACATTTTCTTTCCCTTTTGTTCTTTCTTTGATAAATTGCTGAAAGTAAAACAAAACTGTGCCGTTTGATAGTCTCTCTAGGTTTTACGTGTTGCAAGAATATATTTACAGATATAGATATAGGGATATATGTATGATAACTGGCTTATTTTGTTTTAATGTGCAATGATGGCCTATCACAAAATTCTTTATAAAGAAATCTAAACATAAGCCAAAGACTCAAGTGTAAATATGTCTATATGGAAAAGAAAGCACATTGTATTTATTGAATTTCTTTTATGATGGCTGAACAAAAACATTTTTTCTCAGAAAGCTTTTGTTGTTGCTAAAATCAAATGTAAACGATTTTTGTAGATTATTTTTTGTATGTTTTGGGGAAAGTAGAGAGAGAGAGACTTTTTATGGGTAGCCCAGGAAATATTGGTAGAGTGATTTTTGTTGTTGTTGTTGTGAACATATTTGTGAATGACATTCATGTAATCAGCTTGGTTACCAATGGTCTAAATAGGACCAAAATCAAAAACATTCTCAAAATGTGGGGTTGTTGGTTTTTTTTACAGTATAATAATATGGATCAAATAGAAACTGCACACACGTATGGCCTTGTTTATGACCTGCACAATGTTGGAAGTAATTTCATTAACAGATTTGGAAGTATTTTCATTAACAGAACAAATGGTTTTATTGAATTCTTTAAGAGCAAGAAAATAAGATGAAAATGTATACCCTTTCAGAGAAAGAAATGTTTGTTGAGAAATATGTTGGTCATAAATAACTAAATTTCTTTTAATGTTTACAAACTGAGGCTGTAATTCTAGGCAGGAGGAGAAGAAGCACATGCCACCATTACTTACCCCTGCTTGTGCTGGAAGTGTTTTGATATTTTTATTGCAGTCAATCAACTAGCTGAACAGGCAAGTTGCTTTTTCCTTTGAAATTGGTGTGGCAGTTCATCTAGGCAATTGGCTGCACTGAAATTGTTAAAAAGATTTCCAGCTGTGTATGCACTTCTCTTCTTACTCATACAATGGCTATCTAGGTTTCCAACTTTGCTCTTTGACAAAGCAAAAGTGGAATAAATTAAGCCAGAGTCAACCTATAGTCTTGGTATACAAAATATCCATGTGTTTATTTCATTCTTCATATGTATATTCATAAGCCTGAACATATTTTCCTAATGAAAACCATTCCAGTGTCCTGTTGATTTTTTTATCAAGAGTAAATGACAAGGTGCTTATAAATACTCATGTAAAGTAAGAGTGAATTAAAGAAATTTTATACAACTTTGACTTCAAATTATCTTGTACTCTATTCAAACCCTTTTTTAAGTATTATGCAGCAAGAACACAACCCTATTGGTCAAGAATAACTCTCCCCTGGAGATTCAATATTTGTGATAGAAACTGCCCCTCTCACCAGGTTAATAGGCCTGTGCAACATTGGATTTCCAATATTAGAATTGCTCTAAAATTGGAAAAACTGGGAGAAATCATCAGAAATCCAATCCAATACTGGGTTCCCAATAGGTCAGAACTGTTGGCACTATGCTTAAATAAAGGAATTATGTATAGATCTGCTTTCTTCATTTTCTCCTTTGTATCGCATGTATCTGTGCTTGCATGCTATACCACCATTTTATGGAACTGACTTATCAAGATTTAAAAATCTATATTTATTTCCACCATACACACTACTGCCTGTCCATCTGTGCACAATAGTTCATTCTGTAAAAATGTCTTGCTTTACACCCTAAGGGGAAAGGTTTGTCCTATATAAAGTTCTAGGTTTGCCCAGATGAGAGTAATGTTTATCACTTTCAATAACAGACTGTTGAACAAAGTGTATAAATAGTTCTGTAAAAAAAAACAACACAAAAAAACTTGCACTCCACCTCCATTTTAACAGCTTCCTGTCTTGAGAGGTAGTTGAGCATTTCCAATCATAACATCATCCATTTCCACATGTATATGCCAAGCACAATTGCACAGGCCAATAATATCATAGTAAGCAATTAGCAAACAATGGTAGCCCTACTGGAAATTTAATTACTTTACAGAAGCATGGCTTTAATTTATTTTTGGTTGATCCAGATGGTCTAGGAAGTACTGCAATTTGTCCTTAGTTGCATAATATGCACTTCATAGTACTGCATTCCGTAGTACATCAAATGTTGTTCAACAGTAGTCACTGTTGGGTGGGCCTTCTCAAAACCTGTAAAGATGCAAGCAAACATTTACTTCTGTCACAAACCTCTATTCATTGCCATCATTAGAAACTCACTTGAAATAAAGAGTGAGTATAGTGGCTTACATACTGCACAAGGCAACCACTGTTACTGCTCTGTCTGTGTACACCATCGATGGTGTGCAACAACACTGTTGTGCATTGGTGTACGGTTGTAGAAATGCAAGTTACACATGCAAAGCCCATTGAAAATAATGGGTGCTGCATTGTGCAGTGGTGTTTATACAGCTTTATGCCAGAGTGGAACAGCACCATTGTTGGCAGTAGTTACACAGATACAGAAGCGTGGGCAGTGCTCCAACTGCCTGCATTACCTTATGTAATATGTGTGAGCCAATGTTTATACTATGACAACCAAACATTGTCTCCACACTTCACAGAAAACTGTTTGAAACTTCCACAATTCAACCCCTTGGCAGTTGTGCTTTGGGGTTCCACAGGGTTCTATTCTTTCCCCTATGCTGTTTAACATCTACAAGAACTACTGGAAGTGGTCATCTAGAGATTTGGCCTAAGGTGTCATCAGTATGAGGATGACACTCAGTTTATCTCTCTTTTTCATCAAACACAGGTGAGGTGGTGACTGTCTTGAATCATGCCTGGATGCAATAATGGACTCAATGAGGGTGAACAAGTTTAGCTTCAATCCAGACAAGTCAGAAGTCCTCTTGGTCAATGGTTCCTCTGCCCGTGTTAACTACATTCAGCCTATTATAGAGAGGGTTGCACAACCCTGAAGGACCAGGTTCGCAGTTGCGGGGGGTGCTCATCAATCCAGCATTGTCGCTATTGCTCAAGTGGCCGCTGTGGTTCAGAGCACTTTTATCAGCTTCGGCCAGAGGTGCACCTAGGTGATTTTGGAGCCTGGATATAAGGTCCTTTGGAAGTGCCCCTCCCCTGCAAATTAAGCATCATCATGCTCAGCCGGGCAACTACACCACTCAGGACAGATGAAAGAGGATCTGGGAGACCCTAGACTTTGGCCCGGAGGTCTAGGGGTATGAGCACATCTGGCTTCAGCTGATACACCACCTGAGACCTTACCTGGATAGAGATAGCTTGGCCACAGTTACTCATGCTCTCATAACCTCTCATTTAGATTATAGCAATGCGTTGTATGTGAGGCTGTCTTTGAAAATGGTTCAGAAGCTGAAGTTGGTACAAAATAGGGCTGCAGGAATGTCAACATCCAAGATACTCTAGAAGATATTCCCAACTTGCAAGAACCTCTAATACGGAAAGATGAAGTTAGATAAGCACTCTGGTCATTACCAAGTTGCAAGGCTACAGGAATTGATGGAATAGCTACAGAAATATGGCAGGCAACAGAAGAAGTAGTAGTCAAGGCTTTAACCAAACAATGCCAGCAAATTTGGAGAACAATGCAGTGGCCCACAGATTGGAAAAGGTCAGTCTACACATCCATACCAAAGAAAAAAGACTCATCAGATTCCTCAAACTATTGCACAATATCCTTAATTTCACATGCTAGCAAAATCAGGTGGATTAAGCTTTTTACTGCCCATGGGTAAAAAGGCTCTTTTTTTGCTGCCCTTTTACTTTAAACAAAAAAGGTTTGCCTTTTTAAAAAAAGATAAGGGGGGGGGACTTTCTCCCCACCCAGTTCACCCTTGCTGCAGCCATCACTGCCCACAGAGAAAAGCAACAAAATGTGAGGAGGGGCAAAATTTGCTGCTCCTCAAATTTTGCTGCCGTAGGCAAATGCCTACTCTGCCTCTCCACTAATCCATTACTGAGCAAAATAATGCTCAGGATCATCCAAGGCAGATTAGAGTCCTATATGGAAAGGGAAATGCCAGATGTTCAAGCTGGTTTCAGAAAAGGCGGAGGAACAAGCGACATTACTGCTGATGTATGCTGAGAATTGAAAGTCAATATGTGCTTTATTGGCTACAAAAAAGCCGTCAGTTGCATTGACCATGTCAAGTTGTGGAATATTCTTAGGAAAATGGGCATCCCAGAACACCTCATGAGAAACCTATACACAGGACAGGAAGCCACAGTCCAGACGGAACATGACGACACAGACTGGTTCCAGGTCAGCAAAGGAGTAAGACAAGGCTGTATACTGTCTCCTTATTTATTCAACTTATATGCTGAACATATACTGAGAGAAGCTGGATTGGAAGAAGATGAGTGTGGTTTTAAAGTTGGAGGAAGAAACATCACTCACCTGTGCTACGCTGATGACACCACTTTGATAGCTGAGAATGTGGATGACTGCAAGCTCTAGTAATGAAAGTTAAGGAGCACAGTGAAAAAATGGGACTATGACTAACTGTAAAGAAGACTAAATTAATGACAATTAATGACAAACCAGCCTCAGAATTGATAATGACGGCATTGAAGAAGTGGATAACTTCTGCCTTTTAGGATCGACCATCAACAGTAAAGGGTCCAGCTGTCAAGAAATATGCCGCAGACTAGCACTTGGTAGGGTTGCAGTAAAGCCTTGGAAAGGATATTTAGATGCTGTGATGTGTCTACAGCTACAAAGATTAGAATCTTTCAGACAATGGTTTTTCCCGTGACACTCTATGGATGTGAAAGCTGTACTTTGAGGAAGCAAGCTAGAAAAAATATTGACGCTTTTGAACTTTGGTGCTGGAGAAGACTTTTGAGGATACCATGGACAGCCAGGAAAACAAACAAATGGATCATAGAACAAATCAATCAAGAATTTTCACTTGAGGCACAAATGACCAGGCTCGAACTATCATACTTTGGACACATTCTGAGAATACCCAGCTCCCTTGAGAAGTCCATAATGCTGGGAAAAGTTGAAGGAAAGAGAAGAAGACGACGACCAGAAGCAATGTGGATGGACTCAGTTATGACAGCAATGAATGCACCACTGAGAGACCTAAAAGGCCAAGTTAAAGACAGATCATCCTGGAGAGAATCTATGTGGTTGCGAAGAGTCGACAGCGATTTGATGGCACTTAATCAATAAATCAACAAATAAAGTTGTTTATTATTATTATTATTAATAATAATAATAATAAATTATTTATTAATTATTTATTTAGTCGAAGGCAGGATGGTCAGGTACTAGCATGGGCAAACAGGGAGTCAAGGCCATAGTCAGTTAATATGATCCAAAATGGGCTGTTCAAACATTAATAAATGCAGGATTAGTTGTGGCTTCAAATTGTGGACTTACACAATGAGAACCAGTTCATTGTGTGTCAGGACCTTAGGTGTACTCAAATAGGCTGGTGTTTCAGAGCAGATGACAAGGCTAAAGAGCCAGATGACAAGGTGGCAATCATGTTCAGGCACAAGCATGCATGTATCTAAGGGCAAGAGGCACATGATGCAGTTCGAATGGGCTAGTGGACAGATTCTAGAGAAGATGGGCAAGGGGGTCAGGTGAAGCATCTTCAAGAAACTTAGACTGTGAGAGCCAAGCCCAGGAGAGTTCTTGTATAAGACCAGCAGGAGGTCTATTTGCTGCACAGGCCAGCCAGTTCTCCCTGGTCTGGTTAGCTTACTGCCTGCAGGTTCCCATTTTGCCACTGGCAGGGGAGACACAGTGGACCAGAAAGTCCCAGGTTAGTCAGTCTGTCCTGTCTCAGTGGCACAGACTGTAATCCACACAAGACTGGTTTGAGACACCCAGCAGCTGACATGGGATGACTTTGGGCTATTCGTTATATCTCAAGGTTGTGAGGACAAAATGAGGAGGGATCATATCTGAGATCTTTAGATTATACCTTTATGTGTATCCTATAGTGCTAGATTTATGGCACCATTGGTAACTGAATAACTATCACAGACAAAGAAAAACATCATTCCAAATAAATTGCCTGGAAGAAGAAAACAGGTGCTCTTCTCAGCCATTAGGAGCATAATAATCCTTTTTAAAACCAACTGTGCTTTAAAAATTGATTCTGGAACCATCACCCTGTAAGTATTTTTACTCATTTGTATCAAATATATCCTTACTGCTTCTTTAAATTTTCCACCCTGTGTGCATGGGGGAGGGCTTCTTGCTGAATGGTTTAAAGTAGGATTTTAAACAGAGCAGTTCAAATATTGTGACCCAAATCTCACAGCTAACTTGATGGCAAGGCAATAATGAGAATCAGTAAACGTACTGTGAAAGGGATATGGCAGGGACAGGTTTAATTGTTTTAGAACTGGAAGTGGAGCAGAGACTGATATGTACTCTGCAAAGTGAAGTGGAAAGAAAGTAAGCACCAGTGGTGGGAGACATGTAACCAAATTCCTCTACTCTCCTGAACAAGAATTGTTCAGTTTTTCTATAATGTAGTGCCAAGGAGTTCACTTCACAGTCTTAACATTTTGATAGAAACTGCATATTGTCAGCATGTCCCTGGATTTATTATATTAGAAAGAACATTCAGATAATAGTGTTGGCTAATGATGTGTCCTCTTTTACCCCAAAGCCCCATTTGAAACAAAAAAGGGTGTTAGCAAGCTCTGGGAATGTAAATGGCATGTGAGAACCCATCCAGTTTGTATTACAGATGGGATTTCTAAAAATGCAAGGGTTACAAAAAGCTTGATGTGAGATTCAGTAATAAGAAAAGGCTCTCACTAGAGCTCTTAGCTCTTATAAGTCAATTGAAATGCTAATTAGCTAGAAAGGAGCAATCTGAGAGAAACATTTGTCACTGACAGACTTAGAAGGCCAGTCCACCTCGGGCAAGTAATACAGAGGCCCTTTACAACAACTGCTGTGGCTCTATCCAGAAATGCCGTGTAATCCCAAAGGAATTGTGAAAGCTACTTGAGCACTGGTCCCTCCCTACATTGAATGAGGAAGTAACTCAATTTGTGCTCTCTCTTGCAATAGATAGAAACATTGCAGGGTTTGTACTTTCTCTGTTAAAGAGTCAAAACCTAGCAAACCCACCTGTCTGTCCTGAAGCTCTTTAGTATTTACTGCAAGGTCAACTGTACCTGCTATAATGTATTTTAAAATAAAGCATGGGTTGGTGTTAGTTCTGAACATTTCTTCAGAAAGGAACTGTAGATTTCTTTTTAAAATCTATATAGAAGCAACTGTAGTTCAAAGAAAGTGGTATTGGAAAGCTGGCCTTTGTCCGTGTGAGTCACCTGTCTAAGTGACAGGCGTGCTTACAACAACTTCTGTGGCCCTTTAAATCCTGCTTGTGTGGCTTGCAAAGGCAGGGTGGCTCCATGCCTACTAAGGAGTGTGTCCTCACACTCCCGCTTCTATCCCTAGTGGGAATCACGGAATTAGCAATGGAAGTGTTGCTTGCTGGTCTTGAAGAGAGAGGGAGCAACAAGCTTGTGTTTCTCTCCTAAAGAAGATATCAAGCAAGAGAACAAAGCAAAGAAATAAAATCAATTAACCAATCACCAAGAAAACAAGAGGGGAAGGAGAAGCTAAGTCTGTTAGAGCTGGAAATCTTCTAGGGTTTGATTTCTGGCTGGCTGGAAGTGTGTGTGTGTGTGTGTCTTTGAAAGAGGAGAAAACTGATTGGCGATTCATTCCAGGTGAGGGCCCAGCTTGTGGGAGGCCTCATATTCCTGATCTGAGTCAGTTTGACTGCTGGTGTTGAATACAAGGCTCAGACCAGAGGAGCTTTGCTCCCACAAGCTTTCTTAACAGTACTTTGCAAACAGATAACACAGGAGTTTAGCAGGAGATTGGCAGGAAACTCTCTCGGGAGGAACATAAGTAGTGCCCCTTCATCACAGGGGAGACACCCAGTGCAAGAATAATGTGAGTACTACCCAACCTTTGTAATTTCCTTGGAGGACAAAACTAAAAGCCATTAATTAGCTGACAACTGTACCCAGTCAAAC
This sequence comes from Hemicordylus capensis, assembly GCF_027244095.1. Classification (NCBI taxonomy): domain Eukaryota; kingdom Metazoa; phylum Chordata; class Lepidosauria; order Squamata; family Cordylidae; genus Hemicordylus; species Hemicordylus capensis. The sequence continues at coordinate 344,977,880 of NC_069657.1, read as the reverse complement.
CCCATATACTCTAAATGAAGGTAGCATGCCAGCAGGGGAGGGGCTGCTTCCCAGTGTATTGCACAGAGTGTTGCATGTATGACTACCTGTCTGAGGGGCAGAAGTCATGGGTGTGCGTTCAGTGCAAAGAGCTCTTTGCTCTCAGGGAAGAAGTTTGTTCCCTTGAAGCCAAGGTGGCTGACCTGGAGAAGCTCAGGGAGGCAGAGGGGTGTGTGGATGAGACCCTCAGGGTTGTGGTAGAGGCATCCCACTCCCAGTCTGACGGCGCTTCTGCTGTCATGGAGAATGAGGGTCTCAGGGAAGGAGGACATCAGTCTGAGGAAGGGGAAAACCCTCCCTTAGCAGGGACTCCTTCCTTGGTTGATGTGCCCATATCCTCTCGCACAGAGGATACTCCTCCGGGGGTGGGTGCCTCTTAGTAGTGGGTGCTTCAATCATTAGGCGCATAGAGAGATGGGTCTGTGACCCACGTGTAGATCGCACGGTTACTTGCCTGCCTGGTGAGAAGGTTGCGGACGTCATGCTGCGTCTAGGTAGGCTGTTAGGCAGTGCTGGGGAGGAGTCAGCTGTCGTGGTGCACATTGGCACCAACAATGTTGGGAGTAGGGAGGTCCTGAAAGCTGAATTTAGGCTGCTAGGTAGAGTACTGAAGTCCAGGACCCCTAGGGTAGCATTCTCTGAAATATTACCTGTTCCATGCGCAGGTACAGTGAGACAAGCAGAGCTGAGGGGTCTCAATGCGTGACTGAGATGGTGGTGCTGGGAGGAGGGGTTTAGATTCGTTAGGCTCTGGGATACATTTTGAGGAAAGTGAAGTCTGTACAAAAGGGATGGGTTCCACTTGCACCAAGATGGAACCAGACCGCTGGCGCTTAAAATCAAGAAGGTCGCAGAGCAGCTTTCAAAATAATGGCAGAGGGGTTGCCGGCAGGAACTGGGTGGTATCTGCTTCGGCCAGCAAAATCCCCTAAGGTGTGAGGGTGAACATGTTTTGGATAAACCATAAGGGGACAGAGTAGAGCCAGTTGTTGAGGAGAAGCAAACACAGGATAGCTTTCCAAATAGGTCACATGATGGTAAGGGGGATAGCGCATGCCAACACCACAGAGGGACCCAGTGTATAGGTGTCTATATACCAATGCCAGAAGCCTCTGAGCCAAGATGGGTGAGCTGGAGTACTTGGTTACTAATGAAAACATAGATATAGTGGGTGTAACAGGAACCTGGTAGAATGGTTAGAACCAGTGAGACATGATTATTCCTGGATATAAACTATAGGAGGGACAGGGAGGTGAGAACTGGGGGAGGAGTGGCACTGTATATCAAAGAAGAGATAGATTCCAATAAGCTAGAAAAACTAGGTGGAATGGAGTCATCCACAGAATCATTATGGGTAACATGACAAGGACTGAAAGGAGATGTGTTACTAGGGGCGTGTTATCACCCTCTGGATAAAAGTTCTGAGAGTGACCTGGAGTGAAGAAACAAATAAGAGAGGTGTCAAAGAGAGTCAGGGTAGTAATAATGGGTGACTTCAACTACCACACATAGACTGGGTAAATTCACATTCAGGTAATGACAGAGAGGACAATTTCTAGATGAGCTAAATGACTGTGCCTTAGAACAGTTAGTCACAGAACTAACCAGAGAGATGGCAACTTTGGATTTAAACCTGAGTGGTGCCCATGACCTGGTGTGAGCTGTCAGAGTTGCAGAACCATTGGGTAGCAATGACCATAGTGTGATCCAATTCAGCATAAATGTGAGTGGAGAATTGTCAAGAAAGTTCAACACAGATGCATTGGACTTTGAAAGAGGAAACTTCTCAAAAATGAGGGGACTGGTAAGAAGGAAGTTGAAAGGGAATGTCAGGAGGGTCAAATCACTCCAGAAAGCATGGAACTTATTTAGAACCACAGTACTAGAAGGTCAGTTGGAACGTATACCAGAAAGGAGGAAAGGTTCCACCAAGTTCAGGAGGAGGAGCTATAAAACTAGAGTCAGGGAAGCTATAAAAGATAGAGTCAGGGAAGGTATAAAAGGGAAGAAGACTTCCTTCAGAAAATGGAAGTCCTGCCCAAAAGAAGAGAACAGAAAGGAACACAAACTCTGGCAAAAGAAATGCAAGGAGACAATAAGGGATGCAAAGAGAGAGTTGGAGGAGCATATAGCTAGAAGTGTCAAGGGGAATAACAAAAACTTATTTTTAAATATATCAGAAGCAGAAAACCTGCCAGGGAGGTGGTTGGACCCTTAGATGATGAGAGTGTGAAAAGTGTGATTATTAAGGAGGATAAGGAGATTGCAGAGAAGCTGAATGAGTTCTTTGCATCTGTCTTCATGGTGGAGGAAATCTATCTATCTATCTATCTATCTATCTATCTATCTATCTATCTATCTATCTATCGTTAAATTTATATACCGCCTTTCATTAAAACAATCCAAGGACGGTTTACAGCAAAATTTAAATACAAGATTGTAAAAAAGACACAATTAAAATATTAAGCTAAAAATATAAAACAGAGAAGGCCCTGTCCCGCGTGATCGACAACCGAGCCTCCCTCATTGTCGGCACCAGGAGCAGAGCCCCTTCAGATGACCTCGTCAAGCGGGCAGCAACCCTTGGGAGCATGCGGACCCTCAGGTATCCCAGGCCCAAACCATTAAGGGCTATATTGACCATATACTCTCTCCAGAATTGAGCTTTTCAGGTTTAGCAGTTGAGGAACTGGGCTAATTTGAGTGACAAGGGAAGATAAATTGTCTCGAAAAACTAAAAACTAACAAATCTCCAGGGCCAAATGGCATCCACCCAAGAGTTCCGAAGGAACTCAAATGTGAAATTGTCGATATCCTAGCAAAAATATATAACTTGTCCCTACAATCAGGCTCTGTACCGGAGGACTGGAAAGTAGCCAATGTGACTCCAATTTTCAAAAAGGGATCCAGGGAGGATCCGGGAAACTACAGGCTGGTCAGCTTAACTTCGGTGCCAGGTAAATTGATGGCAACATAAGGACAAAATTGTTAAGCATCCTCTCTAATAAAAGCCTTGGTGTCCGTCCGTGGACACCAAGGCATGAGTCCGTGCCTGCGTCGGCTGTTCTGGGCATGCGCGGAGCGGATGCCACCTGCGGGCGGCAGATGCAGATGCGGCTGAGACAGCCACTGGAAGGCAGAGGCGGCGGCGACTCTGCCCGGCCGCGGGGAGGACAGAAGCGGCTCCAGCAGCCACTTGGAGGCAGAGGCGGCGGCAGGCAGGAAGTGGGGCCCCACAGGGATCTGTACTGGGACCAGTACTCTTTAACTTGTTCATAAATGATCTAGAAGTTGAGGTAAGCATAGAAGTGGCCAAATTTACAGATGACACTAAACTATTTAAGGTAGTGGAATCCACAGCAGATTAACGTGAGGAATTCCAAAAAGATCTCTCCAAACTGGGGGAGTGGGCCACAAAATGGCAAATGCAGTTCAATGTAAGCAAGTGCAAAGTGATGCACATTGGGGCAAAAAACACCAATTTCACATATACACTGATGGGATCTGAGCTGTCGGTGACGTACAAGGAGAGAGAATGGGGTCATGGTGGAGTGCTCATTCAAAGTGTCATATCAGTGTGCAGCAGCTGTAAAAAAGGAGAATTCCATGCTAGGAATCATTAGGAAGGGGTTTGAAAATAAAAATGCTAATATTATAATGCCCTTAAACAAATCTATGGTGCAGCCACATCTGGAGGCGTACGGCGTACAGCGTTGGCCACCATATCGTAAGAAGGATATTGTAGAACTGGAAAAGGTGCAGAAGAGGGCAAGCAAAATGATCAGGGAGCTGGAGCACGTGCCTTATGAGGCTAGGCTACAGCATCTGGGGCTCTTTACCATGGAAAAGAGGCGACTAAGGAGAGACATGATCAAGATGTATAAAGTTATGCATGGAGTGGAGAGGCTGGACAGAGAGAAATTTTTCTTTCTCTCTCACAACACTAGAACCAAGGGTCACCCTATGAAACTGAAAGTTGGGAAATTTAGGATCGACAAGAGGAAATACCTTTTCACACAGCACATAATTAATCTGTGGAATTCTTTGCCATGGAATGTGGTGATGGCCACCAACTTGGTTGGCTTTAAAAGGGGCTTAGACAGATCCATGGTGGACAGGTCTATCAGTGGCTACTAGTCTAGTGGCTGTGGGCCAACTCCAGCCTCAGAGGCACAATGCCACTCAATAGCAGTTGCAGGGGAGCAATAGCAGGAGGGAGTGCATGCTCATACCTCTTGCCTGTGGGCTCCCCAGAGGCATCTGGTGGGCCACTGTGTGAAACTAGATGGGCCTTAGGCCTGATCCAGCAGGGCTGTTCATATGTACTAGTGTGAGGACGCACTCCTTTCTAGCCATGGGGCTTCTGTGCCTTTGCAAGTTGCACTGGTGGGATTTAAAGGGGCATGGAAGCAGAGAGCACACCTTTTGCTGAGACAGGTGACTTGCTGTGTGACATAGGGAGGCTGGCGGCGGCCCATGTGTGGCTGCGGCTCCCTGGCTCCACCATCAGACACAGGGGCCCGGCTAGCCTCACCCCCACATCTGACTTCAGATGTGGGGGACGTGGTCTCCCTCTCAAACGGGGCTGCGCGGCCCCATTTGGAAGGGAGATTAGCCCATGCTGCATTGGACAGCGTAGGCTGGAACGACTCTCCCTGTCTTAAGGGCAGGGAGAGCCATTCCAGCCACACTGCCTGATCTCTCTCCTAAATGGAGCTGCACAGCCCCATTTGGGAGGCAGATTGATCAGCCCCGCTATGTTGGCAGTGAGACTAGGAGTGGCTCTCCCTGCCATTTGGGAGCAAGATAACACACACACCCATGTCTGATGCCAGACGTGGGAGGCATGTCTGGGGCCACGCTCATGGTTCTTGGTTCATGGTTCAGCTTGGGTTCTTTGAACCTGTTTGCTCAACGGTGGCTCTGCCCCTGGAACCACTCTTTATTGGGACTTACTCTTATGTGAGTGTACATAGGTTTAGACTGTGTATCTCACATTACAACAGTGTGTTTCCCTAGTAGCAGTGGGGTTCCCGGGTAGGTGCAGTTCAAGAGGAGGAGAGCACCTCATATTGCAGTAGTTACTCATCTCATACTGTGCTGGAGATGGCAATGGTGAACCTCTCCTTTATTCTATCGACAACCACAGGGCTCTGTGGTCGCCAGGAGTTGACACCGACTCGATGGCACACTTTACCTTCACTATGTAATAGAGGGGAGATAAACTAAAGCCAATGTCTAAATCCCCACTCAGACAGACAACTCACTAAGTCACTTTGAGTTAGTTGCTATCTCCCAGCCTAACTTACTTCACACTTGTTGCAAGGATAAAGTAGGGTTTGAAGTATATATTTTGTTCTGGGCTCTTTGGCAGACCTGTGGAATAGAAAATTAATAAATAAATCTTCCCTGGACCAGCTTACTGAGAAGTGTAAATTTGTCTGTGTGCTAGAAGTTGTTATGCATGCATAACACCAGCCATGAAATATGCAAAGGGGTATCTCTCGGTCTGTATCCCAGACTTAAATTAAGTCTACAATAAATTTGAAAAGCTGTATTTGGAACTTTCTAGATGTCCAACAGTTGCCTAGGGCTGACTTGGTTTGTGTGAAGCTATCCTAAAAACATTTGCTAGTCTTATCAAACATTTTAGCTTCCCTCCAGTGCTTTTCAGATGTTTTGCCCAGCAAGCCATCAAATTCAGAAATGCGTGTGTTGAATCTCCATAAATACTTTTGCCAATCTTATAAAAGCTGTTTTGTCCTCTCTCTCAGTTCCTCAGATGTTGTTCTTGAACAAGGGCCTCCATAGCAACTTCTACTTGAAATGCATTAGAAGCTACTTGAACTATTTAGTCCCTCACTTCTGTCTGACAAAAACTGCAAAGTTGCTTGGCAGAGTAAATAAGGATTATTTTACCAAGAATTTGCAATCTTGCTTACACAAAGATTCATTCTCTACCAAACATATTAGATGCTTACTAAAATAATGGTAATACTTCCTCTTGCCCTCAAAGATCTTTAAAAATGCTTTCGCAGCGACCTGGGAAACCTTTTGTGAATTCCCTTTGCTTCACTTTACCACCGGAAACTAATCTGACCACCACAAATGTGAAAAAGCTTTAGCTGCCATCAGCTATGCCAGCAGGCTTTTCAACTTTAAAGTAAGAACAAAATATTAAGGAAGCACAAATATTAATTAAATATTTAATGTTAAAGTAAGCACAAATATTAAAGAGTCTTTAAAATAGTTTTTTTAGAAAATAAGTATGAGCATTCTGTCTACAAGCTTTGGGAATGCATGCAAATTTTTGGTAGCATGCACAAAACAGCATCTGGCATGCCTGGAACACCTCCAGACTGTGAGAATACAGGCATATTTTTGTGCCAGGTGCTAAGCAGCAAGTTCTTTCTCCTCATGGTACAAAGCCCTGGTGATTTGTTCTGCTCTTAATTATTTACACAGAGAAGTAATGAGATAATTCAAATTTATTTTTGAAATTCATGGCATCACCCTGGCATTACAGAGGTGTTTCACTGAAAAAGGTTTGTCTACAGAAGTTGCCATGAGTGGACTCTAGACTCTGAGTTCTATGCCTTGTCTACACGTTTTCAGGTAAATGAACATGAATATCATGGGTGAGCACATGACTTTGGCAGGTTCTCCCCCTGTTCTACACATATTTATTAGAGTGTGTGTGTGTGTGTGTATAAAGCCTCCAAGTTGATAAGCTACAGCAGGGTTCCAGGTCACACTTAAAGAGCCCTCTGTGCTTTCAGTTATATGCATGTGCTAATGAACCGTGCACATTTAATTTTTTTCATGAGAATGTCTGAACAGGCTCTAAAGAATACATCTCAGAAATACATACATTTCTGATACATTTTTTTAACCACAAGAGAAGACTACTGTATGTTTAAAAAGCCTAGGAAATTATGAAGAGGAAGTACGCCAGCTTCCTGCATATATCAAAGACATTTCTTCTGTTTATAAGTGCATATAACTCTGTTGCATTTCACCCCCTACACACACACACACACACACACACACACACACACACACAGAGCCCAGCTTTGCTGGAAGTGAGCCAGAAAGGGGAGTGGGGGGGGGGATGCTGGCAGCCATGAGGCTCAGTGAAGTGAGGTGGCGAGAGGTAGTTCCCTTCTCTCCTGCACTCCATTTCATGTTAACGAAACAAAACAAAACACTGCAGATGCCTCTAACCACACAACACTATATATGTGAATGGGACAGACACATGAATAAAATACATGTAGCTACCCTGTAACATCTGGTTTGGCTCTAAGCATAGGCTTAGATGAGGTCAGTGATCTTCACTGTTTTTCAAGTGGGGGCCATGCGGGGGGGGGACCTTCAAAAACACCCTTCATTGTAAGAGCCATTTCCCACTGTGCTGATCTCTGCACAGTAGTACTGTGCTTTTTTCAGTGCATGAGAGACAGAGACCTCTCAAGAGTTCTAGGAGGAAAGCACTGGGAAGGGCTACACTTCCCAGCACTCTGTGCCTGGCTTCCAGGATGGTGCACAGGCTCAAGGGGGCTTTGTTTCCCCTAAAGGAACCATATCCCCCACGGCTGCACAGCACAATGAAAACGGCCATCTCCTCGTGGTGCCTGGGGGTCGCTGACTTCCACTTTGGTTGAAGCTTCACACAGGCCTAATGGAAAATCAGGCAGGGAGCCACACTTAGGATTGATGGGGGTGCCACTGGCCCTTGTGCCCTACAGTGAAGAACACTGGGCTAGACAAAGGTGTTCCCTAACCCCACCATGTTTCATCATAGGGATAAACATTGGAAGAGTGTAAAGACAAAGAGGGCCATGCTTTGAAATGAAGTCACTTTTTGTCCTTTCACTGAGTTTATCTACACTCCAGACTTCAGCTGCTTTAATATTCATATCCTCTTCCAAAGGATTTGGTGTTGGAAGAGCCTACATGGTCTAAATACAGGGTTTCTTAGGGTGTACCTTTTGCCATATGAACATGCACACGCCACTCACTCAGAGCCCACTGAGTGCCTAAACGAGGGCTGTCAGATGCAAATGGGTTGGAGGACTGGACTCCCCAGGCAGCAGATGTATGGGGACACCTTTGATTTTTTTCTCCCAAAAACCTATTGGTGCTAGAAAGGAGTTCTAAAATACCCTTGGTGACCCAAAGCCAATGTTCCATATCTTGTCTGCCAACCTCCATGAACCAGTACCGCTTCTGCTGCCAATCATCATCCCCTTCTTCCACTTCAGCTTGCACACACTCTTCATTGTTCTTTCAACCATTCTGCTTTGCCACTGTTTCACCTCCAAATTCCTCTCATGCGCTAAAGCAACTAGCCCCATCCTGCTCTACTAAATATCCCTGTCATCAAAGTCACCTTTTCCTAGCCCGGGTTACCACCTATTCCAATCCACACTCTTCCCCCACTTGGCTTCAATCCACACTCTTCCCCACTGGGAAGCAACAGATTACACTCTTTCCATATTTGTATTTAAAATATTAGAAAATATTTTCCATATTTTATGGAACTAGTGCTCATACTGCTAGTTTAAGCTGAATTGCTGATGTTGAGGCAGGCAGTACCAGCCATTAGTAGTTCAGTGCCTTTGCCCTGCTAAAGATATTGCATGATATGATGTGCATTTTTAATACTCCCCTGTGTTTCTTTTTTAAAATACATCTCTGCAAGGGAAAATTAATAAGCAGGAAGTGGGCTGAACTAGAACCTCTCCCAGAGTGTTACTGTGTTGTCTTTTAAACCCGCCAGGGACCTTTTATGTGGGGAAGCATTTGAACAATACATCTCTCACCTGCAGTCTGAAATGACACTGTTCACATCAGTATTCCACCACCCCATTCTCCAACAGGCAAAGGCCAGGTCATAGAAAGTAAACTATCCCTGTTACATTATTAAATAAGTGGGGGAAGAGGTCAGGTACCGACAATGGCTTGGTTCAGATGCAACACTAAATATTTATAAGCCTCAGGCTTGTGAGGCTCTCTTCTCTCCCTCACATGCTTCAATTCCCTCCCTCACTGTCTTTGCAGCACATCACTGGTTGCCATTACATTTAAGCTGGCCAAACTGTAGCCACATCATGCCTTCCAATGCTAGTTTTCAAGCGACTTATGGTTTCTGCAAACCATAGTTTACCTGGCTTAGATGTAACAACAACAAGCAATGATTTGCGGCCAGAGAGGAAGGACAGTCACAAGTAGAAGTATGTGAGGGAGGGTGTGAGCCCCAAAGCTTGCTCACGTAATGCATGATTTAGCTGAATCAAAGAGCAAGGGAGAGTTGGATGGCAGTGAGAGAAAAGACAAGACATCATTACAAAATAGAAAGTTTTCAGTAATATATATATTATAATGCCAATGAGGAAAGTGGTTTCATTAAGTGAGGCGGAGGGGGTCGGAAGATATTTCAGGCACAAGGAGTAGTATGGCGCAAGGCACAGAAACAGAAATGGGAAAAGGACCAAAGGCAAACAGATATGTTTGCTGGTTTTGCACACAGCTAGTAGTCCATGAACTTCCCATGTCCTTTCTGGAAACAAAGTTGCAGTATTTCATTATTCCAACATCCTGTCATCTTGCTCTTATGAACCATATATTGAGGTAAAGTCAATGTAGAACTCTGATCAGTGTTCCCTGTAACAGGGATTCCCAGATGACTACCATTGACTACAGTTCCCAGAATCCTCAACCAAAGGCCATTACAGTTGGAGATTCTGGGAGTTGTAGTTAACATTATCTGGAAATCCCTGTTATGGGGAACACTGACTCTGATGCCACATCAAGGGTATTTCTTTATGTGTCTGCTGTACCACACTGTATCCACAATGATACCCACAGCAAATTTTATTTATTTCTTTATTTAATTAACATATTTTTATACCACCCAAAACTTCCATTTCTGGGTGGTTTACAACATTATTATTATTAGGCTTTTAAAAATTGAATTTTAAAGTTTTTAAATAAATTTTTGAGTGTGTGTGTGTTGTGATTTGATGTGTTTTATGTGTTTTTGTGTTTGATGTGTTTTAATGTTGTGTTGTGAGCCACCCAGAGAACAGTTTGTTATGGGGCAGCTAATAAATAAAGTTGTTTCTTAATTGTTGTTGTTGATGATGATGATGATGATGATGATCAAAGATCTGACAAGCTCTTTCCACTATGGGCCTTTCATGACTTCTCTCAGTTGCACACTTTAGTCAGAATTCTATCTAAAATGGCTGATCCAGGGTTGTAGCAAGGTTGGAGTGGGGCCGGTTTACAAATAATACCAGTTCAACCAGAAGGGTTGTAACAAACAGAGATTTTAAAAGAAAAAACAATACACTGAAGGAGTGTGTACAAATGGAATCACACATATATAGGGAATTTCCCAAATGGATTTGTCAACTGCTGCTATGGGGAAGTGCATCCAACAGCAGCATCCCTGAATAGACAGTCTTTGCTGTTGGCTCTGACAGTGCTGATCACCCATTTGGTACCAAGATGAGGCATCTCAGCAGGTGATAAGTGCTGCAAGCCCACCTGTTCAGCAACAGGGGGCAGCATCTCATATTGCCTGCTCCTGCTTGACATATCTGAATTAGTTACTACCCATAAACCTCCAGTGATCTTCTTGACCTCCAAAGAAACTGCTCAAACAGCAACCAACTGTTTGGGAAAGGCCCATAATACGGGTAGCAAATGAGCTGAAACATGAATTGTTTAAAACTTTCTCTACCAAATTGGAATGGTCAATTACTTGGACAAATAAACTTCCAAATATGTATCATGCAAATCCAAGCAATTTATAGATTTGTTAAGTTTGTTGTAAATACTCATTTCTCTTCACTAACTGCTTGTTAAGTAGTTGAGAAGTGAATAAACAAAAATCAGAATTACAAATCACAGGCTGGTAATAAATTGGAAGACTTCAATTTTGGTATTTCTTGGAAGGGTAACATGAAAAAAATATGGGCTATTCTTGATGTGCTGAGGAAAGTTTTTGGTGTCAGAAGATTGAATAATTAATTGAGGGATCAGTCCAGGGGCATAGCTATAATTGAACAAGGTGGGACAAATATCCCTGGGCCCCCTGAGAGGGGCGCTAGCTGTTCATCCTCTACCTCACCCACCTCCCTGAAAAGGGGAGGGGCCCATCCTCACTTCCTGTCCCAGGCCCCACTCCAACCTTGCTACAACCCTGGATTAGCCATTTTAGATAGAATTCTGACTAAATTGTGAAACTGGGAGAGGTCATGAAAGGCCCATAGTGGAAAGATCTGTCAGATCTTTGTTCAACAACAACAATTAAGAAACAACTTTATTTATTAGCTGCCCCATAACAAACTGTTCTCTGGGTGGCTCACAAATTAAAACACATCAAACACAAAAACACATTAAATACATCAAATCACAACACACACAGAGAGACACAGATTAATTTTTAAACTTATAAAATTCAATTTTTAAAAGCCTAATAATAATAATAATAATAATACAACTTTGTTTGTTAGCCACCCCATAACAAATTGTTCTCTGGACACAACATTTAAACTTCAATTAAAAACAATAGCATGCATCAAATCACAACATACCAAACAAACAAACAAACAAACAAAACAAAACAAACCCTTTTGAACAACTTGTTTTTCTAAAATCAATTTTTAAAAGCCTGCATGAACAGAAATGTCTCCACCTGGTGTCTCAAGGAACAAAGTGATGGTGCCAGGCAAACTTCACTGGGGAGGCTATTCCATAAACTGGATGAAACCACCAGAAAGGCCCTCTCCCGGGTATCCACCCGCCTCACCTCATTTGTCAGGGGCACTTGGAGCAGGGCCTCTGAAGAAGATCTTAAGGTCTGAGTTGGGACATATGGGACATGATCCATTTCAGATCCTCAAGAAAATGGGGAGAGAGAAAAGCACAAACTGAAGTCTATCCATGTAGAAAAGCAGAATACAAACTGTTGCAATCCTATACATATTTACTAGGAAGTGAGCACAGAGGAACTGTGAACATGCATAGGATTGTGCAGTAAGTTAGTTCCATAAAAAGAAATCTAACTGTAAGGGGGAATGATATAGCTTGTTGGAAATAAGAGCTACTCAGAGTAATTCTCTAAACCACAGCCATGCAAATATGACATGGGAGAGACCCGAACTAAAAGCTGAGTCACAGCTATACGTTCATTCCTTGCCTGCTAAAACAGAAAGTGATGGCCTGCATGTCTGAATGGGGCAGCCAACACCACAAGCAGAGTGCTTATATATCCTCAAACAAAGCAATATTCAGTAGCACCAGTTCATACATTCAGCTGCCAAATCCCCTATCATCAAGTGTAGGAGTAATGAGTGATGTACATGATGCGTAAACCAGCCAAAGAGAGGCACAAGAGTTCTTTGAATTACTTTAAAACAAAAAATAGGAATGCCATATCATTTAGTTGAGCAGGATGCTACTGTTTCTGCTCACCACAGCATGCCAGTGTTTAGATCAGTGGGAGCGGTTTCTATGTGCACTGCATGATTCTAATGTGTGTTCTCTATCCCATTACTATCCCTGCAAAAGCTGCCGGGAGTTATTAGAGGTATATGGGTCCCCTTTCTATGCCCACATAGAAGCTGCATATTCCACAAAAGAAGTTAATCAGAAAAGGTTAGGGCTGATTAGTCTTTTACACAAATGAAAGATGTTATTATAAAAAGAGAGCACTTGCGTATAAGTTGAATATGAAGGGATGCCAGTGTGATGGATGTGTGTGTTCATGAGTGGTAATTGAGAGGAAGGGTCGGTTCCCAGAGCCCTCTCGGGGGAACTCAGCAATAGCCTAATTTCACACTTGCAAGCAGCCCTGTAGGTTGCAGCTTGAAACGCCACTTTGTTGGAGCTGCTTCATGTGACAAATAACTTGAGAGAAGCTCCAAGTTTGTTATTGCATTTGCATTGCAGGGCAGCCATGAGCATGGGACAAGCTCCTTCTCTTCCACAGCCCTCAAGCTCTGAGCCACTCCCTTACCTGCGTGCCAGAAGGGGAAAGAGTGGCTGGCTGGCAAGGGCCTGATTTGGGGGGCTTTTAATCACTGTAGTTGTTTAATTGTTGTTTTGAAATGTTTTTAAATTGTTAATTGTTGTTATATTGTTTTTAATTTGTTTTAATTGTAAACCGCCCTGAGCCATTTTGGAAGGGGGGTATAGAAATCAAATAAATAAATAAATAATAAGGGGACAGACAATGCACTCAGGAGCATAGGGCTCTGTTTCTGCCTTTGCTGGAGTGCACACTCCCATGGCCCAGCCTGGAGTGCACCATGTGCCACCATCACTGCTACCTCCTCCCCAATCTTCTCAGCCTCCTCTGCTGCTGTCACCACCACCACCTCATCATCAGTGAAGCAGCCCACCAGGGGCGATTTCCACGACAAGCATCCACGAGGGATGGGACTTCTCCTCAGTGGCTTGCCAAAGCCTGAGTTGCAGTGCATAGTGCTGCCCGCTCTTAAACCTTGGTGTTCTAGTGACTTAGGTCCCTTCTCTGGATGAGTTGGCCCTGTTGCATTATGAGTTCATGGGGAACAGTGAACATTACTATTAGCTCATGGGGAACTGTTAGCATTACAGTTTATTTCTTCTCTTTCCCAATGTCATTTCTGGGAATGACAAAAGAGGTGTATGTAAAAGGTTGTCATACATCACTCCCCTCCTTCTGCCTCAGAAGGGGCCTGTGAACACTTGTATTCCTGGGGGGAGGGGGGAATTAAAAAGATGTTTATGCTATGACTAGTTGCTTAATTTGAGGTGTGTTATACTGGGTCAGACCATTGGTCCATCTAGCACAGTATTGTCTACTTTAATTCACAGGCCCCTTTCTTAAGGTCTCAGGTCAAATTCTTTCCCATCACCACTACCCGAACAGCCTTGCTTGCTTGCTTTAAATTGGTGTTGACAGCAATTTAAGTCAGGCTTGTCTGCCAGCAAAGTATCTGCTCTATGACTGAACCATAGTCACCTCTTCAAGATGTCCAGCTTTTCATTGTGTATTCAGATATCTGTATTATTAATTCTCCAAGGCGGGCCATGTGTGGGGACGTGGCAGAAAGAAGGCAATTGGCTGACAGAGGGGGAGGAGGCGATTGGCTGACAGAGGGGAAGAGAGTTCTGGAGCAGCAGGGAGTTTTGCAGGGTGGCTGGAAAGCAGTTTGACAGTTGGCTCAGGGGCCCCGTGAAGCGGCAGGGAGCTCGGAGGCTGGGGGCAGCTTCGGGAGCTGGACAGTTTGAGGACGGGGGGGGGCTGTGGGGAGAGCAAGCGAGAGAGTTTTGGGGGAGAGAGTTGGGGGGGAGAGTGCGAACAAGAGAGTTGTGGATGAAGAGAGCAAGTGAAGGAGTTGTGGGGGAGAGTAAGTAAGAAAGTTGGGGTGAGAGCAAGCGAGAGTTGGGGTGAGAGCGAGTGAGAGAGTTGCGAGGGGAGAGCAAACGAGAGAGTTGTGAGGGGAAAGAGTGAGCACAAGAGTTGTGGGGGGAGAGTGGGCGAGAGAGTTTCAGGGGAGAGAGCGAGTGAAAGAGTTGTGGGGGGAGACCAAGCAAGAGAGATGGGGTGGTGAGAGCAAGCGAGAGAGTTGGGGTTGATGAGAGTGAGTGAGAGAGTTGTGGGGGAGAGCGAGCGAGAGAGTTGTGGGGGTTGCGAGAGAGTGAGAGAGTTGTGGGGGTGGTGAGAGCAAGTGAGAGAGTTGTGGGGGGAGAATGAGTGAGAGAGTTGGGGGTGAGAGCGAGCGAGAGCGTTGTGGGGGGCAAGAGCGAGCGAGAGAGTTGTGGGGGCAAGAGCGAGCAAGAGAGTTGTGGGGGCAAGAGTGAGTGAGAGAGTTGTGGGGGAGAGAGTGATCAAGAGAGTTGTGGGGGCGAGAGCAGGTGAGAGAGTTGTGGGGGGACAAGAGCGAGCTAGAGAGTTGTGGGGAGAAGTGAGTGAGAGAGTTGTGGGGGTGGTTAGAGCTAGAGCGAGAGTTGGGACGGCAAGAGCGAGCGAGAGAGTTGTGGGGGGTGGTGAGAGTGAGTGAGAGAGTTATGGGGCTGTGAGAGCGAGTGAGAGAGTTGTGGGGGGGAGAGCAAGCGAGAGAGTTGTGGGAGGGGTGAGAGCATGCGAGAGAGTTGTGGTGGGCGAGAGCAAGCGAGAGAGTTGTGAGGCGGGATGCCACAGGCTCAGTGCACGACTGCACATATGCTCTGTGCATGGTAAGCTAGTACAAATATGTTTTGTCAAGTATACAGGCTGCATGTATTGAAAAGAAGCAAAATGTGTTGCCGTAAATGAGGCATATGCTCCATTTGAAAGTTCAACCTCCAGCAGTACTGTTGGATCTAGTTGCTGGCATGGCTTTTCTATAAAAACAGTGCTAATAAAATAGCATTCTTCAAAGAGACGCAGTGAGTATCCTACACTGTCACTTTTATTTTTAGCTAGATTTTTAACTAGTTTTGCATTCAGATGCTAAGCAAATTCAGCCCAATGCTCACTATCTAAAGCCTCCATTTGAAAGCTTCAGTGCTAAGACACAGCCAAATCTCCACACCTACTGGATGAACAGTAACAATTTTACTTCTAGTTGAGAGACAACTAGACAATGTGACAATGTATGAGGATGTAAGCAAAGCACACAATGAGAGACCTGCCCGAGGGTCACAAATGTTCTCAGATGTCAGAGCAATACAGAAGTATCAAACTGAAAGCAAAATGAAGAGTCAGCAGAAGGTCTTAAACTCTAAAGTTAAAGCCCTAGGATATGTCCTGCTAAAACTGTCTCAGTTCTAACATGATTCAATTGGAATTGCAGCAACAAATTAAAATGGAGGAAGGCTTTAGATAGGGACCACAACATAGGCCTGAAAAAATGTTACTACAAATTATTACAGTAATGTTTTCTGTGTTCATTCAGTAGCATAGCTCCATTGACCAAGAAGTATCTCATGCTCTGTTGTTCAACCTTCTAGCTCAGCCTAAACTTAAGGAATCTGGTTTCTGGGCAAGAAGAAACAACTTATCTACACAGAACTGGATGAGGAACAATGAAACTAGGACATAAGAACAGCCCTGCTGGATCAGCCCCAAGGCTCATCCAGTCCAGCATCCTGTTTCACACAGTGGCCCACCACATGCCTCTGAGAAGCCCAGAGGAAACAGAGGGCATGCCCTCTCTCCTCCTGTTGATCCCCTGCAACTGGTATTTAGAAGCACCTTGCCTCTGAGGTTGGAGGTGGCCTATAGCCCCCAGACTAGTAGCTATTGATAAGCCTGTCTTCCATGAATTAGTCTAAGCCCTTTTAAAGCCATCATAGCTGGTACTTCCTTTTGTTGGTCCTAAAATTCCAGGCTTTCAGTTTCTTGGAATGAGCCCTGGTTCTAGTCTTGGCGGGCGGGGAGGGATGTTCACTGTCCACTTTCACTGCTCCATGCATAATTTTATAAACCTCTATCATGCCTCCCTATAGTAACCTCTTTTACAAATTAAAGAGTCCCAGATGCTGTAGCCTTGTCTCATAAGGAAGGTGCTCCAGATCACTGATCATCTTGGTTGCCCTCTTCTGCACCTTTCCCTGTTCTACAATGTCATTTTTAACCACAGTACTCCAAATGTTGCCACACCATAGATTTGTATAAGGGCATTATAATATTAGCATTTTTGTTTTCAATCCCCTTCCTAATGATCCCTATCATGGAATTTGCATTTTTCACAGCTGCCTTGCACTGAGTTGACACTTTCAACAAGCTGTCCACCACGAACCCAAGATCTCTCTCATGGTCCGTCACTGACAGCTCTGACTCCATCAGTATATTTGTGAAGTTGGGGCTTTTTGCTATGCATCACTTTACACTTGCTTACATTGAAGCACATTTCCCATTTGTTACCTACTCACACAGCTTGGAGTGGTCCTTTTGGAGCTCCTCACAATCTGTTTTGGATTTCACTACCCTAAATAGTTTAATGTCATCTGCAAATTTGGCCACTTCTATGCTTCCCCCAACTTCTAGATCATTTATGAACAAGTTAAAGAGTATAAGGTCCCAGTATAGATCCTTGGGGTCTGTACTTCTTACATCACTCCATTGTGAAAATTGTCCATTTGTTCCTAAACTCTGTTTCCTGTCCTTCAACCAGTTGCCAATCCACACATGAATTTGTCCCCTTATCCCATGACTGCTAAGTTTACTCAAGAACCTTTGGTGGGAAACTTGTCAAAAGCGTTTTGGAAGTCCAAGTATACTATATCAACTGGATCACCTTTATCCAAATGCCTGTTGACACTCTCAAAGTACTCCAAAAAGTTAATTAGGCAAGACTTGCCCTTGAAGAAGCCATGCTGGTTCTCCTTCAGCAAGGCCTATTCTTCTATATGTTTAACAATTCTGTCCTTAAGGATGCTTTCCATTAATTTACTTGGCATAGAAGTTAAGCTAACCACTCTGTAATTTCCCAGATCCCCTCCTGAACCCCTTTTTGAAAACTGGAGTTACATTAGCTACTTTCAAGTCCTCTGGTACAGAGCCAGATTGTGGGGATACATTACATATTTTTGCTAGGAGATAAGCAATTTCACCTTTGAGTTCCTTCAGAACTTCTTAGGTGGATGCCACCTGGCCCTGGTGATTTGTTAATGTTTAGTTTTTCAATACAGTTTAGAACATCCTCTCAATTTGGCCCAGTTCTTCAGCATCCAAGCTTGAAAGGTCACTTGCAGCCTCTGCTATGAAGAATTCATTCAGCTTCTCTGTAGTCTCCTTATATTCCTTAATAATCTCTTTCACACCCTCATCATCTAAGGGTTAAATCACCTCTCTGGCAGGTTTTCTGCTTCTGATATATTTAAAGAAGTTTTTGTTATTCCCCTTGACACTTCTAGCTATATGCTCCTCAAACTCTTCTTGCATTCCTTATTGCCTCCTTGCATTTCTTTTGCCAGAGTTTGTGTTCCTTTCTGTTCTCTTCTTTTGGGCAGGACTTCCATTTTCTGAATGAAGTCTTCTTCCCCTTATAGCTTCCTTGATTCTACTTGTTAGCCATGCTGGTGTCCTCCTGACATGAACTTGGTGGTACCTTTCCTCCTTCTTGATATACATTCCAACTGGGCTTCTATTATTGTGGTTTTGAACAAGTTCCATGCTTTCTGGAGTGATTTGATCCTCCCTTTCAGCTTTCTTTTTACCTTTTTGAGAAGTTTCCTCTTCTGAAGTCCAACGTGCTCCACTCGCATATAAGCTGAATTGGATCACTCTGTGGTCACTATTTCCTAATGGTTCTACAACTCTGACATCTTGCATCAGGTCATGGGCACCACTCAGGATTAAGTCCAAGCTCGCTGCCTTCTTGTTGTTACCGTGACTGACTGCTTTAAGGGACAGTCATTCAGCATGTCTAGAAATTTGGTCCCTCTGTCAATACCCATACATGAATTCTGCCCAGTTTATGTGAGGGTAATTGAAGTCATCCATTATTACAGCTCTGTCTCTCTTTGATGTTAGTGGTGTGCAAACAGGTTTGGGTGACCCTGGCCATGCAAAGGCAAATTGCGCAGGTGTGGTGGCCTCCAAAATGGCTGCCCCACTGGAGAGGAAAGTCCCGAATGGACCAAAGAGCCGGTTGAAGAGCTGTTTAGGGTGGCAAGGAGGCTGGGGGGGAGGGGGAACCCACGCAGACTCCCCACCACCTAGAGGAAGTCCCCCAGAGGGGGTAAGTGATTTTTTTTTTAAAGGAAATCGCCAGTGCCATCCCTGGACTGGACTGGGGGGGGGGGTTGGGAGGGTGCCAGACCGAACTGGCCTGGTCTGGTTTGGGTCCGGTTCAGACTCCAACCAAACTGAGCCAGCCAGTTTCATGCACACCCCTATTTGACGCCTCACTGATTTGCTACACCAACTTCTGGTCACTCTCAGCATTTTGATACAGAGTACGATAGCACACCCCTAGTAATTCAGTCCTTACACTGGTGTAATGATTCTAGGAGATATCCGTTCCTCCTAGGTTTTCTAGCTTGGATTCTATCCCTTCTTTAATGTACATTGCTACTCCATCCCCAATCCCCCCGCCATGTCCTTTCTGTAGAATTTGTACCTAGGAATAACAATGTCCCACTGGTTCTCACCATTCCACCAGGTTTCCATTATGCCTAGAAGTCCATCCTCCTACTGTTTTAGTAATGAGAACTGAAAGCTAGCCCCAGTATCAAGATTTTTCTGAAAGGTAATGAAAATCACATTTTGCCAGTCTCCAAGAGATTGGAATTCCACATTGGGAAGAGCAGTCAACATTTTCTTCTGTGTCTTCATCCAGCAGATAAAGATTGTGAGTCCTTTGGGGACAGGGATCCATCTTATTTATTTATTATTTCTCTTTGTAAACCGCCCTGAGCCATTTTGGGAAGGGCAGTATAAAAATCAATCAAATAAATAAATAAATAAATAAAGATAGATAAAGGGAACCAACTTGCTATTAATCATGACATGTAAAGTGATATCCTTTAAGTATTAGGTTCAAGGCATTAATGCATAGTGTATTCATCTTAGCATATGTTTTTCAAAGCAAACTGTGTTTGCTCTTGAACAAATTGAATTAACTAGTCTGTCTTTTAGAAACACTAAATAACTTGGGTGTGAATAGCAGCTAAATGAGCATCTCTATTTTGATAATGACTGAACTAGGTAAATGATAATCTGCAAAAAAAAAAGCTGCTGCTGATATGAAGATATTTTTTTAAAAATTAAAGAAAAATAATTTTAAATTTTAAATCTAAGCAGCAACAAGCATGAATTGTCCTCTTTGCTAAGCAGGCTCAGCTTTGGTTTGCATTTGGATGGGCTGCTACATGTGAGAGTAGCAAGATATTCCCAATGGGGATGGAAAGAGCATCTGTATGCTTGCAAGCAGAAAGTCCCACGCTCACTCCCTGGCATCTCCAGGAGGGCTGGGATAGATTCCTGTCTGAAACCTTGGAGAGCCACTGCCAGTCAGTGTGTACAATACTGAACTAGACAGACCAGTGGTCTGACTTTGAATAAGGCATCTTCCTATGTTCCTACAAAAAGCTGATCACAAAAGTGACTGTTCTAATTTCTGTACTGCTGATGGCTTCTGTGGAACTCACATGCCTTTAGGAGAGAGAGAGGGCCCAACACATGATCTAAATTATCCAACTTCAAATAACAGGCAGCCAAGAGAGAGAGAGAGAGAGAGAGAGAGAGAGAGAGAGAGAGCTGTTGAAATGAGCTCTGTATTTCATCAGGAAATTGCCAGAACATGCACTATCATACCTGTATGTGTGTGCGCAACTACACACACACACACACTCAAAAAAACACCAAATGGTTTTCAAACAGAGCATGTCTTTGATAGTCTAAGGTCTGGTTGGAAGGCACATAATGCACAGACCTGCTGAAGTCAAGCAAGTTTGAGTCTGGCCAATGCTTTGGTGAGAGACTGTTGGGGAGCTGACATATACCGCCTTGAGTTCCATAACGGGGGAAAAGTGGAATAGAAATTGAATAATCAATAACTGTCGTTGTACCCAGAGATTCTTAAAGGCTGTCAAATGGCTTTTTTAAATTTTAGTTTTCAGTTTCTATGCCATCTTTCTGAATAAATGTTCCCAAAGCAGCTTACAATCTAATCAAAACAATCCAATAAAAACCACATTGAAAACAACCATACAGACCTTAAAACAATAAAACCTAGCTTTTTTGCAGCTCCGCATGTGCAGTTCAACAAAAGCAAAAGAGCTGGCTTGTGTAGTGATTAGCAACTTTCATCTGGAACCTTAAAAATCAAAGAAACACAGAAAATAGAATGTTTCTGTCTGAAGCATACTTAGATGCTTCAAAATACACTCCCAGAGATTTAAAAAAAAAAAACCCAGGACAACCACAATAATGCTCACTGGTGAGTGATAAAATGCATAAAATGCTCTGTTTTGCCTACCAATGCTCTTTATCCACACTCTCCATCACCCCAACATACTTCAGCTCAAGTACTAGTAAATGTGTCTGGTTTGGACCTTGTCACTGATCTTTTCTTTGAAAATATGTCAAGCTCAGACTATTCTAAGCAGACAGAATGTAAGCCACAGCAGGAAAAAAAAAAAAAGAACTTTTATGGTACATATATGTAGAGTGGGGCGGGGGAGCAGAATTTATGTTTTGCAGAATGCAGGAAATTACTAGTCACAAGCAAATGTTAGACTCATTTGGGTGGAACATGCTTCCTTAGGTGAATACCCTTCTGAGATGTGGTGATGAAAATGCTATGTAACTGTGCACATACTGAACTTTAGACATGTAGCTGTAGAAATCATCAGAAACATTCTCTCAAAGTCAGAAGTTACTTACAACAAGCTGCATCTAGTTGCCACAAGCAACAAGTCAGCAGGCTGTTGCAGGGGAAGGGAATCAGAAATCTACTAGTTGTTTCCCTTCCAGCTATCCGGCCAGGTCTTTGACCTGGTGGAGCAGTGCCAGCCACACACAGAGCCTCACATTGCTCCTTTGTAGTGCCAGGTCAGTCTAGAATAAATCAGAAATTATCCATGATCTGATTATGGATGAAGGGGCCAACCTGGTTGGGGAGACTTGGTTGGGGAAGGCTGGTGGTCCAGTCTGGTCCCCGCTTTTCCCTCCAGAGTACTCTGTTGAGGAGGAGTTGAGGGGATGTGGGCTGGAAGATGGAGTGGCTGTGGTCTACAAGAACAATATCTCAGTTACCAGCATCCCTCCTGTCGAACTATCTGACCATATCAAATGTGTGTACTTAAGTTTGGGGACCAGAGATAGAATGGGACTCCTGTTGATGTACTGATCACCCCGCCGCCCAACAGAGCTGATGGACTTGGTCTCGGGCTTGGTGTTGGAGTCCCCCATGCTTGTTTCAGCCTCCCGGCGGGGGTCTCTTCATGTGTTGCCGCAGCGCAGAGCCACGCCGCAGCAGTACACACTGGCTCCACTAGCAGTGCCTAAGAGGAGGGGAATTTGGAGAGTTTGCTGTCGGATGGCTCCCGTGGCAGCAGACGATCAGCAAAAAGCGGGCTAGGCAACCTTAGCCCACTTTTTGCTGATCGTGAGAATCTCCTCAGTATTTTTAATACATAGGTTCTTGAGGGTATAAACAGCAATTGAACTCACAAGAATGTAAGGATATAAAACGGATATATTGATGCAAATATACATAAGCAGAAACATTTCAACTGGCAACTCATCATATTCCCATCCCACATATTTCTTTCCCCACTCCCCACTCTGTCTCTAAAGCACCCAGCATGGGTCATAATCACAGTCAGCCGCTTGGCACAGTGCAGGCCAGTAGTGCAGCATGGAGACCACACCACTGAGGACAGACTAAAGAGGATTGGGGGGGCTCCCAGGGCATGTGGACTACAGCCCTAAAGTCCAGGGGTAAGAGCACCTCTGCAGGTTGCTGTTCAGAGTTGAGCATTCTAGTTTGAAAGGCTAGGCTTTTGGTGCCCATATAATCCTTCTGCCTTGGCATGCTAATAGAAGATGATTTTCCCCCTTTAAGCCCCCTCAGCATGTGGAGATTCTTGCACCGTGTTCCCGTTATTTAAGCTGAAGTGGGAGTTAGGGTGTGGATTCAAAGAAGATTCACATTCTCATTTTTGCTGTAAAGCAAACTTGTAGGGTGACAGTAAATATCTATCTATCTATCTATCTATCTATCTATCTATCTATCTATCTATCTATCTATCTATCTATCTATCTCCTGGTTCTATATATCTAACAAGCCATAAAATCATGCAAGGTGTGGAGAAAGTGTATAGAGAGAAATTTTTCTCTCACACACGTAACACTAGAAACAGGGGCCATCCCATGAAGTTGATTGCCAGGAAATTTAGGACCAACAAACAGAGGTACTTTTTCACACAACACATAACCAACTTGTGGAATTCTGTGCCACAAGATGTGGTGACAGCCAACAACCTGGATGGCTTTAAGAGGGGTTTGGATGACTTACATAAGAACATAAGAACAGCCCTGCTGGATCAAGCCCAAGGCCCATCTAGTCCAGCATCCCGTTTCGCACAGCATCCTGTTTTGCACTTCATGGAGGGGCGGTCTATAAGCCACTTCCAGCCTCAAAGGCAGGATGTCTCTGAATACCAGTTGCAGGGGAGTAACAACAGGAGAGAGGGCATGCCCTCAACTCCTGCCTGTAGGCTTCCAGTGGCATCCAGTGGTGGGCCACTGTGTGAAACAGGATGCTGGACTAGATGGGCTTTGGGCCTGATCCAGCAGGGCTGTTCCTATGTTTTTAAAGCCCACTTAACTCCTCAAACGGATGATGTTTCATCCACATTAGTTAAATGGAACTTGCTTCTGTGTGTACATCCTGATTTTACATGCTTAGAACTGGAATGCCTAAGATGAGACTTTTTAAAAAGAAAAGAGAAACTAAAAGATTAAATCAATTGTGTGCATGCAATTCTGAATATCTGCCCTGGGTGCAGAAACAACTGGTTCGGCACACCGACCCCAGCAGTCTATGACTCCTGTGCTTTTATCTTCTAAACCAGGTTGGGACTAGAAAATGAACAGATTCACATCAAACTTTAGTGTATGCTGCTTTGCATTGCTGAGAGTATACATTGCTGAGAGAATATTCTCTATGTCAAAACAATCTTATATCTGTTGGAATTTTTTATAGGCTTCTTGTAAAACAAGTGATGCACAAACCAACATAAAAAAGAGAATCAATTGTGTTTCACATTTCAACTGTAGTGTGATTAAAACATTTGGTGCAGGTTATAGTCCAGAAATAATACATGTAATAAAATCAAACAAATATTTTCTAAAATCCTAGATTCTTGATAGTTTAATCATAGCACCCAAAAGTTTCCGGGTTATGTCATACACATCACAGTTGCAAACTTTTTGGGCAAAATAACTACTTATGAGAGTGGTTGACATGTGGTTGGAGCTGATTTTGTGTATACACTTCAGCCCTCTCCAATCCTAGTTCCCTCTCCAGTCCCCTCCAGCAGCCCTCTCCTGTCCTAGTTCCCTATCCAGTCCTAGTGCCCCTAGATGTATTGCACAGGTACTAGGTGTATTCCTCTAGTTTTAGGAGAAGGGGCACTTCCCAGTGTATTGCACAGAGTGCCACATGTATGACTATTTGCCCCATGGGCAGAAGTCATGGGTGTGTGCTCGGTGCAAGGAGCTCCTGGCCCTCAGGGAACAAATTCATTCCTTTGAGACCAAGGTGGCGGATCTGGAGAAGCTCAGAAAGACAGAGGGGTGAGACTTTCAGGGATGTGACAGAGGCATCCCACTCCAGGGCTCGTAGCTCCTCAGCTGTCAGGGAGAATGAAGGTCTTGGGCAAGGAGAACATCGGTCTGAGGAAGAGGGAAATGCTCCTTTAGAAGGAACTCCTTCCATGGATGATGAGTCCATATCCTCTCGCACAGGGGACACTCCTCTGGGGGGTGGGGGCCTCCTTGTAGTGAGTGATTCGATCATTAGAGGTATAGAGAGATGGGTTTGTGACCCGTGTGTTGACCTCACGGTTACTTGCCTGCCTGGTGCAAAGGTTGCAGACATCATGCAGGGTCTACACAGGCTCTTAGGCAGTGCTGGGGACGAGACAGCTGTCGTGGTGCATGTCGGCACAAATGATGAGGGGAAATGTAGTTGGGAGGTCCTGGAAGCCAAATTTAGGCTGATAGGTAGCATTTTGAAGTCCAGGACCCCCAAGGTAGCATTCTCAGAAATGCTACCTGTTCCACATGCAGGTGGAAGGAGATGTTGGTGCCGGGAGGAGGGGTTTAGTTTTGTTAGGAACTGGGATACATTTTGGGGCAAGCAAGGCCTGTACAAAAGGGACGGGCTGCACTTGAACCAAGATGGAACCAGACTGCTGGCACTTAAAATCAAAAAGGTTGCAGAGCAGCTTTTAAAATGACACCTGGGGAACAGCCGATGGGAGCTGGGCAGTATCCCGTTTGGCAAAAGCCATCCTTTAAAGTGTGAGGCTGCAAAGAATTCAGATAAAACAGAAGGGGACAGAGCAGAACCGCACAAAGAGCAGATGGGAGCCTGTGCCAGCAGGTCAAAGAGTCAAAAGAATAGCATACATCAATGGAGAGATTCAGCATATAGGTGCTTATATGGCAATGCCAGAAGCCTCCGAGCCAAGATGGGTGAGCTGGAGTGCTTGGTTGCTAACGCAGAAATAGATATAGTGGGCATAACAGAAACATGTTGGAACAGTGAGAACCAGTGGGACACTGTTATCCCTGGGTATAAACGCTATAGAAAGGACAGGGAGGGGCGCCTTGGAGGAGGGGTAGCACTGTATGTTAAAGAAGGGATAGAATCTAACAAGCTTGAAAACCTAGGTGGACTAGTCAGCAGCATAACCTTTTAAACCGTACTCGACATTTATCAAACCTTCCTACGCACTAAGGCTGCAGTCCTGTGCATGCTTACCTGGAAGTAAGCCTTCCTGAACACAGAGGGACTTACCTCTGTGTAAACGTGATTAAAATTGTGGTGCATAACACTGCATATATTTTAATTACACCCTAAGACATTTAGAGCATTGCTGTATGTAATTCATTTTGACCTTCCATAGAATACTTTCCCAGATGGGGGTGGAGGATTGCTACATTTGTGTCTTGTGGTAAAGGTAAAGTTTGCCGTCAAGTTGATTTTGACTCCTGGTGCCCACAGAGCCCTGTGGTTGTCTTTTAGTAGAATACAGGAGGGGTTTACCATTGCCTCCTCCCGCACAGTATGAGATGATGCCTTTCAGCATCTTCCGATATTGCTGCTGCCCGATATAGTACCAGCAGGGATTCGAACCAGCAACCTTCTGCTTGTTAGTCAAGCATTTCCCCACTGTGCCACTTAAGGTGAGCTAAAAGAGTTTCCCCTTTCCCCTCTGCCCTAGCTTGGCTGCAGAAGTCTTCACCATAAGTATGCTGCAGCCTCTCTGAGGGTTCTGTCCTCCTTCCACTTTCCTATTGCTGTGCAGCCTATGGGCCACCGAGTTTAGCTGCTGGCCTACAAGAAAAAATCATTCCCTCTAACATCAAATATGGTGGTTCTGTGCCAACTAGTAGGAGAGTGAAGTGGGGCTACCCAGAGAAAAGGAAATGGGGAAACTTCCTAAGTGTGCAGAAAAACATTACTTTGGCTTTAAAAAAAATCCTCCTGACTAGGCTTCTGACACTTGCATGTGCAAAGAATCCTTCTGACTCTGCTCATCCCTTTTGGCAGGGGTGGAGCCCCCATTGGGCAATCAGGTTCAAAGAACCCAGGCCACCACAAATCAGGGGCCACGAGCACAGCCTCAGATGCGGGGGTGTTATTTTGGTCCCAAATGTTTTCTGATGTCAGATGGGGGCACGTGTGTTATTTTGGTCCCAAACAGGGCCGCGGAGCCCCATTTGGAGCCGAAATTGGCCTGCGCTGTGTTGACAGCACAGCTGGAGTGACTCTCTCTGACTTAAAGGATGAGAGATCCGTTCCTGTCTTGCTGCCAAGGCTGATTGATCTCTCTTCCAAATGGGGCTGCTCCCATATACAGGTGAAACTCTGAAAATTAGAATATCGTGCAAAAGTCCATTAATTTCAGTAACGCAAATTAAAAGGTGAAACTGATATATGAGACAGACGCATTACATGCAAAGCGAGATAAGTCAAGCCTTAATTTGTTATAATTGTGATGATCATGGCGTACAGCTCATGAAAATCCCAAATCCACAATCTCAGAAAATTAGAATATTACATGGAACCAAGAAGACAAGGATTGAAGAATAGAACAATATCGGACCTCTGAAAAGTATAAGCATGCATATGTATT
This sequence comes from Hemicordylus capensis, assembly GCF_027244095.1. NCBI lineage: Eukaryota > Metazoa > Chordata > Lepidosauria > Squamata > Cordylidae > Hemicordylus > Hemicordylus capensis. The sequence goes on along the minus strand of NC_069657.1, from coordinate 344,950,976 downwards.
CAGTACTTGGTTTGGGCCCCTTTTGCAGCAATTACTGCCTCAATGCGGCGTGGCATGAATGCTATCAGCCTGTGGCACTGATGAGGTATTATGGAAGACCAGGATGCTTCATTAGCGGCCTTCAGCAATTCTGCATTGTTTGGTCTCATGTCTCTCATCCTTCTCTCGGCAATGCCCCATAGATTCTCTATGGGGTCAGGTCAGGCAGGTTTGCTGGCCAATCAAGCACAGTACACTGTATACTTTTCAGAGGTCCGATATTGTTCTATTCTTCAATCCTTGTCTTCTTGGTTCCATGTAATATTCTAATTTTCTGAGATTGTGGATTTGGGATTTTCATGAGCTGTACGCCATGATCATCACAATTATAACAAATTAAGGCTTGACTTATCTCGCTTTGCATGTAATGCGTCTGTCTCATATATCAGTTTCACCTTTTAATTTGCATTACTGAAATTAATGGACTTTTGCACGATATTCTAATTTTCAGAGTTTCACCTGTAGATCACCGCGCTGCATTGGCAGCGTGGCTGGAACAGCTCCCCCTGCTTTTAAGGGGGTGGGGCTAGGGCACCACGGTGGTGGCTGCACATGGACTGCCGCCAGCCTCCCTATGCTGCTGCCTTTTGGGGAGGGTTTTGCCACTTCACCACCCACAGAAACCTTATAGAGAGAGTGGGCTTTCCCCCATCAAAATAAAGTGGATGGTGGCAGCCTACTATGAATTCCTTACAGACAAAGATTCAATCCCAGTGAATTCCCCACTCCTACTCTGGCTCTGATAGGAGTCATGACAAAGTGACAGGTCAGTCACTGAACAACGATATATCCACTAATAAACTTGTATTTGAGAACCAGACCTATAGCCCTATTCGGACATTATGTTGTACCTGCTCTCAGATGCCTGCACATTCAAGTATGGTTCTGTGTATCTGTACCTGCATTCATTTTAAAAGTAAGTCTGGGTACAGGTCCCTCAAATATATGTTAAAGGTGCTGTACCTGTACCTGTTGTACCTGTGTTCAACATAACATGTGGATAACTTTACCTGTGTATACTGTAACACTATGTTCAATGCTTGTACAATCTGTAATGGATAGGGCTTTTGCCTGTGTTGAACACAAAATGTGAACAAAACTTTTGTTACATAAAAATCCCATATCTCTGATTATTGTCAGCTCATAAACCGGATGTTAAAACCTTCCAATTTGAGGTAAATTTTGATCAGTGTGGTTGTAGAAGGCCTATTTATTGTTAGATGTTTATACCACCTTTCATTAATGCAATCTCAAAGCAGTTTACAAAACATTTAGAACAATATAAAACTATAAAATAGTGACACAATAAAAATATTAAATTGAAATATAAAAATACAAATTAATTAAAAGTTTTAAAAATATACATGAGACCATGAAATACAGAGCAACAGCAGCAGCAACAACAACAACAAAACCACTCACATAAAAGCCTGGGGGAAAAGCTAAGATTTCATTTGCTTTCTAAAAACTGTGATGGAGACAGAGGAGTGAATGCCTACCGGGAGAGCATTCCAAAGTCTGGGGGCAATAAATGAGAAGGTCCTGTCTTGTGTATATGACAACTGAGCTGCCTACATTTTTGGCACACAAAGCAGAGCCCCCTCCGATGACCTTGTCGAATGTGCAGAAAACCTTGGGAGCAGGTGGTCCCTCAGATATCTAGGACCCAAACCATTAATGGCCTTAAAGATCAAAAACAGCACCTTGAATTAGATCTGGGAACAAATTGGCAGCCAATGTAGCTGAGAAAACAGGCACATCATAAGGGTCTTTTAAAAAACAGCCAGAGATGGAGAAACTCTTGTTTTAAAATGGGGCATTCCAGAGCCCCAGGGCAGCCACAAAAAAGGCTGGTCCCAAGTAGCCACCAAATGAGTTGGTGATTGCCATAAGCGAACCTCCCCAGATGATCATGACAAAGGAGGCACTCTCTTTTGTGTTCAGCTTAGTGGCTAAGACTGAAATGGAAATAATCCACAAAATAAAGATGATCCACATGGTTTCCAGCTCTCCTATTACAGCCACTACTTCAGAATTAGTCCTTAGAGATTAAGAAAGATAAGGAACATAACAGAGAAGCTTTCTTTCTTGTACAGTATTGTAAAAGCACTCTGCTGTCAGGAAATATCAAGTTGTTTTGCTTTCCCATGTGTAGAGGATGTCGAGTTGATGGGCAAGTTGATAGGCAAAACTTCAAGAATAATTAGACAGTGATTGTGCAAGCTCCATTGGGAAGATCATTCTTGCACAAATGTATTTAAATGAATTCTGTGTCCTTTCCCTTTTGCAGCCATTTGGGGGGATTTCTTTCATGACACCCAAGAATTACTATGGCCTCTTTAAAAATAAATTGCACTGTGCAACACCAAACATCACAGAAGGGCTGATCTGTAAAATTAATTCAGATAAAGTCCCCTGTGTGTCTCCAGCTGTCACAAATACACTGAAGACGTGCCAAACACAATTCAAAACATTTTTGTTGCAACTGATCTTGAGTAATTTTCGTCCCAAAGTAAACATTTAACGGACCTACAGTAAATTCTCGAAGAAAAGATATTATTTTCTCCTACCCCAAAGACAGCTGTCTTTGACATGAGATAATATTTATTTATACAGTAAAAAATTTCAATAACTCAGAGTTGTAGAGAAGACATATAATAAGTTGTTAACTCCTGGGAAATAACTATAATATTTGAAAAAACTATCAACTATGAACATTCTTTACTGGACAATATATTTTATTCAGTAATTCACAAATCTTCAGTTTAAGATGAAAGTTAAGATGCTTTACATTTTCACTCATGCTCCAAAAAGTGTGAAATTTTCAAGTTAAGGTGCTCATCTTAACTCCGTGCCATACTGGCTGTTTTAAAAAAGACCCTTTCCCCCCTCACGCTTTTAATTAAATGTAATTAATTTTATATCACAATAATTATAATCATATTATACTGTTTTTATATTATATTTTAACTTATGTACACCACCTAGGGATTCACATGTCAGGCAATATAGAAATATGATGAATAAATAAAAGCTCTGAAGACTTTGTACAACTGTATATCTTATGTTGTTGTTAATAAATAATAATAATAATATCTTTTGTTGATTTTTACAACACAAATAGGTGGCATTTTGGAGATGCACTGTGCCTTACAGGGATGTATCAGGCAGAAATTCATCAGGAGCATTTCTAGCAAAATTGGGAAGGCTGCATTGGTTGAATTTCTGCTTGGAGGCATCCTTCCACAGCCCAATGTCCAGCTGAAAGGACAAGGCAAAATGGAGGTGGATGGAACCTAATTCATAAATCCAGAATCATATACGAGACTGTACAAAGCCTTTATATAGTGCTGAATCCATGCTTTTGTAGAACACAAGTGAAAATTTAAAGCACCTTAACTCTTATTTAAACTAAAAGGTTTTTAACTACTAAAGCATAAAAGCTTTTGAAAAAATGAAAATCTTATTGGGCACTATGGGAAAGGGAAGAGTAAAGTGGCTCTTAACTGTGCCGGCTAAGTGGAACCTCATTCATAGGCAGTATAATTCTGATGCAGAACTTTGAAGTTCAAAAGGCAGAATTCTAGCTGCTCATAGGGGGCAGCATACCTCTGAGGCAGAACTTGCTTGCTCAAGGGCCGCTTGGCATCACCGTGTGTGCCACCACAGAGCCCCCAGCCACTTTACTGCTACCTCACTTGCCTTGAGAAGTCCATTTTCCAGCCCACCATTGTCTCATGTATCCCCACAAGTCCATTCGCTATCTACTCATGTTCCTTCATAATTGTCGAGCAAGTGGGTCATTTAATATTTCAATCAGGGGTGCAGACAGAGGAATAGCTCTATTTATACTCCTCTATCTATTTATTTATTTTGGGAGTGGGGAGAAGGAATGTACATTTGGGGAGAGATATGGATAATGATTAAAGTAAGGGTAAGTCCTTGTATGTTTAGGGAGGAATCTGCACCCCTGATTTCAGTCACTAGAAATTGACTGATGTCTTCCATAGCACTGTATTTCATAGCACTCTGCCATCCTTGCAGAGTGGCAGAAGCTGAGTTGTGCTGAAATCTTGCTCTGCAGCTAGTGTAGGCAGAGAGGGAAAGTGATTTTCACTTCCCTCCTTCCAAAATCTTTTTTGCTGCTAGGAATATGTGACTGAAGGCCACACAACCCTCAAGTACATATTCCTGACAGCAAAAAGGACTTCTGGAAGGAGGATTGAGAAATGAAAATTGTTTCCTCCTCTCCCTCTGCCTGCACTAGGATATGGAACAAGACTTCAAGTTCTTCTCCACTTTTAACACTGTGAAAGATGTGGACCACTAGATATAATCAAATCACACCTTATCATATATGAACACTATTGAAATTAATGGGATTTTATTAAGTGTGTGGCGGTCCAAGCTTTTTACTGTGATTCCTGGGTGCATCTGACCATGGATGCGTGGCAAAAAAAGGGGGGGTGTCTATTTCTTGCAAAGCCTTCACTTTGTTCACTTCCTATTCCAGTTTAGAACACAAGTTCAACATTAGGTATGCAGCGCACTTCCTGTCAAATGTCTAAACTGGACAGCAAGTTGTTATACTTTGTCATGCTAGGCTGAGGCTTATATTTCCATCCACATAAAGGACAACTCCCACTAACCATCATATTTGGGGCTTCATAATGTTTTTGCTGTCTCTCAAGAGAAAATCATAAACAGATATTGTGGAACCCACTGTGGATTAGAAAATCTATTTTGGTGCAATTTACAGGTATCCTATTCTATCAGGACTGTAGAATGTGATGCACCAAACCTAACTCCTTCCATCAGCCATCTAATGTTGTATGCCAGGTGCTTGACTCACTATCTTTGCAGTCTTGGGCAGGCAACTAATACAGGAGATTTGAGTTCCTTGTTGGGCCACCATACATGACTGGAGGGTGGCATTTCTCTTGGTGGGCCACAAGGTTTGCAAATTTTAACTGTCTGATCAAGTTGATACCTTGCTTCATTTGGTTTCATTCTAAGTTTTTCTATTGAGATTGCTTTAAATAGCAATAACCACAAGCCTTCTTAATAAAGTTCCAGGATTCTATTTTTATTTACATATCACTTGAAAATAAACAGAAAGCTTCACAACAAATCAAAACATATGGACCACTTCCTGAAGATGTACAATTGAGGTCCTAAGTTGCAAGAGGAAAGGGATGACAGAAAGCAAAACAAGAATTTGAAACACTTATGTATAATTTATAAAACACAGAATCTTCTGGAAAGTTGATGATTGTTACAAACTGATGGAGGTTTCTTATTTTATTCTAATATATGATTAACCTCCCCCCCGTCACACACCTTTTCTTGTTTTTGCATAATTTCATTTTGGTGTTTTATGTAATTAATCTTTTCCTACTTCTCAATCCAGCTAGGAGTCATGTGTATGTAGAGGCAAGCTTCCAGTCACAAATCCCTACCTGGACGGGGTATTTTGCATGTACTACCTGATCCAGCTAACACGGATGTGTGGCCCCATCATATAACTGTTAATAGCACCGCTCAGATCCAGGTAAGCAGAGTGGAATACATTTAGTCCCGTGTCCTCATCTTTTTCAAACTAATCATGCCATTCCTAGTTATTTCACGGGGCATATGACTGGGATACTGATTTTAGCAGAACTTGGTTCAAAAGGCTGTGTACAATCTCTGTGTCAGTGATGACAACATATTTACAAGAGAGAAAAAGCAATTTATCTATCAGCAAAAGTGTTTATCCTTTTCATTTTTAATTAGTCTAGTCTTGAAAACCAGGTGTCCTCTGTTACCCTTAGGAGAGTACTGTATAGATCAATACATCTGTGTCAGCAATATTTTCCTGAGACTAAAGCTAAACACATTTTTTCTGACAAGTTATGCCTTTGATCTGGTCTGAAAAGAACACATATGTGCTGCATTTCTTTCAAATTAAGTTGCTTTCTATACATATTTGTACACAGAAACATGTATTTAGAGCCTATGTTTTCATTTTTGGACTAGGTGTGTTGTGGCGGGGGGATATGTCAGTATAACTCAACAAACCGCTCTGTCCACATGACTCAACACAAAAGCACACCCTTATGGACAAGGAAGCAAGTCTACACTCCAAAAATCAAGACTGAAACCTATCGGCCCCATTCAGATGTCATGTGGAACCGCAGGTCCAATGGACCCATGGTTCTGCAGCCCCTTCCCCACTCTCCCATCCACATTTGAATGTTGCAGAGAGCTGCCTCTCTTCAATCAGTGAGACTGCAGAGAGGTGGGGGGAGCTGGCTGTATGGGCTTCCTTCTTGACAGAAGGGCAGTCCGCACAGCAAATTGGGCTGGAGTGTGGGAGGAGTTCCTTCCCTCAGCTCCGATACTGTGGGACTAAAACTGTGGTGCCAGCATTCAGATGCAACACTGACACTGCAGAAATGGGGTTTGTGGTGCCCAGACTCCATTCTAAACTGAATGTTCAGATTGGAGTTTGGGGAGGGAAACTGCATGTCCCTTTCCCCAGCAAACTCCATTTCCCCAAACTCGGACTGGTGGGTTAGGAAACTGGAGGTGAAGGGACCTCTGCTTTCCTGTTACATCTGAATCTGGCAATAGAGCTTTTCCAATTCAGCTATCACATCTCAACACTGGTTTGCATTTTGACAAACCCACAAAACCTGATTTTTTACCCAAGTCATTCTATAAAACTAAAGTGTCCTTTTCTGCTCAGACACCTCGCAGTAGCGCAAGCAGCTGCTTTATACAAATTAACATTAAAAGTCAAATCCAGGATCTGGGCTGTACCTAGCTTCAGGTTTTTTAAAAAATTAAAAAGCATCATATACTTTTTACCTTTCTTCCCCTGCTAACTAAGCAAAGAGGCACCTTTTTAACATGGTGATTCTCTTTATTTAGCAGGGGGAGAGCACCTGGTCCTATCCACCCCCAGCACAGTACCTCCAGTGACTGTTCCTGGTGTCTATCTTTTCTTTTCTTTTCTTTTTAAGATTGTGAGCCATTTGGGGACAGGCATCCATCTTATTTTTTTATTATTTCTCTATGTGAACCACTTTGAAAACTTCTGTTAAAAAGCGGTATATAAAATATTTGTTGTTTTTCCAAGGGAAGGTGTTATGTGGTGTAGGCACGCCACATTTTTCTGTGTGAATTGTGTGGGCTCAGAAAGTGTGAATTGTGGTTCAAAAAGCCCACCTGCTTCCTCATCTGGGTCAGGCGTACAGGAGTTCCAGAATGGGATTCCTGTTAGAAGTAGGTGGGGAAATGAGTTTGTTTGTTTGTTTGTTTGTTTGTTTGTTTATTTAGCCAATTTATTGACCATCTGACTTCCTTTGACTCGAGGAGGTTTACATAAATTAAAACAACAATGAAGACAAGAGAAGAAGGGGAATCTGGAGTACAAAACCCTATTGACTTACCACCTGAACTGTAGAGCACTGTTACAACAGAATCCTGTCATCCAGATTCCTGTCTTGGAGCTAGTTGTTTGTTCACCAAAGCAGGTTTGATCCCTTGGATTAGGTCTGGTCATGCAGCAGATTGAGGTGCCAGAATGCTCAGGAGGGCTACTGTACCAATTCTGCTTTAAGTGGTGTATGTGTGTGTGCAATTTCTGAATGCTCCCCTGCAGTAAAAATGCCCTGAAAAGGCGGTGGGGGCAGCAGCTAGAACAGTTTTCCAGTTAGGTATTGCTTGGCCCCAGCACCCT